>NC_079314.1:66487253-67132878 GCF_029931775.1 Euleptes europaea | reverse complement strand
TTCTACCCTTGCACAGTAACCTGCCCATTCACAGGGTGCCGCCAACCTTGTAAATACTTTCTGTCAGAAAGGCTAGCAAAGTCACTGCATTAGAATCAGCAGAAGTTCAGAAAATATAAACAACACTGAACATGAGCTCCACAACAGCTGGTGTTTCAGCTATGGAAACAATGGGGGGGGGGAGAAAGAGTCTGCTCACCTGCGACCGCATTCTGAATATTTACCAATATTTTTTAATATTAAGGCAGCTGTTAATCGGATGTGTTTAGTAATTGGTCCCTCTTTTTCATCCTTAGAAACAAAAGAAAATAGTATTAGAATACATGTGACAATCATACCTTCCTCCTATCTAATCCAGCCATTTGCTACTTACTGTGAAATCTCTGAACACAAGGTTTCTTGATCCCCTCCTTAGCGCCATGAGAGCAGCACTCGGGTGATTGACAATGGCCTTCTGTGCTCGGGGAGTGGAAGATGCACCCCCTGCATTTGGTGGTCTAAATAGATTTTGTAAAAATAAAAGGAATTAAATGGTGCATTAAACATTCCCTCCTGAGGGCTACTTTCTTGATGTTGACAGGTAAAAAGATTACACTCTTCAGCAGAAGCCGACGTGTACACAGGTTGACCCTCAAGTGCTGAGACATTAATACAGAATGAAGAGCGATATTAAGACTTAATTAGATTGCTTCTTACATTGTAGCTGTTCTTAATGTGTTACAAAGTTTTTCTTTACAATTGCAGTTTTGTTAATACACACTGGTATCCATACCTAACTGATCATCTAAAGTAATAACATCTGGTAATTTCTTCAAAGCAGAAGACAGCCACAGTTAAAACAATGCTAGTGAGGCATGGTCTGTCCCTACCCAGATGCTGCACACCTAGAGTGATTCTCATAAGACCCTGCTTCTCCCCTCACATCCCCACTATCTGTATGTGCAAAGGCAGCAGTCCAGGAGATGTGCTCTTCCTGGAGCTCTATCCAGTCAACCCCACTTATGCGGTCAAACTACTTGAGCTCCAAAGTTCCATAACTTGACCAAGCAGAGAGGGAAGTCTGGGTGGGGGTTTGGGAGACCTGAAAAATTCTTCCATTCTCTGTAATAACCTAACTGCTTCCTCTGCATGCACTGTCAATCTGTACTGTTGGGGGGGGGGGGGGCAGGGATAGAGAACAAAGCTCTGTGATGGTGATCCCTTTGCTTGTAGGCAGAGTTTATGCTGGGAAGGATCATACTTCTCTTTATAAAATGAGAAGTAATTTAAGATTTGGAACACAAAAGCTTATATTGCAACAAATTTGTTAGTCTTCAAGATGCCACAAGATTATGTTGGATGCAGCAGACCTCTGGAATTCAAAATACAGCACCACTGGCCACCATTCAAAATGGGCTATCCTAATGATTGTGTTCAGAAAACTTTCTTTACAACATGTCAGAGAACAGGCATAATAAGTACTTGACTGGAGCCTGGAACCAAATGGGATTCTAGTTTTCTGCAGTTCTTGCATAGTTTCTAGCACCTGCAGCTATGGGAGAATTACAAAGAAAACTGAGATTGTTAGACTTCTTCAGAGATCAATGTATCTGGCATTGCAGAGCCAGATATGTAAAAAAATGGGTGGAGACAAGAAGCAGAAGTGCCTTGACCTTGGTAGAAGTAGCCCATAGCAGGGAGCTGAAATGTGCATTGGCAGGCTGCATGTCACCCATAAACTTTACCACCTCCACTGCCAAATGACAAGCAGCTGGGCAGGCTCCAGCAACCATACCAGAGACTTTCATTCCTTGCTGATATTGCAAGTTTTCAAAGGCTTGTAAAAAGATACATCTAGATTACTAATGCAGTTCATCTCTCTTACTTGGTGGAAGGTTTTGAACTTCCTGCTTGTCCATGTTCATCTTGTTTTAATCCTGCAAGGAGGGCATCTCTTGAGCAGTGCTTATCCTAGTTGAAGCAAAGAATGTTAAACAATGTATACTATTAAAGTGCATAATATAAGCCAAGCAAAAAGAAAGCACATAATAATCTAAAAGTGTAGGCCCATGAACCTTGTGGGGAGGGGGAGGAATGCTATCTTCCCCCCACCATCTCACCAGGCCCGCTGCGGCTCATGGGTTCCTCAGCAGCCGCCACTGGGCCCACCACAGCTCCTAGGCTCCTCTTCAGCCACCGTTGGGCCTGCCATGGCTCCAAGCTCCCCCCCCCCCCGCCCAAAAGCTCCTGGGATCCGCTGCGGCCACCAACGACTATGCCAGAGGTAGGGTGCATTCTCTATGCTGGAGTTTGTTTACTTTGGGGAGAATTTAAACCACCCAATGTATTTTTTAAGAGTTCTATATGAAAATGCATGTGAAAGGCAAATCCAGATTTATAAAATGGAAAGAAAAGGAATTCCTACCTGTAAGTGGGTAATGAAGGAAAACCGTTGCCGCTGGAAAGGTTCACAGCCCTCCCATAAACACTGCCCCGGGTAAACATCTTTCCCTCCATGCTCAGTTGCAGCATGATAGAAAACTTGGGATGGTGTTTGAAACCACCTGGAAAATGGAAAATGTTTTAAATCTGTTGAAGGAGGAATACTATTTGACTCTAACATTTTTGCTGTGCCAACAAACACAAACTTAACCTGAAAAATAACAAGCAATTATTCAATGTAATTAAAAAACCCTGCTTCAAAATTCTGCTGTCAAGGATCGCTTGCATAATCCTCTATACATCAACACTCACTGTAATAGTAATACATAAGTGAAGTGGAATAAAGAGTCATCTTTTTGATGCCTCTACAGATTACAGAGTTTGGGAGTGATAGTGTTAAAAATTGCAGCACTGATCCTTTAAACAGAGGCTCAAATAGGATCCAAATGCCGGGGAAACCTTTGACGTGTGCTGATATGATGGGATTCTATCTAGGACAGCAAGGATTCACTCTGAACATAGGAAAGGGTGAATCCTTGGGAAGACTCATAAAGATTTAGATTGTGCCTTAAAATACCAAATGGGCAGTTCAATTCAACCTAACAATGGCAAGGGTAGAGCCATAGATGCCAGGAACATGGGTTGGTTTGGGAAATTCTCTACTGTGCAAAGGGGGAGTATGATATAGGCATCCAAACCAACAACAGCATAAAGCTTCCTCCTTGCCCCCGGCTGTAGCTGTGAACATTTAGGCTCTAAAAGAAAACAGAAAATTCCATCCTCCTCACAAGTAAATGGCATGAACAGATTGTAGTGGGAGGCCTCTCTTAAGCAAGGTGCCCTCAGAGCTGTCACTAAGGGCAAGCTTTCAGCTGTGGTTTTCTGCTTTGTCTTCCATGTTCAGTCACTCTTTTCCCCAAATACCAGAGACTGAAGGGAGGCCATTCCCACTTTATGTAAGGACTTGCCCCTTGAAAAGATCAATTAATTAGTCTTAAAGCTTGGGTTCCAATACTAACCAAGTAGCAAACCCATAACGCTATCCTAAGCAGAGTTACACCCTTATAAACCCACATAACGTACTGGCTTAAAAGGGTCAACTTAGGGATGTGCGTTTGGATATAGCTGAGCCAAATATATATCTGCAAAATACCTTACTGGGATTTTCTGGGATACTGGTAAATGGGTGCCAGTGATTGAAGGCTCCCATGACTTTTTTTTTCTTGTTCAGAGTGTCAGTCTTCCCAGGCTTGGTATCAGTTTGCCTGGTTGATTTATCTTAGATTATGCCCTTTTAAATTGCTTTTATTGACTCTGCAAAGTTGTATTCTTTGCTTTGTAACAGGTATACTTTTTGCATTGGATTCTCAAGATATACATTGGTTTGATTCTCGGATACTACATTTGCAACAACTTATTTTTGCTTGAGATGCTCAGGTTTTAAATTGGCATAGATTCTCAGGTTTCACCTTTACAAATCAGGTGAATCAATGGTGGGCGGCTAGGGGCACCTTGTTCAGGGGCGCATAAAATTGAACCTCTTGGTCCAATTCCCTTGAGATTTGGGAGTTATTTAAAAGACTGGCACCAGCAGCTCCACCGCAATTTTGGTGCCAGTAGTCTTAAAAACAGCCCCCCCAGAAAGATTCCCCATAGAGAATGGAGCTGAAAAACATTGGAATCCCCCCCCCCCCAAAAAAAACCAGATCCGAATACCAAATCAGTCTTTGGAACCCACAAAACTAATATTTTTGCTAACCTTCTCTGTATCGTTCCAATTTTAGTATATGTGCAGTATACTGTTACAAATAATGTTCTACAGTTAAAAATTATACTTTATATATTATGATTGATTTGTAATACTGAAATAATTATCAAATGATTTGAACTAGTATTTGTATATATTTTAATTGACTAAACAAGGAAATTATACTTAGAATTAAAACATACTATTAGGATTAGAACTGTTATACAAAAGAGTGCATAAATTTATAACAAGGTGGAGTGAGGTGAAGGGGAAGTTTTTATATTTTATTATGCATGTATTTCTGACAATAACATATTTTTTCTTCTTTTTTCTGTAGATGACTTTTAGTAATTGTTGGAAGATTGTTTATCTATTATGTATTATGAAAAATAATAAAAACTTTGTTTTAAAAAACTAATATTTTTGGCTCTCTGATATCCAGCGCCTAAAAATTTTGATTTTTTTTTTTGAGCTGCACATCCCTTGTTCAACTCTGTGGACCACACTTTAAGGAGAACCTTACAGTTCCATGTGTGTACAGGCATATATGACTCCTGCATCTACAAAGTTATGTTACTTTTTCTTCCCCAGGGTTTTCATATGAGTCAATTGTGTCCTACAGAGAGAGCTAATAAAATCTTCAGTGATGTTGCTGACAAGTACGTGCATCATATTATGCAACAAGCAATGCAGTATTCAAAATGTAATTTATTCAACCAGAGAACACTTACTTTTTACAGGATTGCCAAAGACACATGAAATTTTGCCCAGGTTTTTTCACTTGTTCTACATGCGGACTTTGTACAGTGTATGTGGAAGGCGGCAAACCGACAGGAGGGCCTTGGACTTGCATTGTTGGTACGGGTGTGACAGGTGTGCTCTGTAGCAAAGTTTAAAACAGTACAGATCTAAATACCCACTTTATACTATAATTTTGTTTTACAGTGTCATTTATTTAACAATGCTGTATTTCACTTTTAAATCAGCACCTTCCCCTGATTATAGGTGTAGCCCAAACTTCATTATAATAATCAGTTTTGATATGGGAGGTAGACTTGTACCCAGAAAATTTAAATTAAGAGTGGAGTATTTCTCCTACAATCTTCAAACTTTCGGTAGTCACAATTTTTTTCCACCACAGAATCAGACACGGCTTTTATTAAGCTTTCTGTACAGAAACAAAGTGACTGGGCAATTTAACACACATCTATTATGTTGCCAGGTCCACACATTGCATCTTTTCCATTGTAGCAGCTTAAAGCATGAGATGCAAAAACTATCAAATATTTTTTTATCTTCCTTGTCAATTGGCTCTAAAGAATTCTAGGTAAGCATGAATAAGCAACACTACTAGATACCACAACACATATGAATATGCTGATATGTAAAGAGGCTGCCTTGAATATTTAAGAGTAATGACTGATCTTCACATTCAGGGGAAAAAAATCACATGCTACAGCTCTCTACAGTACCTCTTCAGAATGAAGGTGGAGGACCACATGTTTGAAAATTCCCTTTCAGAGATCCCTCCTGTAAATTAAAAATTATCCTCTGACTTCTGTGCTACTTGCCACACACAGGATTTTCCAAAAAAATGAGAAACAGTTTTTGAACATGCAGTCTCAAGGGGTATAAGCCTCAGAAGGGTGGATGGCATCATGTAATTATTCAGAAGGCCAAGTTTGGCCTTTGTATTAATACAACCTCTCTCAATGTCAGCAACATATACATTTCATGTTGTGGACATGAATAATGTTTATTGGTTTAGAGAACTTTCACCTATTTAGAATTTTGTCAGCTTGCTCTGATTCTACCTAGTTTTCCCAGCGACAGAGGACCCAAAATATGTCATATAATGGATATAATACAAATCCTTCATAGTACAATATGTAAACAGAATAAAAGAAAAAATCACAATTGTTTTCAAAAAAAATCAGTTACTTCTTATTTCAGTTAATATTAGGAAAACAGCTAATGACTGAGCACAGGAAAAACAACTTTTGAATCCATTGGTAGTAGAACAGCTACTCGCTTCTGACCAGCTTTCCTTATATAGCTGTTGGCAGACAATCCGCATTTTCCGCAAGAGAAAGGCAGCTAATAAATGTTTAAATACATAAATGTTGACATTCATTAAATAAATGAATGCATGTGTATATAGAAATACAGCCATCAAGGAGTCAAACGACGAACCGTCACATAAAGAGCAACTAAATCCCTCATGTATCAAGGGGGGGGGGGCAATTCTAACAGTAGGTACAGGACAGCTTTAGAGGCATCCAGACCTCCCTCAGAAAATATTTCTCAGTGCTTGGTATTAGAAGAAATAAGGCCAAGGCCGATGGGGCAAAATAGGTTAAAATATATTTTATTACTATTTTAGTTAAATAAAATCCCCTATGTGTTTTGCCCCAGAGGCTTTTTCAGGGGAATCTGTTTGTCTTGCAGTGGTTTTTTAAAGAACAGTACGCCACCTTTCTCCACAATGGGGACCCACAGCAACTCACAGCATTATCCTTGCCTCCATTTTATCCTTTGAAAAACCTTGTGAGGTAGATTAGGCTGAGAATGTGTAGCTGGCCCAAGTTCACCGAGTGAGCTTCCATGGCAGAATGGAGATTTTAGCGTGGGTCTCCCAGATCATAGTCTGAAATTCTAACCACTACCAGCATTTTTGTGCTGTTGAACAGTAGCAGGCAGCCTGGACTGGATTAATCAGGCAAGTCAGGAGGTACCAAGTCACCTGATGGTTGCTGCTTGGCCTGGCCCTGGTAAGCCCTCCCGCAAAGGCCAAAACAGCCCCTGGAAAGGGCCCTCCCCCTCCCTCAGAGAAACCAAGGCTGGTAATCCTGTTGGGATTGCCTAGCAGTGGCCACAGAGAGTATTTGTTTCTTGAACCTTACAGGCACTGCTTCTATTATGGGCGGGGGGCTTTAACCCCCCTGACCCCCCTCCCAGATTTCAGTTTTTTCTGTAAACCTGGAACGTTTTTCTGGTTTGCAGAAAGATCTATTTTGTCAGTCCATGGCTCCAGCCTCTGGATTTAAGTATCCACAGATTTTGCCACATTAAGAATTAGATATATTGATATATCCTTAATTATATTACTTTTCTGAGATTACATCATGAGATCTAGTGGAACAATAGCAAAATAGTCAAACCTGCGGAAAAGCAAGTTTCAGCACTCTATGCCTATTTAAAATAAGTTACAGAAATCACAGGAGATACTCAAAGCAGCAGCAGATACAACAACTCGAGTAAAACTGGCTAACTGCAGTCAGCATAGAAATAGTTTAAACGGTGAAACTAGATTGGCTACTTGGCATGAAAGTTTTGTTGACAATAGATTTCTGAAATTTAACTCTCAATACAGCCATGTTGTTCAGAAGCAAACAACAATCAAATGACAAGTTTAACAGCTCCATCTGTGGGGTTCATTTGCTTTGTAGACAGCAACACACTGTGCTTCCTGGAGCTATGCACCTGCTTCCTGATGTAAAGCAATTTGCCCCACAGATCACAATGAGACAACAGCCAATGTTTTGGGAATGACCTAAAGTTTTACCAACTTGCTTTCTACATAAGCCTTTTTTTAACAGAAGGGATTGTGTATGTTTTGTGAAAAGGAAAAGCAAGGCAGACAACTTTTTAAAACCTCCAGAAGTAACTGGTTTTTCATTCTTGGGAAACTCAGATAATGTCAGAGCCATTCTATTAAATAAAAAACCCCAACGGCAAGGGGGGAGTAGTACAGCTATTCTGAATAGATATTTTTATAATGTGAGCTTTCTTAAAACATCAGAGTTAAGTAAATATACAATTTTTCTTTTCGTTCTTCAGCCTCCATTAAATTTTATGCCACGAAGGAAGTAAAAATCCATACAGAAAAAGACACCAAGGGGAAAAGGTGGTTATGAAAATAAATCAATTGCCTCCTGTCTAAAACCTGCAAATGATGAGGCCAGAACAATTACTAACATAGCATAAATATTTCTTTTTCTCTATACCATGGCTTCCTGTTTAAACACAGACAACTGAACCAAATAGTTTCCCAATATGCCAAAATTCTATTTGACTAAAATAAACCACCTGTTTGTTAGAGTTATGGAGACAATTCAACATTTATGTAGTATTCGTAATAGAAGAATTGCATTGGCCCTGCCCAGACTGTTTACCATCTGCGAAAAATGGACTGGATAGGATTTGGGTAGGATAATTGGTCACTCAATTTAAAAAAAAACACTTTTGCAGAAAAAAGCAGTGCAAAAGACAAAGGCCATCAGATTCCGTGTGTGTGTACACACACACAGAGAGAAACACGACTCCCAAATAAGTCAGTTTCAAATTAAGTACTAGCATCATAACAATAGTGACATAAACTGTGCAAATTTGTTTTATTTGATGGTCTATAACTGCAAATTAATTATTGATTGACGTAAACTGTTTAGCTTTGCATGCCATTTGTCTTAACAGTACTACTGTAATTTTCATCTTCATTTGGCTTCAACATACATTATGCTGAGAAAAAGCGAACATTCAAGCAATAAAGCCATATCTCAACCTCAACAGAGGAAAACAATAATTACAGGGTTAGAGAGGCTTTATATCCATTAAAATGAGGTAAAGTTTTGCAGCTACAAAAAATGTAGGAAAGCTCAGGATCAGTTTTCTTTGGGTATTTCATAACACTTGGGCAGTATACAACTTAAGTCCTGCCCCTTGCCTTTACTTCCCATAGTGAAGAGATCCTTAAAAAGGACCTCTCTGCAGATGTTAATGGATGGGAGTGCTCACATGGGGAGAAGACACTCCCTGGAACACATTGGACACAGACAATATTGGGTTTTATAGGATAAAACCAAAATCTTGAACTATACTTGAAAAGCAAATGATAATCTATACAACTCATAAAATAGTTGTGATGTTTGGTTCCTCTTGTCTGTTTTGGTCAGGAGGCTGCATCTTTCAGTCAGTCTTCAAATGGTAACCTAATAAGTGCATTAGTGTAATTTATCCAAGAATTTATAATAGTATGGATGGTTGCAAGATACAGAGGCAACGTCATCAGTTCCAAGGTGGCCTTGGCATGGTTCCCTTCCAATGTCATAACAATGGATATCCCTCAACACCCAAGATCTTCTCTATAAGTTCAGATACGATGTCTGTTTGCCTGATGCTTAACAGTAAATAAACAGAAAATAATTCCCCGTCTATTCTTGGTCTCCACCACAAGATGCACAATCAAAGCTGCATTAAGTCTGCACTGGATGGCTATTAAAACAGATGCTACCCCACAACTACAATGGTCGTATCATTTGTGCTGAGCCATGACCACATCTTGGAAAAGCCAAGCCAATA
Source organism: Euleptes europaea (assembly GCF_029931775.1). Taxonomy (NCBI): domain Eukaryota; kingdom Metazoa; phylum Chordata; class Lepidosauria; order Squamata; family Sphaerodactylidae; genus Euleptes; species Euleptes europaea. Next base: position 67,123,352 of record NC_079314.1, on the reverse strand, counting down.
CACGCCCAGCAGCAGCATCTTTCCAAGTCTTAGTAAAAAGGCATACAGACAGACGTGTGGGGAACAAATCACTGTTGTAGAAGAACAAAAGCACCACATCAAAGAACACTGCAGTTCCTGACAAGCCTTGTCAGAGTTTGGGGGTCCAAAGCACAAATTCAAAATGCTCCCTGAATATATTGCTTTTTCTATGAACCAACTCTGTTGGTCCATTATCCAAATACATCCAAAATGCAGGAAAAGTTCTTTTTTCAAATTTTATCAGTGACGTTTAGGTAGGATATAGATAATTCAAACAGAATTTTTTTTAGTAAGAATTGGAAGTGAACACACTTATTTTAGAACATATATCCTATTCGTTTATATATCATGACAGCATTACATACATATATTGATGAATCCAAGATGGGGAAAGCAGCTGATAGATTGATAGACAGACAGAGCAATAATAAAATTGATAAGAAATAGGATTATTCTAGCACAACAGATTAAAAATTCTTTCCCGTTTTTCATTTTTATCTTTTTTATACAGCTTCAAAGTAAAGATGGAAATTAGGATAAAGGAACCAATATTTTTTGTTTTAAGAAGCAACATAACCATTGATGACCAAACAAAACTTGTTTATGAACATTCCTGGAAATAAAATACTACAATGTACAAAAGAACAAAATACTATGAAAAAAATCATTGTGCAACAATTTCAAGACCTGTTGTCTGCTTTTTTATCAGCTTACAATGCCATATGACAGACTTCACAGTTTTCAAATCACTGTTATTTTCTATAACATATTTGAATTTATTATTGTTGTCAGCTAAAGGCCATTTCAGAAAGATGATGACAAGAAATTAATTATTCAAACGTTAAATTAAAAAAATACAATATTGACCAAAGTAACTGCAATATATTCTTATACATAAATTAATTCAGAATTATTTTAACTCAGAAAAACGACGAACAAAACCCAGGGGCTAAATCAGAACACAGAGAATAAGGTCTTTATTCTCATCACCATGTTTATCAGTTTCTTTATTCAGAGTTACAGCAACCTATTTGATTAACCATCACTGGCATCATTGTATTGCTAAAATCTCCAGGATTTTTTTAAAATTACAGTAAGCATTCTGAATAAATTTGTACTCTAGTCCTGACCAAAACTCACATGAAAAAGTAGTTTAACAAGAGATTATTTTTTAACATCAAAATAAATCTTCCTATCAGTCAAGAAAGGAGTGGCCAAAACTTCCATAGCCGTCTCATGCAGTATATGGAAGTAATGTACAAACAAATACATAACAGGGAGCAGTGCAAAAGGCAGCAGAGTGTCCCCACCACCCATGGTTAGTAAATGCCAACTCTTACAAGCACTGTTGACTCTGCTGCAGTGTCTGTACAAAACCAGAAAGACAATAGCCTCAATTTAACCATATTCTGAAAGTGGGAGCTCAAGTTTTCTTAAGAGAGGACAGAGATTCCCCCCTCCCATTGCAGAACCCTACTATGGTGTTCCTGAAGGACTCCCATGAACAAAATTTCACAAGGCTAAGTGGGGTAGAGGGACTGGCAGAAATCACTGTGCCCTTTTAAGAAAACATTTAAGGGAACTTAAGTTTCCTTAACAGTGAGGTGTTAAGGAAACTTATGAAAACTTAAGTTTGCAAACAGAATGATGTGCAAGTTTCTTAAAGTTCAACAAGAGGATACAATCCATTAAAAGGCTGTGATGCCATAGTGCAACATGTATTTTGTCCTGCAGTCATATCAGGGCATATTTTAGAACCACAGTGTTTGATTTAGACCAAACATCTGGCTCTGTCCTTTAATCCTGAAGTTATGTCCAAGACAGATAAAGCTGCTTCAGAATCCATGGTAGCATCTTGTCTATTTGTTCTCAAAGATCTATGTTAGGAAATCTGTATTCCTCCAGAGCTTAAACATGAAGAAAGGACTAACCAACTATTGTCCTTAAATAGAACATCAGGAGTACTCTGAAGGAAGCAAGTTGTATTTTATGTAAGAAATTATTCTGTGCCACTGACTCCAAAGAACTAAAATCCCTACTTTCCAGTTTGTTATTTGTGTGCAAGACTTTGCTAATAAGAAGAGCTCTGCAAGCTAACACCAAGTATTTATCTTGTCCAGCAGTCTGTTTTGAATAGTGGCCAGTCAGATTCAACAGGGAAAGCTACAAGCAGAAACTAAAGGAAACAGCCCTCCCCACCCCCAAGCAACTAGTATTCAGAAATAACTATCTCTGCACCTGAAGGTAGTGATCATGTCTAATAGCAGTTGATGCATCTATCCTTCATGAATTGTATCTGGTCCCCCTTTAAAGCCCTCTAAAATCAGTGATCAGATGGACTGAAGGAGTGAATTCTGTAAGATAACGAAAAGGCTGCACTTCCTCCAATTTGTCCTGAAGTTACAGGTACTACCAGTCAGGTTCACTGGGTGTCCCATGTTCTACATTAATAAGAAGAGAAAATAAATCCCTATTGTCTTCATATCTTAATTTGATAAACTATCATCATGGGTTGTCTTTCCCCCCAAAACTAAAAAGAACTTTTTCAGCCTTTCTTCATACAGGGGAATTCCCTATCCAACTTGATTGCCCTGTCTTTGCATCTTCTAGCTCTACTATACCCTTTTGAAATGGGATGACCTCAACTGGTTTTCACTGCAACTCCCAATTTATTTCCTGGATTATCATCACTTTCAGTCCAGATGCCAGCAAGATATATGTGAAGCTAGCAATACTTTTTTGCCCCATTGAGCATAACTTTACATGTACAATTATCCTATTTTTATATTTTGTTAGGCATTTCCCCAGAGAAGTCAAAATATGCTTGCATTTTCATCATACTGAATTTTGTTGTCATCTGCAAACCTTCACTCGACTCAGGCCATTTATGAATGTTTAGTAGCATGTCCTAATACAGATCCAATACCACTTACTTAATTCCACAGTGATAACAGCCTTTTTAGGGCTATCCTCTGCTTCCTACTCTTCTAGTTGTTTTTCCTATATATCAAGACATTCCTATTTGCACTTTTAAATAACTCTTAACTGTACATTGTCCCAACCTAAGACTCATTAATTTTTAATGTGCCATTATTTTAGAACGTCATCTTGTCACCTATATGTGAAAGCAATGAAGACCAACACAAATATTAATTCAATTTTGCTCCCGTCTACCTGGTTAATGGAATCAGTTGCTTATCCCAAAGGCACATAAAGCAGAGTAGAACCTGAGATAGCCTCACACCTTGACTTTTATACTATGAAGATGCTTGCTCCAAATGTTGTTGCAAGCAAAATTAACCCCCAACATTGAAGTGCTTTTACTTCACCTTACTATCACCTCTCCAGAGCAGTGTTTCCCAACCTGTAGGTCAGGACCCAAAAGTGGGTTGCAAAGCTTCCAAAAGTGGGTCACAGGCCAGTCATCCTACATGGCCGCTCCTGCCCTTTGCATCCTTCTCTGTCTCCCTCTTTGCCAACTTCATGCATTCTCGCCTGCCCCTCCCCCTTTGTGACAATAATGTATGTGGAGGGGAAGCTGTCTGGCAACTAATAACTTTAACATAGTAGCTGGAGAGTGGGTGGGAGCTGTTCAGCATGTCTAAAAGTGAGAGGAGAAAGGTGTGTGCATGCCTGGGCTCTGTCTTAGCACTGCTCCTTCAGCAGCCCAACCTCTTGCCCAGCCACACTGTCTGCAAGTCAGTGGAAGATGTCCTGCACTGAGCCCCTTGCCACCCACTTTGTGGACATCTGCTATTTTACCACATCTCCTCAACCTGCCTCACCCAGTATGCCTTCTCAGTCTCTAGCTCTCATTCTATTGGCAGGAGAGGAGATGACAAAGGGAGGTCCCCCCACTGTCAGGTAGCTGACCTCAAGGGAAGCCTTGTGAACTCTCCACTTGGAAAAGTAGACTCCGAATGTGATTGAGGTGGTATAATGCTTCAGTGTGAAACAGCTGTTGAGCAGCATCTACCCTCCCATGCATGGTGGTTCTTTCCCAGTGGTAAAAGAACCATGTCTATCTTCACAGTTTAGATGGAAAGTAGGGGTGCTTTCACAACCTGTAGCACACTAAGCCCCTTGCACCATACTAAGGTTGAAAACTAGGCCATTTTTATGTGATTGATCTTCATTGGCATTTCTGCTTTGTACAGAGAAGAACATATGCTGTTATGTGTGATGAATGCAATTAACTGTGTTATCTCAATAAGCAAAACATTACATTGGACTAAAAATTATTTGTATACCAATCTTCCTATGTAGAATGGTAGTGGCTAACTATGGATCTTGAACTAGTGAGCTAATTAAGTCCACCACCCTAGTTTTCTGCAGCCAGACAGCAACTATTGGAGCAAGCTGTGTACATGACAGGGGTACGCCTATATTAGGAGCCCCGTGCCGCAGAGTGGTAAGCTGCAGTACTGCAGTCAAAAGCTCTGCTCACGACCTGAGTTCGATCCCGACGGAAGTCAGTTTCAGGTAGCCGGCTCAAGATTGACTCAGCCTTCCATCCTTCCGAGGTCGGTCAAATGAGTACCCAGCTTGCTGGGGGTAAAGGGAAGATGACTGGGGAAGGCACTGGCAAACCACCCCGCAAACAAAGTCTGCCTTGGAAACGTCGGGATGTGACGTCACCCCATGGGTCAGGAATGACCCGGTGCTTGCACAGGGGACCTTTGCCTTTGCCTTTACGCCTATATTTGGCGAGTTCTCCCTCTGTGTGCCTACAGTGCTTCTTAGTACATAAAGGACTGATCTTGGGCAGCTGTAGTGCCTGACAGCCCTGTGTGATAGTCTTCTTTGGCACAGCAGTTTTATTGGCTCTGTGCCAATACCCTCTGAACTGGGAATTTTAATGTGCCTTGGCCCACATTCTTCCCAGGGACTCCAAATGGAGTTGTCTCCCATGGGACAGGGGGTCTCTCCTGCTGCTTCTTCTGGGGACAATCAGCTGAGCCTCAGTGTCCCCAGAGGACATGTAACCAACTGAGGCATCATCTCTGAAGGTGAACCTCTCCAAAGTCTCAGCTGAGGTGGAAGCTTGAGGGAAGGTAAAGTGTGAAGAGAAGATTTGTTTTCTGTAGTGAAATGCATTGAGGAAGATAGAAAAAAGTCCTTTAAAAGGACTTGCAGCCCCACAGAAGTACCCTTGTGGATCTACAGTCTGAAAAATGCTGGTGTAGTGCATCTGTTTTTTTGAAGTTCTGAGATTGTACTTGCCTTTACCAACAACTGGGCACTGGAACAGTAGAACAGTTAGATTCGAGTCCAGTAGCACCTTAGAGACCAAGAAGATTTTTGGGGTACAAGCATTTGAGAGTAAAAACTCTAACGAAGGACTTGAATCTAGATATTTTAATATGGTCTATGGACATTAAGTCCAATGCATAGCCCCAATCCACACAATCATGAAAACCCATCAATGATATTAATTGCTAATTTATATATAGATTTAGCTAATGTATATAGCATGTATATAATGTATATAGGCATCAATTCAAACATGGTATCCAATGTGTAGATGTCAGGTGATATGAGGAGTGAAATTCAGAAACTCTACCATGTAAAATTTCTACACCATTGCAGCTATGTCTGTATACATAATTTTGTCCTTCAATCTTGTTATAACATATAGATACAATATGAAGAAGGGTGATAAATTCCATACTGTACATTTCTATCTGTAAATCTCAGAATACTACCAACAGATATACAATTAATCAATATTCTTTTTAAACTCTTGTGCAGGAGTTATCTATTAAAATGTTCACAAGGTGTAAAGAGTTAGCTAGTTAAATAGTTTTTCAAGAACCTTAAAAATACTACCAGCTAACACATATCTGTTGCACATTTATCCCATCTTTACTCCCAAGAAGCTCTTCCCTTCTCTGTTCTATCCTCACAGCAACTCTCTCAGCTAGGTTAGGCTAACTAATGACAGGACAAGTCACTCAATGAGCATCATGGCTGAGTGGGGATATGAACTTAAGACTTTCCACTCCTAGTTGGGCACTGTAACCATTATACCACACCAGCTCATTATCAAGATTAAGAAAAATTGTAATTGAAGGCCAACTCCTAAACAATAATGAATGATAAAGCTGAAGCCCTTATGGAAAAAATTAAACTAAAATGCAAAGGCTGTAACCTACCCACCCCCCAACACACACACTGCATAGTGTCAGCATTACAGCAGAATAATGAAATCTTTGCTACTTTCACAAAAACCTGTAAATCATTTTTTCATTTTAAAATACCATTTGTTCTTGAACAAATAAAATGCCTTCACATCTACTGCAAAAAAATTAAAATAAATATTCATATAAACCCGGATAAGTAGAAAATTTTAAAATGTAAAAAACCTAACATTATGGCAAACTAAAATTGTTCAGGTCTGTATCATAATACAAGATCTTCAATACAGGGTTTTTCTAACCCAAAATTTCAGTGTCTGAATAGCTGAACGAACAATAACTGTTGAAAATACACTTTGAAGTACTCCAGAAGCTACAATCTGGAAGAGAGACTGAAATGCTCCCCCATTAGCTGACATGATTATGACACCACAGGTCTATTTCTTCAGCTACCACTAATGAGGCTTTCTGCTATTAAGCTGGACTATTGCCGTTCCTTCTGCTGTCACTTTGCAGGATGACTCATAAGGCCTTCAGAAATGCAAAGGTTACAATCTTTGGGGAGATGGAAGATGGGGAGCAGGCATGGACGTAAATCCTTGTTCCAAGAAAATTTCCTCAGCCTGTTATTCTCTATGACTGCATGTAAGACCTATTTAACTATAGATCCTCAGTGTCAACGGCTGTACCAATAAATGGTTCATAGGCATAACAAAGTAAACACATCTATTCCACCTCAGCTCCTCAGCCGCTGCTGTCGCTATGTAATCAGAGGAAGTGACATGCTGAAAAAAGAGTTAAAAGGGATTTTCTTGGATCCTGGGGCTTCTAAAAGAAATCCATGATTGTGCAGAATTACGGCTATAGTGGGGTAAGTTAAAAGGTCCAACTTTACATTCCATTCCACCACAATTGTCATGCCCTTATTTTCAGGTGTGATGTAATCTTCATTGCCAGCAAAGAAGGTGGTTATCATTGACTACACTGCACTTCGAAGGATATAACTCTGCTTAGGACTGTATTGTGCAATTCATGTCAACTTAAAAAATTTAGGCATTTCACACCACATTTATGTAAAACCTACATGAGGCACAGAAGCAATTAACTTCCTATTTCTGTGACAATGGGATCATAACTAAAATTAGAAAAAGGAAAAATCCAAGATATCTGAATGGCCCCTGTTCATCCATGCCCCCAATGGGCTGCTTTTTTACAATATGCACAGTAATAATTAAGAACTATGTCTGAACATCTGTCTTTCCTCATGTCCAAACAGCCACATCTTCTTGTCCAGTGCTGAGATAAAAGAACAGAGATTCCAAAATATAGAATACCTTGATGTAAAAAAGAAAGATATCCTTACCTACATTCAGGTATCACCCCAAGTCTATCTGGCACCATTTCTTAGAGCCAAAGATGAAGAGGGAACTGAGTCAGCAAGTGGAAGAAACATCAAACTATCGGCCATTATCTCCCTCTCTACAACATTTCTCCTGTGATAAGATTTTCTGACCACTCTCACTCCACCACAAAGAATTCCCTCTGTAAAGAGGGAGGTTTGTAATATCTCAGACATGAACACACACTGTCCAAGTCCTCTTTTTTCACTCCAGTTCAGCAGCACTCTCTCACCCTTGGGTCTTCTTATCCTAACCTACACATTCACAGAGTCCCAAGGGGTGTATTTCAGGGGAGGGGGAGAGTTTCTTCATGCTCCCAATCTTCCACTTGTCTAAAGACTGTGCCCTTCTCACCTTAAAGGCCAGATACTGTAACAGGATACAGCTACGGAACTAGACTCACATGCAGTAACTGGAGGAATAAGCCTGTGATGTCATAATCACATTAGTTGACAGGGGAATGTTTTCAATCTTACACCAGGATTGGAGTTACAAGACAACTTTAACATATATTTTAATGAAAACTAACAGCCACAGCAATGATTCTTGTTCCTCTAGCAACTAAGAAAGTAACTAATGCAATTACAAAGCTGAGACTGAAACCTGAGATTTAGGGAAATCTTTGGTTAAAAAGAACTCATTTTTAATCTTCTATTAAAGCAAATCTTTATTTAAGCTTCTCGACCCCCTTGCCTTGATTCAGCAAAAGATTATCTATTTGCAAAAATCAAGACACTGCCAGGGGTGGGTTTGTGCATAGGGAATTCACTTGATGGAGCTTACTTCAACTGAGAAATTGAATTGCAGGCCAAGGAATCCCAACATAAGGAACTCTTACTCATTGTAAGTGACTCTGGGCCATGTTGTAGCACACAATTCATACGGAGCACTGCTGAGTGTACTAGGACTCAGCATCACCCTGTATGACTTGACAAGACATTCCAGAACACACCCAATCCTCTCCTGAAACTGAGCTTGCAGGGGAGACAGGCAACAGAGGATCCTTTCCCACTACAGCATCCTGCACCTGCCAAACAGCCTCCCCTGAGCTTCTATTATTTGACATTTTTGTATGCTGCAGGAATTTTGTGGAAATAAATTAATGAATTAAATTGACATATTTCTGGATTACACACACTGATATGTAAATGGTATTGTCCCCAGACTTTCTCCATGTTGGAACAGAAGGGAAAAACATTCCACACATATAGCAGAATAATTACAACGTACCTGCAAATCCTGCACTCTACCAGTAAAATCCTCATAGCAGGGAAAAGTTAGCAGTTTTACTTATAGTGTGGAAGTTCTACTGAGCATAAAGATCCAAAGAAAAGATATCAGCTAAACAAGATCTTTTTTCACATCTATGATTTATATGCAGCCCTTCTGGTAGTATTTTGTTACTATGAAACCTGCAATTTATCTAGTCAGATCATATGAATATCGCTTCTCTGTGCAAGATTAACAGTATAATAAGATGTATACAAGTGAAACAGTAGGATAAAAAAGATCTTTCGTTAACCACTGAACATATCTATGGATGAAAAGGAGTTGGCATTATCTATTTTATGCTCATATTTCTTGCATATTTCAATAGATATGCACTATTTGAAAGCATATAGAAAAATAAACTGAAATTCACTCCAGTTACACATTTTTATACAACATTGTATAAGACATATGTAAGGAATACATGCTGCATAAATAAGATACCAACTGCAAATGGAGGCAGAGATGCAATACACAAGCTTGAATGTGACATAAGCAGGAACAAATTGCTATAAATCTCTAAAGTGCAGCAAAGGATTTCCTCAGTTTCAGAACAGCAAAGCAATTAAATAAAAGTAAACACAAAAGGCTCTCTCCTATGCATAATCAAATTACTTATGATTAAGAATAATTAGTCAGCAAATTGAAACTCTATTTTCATTGCTCAAACAGAAACCAGTAAAATCTACTAGCTCAGTCAGTGAATGTACAAAACAGTTTCCTGAGCACTGCAAAGTTGTCACGTGGAAAGATACAAGATTTGAATGTTCACATCTCCACACAGTCATGCATTCAATAAAGTTTGGCAGAGAATGTAAGTAATGAGACAGATCTAGACATACCTGCGAGACCATACTTTGCATGTATGGTAGTGGATGCTGCTGCTGTTGCTGCTTTTGCTGAGCAGCACTTTCTATTGCTACTTTTGCTACAGTACTTGGATCTGCACCCGCTGGCACAGCAACCATCGTCGCGCTGCAGCCAGCCTTGTTAGGGTCACTGATTGTAACAATTCTAACTCCTACTTTATGTGGGATTCCTGGAATAGTTTCCCTATCATTATCGTCTGCTGGCCTCTTTACAGTTTTGCATTCTGCTGTGCCATTAGGGGACCGAACTTCAGATGACGAGGGAGCCAGGGACCCACGAGGTCCTGAGTGCGGAACTGCTATGATTTGATGCCCCTGTATAACAGAGGCCGTCGACTGTGGCGAGACAACTACACTTGGGCGTTGCTGAGGCACATCTGAATTCAAACTTGAAGCTAGAGGTCCATTCGGTAGATCGGCATTGGTACCACTAAGTTGCTGAGTCAACAGTTTTGAAGCCTCTTGCGTACTGCTTACCACAGAAGTAGTACCAAAACCTAATACAGGTCCGTTGGAAAACCTTTCTCCTTGGTCACCTTTGGCAGCATCTTGTTGTGTGGCATCCAAATTCCCTTGTTGTTCTATTGTAGAGATCTCGCCATTTCCTACATGATTGGAAGTTTTGTGATTTGGAATGTTTTTGCTTAAATGGGAACCATCGCCTTTCTCAAAGTCACAGATTCCATTCACGAGGGGCTTCCTCAATTCACTTTTAATTTCCTGCATGTCTGTTTGTTCAAAGTTCTGCTTTCCAACAGCTCCATTCTCACCCAAGTCTAATGATGGTCCGTTACTGACCTGTGAGAACTGATTGGCCTCATTCTGAGTTTTCCCTGAGTTAGCTGGAGGTAGACTGGAGTCATACTTTCTTCCATTTAGAAGACTTCCCATTTGTGTATCATTTTCCTTTGCATCGCCATTGCTGGTGTTTACAGCTCCTCTTCGGCATGAAGGGTTCTCCATAACCTCTATTTTACGCTCATGAATATGTAAACCTGTCGCCTCCTTTGCTTCTTCTTCCTTTTGGCAAATGATTTTATCTCCTTTGAATGGGGGAGCAGTAGCAGAACATGTTGATTGTCCAGCTAGAGGTGCCTGGGTAGGTGGAAGTGTTTGCACCTGAAGTCCAACTCCTGCCTGTGTTCCACTCATTGCAATTCCAGCTGGAGCAATGATCTGAGTTGCATTTCCCTGACTCACAGTTGCTGTAGTGAAACTAGTATTTGGCACAACTGTTATGGTAACCTGATTGCCAGAAGTCCCTTGGAAAATAGTTGCTGGGCTATTTGAGATTAACTGGCCTGGCAATATCTGTAGATTGGAAATCGGAACTGTTTGCACTGCTCCTTGGGGTTGGATTGCACTCTGGACCAACTGAACATTTTGTTGCCCAACTAACAATGGCTGGGTGGAAGATTGCCCTTGAACGCCAAAACCCGGTGTTTGGTTATTGGCCATCTGATAAACCACCTGAGGGCTGGGAGCTCTTGCATTGTTTGGAGGAGGAATCTGCGGTGCTGGGAGTATAAGCTTACCACCAGGAGTAGAAGGACCTCGTTTTGGTAGCAACAGCTGTTTTATCAAGCTGGATTCACTGGGAGGAGGCTGGACAACCCCAGGATTACTTTGCTGAGGCTGAACTTGCATCTGCACCTGCTGTGGCTGTTGGACTTGTACCTGTGGCTGGGATGGTGCTGGTGAATGCTGCTGCTGTTGCTGCCTCTTCACCGAAAGCATCTGGCTGACAGTAGGGGGAGGTCCTGGAGTCTGAGGGGTGAGAGATGGAGATATTACCGTAGGGACTTGGTTATTTGAAATTGGTCCAGGAGATGGTGAGGAAGAAGGAGTTAGGTTTGGCTGCCCAGCCAACTGAACAGTTTGGCCAGCTGGAATTGAAGCTGGATTAGTAAGAACAATTTGGTGAATGGCTGGTGCATATGTTGGACCTTGCTGAGCTGGCTGGCTTACAATCACTACACTTTGTTGAGGTGGTGGAGGTTGCTGCTGCTGTGGTGACTGCTGAATGGGCTGTTGTACCACTGTTGTAGGAACTTGCTGAGAAGGCTTTGGTGCAATATTCTGAAACCCCACTCTTGATGTCGGTGGGTTTTGGACACCAGCGATAGTAACCATTTGCCCAGCTGCAACTTGGAAATTCTGGACTGTAGTAGCAGAAACAATATTGGATGCTGAATTTGTGACATACTGCTGAGGTGCTATGATGACTGTGTCTTGCTGCTGGTTACCAGCTGTGGACTGCTGAGATGATGTTTGCACAGGTTGTGATGATGTGGTAATGAGCTGTTGGCCCTGTGAAACTGCTGAAGTGCATGCTGGTATGTTCTGTACTCTGCCAAATATATGACCCTGAGGTACAGCTTGTTGAATTACGGTAACAGGAGTGCCTGAGGGTATTTGTCCCGGTACCACTGCATGTAAAGGGGACTGCTGAATTACAGGTTGATGAAGCAAAGTCTGAGAACTGACAACAGTGACAGACGGTTGTGGTCCTGTACTGCAATGGCTCTGATTTGAAGTTTGTGCTCCGCCTCCTACAGCAATAGTGACAGGAACTGCAGACTGGGGAACCGTGCTCTGTATTACTGTGGCCTTGACGACTTCACAAGAAATTGGAGCTTTATTCTGTATGACAGTCACAGTGGTGCTTTGCTGTTGCTGACTGTGAATTGAAGGGTTCTGTGGTATCCTGGACACAGTCTGTACCACTGTATGTGCACCTTGAATGGGAAAAGACATTTGTGTTGCAGTTAGATTTGAAGACTGATTGTTAACAGGGGTCCTCTGAAAATGGTTTCCTACGCTTTGTGGTCCATGTGGGAGTCCTGTTGACAAAACAAAACAAAAGCCAAAGTGGGAACCTTGGTACAAATAGTAAGCCACATTTCAAAACAAAACAATTATTATATAAAATTACACACTTTATTTTTTTGTTTTCACTGAAGCCAGAAATCCAGGGGCAAATATTTTCCATTATAACCCAAAACAGTGCATTCCTCTCTATTATTTTTTGGTTCTCTGCAGCCCATTTTGCCCCAGTCACATGAGTAAGCAGGTGCTTTGGGGCATCGTCAGTAGTATGTTATAACTTTGGGGAAGGATTTAAGAAGTTCAATGAGAAGTGGCATTAACAGCTTTGTCAGCCAAACAGAAGCTAACATAACCCCCACCCCCAGACAAACAGTTAATGAAATACTGCTATACTGAGGGCTAGAACATGCATTGGCCCAGCAACAGAATACTGTACATCAAGCGGAACATGACACACAATCCCCACCCCCTGCGTGAGTATGCTGTACCATCAGGTGTGTACATCCCTATCTGATCTATATACCAGCTTTTGAAACAGGAAGTCCATACATGACCAACCATATACCACACTCACATATGCAGCAAGGAGGCAAAAGGAATGTGAGCCTAACACTTATTCTTCTGGGCCAGTGCTCTAAGTAGCCTGAATTTATGATCACACACCATGCAACATTCACAGTAAATGAATACCTGCTGGTGAAGGAGACAGAGATACATCAGGAACAGAATCAACCCGGAGGACAGGAGTTGAAGAAGGTTGCTGCTGATAGTACATCTGAATAGGGAGTGGTATCGCCCGCCTTTTTACTCCTACCACATGAATATGTGCCTGCCCATTGTTATTTGGATCCTCTACTCTCTTCACTGAATGATTTGGAAAGACAGTTCTGTTAAAGACAAGCAAACATATATTATTGGCAGCAACAACATACCAATTCTGTATTCCTAGCACCAGTTTATTATTATAATCAATATATCTAATTCTCAATATGATCCCATCTCTGGATACTTGAAATCAGAGATTGGACCCATGAACACACAAGACGGGTCTTTCTACATAATCGTTCTATTATGGCCTCCCAGGCCGTCATTGCTCCCCTCCCTCCTACAGGAATACAGGAGAAAAAGATATGGGGGAGGAGATGAAGAAGGAATAGTGTGGGGAAGGAGATACAGGGGGAAATGAAGTGACCCCATAAGTCTTTGTGATTTGAACATGGCCCAAAACACAGCTTTAAAAAATCCACATAAGAAAACCATATACCAAGATAGGGTACATTTCTATACAACTGAGGGAAAGCCCCAGGTTTGCAGAAAAGTACAAGCAGTTTAAAAAAATTAAGCTCTTGAAATTTCATGAGATCAGTCACCCCTGTGGGGTTGCCCAACATCCAGGGCTCTAAAGCTTTGTCCTAGGCAATCCCAACTTCAGGGACAGAATATAAAGTGGTGAGTAGCAAAAAGCAGAGAATGGTCTAGGAAGGTAAACATAGAGTGTAAAAGACTGGAGATGAGAGCCTGGAAATGAGATAGGAAAAATGGGGTGGGTAGAGAAAAGGCTGCAAATAAAGAAGGTGTGGAAAAAACATATAGGGGGCCTAGGAAAAAGAGGGAGAGGGAAGGAAGGTAAAAAACAGGAGGGGGAGGAGAGAGAGAGAGAGAGGAAGAGGAAGAGGAAAAGGGAGGGAACTGAAAAAAGAGAAAGAGTGGGAAAGTACAGGGGGCACCACAGGGTCAGGATAGAGAGAAAGAGACAGAGGGAGGGAAATGGGGGAGGGGGATCCTGAACAATAAGGCCCATACAATTTTCAGGAGTGCCCAGCTGGTATAATCTAAATATTGTGGTAACCTCTGTCTGCCAAGGATGCCATTTCAGGAAGCAATGGTTGGATGCTTCAATTTCCTGCCAAAAGGGTTTTTTTTTAAAGTGGTGATTGTATCAGTTCTTCCGAGAAAAGGATGCTGGGCACAGTAGCTCTCAGCTTACATTTCAGGACCCAAAAAAATGGGCATAGGCAAAAAACTGGTGTAGAACAGTTCAGAGAGTAGGGCAGAAGTGTACAAGAGAAGGGTGAGAGCAAGACAATAAACAAACTCTGGAAGCAAAATACTAATGATCCCTGGCACGGTGCAGCTGTTAAAGTGTCTGACTAGGACCAGGGAGAAGCTGGTTTTAATCCCCACTCTGCCTTGGAAGCTCTTGGGCTTGTCACACTCTTTCAGTCTACCCTACCTTACAGGGTTTTTGTTGTAAGGATAGGATGGGGGAGGAAAAATCTATGCAATAAACTGCTTTGGGTCCCCACTGGTAAGAAAAGTGGAGTATAATTAATTAATATACTGTGGGCCCATGAACTTTGTTCAGATATTTGAAACAAAGACTGGGGCAATTAATACGAATTAGCTCCAAAGAGAAACAGAGCATGTATACATGGTTTTATGCTGCACTACAGAATGTTGTTGTTGTTATTTAAGGACAAAATCCAAGAGCTCCAAGGATAAAAAAGTACTTTATACTGATGTAACCCATTTTGGATTTCTCAGCAGGGTAAGAGGTTTGAATCATGGGGCTGCCTTAAATTTACAGGTTCAAAGGAAGCACGTGCAGACTGCTGGCTGCAAAGTGAAAGTTTTAATTCTCAGAGGATTGAAAGGGTGAAAAACTCCTACTGAATGTTCATATAGCCCTTAAAAAAAGAAGTAAACAACAAAACAACATTTTTATCAAACGTTTTATGACTAACAGCTCGTTCCTGAGCTGAGGCGTAAAGGAACGGCAGGGAAGAGGCACAGCGGCGACTCTTCCTAAGCCGATTCCCGTACACCGTTAAACAAAAAAAGTCGCTTCGCGGCTTTTTTGGGTTTAACTGGGGCCTTTCGCCCCATAGGGAACAGCGAGGCTGCTGCGCCTGCTAAAAAGCAGGCGCAGCACCACCATTCCCGGCGCCAGAAGTGGTTGAAAGGGGGTAGAAAGCCGCCTAACCGGCAGCTCCTCTCCCCGGCCTGCCCCTGGAACGCCCCCCCGCGCCAGCACACCCTCTCAATGTTGTGGTCGCGCCGACGGAGGGGCGAGGCACGGCTCCGTGGCGCTTGGCCGCCGGCAGAGCCGCCCTCCCCGAGATTACACGCACTTACGCTGGTGGCAGGGTCACACCACCTCCTAAGAGGTTTCAGCAGAAACCTTCAGGAATGGGCTGTAAGTCATACACACAGCATACTTTTCCCTCAAGTTTGAAGCTGGTTAACAGTATAAACTACACAACCATACAAAATCCCATGAGGTGGCTTATTGTATAACTAAGTTTTATCTTACCGAAGACATTTATAAAATCCAGTTGATGTTAGGATTCCACCTCGTGCTAGTTTACTGCAGGTGGAGAGATATTCAGAGTACATTTCAGCTCGGGATACTGAACAATCTGGATTCACCTCAAAATGGGCATTCAACCTAGTGAGAGAAACAGAAAACAATGTCAGTAAGAACATTTTTAATGTCAATTACCTGTAACTATTTTTCTAGAACTTTAACTCAACAAGCCATTTAGATTGTCATGGAATCCCTGAACACCACATTGGATTTAGGGTGCGTTCTAGGGTGCAGACTCAGTTCACATGTGCACTAATCAAGCCTTCTGGGTTGTGCCATTATACAGTACAAAAGGCCTTCCCCATAGCTCCAATACTACTTCAGAAGGGTTCTGTGCCATATGGCTAGTGTGGGCAGCCACTCACATGTGCATATACTATTGTTGCAGTAGCAATTATGTCATTCTTCTTTTCTTTCTGAGTTTATAAGTTGACAGAGTTCACACACTTTTCAACTGCCAATGAACTCTGTTGCTTAGAGCAAACAGTTACAGAAAAAAATTAGATTAATTTTTTTTTAATGAGGTTAAGAGTTGAGATTGGCCTTAGGTTGATTAGCTCATATATAGTCATAACCAATCAGATATGTAACATGATCCCATGATTATAATAGATCAGATTTAGAGAAAGGTAAGATTTATATTTTTCTATAGATATGCACTCCTGTAACAAGCAAATCAGATTTCTCTGGAAGTCTCATAAGAACAGGTGAGATCTCTGGGTGAGATTTCTTGGGTAACCTGGGTTTTTTGATAGTCCCTAAAAGCAGTGAGACAAAAAGCTGAAACCTGATTTTCTTTTTAAAACTATTACTTGCCCTAATATGATAAAGCAATGCTAGGAAGTTTGATAATTTTAGCATTTATCTTAACAGTAATGGTAAGGTTAACTTTTTGCTTCACTTTTTGGGGTTCCCTCCTTACAGAGTCGATTTTTGGCTTGAGTACCTTTGTTTATTTCATGTTAGATAAGCCCAAGATAATTCTGAATATGAGCTATTTAATAATGTTTTATGGGCTGTAGTTCGATAAAATACACAGGGTTAGAGAAACATATCCATAAATCTTTTAATTTATTACTAAAATGCAACTTTTATTAATGATTGTCATCGGGATTTTTAGTGTTTTATTTTTTGTAACAGCCATTAACCATACGAAATAAAACTGGGGGGGGGGGACATTTTTGTACCCAGATTTTTTTCCGTCTTGCTCAATAAAAAGCATCTTTTCTTTTCTCGATAAAAGATAAAATTTTCTACAGGTGTACTGTCTGGTTTGCTGGTTAATAGTTCAGAAAACTGAACTCTACTCCCACTCTTCTGTATTATCAAAGGTTGTAAATCACCTTTAATTTATAAATCCTGGAAAACTGCTGCTGATCAGTTTTCCACAGGCAAAGCCTTAAAAATTGTTTATTACAGATCCTCTAATAAGATGTGGGAGGGACTCTCTCGTTACACCACCACTTGGATAAGAATATACAAATTTCTTATTAATTCAGAGTAATTACATATTTTATATCTTAATCATGATTATAACTCAGGATTGTACAAAGTTAATTTCATACACATTAGGTTGAGATTAAAGTGTTCCACTTAAAAGCTGACTAGATAAAAATATTGAGTTAATCTATGAGTCATCATTATAAATATTTGCAAACCATCCTTTATTAGAAAACTTACAGATGACTATTGAATAAAGTACACATCGGGTTAACATAACACAACTCCTGAAAATGCTCATGTTCAAGAAAGTGTTCAGGTACAGAATGCAACCCATCTGACCAGAAAGGAACACTTCATTTCCCTCTCAGGGCAGGGTGAATTGAAAACCCACATTGTGAAGAAAGGATTTCATCCTTTTGGTTCTTACCAAAACAGTGTAATTAAAATGCAAAGGAATGTCACCCAGCCACTCTTGAAAACCGACTCAGGTATTATGAATGTGAATATTAAACCACAGGACTTAAATGTGTTTCTCTGCCAGGATTGTATCCTAGCTCCATACTTTTATACTAAAATTAATCAAATTGGTAAAAGCTGATATGAATAATTCTTAACTATATGGTGAATGTTCCAATTACCTGTTTAATTTTCTCCAAAACAAAGTTTTAACATTTTTGTTTTTGTAAGGAACAAAACAAACCAGATTATTTTGTGGGAAATATCAAGACAGTAACCTGAGGTGGGTGTCCCACCCCCTTCACCAATTAAAAGCTTTAATAGAATTACGTGCTTACCATTGGCATGCAAATTTTTCACTGTCTATTTCTACTATCCCAGGTGGTGGAGCAACATGTTGTGCTGCTCTTGATGCTATGAAAAATAAATACAAGTCAGAGGTCAAGGATGTTAGTGATATATGTTATTCCGGTTTTCAAATTTTTTCTTATAACACAGCGGTCTATAAATATCTGTAGTCTCATCAATTCTTTCCTAAAGATTGTGGAAGTTAGCGAATTCTGAACTCCACCTATCAGCAGAAGCACCTGGAGCCACTTGGCAACAAGCCTGGAAAATAAATTTACTTTGGTTGCTATTGACTCTAGTTAACCTAAAATATAGGAACGTCACAGATAGCAAGAGTCTTTAATTCCATTTCAAACTTAAGAACAAGGTCTGCTCTTATGCAGAGGAATCAGCACAGGGCTCAGTAAAGCTCCCTTCCCTTGTGTACAGACACTGTGGTGCCCAACCCATGACTGGAACAGCAGGGCTGTCCACACCACCTTATCGTCATCCAGCCCCCGCTTTCACCCATGTATTAGTCTCAGAATTCCTACTCCTGTACAATCGAGAGAGGAATTAGCACATTTTCTTGCCCCCTTCAGGATTCACATACTCATCTAAGGAAACATTACATTGTTTTAGTCCGTTGTTGTCAGCTACTATGGTTTTCATAGGTACACAGGCGATGAAGAAGAAACAAATTTATTTCATGTATCAAAAGAGCCCAATGAAGCATAACCAAAAAAGAAACTAATAATTATCAACGCTTACAATGTTAAAAAAATTAAAGTATGCATACTCCAGGGTTTCTGTTTGCTCTTTCTGTCTTGTATGTAAGAAGAACTGAGTAAATTCATGCAAAGTCAGAGTGAACTAATATTAAGATTTCAAAGTCAAGGCTTCTACTGCTATTATTAGATTATGAACACTAATATCTCAGAAAAACAGCAAAGGTGAGAAAGGGACTGAAGAATCAGTAGCAGGTGATAGTTTTCTTCATGTTTATTCAATGGTTAGGAGCTACCACAAGGATACACCCCCCAAAAAAACAATTTAAGAATATGTATGTTTATTTGTTCTGTTTGAAAAATAATAAAAATTAAAAAATATCTGCATATTTTACTTAAAGGGCAAAATAACAAGAACTAGTTTTGAAGCCACTTTCTCTTTACAGTATTGAATAGAGATGACACTTGAAAAACTGGTTTCAGGGATCAAGATTTTTTTTCGCTCTGCTTGTGTTTCAAGCAGAGCTTATATATGCTTTCAAGGCAGAGCTTATATATGCTTCACAGAACATATCCAAATATTTGGCTACCACCACTCCTGAAGTATGGATAAGATTCAATATATTTGTGTGGGCCATTTGGTATTACACGACAAAAGACACAGACCATAAAATTCTATATTAAAATCTATTTCCCTCGAGCAATACTAACCTGGGGGAGCGGGTGCATGCGCCTGTGCTGGTACCTGCTCCACTGCCTGTGGTCTAATTTCAGATAGTACTTGGTGGCTGGTACTCTGATGTTCAACAAGTTTGACTGCACTGAGTGCATCAGGTCCAAACATCTGGATGTCCATTGAGACCAGACACACTAATGTTTCTGAAATGTTAATGATCAATTATAATTTTACAACAAAGGTGTAACCATTCACTAAAGTTTTATATCTAACGGCATCAGAAGAAATTGTTCTATTACTTACTTTTGGCATAATAATGCAAACTTGTGAATCTGTTTAACAAAGGATCTTGAGACCGACATTGCTATCCTTTATTTATTCTTCAAAAGAGATTCAGTGATGTGAAGCTACAGCAAGGCCTATTCCTTATTTATGTGCTAAATGGTTCAGCCCACTGATCTCCATGAAATGCTACTCCAGGGGGATCTGGGACCCTGAGGAGGGTCATGAGGAGGGTCTGTAGCGGACAGGGGGGAAATCAGCGGAAATTGCCAGTTTTGTCTGGGTCCAACCCAGTGTGCATCACTCTCCTTTTGTATCAATTTAAATACTAAGATGAGAAGAATGTAAAAATAAAGGTTCCTTATGCAGGTTACTACAATTTCTCCTTAATACAGCACTTTGCAGATTTGACGTGCTTTACAGTATTGGCTGTGTTCATGCTTAGAAGGAAATGATGTGAAACTGGTCACTATGGACTATAACCAAACAACTGCTAGTAGAGGTCTACTCATGGGAAAGTTATTATTTATTTATATTAAAACATTTATACCCTGCCTTTCCTCATGGTTCAAGGTGGCTTGCAATGACAAGTTACAAACATTCAGTTAAAACCAGAATAAAATAAACTCCAAATCTCTCCCCCCCCAGAGATGCCTGCTATTCAAACCCCTTCAAAAGTCCTGGCAAACAAGCAAGCCTTGCAGCGCCTCCTGAAGATCTCCAAGAAGGGGGCTCCCCTCACCTCTTCAGGGAGCCCATTCCACATAGGCAGAGCCATGATGGAAAAGGCCCCGGCCCTGGTCAATAGTTGGCAGGTCACCCTAAGTGGCGGAATAGCCAACAGACTGCTGCCTGTACACCATAATTGGTGTACAGGGATATATGGAAGGAGACGGTCCTAGCAATGGGTCCCTGGCAATGAAGGGTTTTAAAAGTCATAACCAGCACCCTGAACTAAACTCAGGAAACAGACCGGCAGCCAAAGTAGCGGTTTCAAAATGGGCAACATATGTTTCCAAAGGTTAGCGCTTGACAATAGTCAGGGTGCTGAATTTTGGACCAGTTGTAGTTTCTGGTTTGTCCAAGGACAGCCCCACATAGAGTGCACTGCAGTAATCCAACAGTGATTCCCTTGAAGCATAAACCAGCATGGCCATATCGGCTGAGTCTAGATAACGAGAGAGCTGGTGAACCAGATGTAGCTGATAGAAGGTGCTCCTGGCCACCGTGCCAAACTGCTTTTCAAAGAACAAAACAGGGTCCCATGAACACCCCCAAAGCTCTTAACCTGCTCTGAAAAACTTATTCTCCTGTGCTCCCTAAAAAGCCAGGTGTGAGGGTCAGAGGATCTCTTAAAATGTTGGGTGATATTGCTATGTACTGCAAGAAAGTTTCAGAAACTGTTTCTTTTGCTCAATTCTTTGCACAGAGAGGACACTTCCCTTCCCACTGTTGTCCCAATGCTACATTACATTTCTTAAGGGTCTCTTGTCTCTGAAGAGTGGTTTTTAGGGAAAGGGCTTTCTGCAGGGAGCTGTCGAAAGAAGAGGAAGTTAGCAAAATTCCCTTCGCTGGATCTAGCCCTAGAAAACCCATTTTACAACTGGGAAATTGCAGATGAGAGACAGTAGCTTGGCCATGGTCACATGTGTATAAGAAGTCAAAGGCATGAAAGGGATTTAGTACTCCTAAATAAAAGCCCAACTTTCTACCATCTGGACCACATAGCAGCAACTTTCTCAGTTCCCCATTACTCCAGCATCCTACCCCATTATACTGTTTGCATATTTTAAATTTTCCACTCACCTATACTTTTGTCAACTTTAGCTATTTTTTTGCAGGCCACTTCCCCCATTTCAGTGAGCAAGTAGAGCACCTCTAGAGCAGATATTACAAGAAGTACATCAGGCAAAGTAAGATGACAAATTATTTCCTTGTAGGATTCCTGATCTACATATTCACAAATTAAGACACCATTATCCTCAGCTTTACAAAGATTTCCCAAGATTTCCATGCCTGAAACACAAATAAGAGTATTTTAGAGACGAAAAGAAAATATTATCTAGCCATTCAAACTAAAATAATTAACTAGATAAGAGCTTACCCCTCATTTTTAAGAACCTATCCCTCGACATTAGGCATTTTGTAACGGTATGAAACATTAGATGAGTTGTTTTGAAATCAACAGGATCTAACAGAAGCTGAAGAGAAAATCAAATATTTACTTGACTTCTATATTTATAATGTACTTATTCACATCATAAAGTTATTATTACCAGAGTTACTTAAAAATCCCATTCAATACTTATATACTACACATTGTTTGAAATATGATTTCACTAATATGAACAATGAATTCCTATTCCTTTAACTGACAGTGTAACCATTGTTGAATTCAACATCACACATGAAGTTTCAAAGGAAAAAGATCTCACAGTCTGGTCAAATACATATTTATTCAATAGTACATCCCACTGAGCTGCCTGTAACTCACTTCCAAGAAAAGAATGTACAGGACTGAAACCTACATTTACGCTAGTATTTTAACTCTGGATTTGGATGACAGCAGCTGTGGCTATTAGTGGAAGATCCACCTGTACTTTTTTAAGATCCCAGGGGAAATAAGCATTAAATGAACAGTTCCATAATTTGAAGAAATTACTTTTATCCTCTGAACAGAAAGCTGAATGTGGTGCTCTTTTCAAATGCACCACAAAGGCAGTATGGGACAGCCACATCATTTTTCATTGCATTAAGTGCTAAGTGCCTAATGGGAGGAAGCTTGGAGAATAGCAGTTAAGCCTGAACAGTGTCTGACTCCAACTATTGTCAACATGTGGCTTTCTATTTTAACAAAAGGTATTACAAGCTGGGGGCCAGCTAGGAATCACAGGAGGGGAAAAACAGTTTGAAAATCCCCTCCCATTTCCTACAATATATCTTTCAAGTTTTCAATAAGTTCTCAGAGGGCTTAGCAGGCTAATTTCCCTCCCCACCTTCCTTTTCCATCATTCAACATTCTGTGCTCCTGAAGCCTATTCAGTATTTATCAGACTGATACCCCTCACCTTCTAATTTACAGAGTAGTTATTCTGCATGCCTGGGGTGTCCCCAAATGTACAGACACTCATTTTGCTGATTCTGAGATTGGTATGGAGGCCAGCTAATTTACTATTTGCTATTTAATGTTTTTAAAAAGATCTAGCCTGAATGTAGTTAGAGCATGATCATACATTTAATATAATCATACATTTAATTTATACTTGGGGATTATCTCAGGTAGGTATGTTTTCCCTTTGTTTTCCTTGCTGACCAAGTACAGCATTTTTGATGTGGTTAGATGAAATTTACAATCCAATCCTGAACAGAACCACACCCTTCTAAATCGAGCGGAGTCAATGGGCTTAGAAGGGTGTAACTCTTCTTAGAATTGCACTGTTAATTCCTTAATCCTATTACCTGTCAACAAACAAAAAATATAAATATTATTTAGCTTATTTTAATATTTAATTAATCCTTGTAACCAACAGGGGTATTCAATGCCATCCTCAAGAAAGCATGCAATTACAGATCATGAAGGGCACTGAGACACAATGGACAGTGTTCAGAACACAAAAACACCCACAAAAATATATTGGGATTGATTGAAACATCTATGCAGAAGATATTCCCTATATTCCCAGCAGCCCCGTGCCCCACAAAAGCCATTGCTGAAGGACTCTCTTGTGAGCAATATGCCAGGAAGCACAAAGAGCTATAAAAATAAGACAGAAATGCGAGAAATTCCTTCCCTTTGCACAAGAACAGCAAGCTTGACGCTCAGCATTGGCTTGGAGGGGGGCACAAGCCTGCTGGGGAAGATCTACATCTACCAACTCATTCCTTCATGGAAGTTTGGATAAATACATTGTCACTGAACATTTTGAGGAGATATTTTAAAAACCAAGACACCGATCCTGGGAAGACCCCCTAAATTTCCTCATTTCCCTATGATAATCCCGGATTTTAAATCCCAAGATCATGCCAATTTAGAGATTTAAGAAGGTAGCATCTTTCATGTTTGTTGCTTACCTCTGCTGCAATGTTTCCTAATGTGTCAAGCCCCAACTGTCTTAAAGAAATAAAATGACTGTGAGCAGAGAGTAACAGGAAACGAAGACAAGTACGATTAGCTGCCAATAGCTTAACATTTCCCTCCTCAAAGGAAAGATTTCGTAAAATCACTGCAATCTGGAGAACCCGCTGTCCTTCAATATCATTAATGCCCAACTTGCGCGGTGGATGAAATAAAGACTCCCATATCCAGTCTTCTGATTGTGTCTCTATAAAAGATAAGGCATTCAACTTTAATCTTTTCTGCTTTAGATACACCAGATACAGTCAAATGCTTATTCAAGATAACTCACCTTGAGATTTGTTTCTGTCGGAAATAAGGTCACGTACTTCATTATCTTCAACAATATCCTTCCAAAACTAAACAAAATTAGAAACATTCATATTGATTTTCTAAAAAGTTTCCTCTAGCAAGGTATGCATCACAACTGAAAAATCCATTGGAAAGTAATGGGAGTGTAATTTATAATATCTTAGTTATACAGCAAAAGACATCAAAGATATAGTGGATTATGATGTAGGGCTACAGGCTCCTCATCCTTAACAGCGGCAAGGCTACAGAGATTTTCAGCAGGTGTGCAGTGACAGAATCATGCACTTCCCAAAGTGCTCTCTACTGTGCCCTTTCCACATAAAAGCGCACCCTGCTTTTGAGGCAAGCTGTTGGCACTTCACTATTTTCTTTAAAACTTTCTTCCCAACACAACAATGCTATTTTAGCTCATTATAACCATACGCTAGAAATCATTTTGTTTTAAGAAACGCTGTCACCTTTAACACCAACATTCAAAACATTTTTAAAGGTAATCTAATTTTCCTTCCATCTTCAAATAAAGTCTGCATTGGTTCTTGTAGGTTATCCGGGCTGTGTAACCGTGGTCTTGGAATTTTCTTTCCTGACGTTTCGCCAGCAACTGTGGCAGGCATCTTCAGAGTAGTAACACTGAAGGACAGTGTCTCTCAGTGTCAAGGGTGTAGAAAGAGTAATATATAGTCAGAAAGGGGTTGGGTTTGAGCTGAGTATTGTCCTGCAAAAGTATTGTCCTGTAAGTATCAAGATAATGTGCTAATGAGGGTATGGTATGTTAATATGGAACCATTGTATCCTGAAGTGATCTGTTAATGTGTGTAATCCAAAACTAATCTGTATGGCTATTGTTGAATGTTGTCTTTGTCTGGAGGTTTTTCAGGGCAGGAAGCCAAGCCTTATTCATTCTTAAACTCTCCTCTTTTCTGTTAAAGTTGTGCTGATGTTTGTGAATTTCAATGGCTTCTCTGTGCAATCTGACAAAATAGTTGGTAGAAGAAACTACCAAGGAAGAAACTAACCATCTAAATCACGCACTGCTAGCAAACGGCTACTCCAAGAATGAAATCAGAAGGGCCATTGAACCAAACAAAAATCAGAAAACTCAAGAAAAACAGTCTCCCATAGGAAAGGTATTCTTGCCATTTATTAAAGGAGTCACTGATAGGATGGAGAAACTTTTGAAAAAACATAACCTACAAACAGTGTTTAAACCCACCAAGAAAATACAACAAATGCTACGATCAGCAAAAGACAAAAGAGACCCCCTCACCTCTGCAGGAGTATATCGTATACCTTGCAGCTGTGGAGAAGTTTACATCGGGACCACAAAACGCAGCATACAAACAAGGATAAAAGAACATGAAAGATACTGCAGACTTGGCCAACCTGAGAAATCAGCAGTGGCTGAACATGGACTGACACAAACAGGACACAGGGTCTTATTCCAAGACACTGAAAGACTGGACAATTCTACCAACTATTTTGTCAGATTGCACAGAGAAGCCATTGAAATTCACAAACATCAGCACAACTTTAACAGAAAAGAGGAGAGTTTAAGAATGAATAAGGCTTGGCTTCCTGCCCTGAAAAACCTCCAGACAAAGACAACATTCAACAATAGCCATACAGATTAGTTTTGGATTACACACATTAACAGATCACTTCAGGATACAATGGTTCCATATTAACATACCATACCCTCATTAGCACATTATCTTGATACTTACAGGACAATACTTTTGCAGGACAATACTCAGCTCAAACCCAACCCCTTTCTGACTATATATTACTCTTTCTACACCCTTGACACTGAGAGACACTGTCCTTCAGTGTTACTACTCTGAAGATGCCTGCCACAGTTGCTGGCGAAACGTCAGGAAAGAAAATTCCAAGACCACGGTTACACAGCCCGGATAACCTACAAGAACCAATGAACTCTGACCGTGAAAGCCTTCGACAATAAAGTCTGCATTCATTGGCTATGATCCACAAACTCCTTCAGCTATATGAGGCGCCTTGCTACAAAGAAGGCTAGCTCTACTAGATAATTCACAGTGGGTAGCCGTGTTTGTCTGCAGTAGTAGAAAAGGGCAAGAGTCCAGTAGCACCTTAAAGACTAACAAGAATATTTTTGGGTAGGGTATGAGCTTTCGTGAGCCACAGCTCACTTCTTCAGATACATTCAGATACATTCTAGCTGTATCTGAAGAAGTGAGCTGCGGCTCACAAAAGCTCATACCCTACCAGAAAATATTTTTGTTAGTCTTTAAGGTTCGACTGGACTCTTGCCCTTTCCTAGCTCTATTAGTGAGGTGTCTCTCACTTAACAGAAGGGAATAGGTGGATCGAGTTGTGTTTCACTACAAGTATCATGACAAGAAAATGGTACTGATTCACACTTGGTAGGAAGAGGAAGAAAAGCACAGCCCTCCCTTGCATTTTAAGCCCTGTAGCATGCTTTTAATGATCAAGGAAGAACCAATTCAGGTATGCAGCATAACAACTAACATGACCATGAGCCATAATCTCTTTACTGTTCATCAAAAGTACAGCAGTGGAAATAATACCCCTTTTTTTCTTTTGTTCGCCATCAAGTCACAGCTGACTTATGGCAACCTTGTAGGGTTTTCAAGGCAAGAGATGTTCGCAGGTGGTTTGCCATTGCCTGCCTCCGTGTCACGACCCTGGTATTTCTTAGAGATCTCAAATCCAAATACTAGCTAGGGTCAAAGCTGAGAGTGTGTGACTGGCCCAAAGTCACCCAGCAAGCTTTCATGGAGCAAGTGGTGATTTGAACCTGGGTTTCCCAGGCCCTTGCCCAACATCTTAACCACTACATCATGCTGGCTCTCTAATAATACGTTAATCAGCTTAATATGTTCCCTTATTTAAACCTAACTACAATATAATTTTAACCAAGATCATGCCATCAATTAACAGAAGGGAAACTAGGATTTACAACATATGGATATTTTTAGACATAGTGTTACCAACAGTCTTAAAGTAGGTTTTAGCTTGTACTGTGGTACTACACAGAGTATAACACTTAGAAATAGAACTTTGGAATGCATCCAAGCTTCTTCTTTTCTTTTATGTTTTTAAGAATACGCACTGTAACTACACTGTTCAGGCTTAAGACTAAGCAAGCACACATATTTAGTACTGTCATTCCTCAGACGCAATTATCTGAACTGATGTAATTAACAAAACGAATTATAATACAGTACATTTTCACATGCACATACAGGTAACAATCTGTGGCCTTCTTGACAATAATAAAGGATACGGGGAATAAATATTTCCACAGACCATAACAGAGCCCACCCCAAACCATTCGCCCTGTCTCTCAATAAATACACATGGGCACTTGGAATGTCAGGCTATATGCCTCCTATATTCCCTTCTATTCTTCGCCTCACTGAGCTTGTGTTCCTCAGGCAAACAGAAGGGGGGGTGGACAGGGATGTGGGATATGCAGATGGACCTCCCATTCCCCTGAACAATCCAATATGGGAAGGAATGTGACCTTCAATTTAAGGCATCTCCTTAGCCTGTTTGCTCTTTTGACCAGACCATGTTTTCTTCTGGCATCCCACTATAGTGAATCAGACTTCCCCTTCCTTCTATTTATATTTCTTTGTGAGTATGTGCATGCATGCATGCCTGTTCTAACAGTTCATACATCTGATGAAGAGGGTTCCATCTCATAATAAATATGTCAGTCTTATGGTGCCATTCAAGTTCTCTTGTTGCTTAAGCTACAATGTAATAATATGGCTACTCCTCTGGAACTTGTTAGCTGAAAGTGGTTTTATGCTGGCACTGCTATAAGCAACTGAGAAAATGTGTTTCCATCCCCACTCTCAAATTTTAGTACACCAGTATATCCAAGAAAATTAAGGCGAAGGAAAATTCTTGGTGACAGATAAGGCTTAATACTAAATTTTACAGTTTGCTATTAATAGGGAATCTCTATTCTTCTATTTATATTTAATAACTTTTGACTTCTTTGTAAAAATGATATATTACAAATTAATAATAGCTGATTGACAAATTTAGCAAATAATGATATATGGAAAATTTTTCTTGGTTTCACTATTCCTCTACCAATTAAATTAAACATGAATTATACAAGCAGACTAAATTTTATTTCAGTACACATATTCTCTAAAAACTGGTCAGGGAAACGTTTGTTAAATTTTGCACTGATTCCATCAGGCCATCACCATACATATCACAACCAATCTGTGCTACATACGATCATTAATCCATTTGTTGTAAAATGTAAGGTAATGAGCAATTCTACACAGAAGCTTTAGCTCATGTTGTTTTGCTTGTCTATTAATATAGCAGATCCTGCCATCTAGTGGGCAAATTTCATCAACAAGGCCTAGTTAAAACATTCACTCTTTGGAAAAAGGTTGAACAGGGCTCGTAATACACCTGTATCTATCGCAAGATCAAAATCTTGCACATGAATTTCAGTTTTTCAGCATTAGTGTGCAGCATTGCAATCCAAATGTACACTGAACAGTGGATTAAAATGAACACTGCATCTGCCAAGAAAAAAATGCTGACCTCTATGAACAAGGTCGTCAGGTAAAGCTCAACTGAAATTGTATATACAGGTGACAGCATTTTCTAGTTCTTATAATTGTGAATTGTATTAATGAGAGCTTAGAAGATTCTAAATGTTGCCAATACTCAGTAAACTGATTGTGTCACTACAGACATTACCCATCCACTCCATTTTCATATGGCTGTGGCCCTGTGTGCCTATAGTATGAGTGCCTACTCTCTTTAAATACAGAAACTATTGGTTTTAATCTAGGATTGAATCTCTCCTGTATATTTTATTGTTGTTTTATGGTGTTTCACTTGATGTTAGCCACTCTGAGCCTAACTTCAGCTGAGATAGAGGGCAGGATACAAGTCCAAAAAAAATCTGTCTTAGTTTTCTAGCAGTGCAGTCCTCTGATGAGTTACCCCAGTCAAATCATATTGAAATAAATGGGCCTAGACTGAAGTAAGTTCGCAAAGGACTCTGCTGTTAACCTTCTAAAGTATCTGGCATTCTCTTTTACCATGCCCCTTTAAAAAAATCTCTTGAGTGCTCTCTGTGTGTGTATCAAATCTGAAATTACTGTTTAAAGACAAAATATATTGTTGAGGAATAAGTACAGTTCTAGTACACAGAAAATATTTTATAACCTTTTCTTAATAAATCAAAAACATCTCAAGCTTTTAAGATTACCTTAACAAAATCTCTATCCGTTTTCTCCTTCCATTCTTCACCAAATACTGTAGAAAATGAACCTAAAGCTATGAGTTAAAAAGCATTGTTACAATTAAACACTGTCCATAAAGCATTGACAATACTACAGATAATCCAAACACCAAGTAAGCCAAGTTGCAGTGGACTTATTGCTCTATGGTAGCAGCTGTATTACTGTCCATTAAAAGAGGTAATTTTCTGTGCATTCTTTTGCCTGGATCAGGATGTCACAGATTACAACAAGGACTAGAGAAATGTCCTCTCTTTTCAAGGGCAAATCTATTATCTCAAGCAAACCACAATTCTAAGCCTAAATGGGTCTGACTACAGTTAAATTGTTGAAAAGGTTTTTTGTCAGACCTGACAAAGGAAGTAAATGGTACTTATTATATATACATCATAAGAAAAACAAGTCTCTAAAAAAATTCCCACAGACCCCCCCCCAAATTGATGCTGACAAAAGCAAAACTGGTATGAAATATCTGATTTTGCACTTAAACACATTCCTTTTCTTCACATAAAGTTGTTCATTTCTCTAATTTTGATATGAGTGCAATAATGGAGATTTCAGAATTTTCTTGGAAGGAATTTATGTGGTGAAAAAGTTTGACAAAGTTATGAGCAGAGGGATGTGCAACAACTAAGACATGGCTCTAAGCCAGGGATCCCCAACTTTTTTGAACCTGTGGGCACATTTGGAATTCTGATACAGAGCAGCGAGTGCAACCACAACTGCTGCCACGGGAGGGGGAGCCACGCACACAGAGGATGCCCAAGTGTAGGGGAGAAGAACAGTATTTTTTTAAAAATACACTGGGAAAGAGGAGAACAAAACCAACATTGAGGTGGCAGCTACTGCCAAAATGACATTTAAATATGCACAGTGAGCCAGATCTCCACCTGACTAATCAGAAGTCCTGCTGGTCAAGGGCCCTATCTGTTCCTACCCACTTTCTAAAAACACTTGGGGGCGCCAGGAGAGGTGTTGACGGGTCCACAGGCACTAAGGATCCATGCTCTAAGCCATTAAGTGGAGGGACATATAATTATGGGGCACAGAAATCCTAGGACATATACAAAAAAGAGCTATTTAGGCACCTTGGTTTCTTCTCAGTTTGCAAAGGGCATTGGAAAAACACCTATCGGAATGACTAAACTTAGCCTTCACTGAGGCTAAGGAACAAAAATGAAGAGGGAAAATGGCCAACAAGACAAGATTTTTAAAAAAAGATGAAAAGAGAATGCATTCTCAACACAATCTGAAAAGGGTTAGGTTGTTTTAAAACAGGCATAGCTAGTGGAGAAGTTCTTCATAATGTCTCCACGGTGACAGTCAAAGAACTGAGTGGAAGTACAACTCTGCCCTCTCTTGAGCACGCACTCCGCTACCTGGTGTTCTTAGAGGGTACATCCAGTACCAAAAAGGAACATCGGCACTTACTGTGAGGGTTCTCTCTGCTATGAGGAAGGGAAGGTATCTTGACTTGGGTGATTCCCAGATGCCCATCATGAAAGCAGGACTAAAATTCTTCCAGACTTCCTATCTCCTGGGTAGAGTCACCCACTTTCCTCAGTTCGGTAACTCCAGAAACAGTATCTATACTAAAATATTAAGTACACCATTCAACATTTTAGGAAACAGGAAGCATGTTAGGACAGGAAACGAGAAGGCATTAACATGGAGAAAACAGCTTGTTATCCCCCCCTTTAAATCAGGGTGGGACAAGATACCTCCCTTCCTCAGAGCAGAAGGAACCCTTACAGTAAGCACCAATGTTCCTATCTCGCTCTGAGTGGGAAGGCATCTTGACATGGAATGTCCAAAAGCAGTTGTATCCCATGTAGAGTGGGAAAATCAGTCCACTTGCACCACTTGCTGTTACACCCTCCTTCTGAAGGCTGCATCTGCTGAGGTGAGGGTAATTATTTTGTAGAGTGTGACAAAGGTCGACAGAGATGACCATGTGGCCACCTTACAGATTTTCTCAGTAGAAGCTTCGGCATCCAATGCTGCATTAGTTGCAGCATTACAAATGGAGTGAGCTGTAATTCTAGGTGGTACTTGGAATTTCTAGCTTAGTAAGTGTATGAGATGCACTGCCTCAGACAAAACACTACTCTAGATACTTTGTCCCTTGATGCTGTGTGCCTAATGTAGATCCTTAGGGCTCTGTGAAGACCTAGCGTGTGCCACTCATTCTTTGGAATGGGATGGTTTTGGGAACAATAGAGGCAATGATATTTCCTGGGAGCAGGTGAAGTACTGACCTTTGGATTGAATGTTAGATCTGTTCTTAGGACCACTTGTCCTTGCAAAAAACACAGATCTTTTCTGGTAGATAGAGTTCCTGATGCCTAGAACCATCTGGCTGAAATTACAGCTGTCAGAAACAGGACTGTCATTCTCCACCATTTTAGTGGAATTGCTCTCAGTTTCAAATGGAGGTTGAGTGAGCGCCGACAAGGCTATGTGTAGTTGCCAAGAAGGAACTCTATGAACAACTGGAGGGCTATCCTTTGAGAAATCTGACTGGACAAAATTGGGGGTTCTCCTTTAAGAAACCTGACTATGTGAGGATGTCTGGATATCAGGCATCCATAAATTTCTGGGACCACTGTTAACTAGGGCTGCCGCTTGTCTGTATAGCATATTTTGGTCAACACCATTTTGCAGGAGCTCCAGGATTTGGTGTAGCACAATAGCGAATGGGTCTAAGCGTTTCCATTTGCACAACCTGGTATATGCCTTCCACAAAGAGTTATAAATTCTTGATGCAGAGACTATTCTAGTGGCATGACAGAGTATGCTGGCTTCAAAAAGAATGTGAAGGGTTCCTATCATCTATATGCTCTAAGAATGGCTTTCTTCTTATCCTTGGTTTCTAACAAGATGCCATTCATGTTGTCTCCAAAGAGTTTATTTCCCTAAAATGGAAAGGACGCTAATATTGGATTGGAATGGTAGTTAGCCTGCCATGCTCTGAGACACAGGCTTCTATGTGCCACTACTGATGTAGTGTGTCCATAGTGCCATCAGCCATAAAAGTGACCACTTTAAAGAGCCCACTAGCACCTTCCCTGGTCTTTGTGTTCTCCTCCGGAATCAGCTGAACCAGCTTCCCATCCCAAATGATGGAAGCCCTCACAGACAGATGTGGCTGATGCCCTAATTTCTGAGGCCTCATGGAATTTTCTGAGAGCATAATCTGACTGACGTTTCAGTTGGCTACACAGAGATCCATCCCTGTCTATAGAAACCAAATTCCCAGAGAGGAGAGCTATGATAGGAACATCTACTAATGGAACCTATAAGAGATTTATAGTGTGGTTTGGCAAAGAATAAAACCTTTTTCCTAACCCAGATTCTGTTTATTAGAAAGGAGGTTTGCCCATTCCTCTTTATTTGGTTCTCAAAGAATTTTGGGGCCAGCACTACTTTTTCCACATTAGGTAATCTGGGGGGAAATTTCTTGTTCCCTTTGGGTTTGGCTTTAGGACTGATCTCTTCCCCATTTTCTGAGGACTCTGAAAGTTCCACAGCCATCACAGGCTTGGCTAATAGTACGACAGTCCTCTTGGTTAAAGAGAAATTTGGGTTGCTCTGGGACTATTCTCCTCAGACATTTCCCCTTCTTCCTTATCAGAAGAACTGTTTGTTTCCCTCTATCCCTGTAGGACGGGGCTGGGTTGCTGTGAGAAGGGAGGAGCCTGTGTACTGCCGTGTGTTGTTGTTTGTGCTACTTTAGTCAGCCAGAGCTAGTTCCTTGCAACCTGCCCCCTGAGGAACCCTTCCTACTTCCCCATCTAAACAATCCATAGGAAGAGGGGGAATATGATCTGGAGGAGGACCTTGAACGGTATCTTTTCCAGCTCCCTCGTGGGGAACGCACAGCCTGCTCTTGCAGGGGCCGGACTTCCTCCAAAATTGCATGGTGAAGCCAGCTTGCTATCTCCAGGAGAAATCCGGAAAACTGGGACTGGAAGAGAGGGCAGGCATCCTGTACCTTGCTCTACTATGGTGCTTTGTCTCAGTGACTGCTCTGCTACAGTCATGAGAGCTGAGCCCAAGTGTCTGCCATCTTTATTGGTATGGAGGACTTTCCCAACAGAATCGGCTGCTACCACTGAGGCATCCTTCAAGGCATGGTCAAACTGTGCAGCATGCTCCCTCTTGCCACATCACCTTGTCTGCCATTGGCCGCTCTTCTGAAGGTCTGTGCCTGCTTGATTGCACCAGGAAGTAGTTCCTTCCTTCTGTTTTTGGGAAGACAAGAGGGCCCCCATCCTCCTTGGACATGAAGCCATCTGAGGCTTTGTTGAGTTCTCTGTGTTCTCCATTGCCTCAGCCATTCCGCCCTCAGGGGGTAGGGGGAGGAGTAGGCAAAATCGAGAAATGGCTGGTAGAGCATCTGCTTGGCATGCAGAAGGCCCCAGGTTCAATCCCCGGCATCTCCAGTTCAAGGGACTAGGCGGGTAGGTGATGTGAAAGACCTCTGCCTGAGCCCCCGGAGAGCGGCTGCCGGTCTGAGTAGACGATACTGACTTTGATGGACCAAGGGTCTGATTCAGTAGAAGGCAGCTTCATGTGTTCAATAAAGACGTGAGAAGAAAAAGGTAAAAAAGAGTAGAAATAGGAGTATTAGGTGCTTTCTGCTGAGCTGTAGGGTCCTTGCTGAGCAGTTCCTACAAAAACCTGCTCTCCTTAATGAGGCAAGAAATGAACTGAGGAAAGTGGGTGACTCTGCCCAGGAGACCAGAAGTCTGGAAGAATTTTAGTCCTCCTTCCTTGACGGACAGATGGGAATCTCACATGTCAAGATGACCTCCCCCTCAGTGCAAGAAATTTCTTTTAAGTTTATTCTAGAAGTTTCCCTGAATCAATTCTGCTCATGTTTGGTTTCCCATCAGTGTGATTCACTGAGACTACAAGGTAGTCTTATACACAACTGGAAACCTTGCATATATCTGTATGTGAATTGCATGGCATTCTTATCCTTATTCTGAAGAAGCAATATGAAATATATTTTGGGAAGCTGTGATAAAAGGTTTTAGCAAGTTTTACGTAATTTAATCTTTTTGCAAACCATGTCCACAGCTTGCTTTCTATGGAGTAGTAGATAAATCATTAAAATAAATAAATCTTCTACGTTCTTTTCTAGAGTGAAGATGGTATTGCAGTTGTTTGTCCTCTATACGTTACATAAAGAAAGTGTAGTACAATCTTCAGTTGGAACACAGCTAGCAGAAACTCTTAAAGCAAATAAAGCAATGAATCCTACTTGTCTTGATCGAAAGGGTCAAGATAAAATTTAGTCCATCTCAATGCAGATATTGATATGAGGACATAATGGTGCATATTTGACTATTATGCTGAGCATTTCAGAAGTAGAACTCTTCAGCAACAGTTCTCATCTATGTTCACATTACAAAACTAATCCTACTGGTTCATTAATTTCCATTTTCAAGGCCCTAGCCAATTTTTGGCAAACAAAATCCTGTAACTAGAGCCTGTTCCACTCCAAGCAGGATATGGCTGCACCTTTCTGTGATGCATAGAAGATGCTAAAATAGTACGACTTGTATGTAATGCAGGAATGGACCCAGTGAATCCATTCTGCTAAGGGACATGATTTCCTCTCATGGAAGGTGCTTTCTCCTGATGAAAGAGGCTCTTCTGCAAGATGTTCCTTCTGTCAAAGGAAAATTTATTTACTTTACTTATAGCCTGCTTTTTTTCATTGAGACTCCAGGCAGATTACAGTATTAGAAAAACAACATTAAAAAATCATAAAAAAAAAAATTCAAATCACACCCTGTAGAAGTCCAATCAACAAAGGTACATGTAAACCATCCTCTCTTATGTTGCAATCTTCAAAGAGATTCCCATAAACATGCACCGTAGAATTCTGCAGAAGCTATCAAACATCCTGGCTCCCAACAGAACAATGCTAATTACTGAAGGACTGGTTCAGTTCCTGAAGTCACAAAATCTTTTCAGCTCTGTCTTTGACCTCAGTGGATCACCCTAAACGTAGATGCCAGTATCCATGCACAGTGTCTGGCTTGCAGGCAAGTTCTGGTACTTATAGTACTGGTACTGCAGATATGAGGCTCTTTCAAACAAGGCATAGACTTCATTGCCCAAAATAGAGTGAATATTTGCATAAATCATTAAAAAGCCTACATTATATACACAAACTACAGGTAGGTTAAACATCAAAAAGGCAAGAGCATGCTGGAACAACAAATAAGAAAGTGCTACTAAACAGCAGTTTGAACAATTATTCTTTAGAAGGTTATATGAGACATAAACTTACTGTCATCAAATACCCCAGCATTAGCTAGCAGTAAAGTGATGATTTTGGGGTCCTTTTCAAGCTGCATAACATGCTTGCTTTCATTTGATAGAAGAGTGCACACATTAATAGCAAAGTCCACTTCATTTGGGAGTCCAGATAACAGAGAAAGCACCAGTTTATTATAGTCATTTGGTGAATTAAAGTCCATAGATAGCCCATAACTTTGTCGCAGAAAATCTGTTTATGAAGGCAAAAGTACACTATTAGTAAAACTGCAACTTCAAGTATCCGCAGATAGGGGGCACAGGTGGGAATTAGATATACTGATTAGTAAAATTCACTAGTTTGTCAAAGTATACCTGACACGCCGTGCTGCTGGTAATTATACGAAGACGGAATTGCACCTATAGGAAGTTGTGGCTTCGGATTGCCCGGTTGTACCTCATCATCATCCTCTCCAAAGTGATGTACTTTCTCGTACTTTTCTAGATAACTGAAAAGAATAGCAAAGATTTTTCAGTATACACAACTGTACGCTGTATTGCAAAGTCACAAGAAATTGTAACTTATTTTCTTTTTAGAAGCGTATTGAACAAATCTTTAAAATTTTGGTTCAAGGTTTGTAATCTAAATATACTAAATTACAATGGTCTTCAACAGAATAACGTTTTAGTTTGGAAGATGCTATCCCATTAAGAAACACAGACTCTTCAGAAGGATTTTCTATATGCTTTTTAACTGCATTCAATTTTCACTGCATTGCAGGTCAATCAATCTAATTACAAACCTTTCATTAAGAAGAAGTTGATTTTTATACTCCACTTTTCTCTACTGTAAGGAGTCTCAAAGCGGCTTACAATCACCTTCCCTTCCTCTCCCCACAACAGGCACCTTGCGAGGTAGATGGGGCTGAGAGAGTTCGGAAAGAACTGTGACTAGCCCAAGGTCACCCAGCAGGCTTCATGTGGAGGAGTGGGGAATCAAACCTGGTTCTCCAAATTAGAGTCTACTGCTCTTACCCTCATACTGAGAATGGGACCCGACAGGGAAAGAAAAGACAGAAAAGCTCCTACAAGGAGATAATCCCTCAATCACCTCTCAGGTAGCAAAATTTTGTACGGCTGCAATGAAAATTCGTTGCCACAGAGTAGTCTCTTAGTCCAAACGGCAGATGTAACTTGGATGTTATTTATTTATTTATTTTAAGTGATTTAAGACTCGGACTGTAAACCTTTGTCGGTAAGACCATTTTAGTCCATGTAGCTTGTTTTATCTGGCCAAGGGCCACAAATAAACAAATCTATCCATCTATCCACTGCTCTTAACCACTATACCATCACACTGGCTCTCTATACCACTATACCATCACACCTACAGATTGAGTGCATTGACTGCATCCTTTACAGAAGCTGATAGCCACATCTTAACTTATGTAGAACAGAACTACGAAACAACTTAACCAACGAATACAGGATTAGTTCAGGTTTCCCTCTAAATTATGATTTGAAGGATCAGGTGTAAGGGTCTTTCCATAGCCCTATTTGTTTGCATGAAGAAACTCAGAGACAGATTATGCTATAAAACAAACTATTCCACATCGCTTGACATTTCTTTAAAAAGGAAAAATATTTAAAGGACGTATATCTGATGCTTAGGTATGAAGCTCCAAAATGCTTCCTGCTTGTAAAGGAAAACAAGATTACAGGGGAAGCAGTTACCCATTTATGATGAGGAATTAAGGAGACCAAGTTTTAACTGCCTGAATTAGCATCGGTAACTGATATTTTTGTAGGCCTGCTTCCTCACAGAACTAGAACCCACAATCTTATTAACTTTTTCTGGCTGCTGATAGTTCAGCATAAAGGCTATGCCATTACTATATTTACATTTTGTTAAATTTATCTTCACACAATACGCAATTAATTTATGACACTGACTGCAACAAGTTGTAGTAACAGCCACTAGCTTAGATAGCTCCAGAGCCAGTAATGCCACTGAACACCAGCTGCTGGAGGAGGGAGGGGGCAAAAGCAGTGAAGGATGTTTGACCATGCTCTGCTGAGAGGCAAGATAGAATATGGGACTGGATGGACCTCTGATCTATTCCTGCAGAGCTCTTTTTAAGCTTAGATTGCCCACAGGTTGTTTTTGAAAAAGGCACTAACTACCTCTTTATTGACCGATTCAGTTTTATAAATTTACATAGTTCAAAAACTCCAAAATTCCATATTTGCCCTTTTAATACTAAGAAAACTTGCAACATAATGAACAAAACCTATCACTTTTCTGTTACAAGCAAGGTGGATAAAAATCAACGTTTTTTAAAAAAAATTAAAAAATCTAATTTTAAAAATTTAAGTTGGATTTTTTTTATAAAATGCATTTTGAGGAAAATCTATTTAAAGATAGTTTTCTAATTAAAATTCATTATAGTCTAAAGGTTATTCATCGTGAAATAAGGATTAGTTTTTAATTATGTAGCATGAGGCTGGAGCATGCAATGTTTAATTTTTTTGGTAAATAAATTCCATCAATCCATTCACAATGTCTTGTTCTATAAGATTATTTTGGGCAATTTTTCTAACTAGAAGATATTATCACAGGCTTGGTTTTGCAGTTCTCAAAGCTAAGAATGTGTGTCTGCAGACAAAACATGCCTCTTTTTCACAGCAAAAATGTTATAAAATAAACATACAGAGTGGAGAAAAGGACCTTAGTCCCATTGCTCTTTTGCAAATCTATGCATACAAAATCAACCTCTTACCTCTTAAATGCTAAATTTCAAGAAATTAAATGAATAGAATATTGATTGGAGTAGATCTGCACAAGGAGCTAAGTGTGAGCAGGGTGGAGTAAGCAGTAAAAATGATGGGGAAACCATTTGATCAGAATTCTCCACATCTTGGGATCTTTGTGTGTATAGCCTGAGGTTTATCACATTATTTTCTCCCTGGAGGAGAAAACCTATAATACCAGCAGGCCATAAAAGAGACCGAGTTTGGGAATATTTTAATGAAGTTCCTCTACCTATGGTTAAGGAAGGCATATGTGCAAAATGTACACTGCAACAAAGAAATGCAAGGCCTGGTAGCCCAAATGAAACATCATGAGAAGTGTTGTTTATGTAGAAAACCATGATTTAAATACAGTCTTACTGACTAGTGATTTAAATTGTTTTGATTTAAATCAAATTCACCCTGGTTACAAGAAAATACTTTCCTTAATATTTCATTTTAACTTCCTATAATAGTAAAGCACAACCTAGAGGCGAGTTTTATAAACTGGAATTAACAACGTATAATCTGACTAATCAAATAACAGCTGAAATCTATAAGAAGGGTCTAGTATATAGAACTGTAAAAATCAGTTAAGAATATCTTTTTTGTGATAGCAGCTATGTTATTTTATGAGAATAATATGTGTCATGCGTTTAGAATGCTATAAATATCTGGCATCCTTTGGAAGGTTCAATACACTGAATATATGGTTAGTATGTATGTTAAATCTTTTCTTTAACAAAATATATATATAAAAAATTCTGAGAATCGTTGAAACATCTGCCTTTAGCACAGAAGAATTTTCATTCTTGACAACATTGATGCAATAAACACTAAAAGCATGCACAACCTAAATATTGTCAAAAAATAAGTGCATAGCCCAATTAAAATTGACTTGTACTGTCTGATTAAAGAATTAGTTGATTACTCTGCCAATTATAGGTTAACACTTTAATGTATATATTTACCTGCAGGATATGAATACCTTTTATATCTAAATAAATAACCAATGCTTCCTAACATTTCTTTTTCACACAATGTAATATCTTTGCATCTTTTTCATGTCATGGTAATGCAAGTGTCTTTCTTTGTACTTCTATCACAGCATAGTATCAAATCAGAAGGTTGTCAAACATCACTTGCCCAGCAAAACTAATCAATATGGGTTTGCACAAGAGCAGAAATATGGTATCCCTATGGCAATTCTTCATAAAAAGATACTGAAAGCTGTCATGCCACCTCTCCAGAAATCATCAACTACAGGTGATAATTTGAAATGTGAGACTTCAAGGGAAATATGTAGAGTCATATTTTAAGACCACTGAAAGAACAGCCACAAGCTGGAAGAAGACTCCTTTGTTGGAGAACGTAATCATATCATTAGCTTTTATGTAATTGGAGGTAGTATTGGTTAAAGTTTGCAATGTACATATGCTGGACCCAAATGCTACAGTCCAGGCTCCACAGAACTTCTTTGGCAGAAGCAGGAAAAAAAAATACTAAAAGTAATCTTGCCCATGTTAGTGATAAGCAATGGAAAAAGCCCCAAAGAATAAGCATATTTTAATTGCTGTAAATCAAAACTGACTTAGTGCTGTAAAAAATAAGATCTGCCACTAGGGCTGTTGATTCAGTAAAAACCGAACCAAAAAAATACCGAATAAATGCCAATTCGGTAAATTTCTGGTTTGGGTATACCGAATCAGCAAAATCCGGAAGGTTGGCAAAGCCGAATTAGCCATTCCCGAATATCCGGGTTTCTGCGGCTCCTGCGGGGGCATTTTTGCAGGTAGAGGTCCCAGATTTTCAGGTTAGCTAGAAGGGACTCTCTTTGCAAGAACCCCCAAGTTTGGTAAAGATTGGGTCAGGGGGTCCGGAGTTATGGGGTCTGGATTGGGTCACCCCCATCCTCCTCCATTGCAATGCATTGGAAAAGTGGCTGTGTTCAGACTCTTTAATGTGACCTTAGCAATGTATCTCAATGGGGAAGCTGGGCTTTAAGCAGTGCGAAGGTTCACCCTGCACCTCCATAGAGACAAAATGTATCACATAGTATCTCTATGGAGGCACCGGGCGAACTTTCCCACCCACCGTTTAGAGCCCGGCTTCCCTATTGAGATACATTAGATCAGATTAAAGAGTCACACAGCCACTTTTCCAATGCATTGCCATGGGGGAGGATGGGGTGACCCCTTCCAGACCCCATAACTTCGGACTCCCTGACCCAATCTTCACCAAACTTGGGGGTTCTTGCAAGGAGAGTCCTTTCAAGCTACCCTGAAAATTTGGGACCTCTACCTGCAAAAATGCCCTCCCAGAGCCACAGAAAGCCGTGAATGTGTTTAAATGGCTTTAAATGGCCGAATTGTTTGGGAATCCCAAATTTAAACCCGAATTCCTACCTATAGGGGGATTCTGGATTTCCTGGGGGGGAAGAAGGCCATTTAAACCCGAATGCGAATTATACCGAATTTTTAAAAATTCAACAGCCCTATCTGCCACATTATGGATTCTGAGCAAGACTAATTCTTAAATTCTAAAGGTTACTCTTACAGGGAGAAATAGGTGGCAAAGATCACCACATCTTGTAGTATTTATATGTGAAGCAATGATACAATAAATTAAGAATCCACAGAATACTGCTGGCCAGTGTTGTATACATTTGAACTTGTAAAAATTTCCAACTCTCACTCAACACTGATGCCATTACAATATTTAATCAAATGCAAGATGATTTTTTCAAGGTATGCCATCAAAAGGGGGGGTGTCTTAAATTTGCATAGAAGTCACCGTTATGTCCAATACTAAAAACCTTTTTGTGTATAACATGGGGGAGGGGGTTTCATCATACATTCATGGCCATCTTCCTTTGAATAAATATGGTAATGGCGTACCAGCTATAAGGCAAAGCTTTTCTATAAATCTCATCTATTAATTCTGAGAGTCGTTGAAACATCTGCCTTTAGCACAGGAAAATTTTCATTCTTGACAACATTGATGCAATAAACACCAAAAACATGCACAAAGACTTCTTAGTATGGATGTACACTGGCATTACTGTTGGCTGTCCAACACTAGCATAACAAATCAAAATAATACTGCATGTACTTAATTTGATGTTTTAGAGTATGGTTTCAATGACAAGCAGCCAAAAAAAATGCACAACTATACTACTGGAGGGAATGCTGAGAGGAATTGGCTCAAGCTAGTCCTGTCCCTGGAAGAAAAAAGGGGTTGTGCTTGCTCACCACATGGAAAAGCAGAAGTGGCTCCTCAGAATCTACATAATCTTGGATCCTAAAACTATGTACAGAGCAGGAGGTTCTGCCACCACCCCTACTTTTGTTGTTTTGAAAGCCTGGTGGTTTCAGCCTGCAGCACCCTGGCCAGTGAGTGATTGTCTTCAGGGATGAGGTCTATGTAGGAAGTCATACGCTCCCAAAAGAACTATTTATATGTAGCCATAATGGCCTGGTAGTTGGTGATTCTGAAGTTGAGAGCTGCAG
This sequence comes from Euleptes europaea, assembly GCF_029931775.1. NCBI lineage: Eukaryota > Metazoa > Chordata > Lepidosauria > Squamata > Sphaerodactylidae > Euleptes > Euleptes europaea. The sequence continues at coordinate 67,081,268 of NC_079314.1, read as the reverse complement.
CAGAGTAAACCATGTGCCCCAACGAATCAATTTTCCGCCCCTCATCATCTATAGGGGCAGAATATACCCCATGCCGGTGTCTGGCCTGACCTCTTCAGGAACTAAAGAAGGGTGGTTGAACAAAAACATACAGTCAGATTGTTTTCAAAATACCAGGCATAGTTGATGGTTTCTCCCATATAGCATTCGCTATATTGAGGAAGTCCTCCAGCATCCAAAAGGCCACTTGAACTGGTGCATCAGAATAGAGAGCTGACAAAATCTTATTCTTTGGTCATGGATTCAATGAAAGAATGTCCATTTCCATTCTGAGCATTTGCAGTTCCAGAGTCTGGTCCCCAACCGCCTCATCAGGAGACCAATTCAAAGGGAACTCGGATCTGATGTCTCCTTTGGACTCAGGCACCAAGAATGGCTCACAGTGGAAGGATGGCAGTCCAGACAGAGATGGGAAGAGCACACGGAATAGAGCTGATGATGGAGCCAGAGGGTATGATGGAAACGAGGGACACGAATCTGGCCAAGGGTGCCAATAAGGTGAGTACATGGACCACTAACCCTGAGGATAAGGCAATGGCCATGGGATCGCACACCATGGTTGTGGTGGGAAAGGCTGTGTCGGAACCGATGGGGTAGGTCCCTGCTGAGGTGGAGCGGCAGCTGTCAGAACCAAATGACCTTTACCTTTCGACAGGATCTTGGAGGTGGGGTGACGGGGTGCGGGGTGTCAGTATCAGTTCCTCCTCCAACACTATAGGATCTGGTGGGTCAATACTGAGGCTGAATCCTTCAATAGGCTTCAGACAAGACGGAACTGAGTGCTTGTTGTAATGCTTTGTTTTAGATTTTGCCTTCTTGGGAGGTTTGAAAACACTCTAACGTTAAGCCATTGGATCCAGAGATTGGGACTGACGTCTGTGTGGATCTGGTGTCGGAATGGATTAAACAGATGAAACTGACTCAGGATGAGAAGAAAACTCCCTCGTGGCTGATAATTTTGCAGCTGGCTTGTTGGAGCTCGAGAGGGCACACACAGAAAGTGTAGCTTTTAATCAGGAGGCCCTGTCTCTCCTGGCATTCAGGGTAAACTGCTGGCAGTGCTGGCAGGAATCCACATTGTGCTACTCACTGAGGCAAAGTATGCATAAGAAAGGCTTGTAAGGGGCATCTTAGTATCACACTGCAGACACTTCATTAAAAGTTATGTTTGATGTATAGTCTCAGAGGAAGAAATGACAAGAAAGGCGGAGAAGTCCTCTCAGCTTGGCGGCAAAAGAACTATGGGAAAATGGTGCCTCTCCGTCTTGATGCATATTGGTTTCAGCAGGAATATACAATTATTGCAAGGCGGGGAGGTGCCCTTACAGTCTATAGAAGCTAAAAAATTATCTCCAGTGGCAGGCCTGCACACTCCCAATGTAGGACTGCGCAGAAGACTGAAGACATACTATTGTTTTGTTTATAAAGCATTGGAGCTGCATCAAAAATTGAAAGAAACAAGGTTTGGTTTCAAATAGCCTAAGAAGCTGTTGATTACAAACCCATCTTCTACCACTATTTTCCCCCTATAGGTATCTACCAGGCTCCTATCTGACTATGTCCCTACAGCATGAAATTCTTCCCCAGCTCCTAACTTGCCATTCTTCTTTGACCGAATGGTCCGTTGGTGCCTGCTGAGATTATGTTGACTACCAACAAAGCTCCACTAGGTTCTGTGCCTGCTCCAAAATTATTCCCATTGCAATTACTTTACTTAGTACTGTAGTCATGTCTGACTATAGCAAGCAGTCTCGTAATTCCTCATATAGAGCCATTTCACGAACAAAGAAAGGACAGACATTTTACAGATGACATATAGCCTGGGGAAGGATTTAATTATGAATTTGATGAGTACATCAACAAGTTATATAAGCCATCCCAAATTCTTTCCATACAATGCTATCGTTATTATGTTTGCCTTAATTATCTTAAGCTGGGTATTAAACCCTAACTTTAGTACATTTAAGATTTACTCAACTATACAGACTTCAAAAACATGACCAATGACATTAACACTCTAGTCAGAAGCATTTTACAAGGATGTATGTTTTAACTGAATTCAACAGAACTTATTTCTAATTTTAAGAGCTTACATAGTGGATTTTATTTAAGAATTTTTTTCTGATAGCTACTTGAAATATTCTCATTTCAACTTACTTGCTGCAGTGGGATGCATTCTTTATTATGAATACGGTAATATAACAGACATCTGGGGTCTCAGGGACATAAAAATTAGCAGCAAACAATTTGTCTTTATGAAGCTGTCCGTGTTCTAAAATGTATTACTGGATTTCTGCTAGAAATTGAGATGATTATTTGTTTCATTTTAAGCAAATTTCATTGCTTTTGTAAATATGCAGAGGTTTTAGCCTCTGAGTTCTCAGTTGAAATCCAAGCTCACTGGAGAAAGCAGCTCTCTCATAGTTCCCCAACTTGACATGATAATAGCCTAGTTCACATGACTATAGGATGCCAAATACAATACAGTATTTTAAGCATATCTATGCCTTTACAAAATACAATACAAGCAAAATCTCACCTAATGACAGATTATATCTGAAGTGCAGCCAAGTGTCAGCTTGTCTTCTGAGCTGTCTTTACCCCACTTGGCCTCTATTTCCTCTACTGTACTTCTCTTCTGTCACCTCTTTCTTCCCCCCTTCCCTCAACACTCTTGCCTCTGGTTACTACCCTCTGCAACTTGTGCATCAGCAATGTATACCTTGCAGTGTGTACTTTCAACCTATACTGCCTTTCACTTGTCTCTCGTTGCAGTCTCCTTTGCTACACCCCAAGTTTGTTTTCTACGAGCTTTCATTCCCTTGCTTCCTGTATCCCTGTTTCACTCTTTCCCCAGAATTCTCTTCTGCCTCTTCAGACTTAGTGCTTGGGGTCTCTGTACCCTTTGGGTCTCACAGATTTAGAATTATGCTGTTAGATCAGCATAATTAACCTAAAGCGGTGGTCTTAAGCATGTTTTAAGGTATGTTTCACATAAATTAGCGGTTTACTGCTAGTTAGTACATTTAGGATTACAATGAAAATTAATTTTTCCATTACACATACAGAAAATGCCAGAATCACTGTCATATTTGCATACTCATGAAAATGACTATAAAATTGTGCATCTCGTCTCTTTGGGGCCTGTTCATACACAGCCACAGTGTGTGCATTCTATATGCAGTAGAGTGCAAAATGACTTTCCGTTACTCTTGGTCTCCAGTTACTCTCTCCTATGTGCTCCCGCGTTCATGTACAAGGTCTTATTCACATATATTTGCATATGAAAAGAGCCTGTTCAAATTATCTGCCCACCTTAAAAAAAATGAAATGAACATGTCTTTCCCTTGTCCTAGTACATGGACAGAAATGAACATACTCTTTGGAAGCCACACCACGATTTTCAGAATTTCATTATTTTTGCAGCTACCTCATTAGCAAACTCAGGACAGTACATGGTCTGTCTTTCTGTAGATAAACCAATCCCAGAAATTCTTCTCACTCTAAATATGAGTTGTGAATAGAGATGTAAAATTTCCAGATATGTTGGAGCCATGGGGAAAAACTGTTCTTTTCCTCCCCCCCCCACCCCTCCCCCCAGGGGCGGGGACTTGAAATTTTGGGAGAAATTGAAATATATGCAATACTTACTGTCCTATCAAACCTAAACTAATTTTACTGCTTTAACAACATAAAATGCATCATTTATAATTTGATCTTCCTTTTTGGCAGTCCATGGTATCCATCAAATTCTCCTCATACCATACCACAAATGAATCAACTCTCTTCTTTGTCAGCTTCCTTCATTGTACAACTTACACAACCATACATAGTACTGGGGAAGCTATGGTACGAATTATCTTGAACATGGTCGTGAGCAATTCATCCTTATATTTAAGAATCTTTTCTAGCTCCTTCCTGGCTGCTCTTCCCAGTCTCAATCTCCTTATGAATGCTTGGTTGCAATCTCCCTTTTGGTTGATGATGAAGCCAAGCAATAGAAAAACTTTAAAAACTTTGTCATTGTTAACCTTAAGGTTGTTTAATTCCCTAGCAGTCACTACTTCTGTCTTCTTGATGTTCAGCTGTAATCCTGCTTTGGCACTTTCTACTTTAACCTTCATCAGTAATGTGGTATCATCTGTATATCTCCAATTGTTAATATTCCTTCCACCAATTTTCACTTCACCTTCATCTAAATCTAATCCAGTTTATGTTATATTCTGCATATAGATTGAAGAGACAGGGAGATGTAATACATCTTTGTCTGATACCTTTGCCAACTGGAAACCATTCTGTTTCTTCACATTCTGTCCTAACAGTAGCCTCTTGTCCAGAGTATAGGTTGCAAATCAAAACAAAGTGTTATGGCACACCCATCTCTTTTAAAACCAACCATAACTTTCATGATCCACACAGTCAAAAGCTCTGCTATAATTTTTTAAACACAAGCTGATTTTCTTCTGAAATTCTCTTATGTTCCAGTTACCAATGTAAATTTGCAATATGATCTCTAGTGTCTCTTCTTTTTCTAAATCCAGCTTGAACATTTGGCATTTCTCATTCCATAACAGTCTTTGTAAGATTTTAAGTGTCACTTTACTTGTGTGGGAAATTAATGCAATGTTCCAATAATTGCTGCAATTTTTGACGTCTCCTTTTTCCAAAATTGGAATGTAGATAAAGGCTTTCCAGTCTGTGGGCCATTGTTTTGTTTTCCATATTTGGTATATTCTTTAAAAGACTTTGATGGACTTCGTTTCTATGGCTTGGAGCAGCTCTATTGATATCCCATCTCCTCCTGGTGAGTTGTCGTTCCCAGTTGGTCTCAATGCAGCTTTCACTTCACTTTCTAAAAGTGTTGCTTCTTCTTCAAAAGATTCTTCTTTGAAGGAATGTCATCCTTTCATCTCTTCTGTAAAGTACTTCAGTGTACTGTTCCCATATTTTCCTTATTTTGCTCCTGTTCAGATAACATATTTCTGTGTTGACCCTTCAGCATGCCTAACTGTGCTTTAAATGTCCCTTTGATTTCTTGGATCTTGTGGAACAGATTTCTTGTTCTTCCTTTCTTGTTTGTTTTCCTCAATTTCTTTACACTGGTTATTGTAACAGTTCCCTTTGTCTCCAAGTGCAAGTCTCCGGAATGCTGCATTTAATCTTCTGATTCTATTTCTGTCACCTTTTACTTTTGCTTCTCATCTATCTTGAGCAATTTTAAGAGTTTCTTTAGTCATGCATCAAGGCTTTTCAATTTTTTTTGGCTACAGGAATAGTCTTTGCATATTCTTCCTCGATAATATCTCTGGTTTCAATCCAGTTCTTCCAGTTCACATTCACTTGTACTTAGTAATGCAAATCTGATCTTTAAATGATCTTAAACTGTTTAGGAATGTTGTTTAGATTGTATTTTGGCACAATGAATGTTTTGGTGTTTTTCTTTACCTTTAGTCTGATTTTCAATATGAACAATTTATAGTCTGTACCACAACCAGCTCCTGGTTTTGTTTTAGCAGAGAGAATAGAGCTTCTCCATCTTCTGCTTCTAATCAGGTAATCTGATTTCTATATTGGCTGTCAGGTGATTTCCACTTATACAACTGTCTGTTTGGTTGCCTGAAACATGTGTTTGCAATGAACAAATTTGTTGTCGCCACAGAATTCTATGAGTCGCATTCCTGCTTCATTTCATGCTCTTAGCCCAAATCTTCCAGTAATATTTGATTCTGCTTTGTTTCCTACTTTTGCGTTCCTACGATAATCAGCACGTCTTGTTTAGATGTGTGATCATTTTTTTCCTGGACCCTTGCATAAAAGCTTTCAGTTTTCTCCTCATCAGCATATGTAGCTGGGGTGTAAATTTAAATGATTATGTAGATAGGCTTTCCATGAAATCTGATTGATATTGTTCAGTCAGACTTTGTATTATAGTCCCTGACTCTCACCTCACTGTTAGAGCAAATCAGCTTCTTTGTGTTTATCATTTCCAGAGTAAAAAACTTTGTAATTTTCAGACTGAAAATGTCCTAATCCAGTTCACTTTAGTTCACTATCTTCCAGGACTGCAATAGTGAAACGTACAATTTATTGTTTTATGATTTTGAGTTTACCTTGATTCACACTTCTCATGTTCCATGTTTTTAATATCTGTGTCAAACAGCTTTGGACTTTCCTTTAGCATCCATTCACATCAACAACTGAATATCCTTTCGACTTTAGTCCACTTGTATAATTAAAAATAGCGCTAATTGTAGTTGTCCTTACTTAGTATATAAAATTGCAATATTTGACATGTGTATGGAATTAAAAAGTTTTAAATGCCTTAGTTTGGTACAATCGAAATGGCAAATACCCAATAGCTGAGAAAAAACTGCAAACTGATGCGCCCAATGCAATCTGAGCACATATACCTTAGGTTTTGCTAGTTAGAGAAAGCGAAATTCTCAGTGAAACTTTCAGTTTTCCTCTGAGGCTTTGATACAGTTTCTGTCCCACCTCCTTCTGATTTTTTTCTCCCTCCTCCAAAGTGGGGTAGTCAGCTACTTTTTACCCAATCAGTGGTAAATATGTCACAGTGGTTTGAGGGAGAAGTAAAAACGTCAACCACATCAGGTCAAAAGGACAACAGAAGACATGCAACAGTTGAGAAGCAATGAAAGCCCTACATGTTCCCCTTATGAAGATTAGGTATCCTTGTAGGTGCAGAAATGCATCTTGGATTTAAGAAATGTATATGTCTACAGCATGCCTACCTTATCTTTAAAAAACATTTCACTCATTCAAAAAGGGAAAATATTTCACAAGAGGTGTTTATTTTCAGTACTCCCGTATTTTTTCCATTGGAAAAAATGAGGGGGGGGCTTTTGGAAAAAAAGGTGTTTTTTTCAATTTTCTGTTTTTTTTCCTGGGCCTTCACATCTCTAATAGTAAGGCTGGATTATCATAGTGAAGCACAGTACAAAACAGAGACAAAATGTTTGGCCTTGTCCTCTAAGGGTCTTCTTGCCACCAGTTGCCACTATTTGCCCTCTTATAAGGCAGCAGTCACACCACAGTGGAGGCAGCAGGAAATGAAGACTCAGCTTTTCTCTGTTGTTTTGCAGGTGGAAAAGTTATCCTTTGCTAATCATACAGCTAAGTAAAACTGTAACTGCTTAGTCTTGGAAGACCAGCTGCTGACAAAACTTTGTGTTTGCCATGAAGGTACTTTGTGCTCACAACTGATGTATTACCCACAGTTTGTTCTAATGAGATTTATGCACACGGGGATCCAGTTATTTTACTCACTCAGTATTATTGTATGTAGCATTATTATATATAGCAGGGAAGTGGGTAAGGAGAGGAGGCCCGTTGGGGTAGCGAAAGGGCAATGAGTTTCTATGCATTGTACTCCCTATGGAGTACTAAGTATCACTAACCATTACCAGAAGTAAGGGGACATGCTTTGCTTCCAATACATCCCCAAATGGCATACTTTTTCATAGAAGGTGCTACTAGACTCGAATCGAGTTGGTCTACTGCAGACCTCTGAAAAATAAAATGTGGAAAGAAGTGATCTATTATGTATGTGTACATACACACATATACACATTTCATTTATACCCCGTCTTTCTTTCCCATGGGGACCCAAAGCAGCTTACAACATTCTCCTCTCCTTCCATTTATCCTCACAATAGCCCTGTGAAGTAGGTTAGGCTGAATGTGTGTGACTGGCCCAAGATCACCCAGTATGCTTCCATGGCAAAGTGCAGATTTGAACCTGGTCTCCCAGATCCTGGTCCAAGACACTTACCACAATATGTCACTGGTCTTCTCATCTAACCTACATCTCAGTGTTGCACACCATAAACGGCTGTCTGATAAACATGTTCCCAGACATCAAAGAGTTGGAGCACACACAGAATACAGCCCAGGATAATCTTGTACTCATTCATTATTAAGTCACCATTTTGCATGTGTTACCTTTATATGAATATAATTACTCTAGACTGATTACATATTCTAGACTGACTGCACATTCCTGATTCAAAACAAAAAAAATAGCTGACTAGAGATCAAGATTGAAGTGATTTTTGGAAAAATATAAAATCAAATTATAAAATCAAAACAGCATTAGCAGACGAACAAACAACATGCTCTTGTGTGTGTGTAAAGTGCCGTCAAGTCGCAGCCGACTTATGGCGAACCCTTTTGGGGGGTTTCACGGCAAGAGACTAACAGAGGTCATTTGCCAGTGCCTCCCTCTGCACAGCAACCCTGGTATTCCTTGGTGGTCTCCCATCCAAATACTAACCAGGGCTGACCCTGCTTAGCTTCTGAGATCAGGCTAGCCTGGGCCATCCAGGTCAGGGCAAACATGCTCTTACATGCCCTTAATTCTCAGTTAAAATCTCAGGGTACTATTTTCAAATGGTAGATGAAAAGCACACAAAAAAGAAAAAAAACATCTTTTCAAAAATGAAAGGAAAAATCTTTAATTTTTTAACTAACTTAAAAATCTGACCTTCAAGTTCTATTGACTCATTATTAAGACAATATTAAATATTACTTTCCCACATTCCTATAAAGCTCTATTTTCTGTTACTTTCCAACTAATAATAAAATGCCACAATTTCAATAAGGCGGATCAGTTTCTCACATTTCAGAATACACCTTTCTTTCTGAAAACAACAACTCCAAAATAAAACATCATTCCTTCTCCTGCTCAGAGATATAAGTATGCTTTCATTAGTTCTGAATTGCACTACAGTAGGAATTTCTTGGCATCTGGGTAAAATACAAGTATAATGTGCAAGAACAACAAGATGAAGGTTACATCCCTTTTCAAATATATCAATAGCAAGCAGAAAACAACAATCCAAACAGAGGTGTTTAGGAAAGCAAAACAAGGTCATTGCTTTCAACTAGTCACTCTGCATCCCAGAAGGAATGAGATGTGCTATTTTGCATCTCACAGAAAAAATTATTACAATATTAAATGTATGTGAGCAATACATGTTAGCAGTGAAGTTCCAAATGCTTATGTAGTTTTCTATAATATTCTCAAAAATTAAGCAAACAAGACATTATTTTATTTTGATATCTGTACATATTTTGTATGCATTTGGTTCTCCTCATTTTGAATAAGAATGTATAACAGGGTTCTCCAATGTGGTGCCCAGGGGCATCCACCAGCACTTCTCTTGGCACCCACTGATATTTTGAGGAAGTGGGTGGGGCCATTGTAAGGCATAGCTTGTTAGCGGTTCCCTTCATTCACATGAAATTGTTTTCCAATGGAGGATTAGAAAGATTGGTAAGCACCTGGGCTTTCCTTAGTCAGTGTATGGTTCCATTCTACCTTTAAGCTTTGCTTCTTCCTGGAGTTGCAAGGCGGGAGGCATTCCGTTTGGCTCTGCCTCCTGCAAAAGCTATTTGGGGTTTGGGTCCGCCTTCTGTGGAAGCCATTTTTGGGGTGGTGTTCACCGCCCCTCTCAGAATTTCCAGTAGGCCCACAGATTCGAAAGGTTTTGGGACCCCTGCTCTACAACGTTTAACTGTGGCTGAATTTTGTTCATCCCGAAGGCAAGGTAATCTTGGGAGATTGAAATACCTCTCTTGTCATGATCCAGTAAAGCGAAAAGCTAAATTTGCAAAACTCCCAAGCTGCCATTTTTGTATGACAACTGCATGAACAATTATCAAAAGAATGATACAACACAAACGTTCTTCGATTATACAACTGAATTTTTTTTTACATAAGAAATAAGTGAACATGTAGTTTACTTTAGCTATAAGTTCTTAAAACCTGTTACTAAAGAGGATTTAAAATTATGGGGAAACAGGTTTGAAGCACAATCCTTACAACAATCGAAATCCACTGAAGTCAATGACTTCAATGGATTTAGAAGGGAGACCTATTTAGGATGCACTGTAAAGAGTTATCAAGAGAACATTCTCCTGGTTCTCATCTGCATTTGTATCTGAAACTGTAGAAGAAAAAAGTTTTCTACTGATAATCTTTCCAATATAAAAAGGATGACATTTGCTTTCTAGGAAGTTGCTGTATGAAAACTCCTCCAAGGATATGTATAGCATGAGATCACAAAAGTAGTCAGACAGGATATTCAAATAATCATAGATGAAAAAGAATCATAGTGCTAGAATAAGGGTGGCCAGCTGGCAAGCCATGGGCCAGATCAGATCCTCAAAACAATTTTATTAGACTCCTGGGAGATGTAATACTCTGTTTTCTTATCAAAGTTTGGAAAAAATCTGTCCAGTTTTACTCATAAGAAATATAAGACTATTTTCAAGATGCAAGAAAAAAGATATTGTAGAATATTTCTCTCTTGAATCCACGGTGTTAGAATATGTGCGCTCCATGGCTGAATCCCTTGCTGCTAGAACACCTGTAATTTTAAGGGGCTTTACATGGCTAAACATTCCTCTGGTCCCTAAGCCACTGTCTATACAATAGCCCATGAGCATACAGAAAGTATGTATTCCTGCTCCAGTATAACCTCATGAGATATTGATGAAATTGGTCCTCCATGTGGTACCGCCAAGAGTGAAAGTATTAACACAATATAATGGTAACTAAACTCTAACCACTACAGATATGCCCAAAACTATGCATTTGTACTAGTTAGCTCTTATTTAAACATGAAGGAGGTCCTTGTTTGTAACATTATTTATTTTATTTCTATCCCATCCTCCCCTCCCCCCCACAAATAGTCCAGGGCACTGGAGCAAAAAACAAAAATAAATGCAAGCAACTTATCAAAAATGTCACATTGCCTTTGGATACACTCAAGGTCAGCCAAACAGAAGGATGAAACAGCTGAATAGCCTCAAGAACCCAAATTTAAAAAGCAGTATCATTTTGAATAAATAAGAGGGTCTGCTAAACTGAAACATACTTAAGAAACATTGCATAACTAGAACAAACAGTTTCTGCAAATATGGTTAATCAAAATATTACTGTTCTTAGGCATCTGTCATTAGGAGAAACAGACCCATGCCATATCAAAAGGCCCATCTACCAAAGCCAATGATAAAATAGAACACTAACACTTTATGGTTAGCTCTTTAAAATGTTCAACAGAATGCAGTTTTGCAGCACTGATAAACGTGCCACTCATCTAACTACTGGCAATGCCACTCCAGAGTGAAAATTTGAGGCAACTGCAACTTGTGCTTTTAACTATTTATCTTGATATTGGCAGTTATAAAGCACAATGGCCGGAGAGGTGCTAGGCGTCTATGAGCATGTGTGTACTGTGCAGAAGGTGCCACAGTAGCTGATATTATCCTCTTTGACCAGTGCAAGTTCCTTCCAAATCCAAGGTTTAACTAGAGATAACACAAATTTTGAAGCAAGTGTGTTGCAATCAAACATATCCTGTCGACACTCACAATCAGACTATGAGCGATCAAGGATACATTCAGCTTGCAATGAATAACTAGAACAGCTGCTGAACAAGTTTGCAACTACCTGTTGATTAGAAGATGACTCACATCTGATTGGAGGATCATCTGGGAGTCAGGTTCTGATCTAGCACTTTCCTGTATCATAACCTTGTGAGACACAGGAAAGCTTTAGGTGGGCTCAGAAGCCAACTCACAGCTGACAGGGGATCAGGTGGGAATGGGCTTCTGATTTACCAACACCCCACTCAGAAAAATTACTACACTGTGAAGCAATCAGCTTTTGATTTCCACACTGCAAAAGGGAGGAGGAGGATACAGATTCTTTCTCTTTCCTGCCCTCCAAACTTGTGGAGGGGGGGGGGAGAGGAAACAGAAGCAATGCTTCTGTGTTGCCCATTGCAAAAGGGTGAGGAGAAAGAGACTGTTTCTCTCCTTTGCTCTGCAGCCCAAGCTGATAGCTTGGGGTGAAAAGATACAATAATCTGCTTCTTCCCCACCATCCAAAATGAGAGGTTAGGCTGTGAAGAACACCTCAAACTGACAATCTGGGGTGGGGAGAAGAGAAGGGGAATCAGCTGTGCTTCTGATCCCTCCCCGCTTAGCATCTCAGCAAGTTTGTGACACAGTAAAGTTTCGAGGATGGGGGATGAGAAGAACCCAACTTCCAGCTGATGCCCACAATCAGCTGAGAGTTTGCTCCTGATTCCTCCTCCTCAAAACACTTTGTTGGGTACAGTACAAAATTTCTTCAGCAGGAGATCAGAAGCTGACATCCAACTGATCTTTTATCAGGTTTCTGATGGTGGCAAGCAGCCTGTTCCTGAGAATAGATGCAAACAGGTTATAAACAGCCAAACAGCCTGTCAGTTAATTGGCTGCTTCATTGTCACTGGCGAACAAGATGTGAGCCAAACGAGTAGGTGTTCAAACATTTCTAGGCTTAGGTGCTGCTCTAATAATTTACTAGCATTTGGTATTTTAGATGGTGCATGTAATCACCCCAAAAATTAAAAAGAAAGCAAAAACTTTTCTATATGTGTTTTTATATTGTTCAAGAGGAGCATACTGTTGAGAGCAGACACTTTTTACTGCCAAAAAATCCCTGGCTTGCTCTAAGCAAAAACTATGGCCTTCATGGTAGAAAACTGAGGACTGAACAATATAAAATGCCACCAGTGATGAGAAATGTATGCACCATATTGCTGAAGCTGGAACTGGTTCTAAAACTAGAACTCTTTAAAAATTACACATCACAGCAGATGGGTATAATGACTAACTCAGCAAAAAATAAACTGTTCTATATTGTAGAAATACATGACAGTAAATATTTTTCTGTTTGGTGGATATTGAACGTGTAAATGCTTTAGATCCCAAACTATAACTAAAAGTTGAAAAACAAAGGGGAGTATTTTTTTCTTTTTTATTATTTTATGAATTACTTGATTACCCACTCACTAAGTTATTTTGACTTTGTCTTAAGTTACAATATAATTTAAAATCACCTACTGAGAAACATCCTGGCATTGCTGCTTAATGGATCTCAGGAAGTAGATGTTAGGAAAGACCTTCCAGGCCTGAAGCCCAAGAGAGCTGCTGCCACTAGAGTAGACAATATGGAGCAAGACTGACCAATGGTCTGACTTGGTATATGGAGCTTCAAGTGACTGTATATACATTAAAGCTGCAGTCCTAGGTATAGTTATCTGGGAGTACTTGCACTAATGAAAACATACAAACTCGTGAAAATAAAAATCCTATTCTAACAGTCACTCCGATCTTACTGTAAATGTAGCGTTGCTTCCAAAAGTCCCATGATTTACACATCTAGAAGGCATTGAAGCCAATGTTCTTCAATACAAAGAAGGACCACAACACTGACACAGCCAGTAAGTGTGCCTCTTTTGCATACCCTCATTATATAGACATAATATTTTTTCACATAAACTGTAGTCCATGGGATATCAAAGGATATAAAAGTTTCATATTAAAGTGCGGATTTAACCTATTCTCTCTAGTATCAGAGGAGCATGCCTATTATATTAGGTGCTGTGGAACAAAGGCAGGATGGTGCTGCTGCAGTCGTCTTGTTTGTGGCTTCAGAGAGGCACCTGGTTGGCCACTGTGTGAACAGACTGCTGGACTTGATGGGCCTTGGTCTGATCCAGCAGGGCCTTTCTTATGTTCTTAACCAAGCTCATAGTGGGTCAAACACCTAAGCTATCTTAGAAGCTCATGCAACCTTTAATCAGCTCTAGTTGTACTCTTGTTCATACCTCTTGAGGTTGCATACCATAGAAGAGTCATTTGGTTGGACTGAACATTCTTGGGACTACAAGCTAGCTACACAGCCCTTTTTGTGATACTAGTTCCTTTTACCCTAATTGTAGGAAGCTAGTCATAGGTATGTATTTAAGGGGCATTTGTGAGGGAACCACAACTCTTCAAGCACAAGACAGACCCAGAATCAATGCACCAAGAAAAAAGTTAGGAGCCAAGTAAGTTAGGCACATAACCTCACATCATAACCAAAATGCAAGCAAGAAAAAAGAAAGACTAGAAAACTAGGAGGGATGTGGGAACTATTCCGTGGGACTGGTGCCGTTGGGAGGAGATAACCCATTATAACTGAATAGAACTTCTAGGTTCAAGGGAAGTACTCTTTTGAGTACCATTTGCCTGGGCAGCACATGGTAGAGGTATCTCTCTTCATGACCTAATTGCTTGGTACATCTGCATACGTGTACGCTTAAGAACACTGATGGGTTTGGTTGTTGTATGGTTTTCAAGACCTAATAGGACAACTTGTTCCAGTGGCATAAATAGGATTTTGCATCACATGGACTGCAAGGTTGGTTTTTGTTTTGAATTTACACATTATGTTCTTTACATTGGGGGGGAAAACAGCCTGCTGCACTCATCCTTAACAAGATGAAATTGTACCCTTAAAACAAAGGCATGTGCTGCTTATTACTGAGATAATACCAATGTCTAAAGATAGCAAATGTATAGAGCCAAAACTATCACTCATAGTAGTAATGCAATACTAAAAAAAGTCAGTCAGGACCTACCAGTCTAACTAGCTGTAATGCCTTGATGTTTTGTTATATGCTGTAGACTCACAAAAGACATCATAAGATCCTTGGTGGTTCTGATAATGCAAGAAGACTACAGAAGAACTGCTTGTCTGGAGCACCCCATCACACAGATCAACCTTCTTTCACCCTGCCACAACTAATGGTTTGTGGTGGCATGGTCCAAATAGATTTCTCAGCATGACAGGTGGCTCCAGACTAACCACTTGATTCATCAAGGAACTTAAAGCAGCTCTTCCACATGTGCCATCTACATTCAAATCCAGTAAGTTGTTTTTCAGCTCTGGATCTTCCATCCTTCCTTCAGGAAATCTACATTAGAGTCCTGAACATTTTCGGGAAGCAATGGAAGGTTTTTATTGAAGTAAGCTTTGAGTAATTAGGAAGAGATATGGGGGAATGTTAATTGCATGTGCAGAATATAAATACTAACAAACCTTCTTATGCCATTAAAGGTTTTTTAAGTTTAAGTTTACTAACAAACCACAAGCTGCTGTCTTTGCATTCTGTCATTGCAACAAAGCTTTATTCTGTTCAAAAACTATAACACATATACATAATTGGCTGACATTAAGTTACTAGTTCGTGGATGCAGTTAAAAAACCCACACCCACGTTTAATTCAAATCCTGCTGCAAATAAATCTACAAAAGTTAGTGGTCCATATATACATTTATTTGTTACCACATCAACCACCTGAGTGAAAAAAATAGACTTCTACCCCAAAAAATTCCTTGCCTCATTGCAATTCTTGCTCATGTCTGATACCTAGAAAAGTATCAGCTTACAAGCCTATCAATCAATAAATTAATCTACTTATCTAGTACATTTTTATCCCACCTGTTCTCCATGGAAGTCAGGGCAGTGTACTCCTTTTTGCACACTATCTTCTTAACAACCCTATAAGGTTGACGGAGATATAGTGACCAGAACAAAGTGATCCAGTGAGCTAAGTGGCAGAATGGGGATTTGAAACTCTCAGATCCTAGTCCAACAATGTAACCACTACAGTACACTGGCTCGTGTTCTTGTATTAAACCACTGCTGATTTGAATAGAAGCCAGAACCATGCTACTTTCTCTGTATATATATCCTATGTGTATTCCTTCCAGGCACCCTGTGACACTACCTATGCTGAATTCCATTGCTTATCATGTTACATCGGGGTACCATAAATTAATAATTAGAATTTAGAACTCACTCAGCTGTCACTACATCAAGCATGTTTTTGTTACATCTTCTGTGCCTTCAACCCCAACAACCTTTATTATCAGGGTTGGGGGGTTGCAATAGAAATCAATGTGCCTAATTGGAAAAGGCCCCCAATATACTATAGTCTTTTTTCCCCAAAGAAAAAAGAAATGGCAAGCCAGGATACTACAGATAGACATTAAGCGTGGTTGGGGGGTTGCAATAGAAATCAATGTGCCTAACTGGAAAAGGCCCCCAATATACTATAGTCTTTTTTTCCCAAAGAAAAAAGAAATGGCAAGCCAGGATACCACAGATAGACATTAAGCGTGGTATTTGATTCACTATTTTCTGTACCTGAAGGCTGCTACCGTGCATGTTCAAAAACTGAAAGCAAGCCAAAGTAATTACAGGATCTATGTTCACCAAGAAATGTGTGTTTTAAGCTTCACCAAAATATCTCCAACAAATAAAGCTGTAGAATTTTTTGATTAAATAAACATAGCACATACTCATGGCAAATACCTGTTATGAATTCCTGTGACTTCTAATTTGTTTTGTGGTTTTTATATTATTGTCTAAGCATTAAGAACATAACAAGTGCTCTGCTGGATCAGGGCAATGGTCCATCTAGTCTAGAATCTTGTTTCACACAGTGGCCGATTAGTTGCCCTCAAGGGCTAGCAAGCAGCAAAAAAGGGGGGGGGAATAAGATTTACTGCCTATGGATGGGGAGGTTCCCTTTAGTCATCTTGGCCAATACACATGGATGCACCCATTCTCCATGAATCTGTCTCATCTTCTTTTAAAGCCATCTATGCTTGTAGCTATTACCATATCCACTGCCAGTGAATTCTATTATTTAATTACTTGAGTGAAGAAATACTTCCTTTTATTATCCATCAACTTAATGGGGATAACCCCAACTTCTAGTATTATGGGAGATTAGCGGCTTTTTTAACCAATGTATAATTTCATAAACCTTATTATATCCCCCATTTAGTCATCTTTTTTCTAAACTGAAAACCACAAACTCCTCAAACCCTCAATCATCTTGGTTGCTTTCAGATCTTTTTTTTTCTGCCATCAAGTCACATGTGACTTATGATGACTCCTGGCAAGAGATGTTCAGAGGTGGTTTGCCATTGCCTTCCTCTGCATAACAGCCCTGGTATTCCTTGGAGGTCTCCCATCCAAATACTTGTCAGGGTCGACCCTGCTTAGCTTCTTAGATCTGACAAGATCAAGCTAGCCTGGGGCTATCCAGGTTAGGACACCTTCTGCTGTACCATTTTTGTTTTTTGAGATACGGCAACTAGAACTGAACACAGTATTCCAGATGAGGCGGCTCCATAGATCTATACAATGACAACTTTATTTTCAATCCCTTTCCCAACAACTGCCATCAAGGAATTTGCCTTTTTTACTACTGCCATACACTGTGTCAACATTTTCATCAAGATGTCCACTACACCACCAACATTTTGTTTCCCTCTCAGTCTTTGTCAATTCAGACATCATCAACATCTATTTAAAGTTAGGATATTTTTAATCGCCTTGCACTTATTTACAGTGAACTTCACTGGCCACGTTGCCATCCAATTATCCAATTTAGAGAGATCCTCCTGGAGCTCTTCAAAATCCACCTTGGTTTTTACTATTATCTGCAAACCTGCCTACTACACTACTTGTCCCCAATTCCAGATAATTTATCAGTAAACAAGACAGAACTAGTCCCAATATGATCTTTGTGGGACCCACTGATTACTTTGTCCCATTCCAAGATCTTCCCATTTATTCCCAACTGTCTGCTTCCCCTTGCTTAACCAATTTTTAATCTGTAAGAGCACTGTTTTATCCCATGACTGCTAGGTTTGCTCAGGAATCTTTGGTGACGGAATTGCTAGTATATAATTCCTACCAGATTATCTTTATCTACATCCATGTTAAACTTCTAAAAGAACTCCAAATGGTTGGTGAGGTAAGACTTTCCTTTGCAGAAGCCATAGTGATTTCCCCTCAGCAGGCTTTATTCCTTTATGTGCTCAATAATTCTGTCTTTAGCAGCAATTACTAATTTACCCAGAACAGACATTGCGATAACTGGCTTGTAATTTTCTAGATTCCCTCTGGACCCCTTTTCAAATATCAGCATAACATTTGCTGCTTTCCAGTTCTCCAGTATGGACGCAAATTTTAGAGAGAAGCTACATAACTGCCCCCCCCCACAAATCAATAATTTAATATTTTAGTGCATTAAGAAGCCTCAGGTACATGTCATCCATACCTGGAGACATATTATTATTAATTTGCCCAGTAGCCCTAGAACTTCATCTTTCATTACCTCAATTTGACTCAGTTCTGCAGACTTCCTGAAAACAGTGGTTCTGGTTTGGGTACATGCCCTACATTTTCCACTTGTGTTTTTTGCTATATCACCTACCAAACTAAATCAAACAGTTCTTTAATATGTATCATATTGTGATGAGTGTAGTGTTTCAAAATACAAAAAAGTAATGCTTTCCTGTATACCTTTAGTAGACTGTAACCTTGAACATGCAAAAATTATTAGTTTTAAACCAATGGTTAATACTATTCTAATATTCAGATACACTTACTAACAGGCTTAATACAAAACAGCAAGAATACAGAAAATTAATATAATCATTCCTTTTTATAATTAATTATGAACTATATTATACAGGGATCACAGTACAATTTTATAAGGCATAATTCAATATCAAAGGAAATACTGCTTAAAAGTTCAAAGTCTAAACCTTTTGAGCATTTCTGAAAATGCAGGCTTTAGATGCATCAGTTAACATTTTCCTTGCCTCACTTCCTTTGCAGAGCATTTCACCATACATTAAAGAACACTTGAATAACAAGATAACAACAGTGGCACAACAGACAGCAACAAAGGTCCTCCTATGAACAAGGACTACCAACCATGCACACACTACTTTAAGAGACTCTGTGGAATCTTCCAATACCTCTTCCAAATGAACATGAAATAATTTTTCATAGATTCTTTTTATCTAATAGTTTTTTTGTCTTCAATGCGTACTGCAATTTGCTGAAATACGTCTAGGGTTGCCAACAATCTGGAGGGGAAAGGGCCCTGCCCCTTTAACAGAGAGTGTAAAGTGTGGAAATGGTAAAGCATTCCATGGCATGGAGGTAAATAATATCCCATTAAGCCTCTATTAAAGAGGACACTTTTTTCCAGGCTGTTGGCAACCCTAGAGTCTGCCTATTTCCGTTGAAATGTTTAATGACTTGATAGTAACTGTTACTCACTACCATACAAACATGCTGAGAAAACAATAATCTAAAGCACTTCTCTGCATCCAAAGCCCTTTACTTCTTGAAAAAAATTAAACCATAGTTGCACAAGAAAGTAAGAGATAATGATGGCAAAAATACACGATCAGGATCAAATACAAAAAAGTAAAGTGAGAATTTGTCACTAATCATCTGAATGGACACAGATTCTTCACATATATATCAATAAAAATTTCAAAATCTAAACGATGCAAAACAGGCTTAACATTCTCAACTAGTTGGCTTGGCCACATTGTGAGAAACTTAGTTTTCCTTCATTCTTACTTGACTTTCTATCCATAACCTTGGTGTTATCCTTGTTCCTCAGCTCTTATTTTGCCTCCATTATCGCCTGTGAAAGTTTTTCTGACTATCTTGGTCTCTCACACATAGGTGGTTGATGCTGCGCTATTCATTTCACTCATAAAAACCAGCTTCGTTTACATCCCATAGGATACACCAGAGTAAGAATGCCTCGGGGCTGCTTCCTCACTCATGAACAGCAAAACAAAATGTAGCCATATCTATCTTTACCTGTTCATCACAATTCTGCAGATGCTTTCTAATCATGTCAAAAGCCATACCACAGCAGCTAAAACATTTTTAAAATTATTAATTACCTAACTCTGCAAGTTAGTCTCCACATTTCATGCAAATACAGTTATTCCTTCCCACAAGTTTACCAGTAGAACTGTTAAAACCTGGTCAGCAGTTCCCTCCATCTTGCCATTAGGTCTTGGCCTGGTTTCCCAGACCCAAGCTGCAAGTGTCTTCTTTTATCAATATTTCAGCCATAGCAATTGTTGTGGCAGAAATGGAAAATTATAGACTGTAAAACTAAAAAACAGGTTCAGATCACTGTCACTATTTTCCTTATGATTCTTATGGGTAGAGAAAACTTTGGAAAACTGTGATTCATGAAGAAAAAATTACATTTTGCTGGGAGACAAGGCCTGCATTGACCATTTTTGAAAGGCACGCACCACAACTCCTTTTGATTACATCCCAAAGGATCTATCCTTATTCTGAGTTAAGCTGTTTTGAAGCATTTTTGAGAACAGGTTACCAGCACCCAATAAAGGCAACAAGGTTCTGCACACCTGCAGAAAGAAGTGCATAATAGCAGATCTCAACACGATGCCAAATCATGTTAGTTATACAGCAACCACTTAGGAAGGAGCTAACTGTACGTGAAAGTGAGGCAAATTCTGTTGTTTCTGCAAACCTGTGCCAAATCAGATGTCAGAAAAGCAAATGGGGTAATCATCTGTACCCTTCTTTCTCTCTCCTCTATTGCTAGATGGGGGAGTTGGGAAAAAGAAGATATGCTTGCTAGTGTTTTCATTCTCTGGAACAGAGTTGTTATAGAGGCACAAGAAAGAAGGGATAAGGATATTCAATTTTGCAAATAAACTGAAGGTTTATGCTATCTTATTCAGAAGACAAACAAAAAATGCCTTGCAACTCACACTTCCAAAGTGTAATTATATACCATGTACTGGCTGCAGAATCAACTTAATTATACAACTTCTACAACTTTGGTTCTCGTAGGTTATCCGGGCTGTGTAACCGTGGTCTTGGTATTTTCTTTCCTGACGTTTCGCCAGCAGCTGTGGCCGGCATCTCTGAAGATGCGGCCACAGCTGCTGGCGAAACGTCAGGAAAGAAAATACCAAGACCACGGTTACACAGCCCGGATAACCTACGAGAACCAATGAACTCTGACCGTGAAAGCCTTCGACAATATTTCTACAACTTTCCTCCTAAAAAGACACAGAAAAGAGACAGAGCCTTGCACTCCCAAATGCTCAAAGTAGTTCTTGACTTTTCACGGGCAACAGAGTATGACACCTCATCTTAAATAAACCACTAAGATGCCACACTAGATTTTGAGTTCCAACTGCTAAAGGAGAACAATTACTCTTCTAGGAGGTGTCACTCATGCAAAAACATGGGCTCTGTTCAAGGGCCTAAATTGGCAGAAGAGTGCGATATAAATTCTAAAAACAAACACAGTCAAATAATGCAATACACATTACTGAAATTAGTGCATGCATTTGGCTATAACACAAATATTTCTACAGTCATCATAGCTTCCATATCTTTGGTTTATTAGTTTCAATTTTTAAAATCTGATTATTTTGAAAAAAGCCAAGCCTAACTAACAATTCTTTTTATTAGGAATATTTTGCAAAGAAAACGAATACAGAAAATGCTAGAACTACCCAGACAGGTGAAAATTAGACAATTTTACAGCTTTTGCTCAGTAAAAGCTCAGCAAGCTTTGAGAAAGATCACATAATACAAGCTCACCAGTATTCCTTGTTGCTCAAAAAATATACACACACACACATATTGCTCAGGAACTTCAGATGGTCTCAAATGCAACAGGAAGGTCCTTAATGGGCAACAGAGGAACACGTCTCATTTAGTCTCAAATAACGGAACTGCTTAACAATTTATTTATCCTTCAAACCCCGAAAACACTGGGCTTTGTTAATGTATTTTGATGTCATCTCAAGACACAGAGTGCAAGACTGCAGCAGGCCTTCTCGGTGGTGGCACATCCCTCTCCCAGGAGGTCCACCCTGCTGGCTCTCACGAGCTTTCAATTGCTGGTTAAAACCCTCCCTTTAAAGGAGGAGTTTGTATTGGTAATTGTTGTTTTAAAAAAGGTAAAGGTCCCCTGTGCAAGCACCGGGTCTTCCTGACCCATGGGGTGACGTCACATCCCGACATTTTACTAGGCAGACTTTGTTTATGGGGTGGTTTGCCAGTGCCTTCCCCAGACATCTTCCCTTGACCTCCAGCAAGCTGGGTACTCATTTGACCGACCTCGGAAGGATGGAAGGCTGAGTCAACCTATAAATTGGGCAGCGGGGGGGGGGGTCACTCACTACCTTGGATCCATTCCCTATGCCAAGCCAAACCTGCAGCTGTATCCAATAAAAGTTGTGGCCTGTTATACCCACACACATGGTGCTGTCTCATTTCTCTGCTCAGCACCCAGAACCCATTCACAGCTGGGGCTGCAATTGCAGGGTTGTTTCCTTATGGTGGGTATATTGACATTTTCTCAAATTATAAACCGGTATAGAGTTGTGGAAAATAGTTCTGTATCCTATTTCAGTTTTGTTAAATAGCATGACTTCCTTTGTCATACAAATTCATTTCCCAATCTGTTTTAGATAACTTTTTTTTAAGTGGAAGACAAAGTTTATTAAATAAAACATACACTGTTTTAAGTTGAATAGAAAGTACCTCATGGAATCATAAGAGATTAGCTTGAAGCCAAGAACTCTGGCCCTCCAGATACTGTCAAGGCCTGCCCTAGCCCAGCCTCCACCTGGAAAGAAGACTCCTCAGAAGAAGAGCTCCTCATGCTTCCCACTATGTCTGAGGCTTCAAGCACTCCAGAAGCTCTGCGACAGACCAGCTTCCTCCTCTCCAACAGCAAACTCCTCTTCATTTTCCCTTGGAACCAGCAGAACAGGGACCCCCTGAATGGACCTGTCCACCTCCTGCACCCCCAGAACAAAAAAGGAGGGAGGCTAGAGCTGAAGCCTGGAACAAGTGGGAGAATGCACACTTGGCATCTTGGAGCCCCCCCCCCCCCACTCCCACAACTCCAGCATCTCCCAAAAGGAAGATGCAGCTGCTCAGATCTTGGCAGGATCAGAAACTTAGTCCTAGCCAATGGAAAGGGTAGGACTCAGTCCCCTATATAATCCTGCAGTTGAGTTCAAATCATTGACGGTGCCACATCTCTATTTGACCAGTTGTGCTCAGTGTGGATATTAGCTTATTACTAAGTAAGCTCCAACTCTCCAGGCCCACCCACTTGCCCACCTCCCTCCTGAGGAGATTCCTAGACCCCAGCGCCAGTCTTGACCACTGGATACTGCCTTGTTGTTGCTAGCCTACAACCCTTGTGTTACCTACCTTGCCAGTTACAGAATGGGACAGATACACCAGATATGGTTATAAGTTGCATGCCTAGAGAGCAACTTCTTGCTCTGGGCTCATTCCCCAACACTCGTCAATAGAGAAGTGGGAGAAAAAATTAGGGGGCCAGGGACAACGGCGAAGATACTGTGAAATCACTTATAGGTGAACACTTAAAAGTGGCTTCATGACATCAGTGATGCTCCCCCCTCCCCAGGCTTTGCCCCTCCGAATGCTCATGGGGGTTGCCAAAGCAGGGCTCGCAACCCTAACACCAAAGCAACTTCAACTGCCTGGAAATCACGAATCTTAGAAGTCATACAGAAGCTGAAGGTTTTGTTGAAGTTAGAAGGTGGGGGGGGAGACTTTCCCAATGTCATCTACCATTGTACCATCAAAGAAGTCTGAGAAATACACCCTGGCTACACAGCACAAAGAAAATAATTCTAAGAAAGCTCTCTAGTTAAAATAATGGATAAGTGTTATATAAATTAATATTTTCACTTACAAACAGATGTATGTATAGAGATGGGAAGGAAGCTTCTCTCATAGTGATACATAACTGTTGCCACAAATTTAAGTCCCATTAAGTGTGAGTATTTTGGGCCCATGTGATACGATACACTCATGGGGCTATAGAAGGAAGGTTAGAAATAAATACCTTCAGCTTCAGATCCAAACAGCCTGGCTTAATCTCACTGGAGGATTTAGTATTATATTAAGAGTTTCAAAAATGTGAATTTTTACAGAATAAGCAAAAAGAGGCAGGATATGAAATTTTTATAGAAGGATGCATTATATCCCCCAAGGCTTACCATTTCCACTGCTTTGCCAATAGCTGTAAAAAGTGCATACAAATTGCCTCAAACATGCAGTTATTGATCAAGGCTACCAGAACCTTGAAAAACCTTTGGCCAATCAGTTTTGTAATGAGGCAGTATAACTTCTCATAAAACCTAATAATTAAATAATGTAACATAATTACCACACCTTTGCGTTATTAGATGAGAAACATGCACTGAGATCAATGGTATTATCTATCTCCATTCCTTCACCTGTTAATTAGACAGAAAATATTTTTCTACCAATTGGAGGTGGCAAAATGCAACAGTTTGTTAAACAGAAAATATTCTTCACAATTTGATGCTACGGTAGGCAGAGGCAAGTACAGCAGCTCAGCGAATACTCTTCTACTGGCCACTTCCTAGTACTGAAGGCCTGGAGAAACTGGCCTGCTCAATAGTGTGTGTATAAATACTTTGCTTTATTTAATTACTTTTTTTAAAATTGTGAAACTATAAGCCAAACCTGGTGTTCCAAAATAAAAGCCAAACAGAAGAACAGTTAATCATTCTCACTTTTAGAACCTTACCTAACAATGTTAAAAGTTATAATAATTCATTACAATTGTTCAAAGCTAATTTCATGGTTTCACAGTAACTGTTAACCAGTTTTGGTTTTGTAATCAGTGTAAGTAACAGACCATTTGATGACAGTCGTCTGACTTTTTTTTAACAAAGTTATATTTTAAAGCAGCACACAACACTGAAACACTTGCCAAAATCGACTTTGAAAAATTATGGAGAGCCAGTGTGTTGTAATGGTTAAGAGTGCCAGACTAGTATCTGGGAGACCTGGCTTTGAATCCCCACTTATGCCATGGAAGGTCGCCAGGTAACCTTGGGCAAGTCACACTTTCTCAGCCTAACCTACCTCACAGGGTTGTTGTGAGGATAAAATGGAGGAGAGGAGAATGATGTAAGTAGCCTTGGGGTATAAATGAATTAAATAAATAAATCATTAAAATATTCTGAAAAATTTAATGTCAAAAACCATTATCACAATTTCAATACAAAATTCTATACAATCAGGTGAAACATAATATCAAATTCAAAATAATTTTCCCCACTCTGTTTAGAGAGGACAGAAGAGGATGATGCCTTCCCAAACATCTCAGATAACAATTAGAGCTACCACAGTGGGTAGCCGTGTTAGTCTGTTTGCAGTAGTCTAAAAGGGCAAGAGTCCAGTAGCACCTTAAAGACTAACAAAAATATTTTCTGGTAGGGTATGAGCTTTCGTGAGCCACAGCTCACTTCTTCAGATATAGCTGTATCTGAAGAAGTGAGCTGTGGCTCACGAAAGCTCATACCCTACCAGAAAATATTTTTGTTAGTCTTTAAGGTGCTACTGGACTCTTGCCCTTTTAAATTAGAGCTACCAGTACAGACAAGGAGAAAATACGTTTTAGCATTTATAGGCTATGCTGGAAATAAATCATGATCCAGCTG
The DNA here is from genome assembly GCF_029931775.1 of Euleptes europaea. NCBI lineage: Eukaryota > Metazoa > Chordata > Lepidosauria > Squamata > Sphaerodactylidae > Euleptes > Euleptes europaea. Next base: position 67,055,975 of record NC_079314.1, on the reverse strand, counting down.
ATTTGCTTACTTGGTTGTATGGAGGTTATCTAACATATACATTAAGCCATATTTACAGATATACTGTATTTATGTTATAATCAATATATCTAACTATTAACATGGCCCAATCTGTGGATATTTAAATCCAGAAATCTACAAACCTGAAAATAGCCTGCAGTTCGCAGGAAAATTTGAACTCTTATAAAAATATACATTGGAGGTTATCCCAAAAAAATAGAAGCAGTGCTTGCCCCTTTATGAAATGAGTGTCCTCTGAGATCTCAGTAGCTATTCTGAGGTTGCTAAGCAACCTCAGCAATATTGCCAGCCTTCTGTAAAAGGCGGGGGGCGGGGATGAAGCAGGGCTTCTTAAGTCTACCCTTGCTCCCCTCCCTGCTGTTCAGCCCAGCAGCAACCACAGGCAACTTGCTATCATGTTATGGCTCAGTCAGCTGCAGCAGTATCTACCAGATGACTTGATGCTACAACTTGCCTAGGCCCAGCAACAGCCTCTCTACAACTTGCTTGACAGTAGTCGGCACAATTCAACTCACCTCAGCAACTCACTACCACACAATTTTTGTACCTTGGCCAGTCTTTTCCCTGGGAGAGACTGCTGGGGAAAGAAAGATGAACAGCTGAGTGCCAATGGGGTTCAGTTGCTAGAGTGACAGACTAGGAGATCAAGGTTCAATTCCCTAGTGGAAGACTGCTGGGTGACCTTGGGCCAGTCAGTCTCTCTCAGCCTAATCTACCTCAAGTTTTGTTGTGGATAAAATGCTGGATAGGAGAATGATATAGTCTGCTCTGTGTTCTCATTGGGAAGAAAGGGGGGTATAAATGAAGTTAGTAATAAATAAAGCTCAGGATTGTGGGAGGGGATAGATAAAAAGGTAAGTGGGAAAGACAGAAGGATGCAGGGAAAGGGCAGAAGATATGGGGGCAGCCAGGAAGAGAAAGAGGATATATGCAAGGGAATACGGGGGGAAAGAAGTGACCCCCTCCCAAGTCCTTGTGGGGTCTCCTCTTGTAAGAACCTTAATTTTGAAGTTGTAATTCTCAGATATAAGAACTTTAGTCCACCTAACACAAATGGGGAACACAATTTGAGCTTTCTCCTTCTTGCAGCAGAAACAATTTTATGAACTCATTTTTGAATCTTTTCACTAGGAGAGTTTGAAATAAAGACAGGGATTCCAATAAGCCAACCCTAACTCAGGTGGTTGGATGTTGTACACCGCTGTCAGATATCCTGTAATTTTCACCAGAGTTCAGGGCCCTATATTAATGCAGCTGAAGTATATCCTTAGTACTATGAATGCTGCCCTGACCTACTTCCAAAAACATCCTCAGCAGACAGACTCCATAAAATAAGAAGCCAAAATAACTGTGGATTAGTTTCTGCTAGTGTGTGAAGAGACAATTGTTTCTGGTCACAGTACTAACCAGAGTGGCATTTAGATATGATGAGCACTCTTCTCCACCTATCAAGCTCAGTTAGGAATTCTAAGCTAGCCTTTAATGAAGGTAGGCATTGGCCAAAATTGCTTTGGGTCCCCACTGGGGAGAAAAGAGGGGTATAGGTATCTAAAAATGAAATAAAAAAATAATGATTTACAGGAGTCAGCCACACAAGATCTGCATTTTTATCTCATTGGGAACGGGGATACATATTTTCAAATATATAATGAAACATGATGAATGTTTTAAAGTTACGTTATTAACCTTAAGCAAAATTACTCTAAGTGGCTGTTTTGGTACATCATTCCAACAAACACTGTGACCAGAAACAATTGTCTCTTCACACACTAGCAGAAAGTAATACAGATCTGATTAAAAAGGTAAAGGTCCCCTGTGCAAGCACCGGGTCATTCCTGACCCATGGGGTGACATCACATCCCGACGTTTACTAGGCAGACTTTGTTTTCGGGGTAGTTTGCCAGTGCCTTCCCCAGTCATCTTCCCTTTACCCCCAGCAAGCTGGGTACTCATAATACCGACCTTGGAAGGATGGAAGGCTGAGTCAACCTTGAGCCGGCTACCTGAAACCAACTTCTGTCGGGATCGAACTCAGGTCATGAGCAGAGTACTGCAGTACTGCAGCTTACCACTCTGCGCCACGGGGCTCTGTTCCGCAGATCTGATTAGGCTGAAGTTATTTAGTGCTTTGATTCCAAGAACCGAGACTTTAGTGTCAGAACATTTATTATCCAGAGAACTGAACATGCAACAACTGCACTAATAAGTTGCATTATGCTTTCAAAACACTACGAATCAGCACTTCTGAACACCGAACATACTCACCACAAAGCTACACTGCTGAACACTAAATGTACTCATTATTCATCATGAGGACAACATCATGAATACTATTGCTTTGAATGACCAATACCATAATGCTAATTATACCTTTACTTCTAATACATTAGTTTCCAGCAATTTGGATTTAGCAACTTACTTGGCAACTACTTTCACGATAAAATTGGTCTACTCTACAAGCGTGTTAAGAGTCACCACTGTTTCATGGCATTCACCTTGGGTCCTATGCTTCTCAACAGAAAGGCAGGCCTATATATATTTTAAATTGTGTACTACTACCAGCTACGGTTTATGTGAGAGGCAACATGGTATAGTGTTTAAAGCATCAGACTAGGATCTGGGAAACCCAGGTTCGAATCCCCACTCTACCATGGAAGCTTACTGGGTGACCTTGGGCCGGTCACACACTCTCAGCCTCATCTACCTCACAGGGTTGTTGTGAGGATAACATGAAGGAGAGGAGAATGAAAGGCAGGATATAATTTAATAAATAAATGTAATGTTTGTCCTTGAACTACATACTATCAAATTCTGAAATATATTCTCCACATTCTTAAATGAGAACATTTCTTCTTAAATGAGAACAAATTAGTAACTCAAGAAACAAAAAGAAGTACAGCAGGGTCCCCAAATTTGTTGAGCGTGAGGACACTTTCGGAAAAGATGATGCCTGCTACCATAAAATATCTGCAAGGAAGTAGGTGCTAGGAAGCACAGTGGCAGATGCCATGGTGGCCCAAGGCACCATGTTGGGAAGTGCTGAACAATAAGCTCTGTGATGCATAGGTGCTATTCTAAGGCTACTCGTGATGAAGGGGTAGAGGAGCTTCTGATCCACAGCCTGTCCACTGATTTGCTGCTTCCTCCTGCCTTCTGTGTCTTGAAGACTTCCATCATTCACCCTGCTGCCTATTATGATCACATTTTTTCTTGCTATTATACAATAACCTACTATTGGAAATAAACTACTTTCAATTATAATTAATTTGATGTTTATATTTTAGGTTACTTCCCTAAAAGCCTAAAATATAATCTGTATATATAATAGCCACACATACAAAATATACATCAATTTCCTTTGATGTACAAGACACTATTCAGCATACTCCACGGCTATGGAGCCAGTTTCATGGGATTCTTCCTCAGTCCTAAAAATGTTTACATGTTTTATTTATTTCAGCAAAGCTTCTACCTAGTCTCCAACTTCTCTTGTTCAGCACAGAATTAGTTTCAGGACTCCTAATGCAAGGATCCATGGTGGCTTCCTCTAGTACTGCACCATTCCCTGCAGATAAGCAGCAACTATTGGCACTGTGACTCTGGGATGAAATAAACACTTTGGTGGTATAAAAATTACATCAAGTGCCTTTATGGAAGGGTAAAGCTGGCCACTTGGCTCCTAACTTACAGAACGGGCCCACTGCTGATAACACTGGTACAACAATAAACCACCTAAGAGATGTACAAGGAGATTGCCCATATTTGAGTCAAGCATGGAAGTGTTCACCTTTACCTTGATTATCTCTTTCAGAATACGGTAGTTGCTACAAGCACAACCCTCAGCTTGCACTACCGAATGTACAGGAGGAGACTGGTTAGCTATTTTCATAATTTAAGGTGATTAATTCAGATATAAAAACCCTTTGCAATAATACAAGTTGCTAATTTGCACCAGCATGCTATAATGATAATTGCATCAGTCAAGGTAAATATGGAAGGAGAGAGACTTGTAGCAGAATCATGATAGAAGAATGGCGATTAAGAACAATCCTGCACTGGTGCACAATGTAACTTCAAACGATAAGGAATTAGTTCTATAACATAGTGAACCCTTGCCCAAATAGATCAGAGTGCCAAGAAGGGAAAGGGTGCCTGAGAGAGCTTGTATTAACAGAAATACTGATACAGTGGTAGGCCTTTGCGACTGCTCACAGAACTAATCAGTAAGACATAATAGACTGGAAATTCAGAATCCAATAATAAACACGTTTGTGTAGAGTATTTATTTATTTTGACCTGTAGTCTCATGAATGGACTTCATATCTAAGTTGTGATTCTTTGTAGGACTGGTACTTCATGACACAATCAAACGCTCAAGCCCTCCACCACCTCCACATGCCTATATCAGTACAATTTTTTTTATTGTAGTTGAGGGGAAAAATCAAAAAGCATGCCTATCTTTAAAGTCTTTCATTAACATTATAAAATATCTGTAGGGAAACATTTGAAATTCAATTTACTAATATAACTCTGTAAAGATTAGACAACTAAGCTGTACAACAGTCCAGAAGTATTATTTTAACTGCTGTTGGCAGTCCTCACATCACTACATTGACAAGTAAAGACTATGAATGGTTTGGGCATTTTGGCTTTTGAGGCTGACTACAAGTCAACAATGGATACAATTACCATACCTGCCAGATAGTTCAAAGCAAACAATCAGCTGAATATTATAAATCTGTTTCACAAATAGTAGCATCTTCTTTCAGTGAAACGTGTTATCTTTTACTGGACCACAGTTCCACTGTTAGCAGAACACTCATGAGACCCAATCGAGTATATTCAAATAGTTCAATGCTGACTTATTGTGATCAGCTTTGGGGGGGGGGGGAGGGAAACTTCTTGTGACGGAGTTTAAAAGTTGCAAGTGCCCGTCTTCTGCACACAATATTAAGTGCAAGGTAAAACACACTGCCTCATAGTGATAATGAACTGCTAAACTACAAAAAAGATAAGAAAAACCAGATACATTTAGGAATGTGGTATAAGGCATTTGCTTCAATATAGCATCTTCAAACTTTCAGCATACTACACAGTTGATACTGATCTAAAACACATTCTAGCAAATAACTGAAACATAAGTGTGACATCTTAGTTTATGACACTATGCTAGCACTTTACTCAGTCCTAAGCACCAGCCAATGAAATGGGGAGGGGGTGCTAAGATTACAAATTAAGTTTAAAACTGTGCTAGTTGCTTATTAAAGAAAAGACTCTCAGATGGATCCAATGACTTTCTTCCACAAAGTCAGAAGTCTTAGAATTCTGTCAAATGTGGACAGGCTTGTTCTTAGTTGCCACTTTTCTACTGGGCCTGTCACATCATGACTCCTCACTTAAACAGAAGTGAATCCCTGGATCTAAGCCCTCCGTCTTTGAAGCACCTTAAATATTAACATGTTTTTAATGTAAGAGCATGAGTGTTTGAGGACTACAATCCACTTTGCCAGATGCTGAAATTACATAGCAAATGTTTAAAGGTGGTTATTGGAACTGTAAAATGAAATGCATTAATATAAAAAATGATACCTCTTAATTTCTTCTATCAGTTTTTATAATGAGAAAAGAATCCATAAACCTAGTTAAAACAGTGTTTTCCCAGCTGTTGCCAAATAAGCAGTCTCTCACAAAATTCCACAGATTTCCTCCCATAGGAAATCACTTTAGCATCTATGGATGTGGAATAATCATATATCAATATCTCATGACAGTCCATCATGAACAATACCCCCCAACATCCTTGACAGAGAGATACAGCCATCACCACCATCACACGCTATTGTCATATACAACTACTTGAAGGGTAAAGGCATCCTATACCAGCAAATCCATGGCACTGTGATGGGCATATATATATAGCACCATATGAATATCCCCATATTTGATTCTGAACAATGTTTCATGAATAGCTACCATTTAACCCCACTAGCATACCTCAGTTGCACTGATGATATATTCAGCATTTAGACCCATGGTGAGGAATCTTTCAAGAAATGTAACCAATATTTAACCTCCTGCCATTTATAATCAACTGGAGCCTTATCTATTCCAAGAAATACATCAAAGCTCTGAAAGCCATACTGTGTTACATGAAGACACTTGATTCAGTAAACCAAAAGGCCACTAGACCCATCTCAATATTACCAGTCACAGTACATTATGAAGCCATAATCTACAGCCAAGTGATGAAATGTAGCTAACTATTCAGATTCAAGACACCTCAATAAACACTAGGAAAATCTGACAAGCATTCTTGACCCTCAACTAATCAATATATAATGGTAAACAAAAATTACCCCCAGAAGATTTTAATAAAATAAACCACATAAGAAACACAACAAAACTTGTTCCGTCATTCTATATGACATAATTAAAGATGCTGCAGCAAATCTTAAATGATCTACATTCCATTTCTAAGAGCGACAACACTCTAAAAGAAGCAGCAGAAGGAACCCCCATTAACAGCCTACAGACAACCCCCAACTTGAAACTATGGTTCACTGATAGCCATAGGAGCGCAATACACCAACATCAAGGTCAACAGTGTTCAGCAACAGTTTACATATGCCAGACCTGTTCCAGTTTAAGAAAGAGGATGACCAGTCATGTTCACAAGTCAGACATGAAGAACTAGAATATCAGTAAACCCATCTGTGAGCATCTTAACCCGCCCGGCTATTCTATTAAGAATCTCAAAGAAGTGGCATTCAAACTAATTGATAACACTGCAAAAATGGAATATGAAATAGTACAAGACCTGATAAAAATATAATGCTGTAAACTGATGTCTTAGTTATTACTATAAAACATGATTATGATGGAAACATGATGGAAGACATTTATGTGTCTCAGTTTAAGATGACCTAAGAGTTACCTTTTTAAAATAAAAACAACTGCAGTTATAAGCTTGCTGCTGTTCAGTCAATTTCAGCATCTGACAATGTAGGCTGTAGTCTACAAAGTCACATTCTTTTTTAATTAAAATATTTAATATTTCATGAACTAATTTCCCATAACTCAAGGTTTCTAAAAGTCTGTAACAACAAGGGTCCTAAAGTCAAGAAAAAAATTGACCTTTCCTATTAATAACTCTACCCAATGGCCTACCATGTTTTTCCACTGCCATTTCCTAGTACTACAACTGCACAAGCTCCTCCTGGTGACACAGGTGCCTAAACATTTACCTGGCACCTTTAAAAAAATTAAAGACATACAAATGTATCCCTTAATGTTACATGCTTGTAATGGCATTGATACCCTTCATTTTGTATTTCAATTTTCTTCTACATTTGTTGAAGCAAGTGTTCCATTTCTACAACAAACATTATGAGTTAATACATCCAACTCAGTGATTTCAAAACTTTAAAGTCGATATTACATAATTGTCAGTGAAGACGTACCAAGTCTACAGGATACCTGAGGCAACCAGAAGATTGCTGACTGCATGTAAACAAGGATTGTAACAAGTATTATTAGGAAAGCTATTGTAAACAGCTAGTATAGATCTGTGGTATGGGTGCATTTGGAATAATACACGTAGTTCTGATCACCTATCTTTAAAAGATAGTGCTGCAAAATGTGCAGAAATGGGCAACCAGAATGATCAAGAGGTTGGAGCAACTTCCCTAAAAATAAAGACGAAGGATTATCCGGGCTGTGTAACAGTGGTCTTGGTATTTTCTTTCCTGACGTTTCGCCAGCAGCTGTGGCAGGCATCTTCAGAGGAGTAACACTGAAGGACAGTGTCTCTCAGTGTCAAGTGTGTAGGAAGAGTAATATATAGTCAGAAAGGGGTTGGGTTTGAGCTGAATCATTGTCCTGCAAAAAGGACAATGATTCAGCTCAAACCCAACCCCTTTCTGACTATATATTACTCTTCCTACACACTTGACACTGAGAGACACTGTCCTTCAGTGTTACTCCTCTGAAGATGCCTGCCACAGCTGCTGGCGAAACGTCAGGAAAGAAAATACCAAGACCACGGTTACACAGCCCGGATAACCTACAAGAACCAATGAACTCTGACCGTGAAAGCCTTCGACAATATTTTAAAGACAAAGGAGTTTGGGACTTTTTTATTTTGGAGAAAAGAATGACATAACAGGTTTATAAAACTATACATGGGATAGAATAAGTGGATAAATACTTTTTTTCTTGGTCTCCCATTATACAACAATTCGTAGACACCCAATGTAGTTGATAAGAAGTAGATTCAGGTCAAATAAAAGGAAGTACTTTAAAGAGTAAATTACTTGTGGAATTCACTGCCACTGAATGTAGTGACGGTCCCTAGTTTAGTTGGCTTTAAAAAGTGGGATTATACAAATTCATATGATGAAGTCATCAATTGCTACTAATCACAAGGACTAAATGGAACCTCCCTGTTCAGAGGCACTGTACTTCTGGATATCAATGCTGGGAGGCAATAACAGTGACAAGTTTTGACCTCTATGCCCCACTCCTTGGCCTTCTAGTAGCATCTGGTTGGCCACTGTGTAAACCAGAATGCTAAACTAGATGAACCACTGGTCTGATCCAGCATGGCAGTTCTTATGCAAATCCAAAATTTTCATTCACCAAAAAGTGACTTAACTTTAATTCTCCAAAAAGCAGAAAATTCAGATTTTAATCTCTGACACATATTTGTAATAGAACTTCAACATTTTAGTCCAATATTCTTTTGCAAGTGGAGTAACACTGAGCATGAAGAAATCTTGTATGACTGTTGATATTTCGTACATTAATTTTACATATTGTTTCAACATCACATGTAAAAATTCCTGTCAATGGTCTCCCATACAAATGTACAAGATGAACAAAACAGTGAAGAGAAATGTCGTAACTGCTAAATGCCATAATGTTATAACTGCTATACTTGGGATTATCATTGAACAATTCTTTGGCTAAGCCATTCACAGGTTTTCAAAGGTCTCGGAAATCCTCACTATGGTCATTTCAGGACTGGAAAAACGAGTTCTAAGTATGAATTATGAAGCAGAATAAAGATGTCATTTACCTTACTATTAATTATTTGTATTATCTATTTGCTTTATCCTGCCCTTTCTTCAAAATCTCAACAGAGCATTCAGCCTCACAACAGTCCTAGGAAGTAGGGGGTTTTGTGTGCCATCAACTTGCCAAACCCTTAGGATTTTCAAGGTAAAGACATTCAGAGGTAGTTTGCCACTGTCTGCTTTGTGTAGTGATCCTGGTATTTCTTGGTGGTCTCCCCTCTAAATATTAACTAGGGCAAACCCTGGTTAGTTTCTGAGAACTGACAAGATTGGGCTAGCCTAGGCTATCCAGGTCAGGGCATGAAGTAGATTAGGCTGACATATCATTACTTGCTCAGAGAGACCCAAGGTGTTCCACCACTAAAAGGGAATTAGGATCTGGGTTTCTAATCTATAAACCCAATACACTTTATCACCCTACTATATTGGCTCTAGAGACAGATTCTAATAACAGTTTTCAAGTTATGTTCCTGTACCTCCAAACAGAGTTTTATGTTTCTTCCTTCAATCTTACCCTGTTTCTATTGATATCTTCCTTCTCTGCCTCCACTCACACCTCCCTAAGCAATTGTCTGTGCCTCCTTAGGGAGGCCTTCATCACATGTAAACCAAAGCCTTCTATTCCCATTTCACTCTGAGCAGCTGGCAGTTCTAGAGTCACAGGAAATCTACATTTTTATCACCACAAGTCTACTAGAGCCACATGTTTATGAAGGCCTTCCTACAGGCAACTAGCTCTAATAAATATCCATTCTAAAAGATCAAGGCCCAATGCACTTACAGTTTTTGTTAAGAGTTATTACATTCCACAGAGATTCTAGCACAAAACCAAGCATGACATAAAAGGTGCCACAGTAAAGGACATACCTATTACCAGTATGATCAGTGCTGCAGTCAATTCCCCATGGACTGATTTTTCTAGCTATCTGGACTAGTAGAAGTAAACAGAGGGACTGGTATAGTCCCCTTGTGGCTTGCAGGAGTTAAGCATGCACTTGCAAAATCCTTCATCTGGTAGGATCTTTCACACATTCTCAACTTAGGAACAAGAAAACTTCTTACTTTGAAAAAGACACATGTTGACATTCATCCATTCTTAAATCAACTTCCAAATCCTCATACCCACTCCCCTGAATGTTTTCCTTAAAACATACATCAGTCGATACAAAATTCCAGTTATAATTTATGTCCATACACACAGATCAAAAAGCTCATTTATAGAAGAGAACTGAGGAAAATCATCATATACCTAACTGCACCATACTAAGGATGCAGAGTCATAGAATATAAACAATAAAGACGACCTATAAATTATTGACTGTTCTTTCTGGAATTTTTCAGAAATATGAAAATCAGGTACTGTTCAGACCCTCCTTTACTAATTTTTTTCAAAAATAAAATACTGCTAATCTGACTTAATAAACAGCATTACAGATGGATGCTCATCAGTGGAAGCATTTAGTTAAAAATTATACACCTTATATTACAAAGATATCCCTATCACTTTCTAGTGTTAATTTGGACTTGTAACATTCTTGTTTAATATGGAAATCCCATACAACTCAATAGGACTTGTTTCCAAGTAACATGCTGGGTATCACGAAGTAAGTATCTAAAATGAGATGTAAAAATAAATTGATAATTATCTTTACAAAATTTTAAAACATGACAACATCCAAATGCATGCTAGCTTTTGCAGAATACAAATAAAAATTCATTAATTAAACCTATCTATGGTTTTAATGGTTCAACAAATGTTCAAGTACTAGATGTCCTACTGAAATCACTGTGAACATGCACACACGTGTTTTTAAACAAAGCCCATAAAAGCAAAAGAATGCTGGATTTTCTAATATTCTGTAAAGTAAGCTTGGGTATGAGAATCAGAAATACAGGAAAGACACAATCCAGTATAGGGTTAAGCATAATTCTGTCTCATCGATTTAATGGGTTAAAAAAGGTTAAGTATATGCTGGACTTTGGCTACAGGTTCATTTTGAACTTGTAAAAAAATACATAATATGCATTCTCAAAAGAAGTACAGACCATGCCTTTGATTTCATTATCTTCATCAGCTTTCTAATGCTTAACATTCATAAATAAAAACAAACATCCCAAAGCATCCTCAAACAACATCAGTGAATCCCCTCACAGACGTCACCGCAGGAACACATAAGCAAATCTATGCTGAAAGTTCTTGTTATGGTCCAGTATTAATAGCTAAATCAAGTGCCATCACAAAACGTATTAAGCAACTTTTATTCCAACTGATTCTTGCTAAGGATTTCCAGACTTCCTTGTAACTCAATAACCACTTGTACACTGTTGCTGTGAACTCTACAGATTCAAACTTGGAAGTCAACCTAGGACAACCAATAGAAATTCCTTCTCTGCAATTACTACATTCTCTAATGCAAAGTCTGAATCTCCACTAGATAGCTGGGTCTCAATTTGTTTAAATAAAATTATTACAAAAGAGGGCAGTTTCTATCTAGACGAAGAGAAAAAAATAAATATTCACATGTTTACTCTTTTTTGGTTTAAAACCTATCTTTAAAAGTTCTAAAATTCAAACATTGTTTCCATAACAGAAAAATAAGTACACAGTGGTGGAAATACAATATTATTTGCAAACAATATATTTTCATTATTAAGAACAACCATCATACTAACACTACAAATGATTTCAAATTTTAAAAATCGATACCGCTAAGAAAGGAATACAGAAAAACTGTATAAAGAAATTACCAATGACAGAAAACCAAATTTCAGTAATTACTTGTGGAAAGAAGGTGTCATTTTAGAAACAGTAGTCATTCCCAATCCCCCATACTTGTATGCAAACAGAATCACTATTTTGATAGTAAGGAATTGCTATCATTTTTCAATTCATATTTCACACCCATAAACAATGTTTTTCAATTCACACTTCAAATCCATAAACAATTCTAAAATCATGCCACTTCATGATTATTATTATTATTAAACAGAAGTTTCTAAAACTACACTAATCTGATTAGCAAGGCCAGCCTTACTATGTTATCAATTTTAAATAATCAATAAAGTGCTTCCTACATTGTTTGTTCACTCAGGAAGTGTAATGCTGGCAAAAGTAAAATATAAAACATCCAAGCAGTAAACAAAAAGGGGGAAAAATTCCAAATGATAAATGAGACACAATAGGACTTGAAAATGTGTGTGAGAGAGAGACACACAGAAGGTGAGGATATTATTTAATTTTCATATCCAAAAAAACCCCAAATGCCACTTCATGCTCAGTACTGGAGCAAAAGTCCTTATCAACACTCACCGCAAGTAATACTGTTTTAAAGCGAAGGCAGCATTAGAACAACTTCTGGGAAAGTTAAACTCTTCTACAATTTCTCCCCACTGATTCTTCTCCGATACCTGTCAAAAACAACACACACAAGATGCACAAGAAACACACATACACAACGTCGTTGGTAGCGACCATCCCAAGGGCTGCCATGAGACAATCACACAGGATAAATATATAGACTTATTTCGATTGGGTCTGGGATCTGTGTTTCCCACTGACAGTCCCTGGAGATACGATCTTGCTCCTCCCCTTGTATTTTACAACATTTATTTTATTGGGGAGCGAGCAAGTGAAAGGGTTTGATGCGGTGGAGAGGGATTTGTTTTTGTCTTGTCTGCCTGGACAATAACCAATCGGGAGTCCCTCTGTCGCCTGCTTTTAAATCCTCCCGCGGTCCGTTAAAACCCAAAGAAGTTGAAAATCAGCCAAGAAAGTCTCGGTGGGGGCCGCCCCCCGCGGGCCGGGGGTGCAGGGGAACCGTCCCGCCGAGCCTCCCCTCCGCCAGCTCCGTAGACACAGAGAGGCCTTTCTTTTGAGGCCTACATTTCTGTCCCTAGCCTTGAAGCCTAAAGATGGCTATTTGATTACACACCGTCTTTGCCTGCCCCTTTTGTTATTTCTCTCTGGAAAGGGCTCGGAGGGCAGCGCTCGGTCCCCCCCCCCACAGCAGCGAGGATCATTTCCTAGCCCGTGCTCCGTGCCGATTATCGATGTTAAACATGCCCGCTAATTTTGAGTTGCACTAAAACTGCACTCAGACTCTCTCGGTCTCTCCCTCCGTGCGCGACACACACACACACACAGAAAACGGCAACCACAAGCGGAAGAAACTGCTTCACACACAGGCTTTGCCACTCTCCTCCTCTCAAGGAAAGGAGGGAAGGCGCCCCAAAGCTGGGGGAGAGGGGAAAGGGCCCCCGGGAAGGCTGCGATCGGCACCCCCCCCCCTTCATCTCTTCACCAACAAGGCCAAGCCACCAACCTGCCTTGCCTGCTTCCTCCTTCCACTACCCCCCCTCGCCCGATCCAGCCCGGAAAAAAGACCGTTCCCGACCCCCCCCCCGGCTTCCCCCTCGCCCTCCCCGGGTCAGAAGAGAGTTTCGGGAAGAGGCTCGCGGGAGGGACAGCCGAATTAAAACTTCCACTCACCTTCCCAAATCCTCCTAAAGTGGTGACTCGGGTGTAGAGAGCATGAAGATCCAGTTCTTTCCCACCCACCACAGGGATCTTCTTAAAAGGAGACCTGCCAAAAGACACACACACACAAAAAAACAACTTGTCAACTTGGCCCCCCTTTTCTGCCCCCGCAGGGGGCCGCCTCGTCCTTCAGGGAAGGGGCTGGAAGTTAAAATCGGTCGGTTTAAACAGCCACCCCCCCCCATCATCCCCTTCCATCTCCCCATTTTCCTCACCCTCTGCTGTGGTGAAACTGCCGCAGCTCGTCCAGGAAAGCGATTCCCTTTCTCCGGTGGTCTGGTTGGTTTTTACCGGTCGAATTTGCCATATTTTAAAGGATTTTTTTTAAAAAAAAGGTTTGGGTTTTGTCTCGTTAAAAAAAAATCCAATAGAAAAACAACAACAATCCGCGGCTCCTCCTTGTCTTTTAAGAGACCCGGGTTCCTGTGCTCGGCCGGAGATCAGCCATGGAGAGGGGCTTGTTTTAAAAAAAGAAAGAAAAGAAACGAAAGAAAAGTTTAAAAGGAATAAGGGAGCCCGGCGAGAGTGGTAATTGCGAGTCCTGTCTCCACACAACACACAGGGAGGGAGAGGGGCACCTCACGGTAATTCTTGCCGCCGCCGCTGCCTGCCTCTCTCAGCACCACAAACCCAACCGATCCAGCCTGCACATGAGAGTCAACATGGTGCTGCTGGATCACACAATGAATTGGGTTAGTGTTGTGGTAGGGTGGGGGTGGGGGAGGCTGGAGTGAGGTACTGACAGTGTGTGTGTGTGTGTGTATTACAGACGCGGCTCCATGAAATCTCCCCTCTCCCTCCCTCTCGCTCTCACTCACACACACACAGTACAGCGGCGGTGGTGGCGGCGGCAGCGGGATTCACTTCTCTCCTCTCTCAGACAAAAAGATCTGAGGCCGCCGTGCTGCTGCCTGGGCGAGAGCGCAACACAGCGAACCCCCGAGGCCGGCCGAGGCACTGCAAAAGGCAGCTCTGAAATGGCAAAAGGCAGCACTGCCAGCAAGCAGTTCCTGGCGGGGAACAATAGGCTTCTCTCGCGGCTAAGGGCTCATCTGCAATGTGCCGCAAACTTCACACAAAGCCGGGCGGAAAGAGAACAGGGAGGGGGGGAGAGAGAAAACGGCTACTACCGGTTGTTCCAGGGTTAGGGGCAGAGGAAACATTCCATTATTCCCAAACTTTCAAGAAACGAAGTACTTTCCAGATTTACTGAAGGAGAAAAAAAGAATGGGGGAAGGGGATTAATTGATTTATATGAACATATGGCCTGTTTTTGTCAAAGGGAAACACGAACATAATATGCTAAAAAAACTGAAAACCTTTCAACATCTTAACTGGAAAATTAATATAGTGCATTTACATATAAAATTATCATAACACACACACATATACATATGTGTAATGGGTGCATATTTCTATCACATTATGTATAAACTAGTGATTTTATGAAAATACCTGACCCACCCACCCCTCACAATTCAGGTTGATCCAGAATAAAATATTTAAAAGTTTCATGTAGTAAATGGCTTCTAAAGATTAACTAACTATACAAACCTTGTATATAATAGAATATAATAATTTCGTCAGACGTTTAGAGATATCTTCCTCATGAGATAAAGTATATCTAGCTGATGTAGCATGATGCCTAAGAGAGTAAACTGGGAGTCTCTAGCTCAAATGTCACCTCAGTTATGAATGTACCAATTTAGGCCTAAGGCAAGCCTCTGTTCTTTCAATCTCAACCCCTTTACCCGCAATAAACACAGAGCAGTAAGAAATAATGCACATGACACACTATTAGCTCTTCAAATAGTTTATATCGGGGTCCCTAACCTTTTTGCGCCTGTGGACACTTTGAATTCTGACAGGGCATGGAGGTTGCAGCAACAAAATGGCTGCCGCAGAAGGTGGAACCAGCCACAAAATGACTGTCACAGCTTAACTTCAGTAACACAGCGTAGATCCTTGTGCTGTGGTGGGAGCTGTTGCCAAAGCAACTTTAAATAAAAAATCTACACAGCCAATCAAATCTCCCAATAGTCAATCAGAAGCCTTGCTGGGCAAAAGCCCTACCTGGGCCTGTGTGTGTGTGTTTGTATGTAAAGTGCCATCAAGTCACAGCTGACTTATGGCCACCTCATAGGGTTTTCAAGGTAAGAGATGTTCAGAGGTAGTTTGCCATTGCCTGCCTCCATATGGGCACACTTCCTAAAAACATTTGGAAGGCACCAGAAGAGGTGTTGGCGGGCACCATAGCGTCCATGGGCACCACATGGAGATGCATGGTTTACATTATTATGCTTTAATATTATATAATAATGTACATATATCTAGACAACAAGAATTGCTAAGAAAAATTGCTGCTCTGAGTCATACCTGACAAAGTTGTGTATTCATTGTTTGTATGTGTATAAATAATATGCATATATTCAGTTTTCTCAAACTGACCAGAGAGTGTGGTATGCCTATGGAGAAAGGGTTCAATAATTTTGCAAGTCTTATTAGCTCTTTTAACAATCAAGGCTCATGATTTCCCAGTCTCAAATATGGGTTGCAATCCCATCCCTCTAGAATATCTTTAAAAGAGTAGTTTTGTGAGTCCTTGTAGGTCCACAGAACAGTCCTAAACATTATTACAGTACATTGTTATTTTAGACATAATGCACACTTAAGACTACAGTAAAGTATAAATATGCACTGGGAAACAAACAAAACAAAAACTTTTATATGCACTGGGAAACAAAAAAAATTGTGTGATTCGCTTTATTGTAATATTTGCTTTATTGGGGTAAGCTGGTACCAAACCCACAATATCTCCAAGGTATGTTTGTAGGAATTGATCTCTGCTTACCTTCGGGAACTATTATGTGTGTGTTTACCATGTCAGACTCTAAAATTTCATATGCTGGTGCTTTAATCTGCACACAGAAGGGTATATTTCTGGCAAACAGACACTACTTCATAGAAATAAGCAGAGAAGCATTTAATTTTCAGAAATGACTGGCTTCGTTGTGTCCAAACATTTACTTTTCTAAATGCAGGTGACAGAACTTGTAAAGAATAATAAAAAGGTCTCCCAATTCCAATTACAATGTAAAGACTCTATTTATGGAAGACAATGTCACTCATCTACATTAAAAGAGATTCCTGCCCCAAAGTAAATGGGACTTCAGATAAGCACTTTGCTGTCCTTGGGAATGCAAATTTAGTATGTTTCCCAATCAGGACTCTGCCCATTTAAAATAGAGTGGGGGTAGAACCACACTGTTAACAGCATGCCATCTTAATTTTAACAAAATAGTTATACAGGTGAACACTTTTTTTCTCTGTATCTCTGAGATACTTGGTTATTTTAAAGGACAAAGGGTACCCTTCTTCCCAGCCTTATATCATCCTGTTATCAATTTTTAGACCAGGTGACTAAACTTAGGAAGGAGTTCTGTTTAAAAATCAATTACACGTTATAGTCTGTATTGAGCCCTTTAAAGAAACCTACATCCCTTTATGCCATCTACTAAATTAATGTCTAAGATTATGTTTTACTTCCAACTAGATTGCCCCCTCATCTTCAATAGCCAGAGATGCTTGGGGAAAACCTGCCTTCCAGGCCATATTCATTATAGGGAAGAGGGTGAAACTTCTGTTTTGGATTACTTCTCAGCATTGGCAGTCTTCCGCCCTAGATTCTTATAAGTGGTTTGCAAGGTTACACACATCTCACTGCCCAAGGATGCAGTTGTATGCACACTTCCTTAGGAGAAAAGCCCTGTTGAATCAGCAGGACTTCTAGAGTAAACGTGCATCAGTTATAAAGGTCCCTACTTCGAAAAGCTGCTATGGCATGTCTTGCCGAATTTTGCCTTCAGTGTCTGCATCAATTTTTTTAGAAGCACCACAGACCAGTTGAGACTTTTTACCGCCTCGTGGGAACCTCAGCTTAAATCGTCCTCCGTTCAGGAGGGAGAGTTGTAAACAGTCCTCGAATGACTCAAAAACTAAGGGTCTCCCTCCCACAAGTGACTGGTACTTGGCAGAGGTGAGTGACTCAGTATCCTCGCCTTAGCATGTGTGTTTACTGTGGCGGGGAGCAGCAAGAAGGCAAGGCTAGTCACATTGCGTAAGGCAAGCAGGGTTCCCAGGCTCAGCGCAGGCAATTGCGCACGGTCCCTTACGTAACTGTCAGCTGGGGATTCCCTGGAGGGGGTCACTTTATTCAACCATTACAGACCCCAGAAGCCGTTTCAGCGCGCCTGCCTCGCTGCCGCCCTTGTTATCAGACCGAGGCTGCTTCTGCGGCGGCACCAGCGCCAACGGCCGCCTAGCAGCGCTTCACAAAATGGCGGCGCCCACGGAAGGAGCAGCCCCATTTTGTGCCCGTGGAGCTGTCAGTGGATTATGGGCTCCGAGGGGGGGGAGGGGAAGAGAGCGCATGAAGGCGGCGGCCGGGTCACGTTACGAGCAAACCCAGGAAGAACGAGGGCCGAAGTGTTTCGCCGCTGTCTCGTGCAGGAGATGAGACTTCATGTGAAAGTGTGGCAAGGTGGAGGGGGCGGAGCCAAAAAAAGCAGCCCCCCTCCCCCCGAAGTGAAAACGAGGGGAGGTTGGTGCACCTCCAGTCCCTGCTGTGACTTCGTGTTGCTTTGGGGCCCTTCTGGATTGGTTGCTCTTTTCTTGTCGGGTCTTTTTTTTTTTTAAATCTTGGATTGTGGGCACCGCCGTCGTATTTCGGATGTCTTCTCAGCTCGGCAGCCTCGCGATTTTTCGCCTCCTCCCCTTCCGCCGCGACGCAGGTCTCCACCCCGTGGAGGGACTTGAGTGCCGGTCACAACAGTGGGATGAAATAAGAGCGTCTGTCGCTGTTTCTGTCTCCTTCCCATTTCCATGTTGGCTACTTTCGAAGTTTTTTCTTTTTTAAAAAAATTACGTTGATTTAGAGCGCTACTTTTTTCCTCTAGCTTTTTTATCCACATTTTTTTCTTCCGGAGGATGAGTAATTATAAGATTATATTATTAATACTGATCACGTTTGGGAGTTTATTATTGTTTAATTTTTTTATTGTGCCTTTCTGAATGTGTCGTCTTGTTAAACTGATTCCTTGAGTTAAACTGATTCCTCGAGTTGCACTGCTGGCCAGCTTGCACGGTGTTATTCCATCTATATGTCAGAATTAAAAGCCAGGGCTTCGTCAGTGGCATATCTTTTCAAACAAAGGATTTTTCTTTACCCCTTTTTTAAACTTTAGAAAGCCTTCCGTTATTTATTTATTTTTAGCCTTCTGGCTTTGCTTGGTTTAATTATAAGCTAATTTTAGTATCTCCAACCCACGGAAATGATTTTTCAGAAGGATGAAAACGTACAGATTGAGGCTCAGCTGATGAGATGTAGGTTCTCTGCATTGAAACGTATTGTTAAAATTCATGGTTCGCGTTCATCGAGAAACAAAATGTTTTTCTGAAACGTTTTTCATTATATCTGAAACTTAAGTTTTTTGTGTGTGCTCAATCAA
This sequence comes from Euleptes europaea, assembly GCF_029931775.1. Classification (NCBI taxonomy): domain Eukaryota; kingdom Metazoa; phylum Chordata; class Lepidosauria; order Squamata; family Sphaerodactylidae; genus Euleptes; species Euleptes europaea. The sequence continues at coordinate 67,036,836 of NC_079314.1, read as the reverse complement.
AGCATAAGATTTTCAACTGTCTTAGACCATATGTAAACAGTTAAAACTGTTTGGTTTGGTATTATATTAATTTAAAATAAAAGCAGAACTGTAACACTGCTTAGCTGTATAGTTGTAATTTTATCAATGGGAGCGTTAACTTTCTCAGAATGCAGGTACTGTGATTTTTGCCAGACATTAATACCATAATTTACAAGGTTATTGCAAAACAAAATTATTTGGGTATTTCACCAGTGCTACAATTCATTATTTGTCTAACACATCTACTTCTCTTGTCTGCTCTGTCTTTTTTTTGTGTCATATTGGTTTGCTGTTGCTCCTAGAAAAGGTGTCAGGCTTTTGGGGGGGGTGTTCTAGAGGAGTGGACTTCGGTTTTAGATATCTTGGGTCTCATTTTTAAGTATGGACACTGTTCTTGCTACTAAAGAACTTCAAGCTTGCTAGGATGAGGGTCAAGCCTATGTATGTTACTCAGGTGCAAGTATCATGTTCGATTGGATTTACTTCCTGGTGAGTGTGCATAGTAACCATTGTTGGTAGCAATGTGGGTTTTATGTTGGAATTAATGTAACTAATGTGTTACATCAGTTCTTTGAAGACCGAGCCTTGTTTTGGCTTTTGTAGGTTGTAACCCTGAAATATGTTGTTTATTCAACAAGGTGGTAACATGTTTTTACACCAGAAATATGTAACTTCTTTCATGTGACCACTGTCTTTGTTAAAATCTTGACAGTTCTATTTAACAGACCAAGGCTGCAATCCTTATGTATGCTTAATAGAGAGTCGAGTCCCATGGTATTCATTAGGCTTGCATGCAGCTAGTTCCAGGCATGTTGAATCAGAAGAACTTGGTGGAGCTTGGCTCCCATGCTTAGGAGTGTGGTGAACGTTTCTAGTCCTTGTGATCTTAACAAAGGTAAGTTTGAGTAAAAAGTTTTTGTTTGGGTCTTGGAACTTCATGCTAGTAAAATTTCCAGCTTTGGCTTAGGATACTATTTCTTAATGCAAGTCATTCAGATAGATCTACCTGCAGTTCTTCACTAGCTATTCTTCAACAGAAATATTTCTGGCTGCAGTTTTATGATGGTTTGGATAGCCCTTTCATAGCCCTTGACTTCTTAAAGGACATATTTCTATGTTGAAGCTTCCGTATAAAGCATTTTAAAGTAACTTGTTTTATCGCACAGAACTTTTCTTTAGATTTCAAATTGAGATGTCCTATAATGCTAATGTAAATTGAATTTCTGTTCAAGGTAGTTGGAAACCACCTCTTGTCCTTTGCTTGACTTTCATTGCATGATATATTTTAAGTTGGTAGTTCTTGCTCCTTTTAATAGGAAAAACCATCTGAATCTTATCACTTAACTGATTATGACTTGCCTGTTAGTCTGCCTCTTATGCAGCTTCATTCTAAACCGAGCTCAGTGGGACTTGCTTTCAAGTAAGTGTGCACGGATTGCAGCTTTAACCTCCGAAGCCATCATACTACTAATCCATGCACTAATTTGCATGTAATCAAAGCAGATGTCTTTTGAAAAAGCAACTGAACTAGTTGTGTTCATGTGACTCAGAAATTATATTCATGATTTCCTGTTGGTGATTATTGTGGAGCTCCTGGAGTCTGTTTATAGGATGGTGTACATTCTTACAGAAATTACCCTAAACTATCTGGCATGAAGTGTTGCTGGTTAAATAACTCCAAGCATTTACACAGCCCTCTTCCGTAGTTGGGAAGCAATAGCTGCTACTGAAGAATCATGATTACGTTATGTCAATTTGAGGCATACCTGGCATGCTTTCCAGAGAATGACAGCTGTACATATATTTTTTCAGCAATATTTGTCATTTATTATGAATTTTAGCTTGGTTGATGTATAAATGTGGGTTGTATTTCAAACATCAGTGTAGGTTCAGTTGAGTTTAAATAAAAAATTTGAGTCACCCAAAACTGGGGGAGGGGGCTCCTGAATTTTTTAATCAGGTAGACTTAAACACCTGCTAGAATTTCACCCTTCTAAACCTATTGATTTTAATGGACTTAAAAGCATGTGACTCTGCTTAGGGGTAAACTGCAAGTCTGAGTGTTGCAGAAAATAATGCAGAATCATGTGTTCCTTTCATACAACCTAATGGTGAGCTGAATGTGTTCTGGCTAAGCAGTGCTATTTAATGCGAAGAATGATTGGTTCTAGCAGTGAAAGGTAAAAGTGTTTCACTGCAAAGGAAATTCAGGTCTAGTCTGAATTCTCTGAAAGTGGGAGATATGTGGGGATGTTTTGAGAAGGTGATTTTATTTACTAAACAGTGCAGCTTTATTATGCTGCACCTTGTTCCTGTCAAAGGCTCTCTGCCTATAACAGCTGGGGAATGGGAGAAATTTACATTTCTGTCCTACGCATAGGTACACCCTTCTGAGCGCTGGTTTAAAAGGGTGTAACTGCTTACAATCGAAGTGTGGGTGTCTTCTCCTATCCTCTTCCCAGCTTCCTGTATATCCATAAATAAACTAAACACTAAGTGATTTAAAATATGGTAAATGTGTGCTGCCCTCTGCATTTCAGTGCCTGTAAGTGCATTAATTAATCTGTTAAAAAACCAGTAGTTTGCATTGCAGTATCTAAACTGATGCCGTAGATTGGTGTGGTCTCTTGTGTCTTGCAAGAGTTCTTACAATCTTCACCAGTCACTTGGCTGCTGAAGAGCTCCTACCCTGGGAATCAAGGCAAGACTAAATCTTGACTTGCCTCTCCTAGGTAGGGCTCACATGACTTTGCATGCATTGGGCTGGAAGCAGATTTCAAGCAGCACATCTTTGCATTTGGGCCAAGCTCTGTGGCCAAGCTCTGGGGCAGTTAGAACACCATTATAAATTATATTACATTTGTGTGCTCAGATGTACCTAGTCTGAAATCTCATTTGTATATCAGCAGCAGTGAAACTACTGAGCCGAGTAAGATGATGTGTGGTAATAAGCAGTTTTAAAGCTAAAAACTGAATGCTGATATCTTAAAAGGGCACACTATGTATGTGTTACAAAAGGAAGGAGGTCGGTGCCTTTCCTTGATGGGAAACTCCCTTAAGAGTGCCACTTAGAGCTGATGTTCCCAACCGTTTTGGTATGGTGACCCACAAGTCCAAATTTACCTGGTATGGTGACCCATCCAAGGCTGGCCCAAGGGTTTTTGGCACCCATCTAGTTCAGCATTCCATTTTCTGCAGTGGCTAACCAGATGTTTTTGAGAAACCAACAAATATTACACAAAGGGCGCAGCTGCTTCCACTACGAATCTTAAGCAAGTGGCATTCTGACATATGCAGCATTTACATATGGAGATTACATTCCAGCCTTTGACCATCTTTCCTTCTCCATTACTCCCTGTAATCCCCCCTAAGATTCTAAGAACTTCACTCAAGTAACCATCAGGACTTGTTTTACTTGATGCATATGTATAGGCAGTGAAGAAAAGTACCAACTGATGAATTATCTCCAAGGTCAGACCTTGGTTCCCAAAATACAAAGGGAGCAATAGAAAGAGTAGGAGCAGCCATTAGGGAGGGATGGGCCATGACCCACTTTCAGAGGTTTGGCAACCCACTTTTGGGTCCCAACCCACAGGTTGGAAAACACTGACCTAGAGTATCTTGGATCTTGGACACCTGGCCTTTACATTAAAATAACCCATTCATTTCTATTCCACACTAGGTGATCCTGCTTAATCCTTTTTGCACTAAGAACAATCTGGTTTGGGCCTGACCATCTATTTGTCATGGAAGTTCAGAGCCATTACTAGATTCTTGATGGAGTGGGTTTCTGATTGGTAACAGAGATGGGGCTTTGCAAGGGATTTGCTAAATTAGCTTGTCACTATTAGAGAGGGCCCTGACCTGGATGGCCCAGGCTAGCCTGATCTCATCAGATTTCAGAAGCTAAGCAGGGTCAACCCTGGTTAGTATTTGGATGCGAGACCACCAAGGAATATCAGGGTTGCTGTGCAGAGGAAGGCACTGGCAAACCACCTCTCTTAGTTTCTTGCCATGAAAACCCCAAAAGGGGTTGCCATAAGTCGGCGGCGACTTGACGGCACTTTACACACACACATTAGAGAGGAGGCTGGTTTATGTTCAGTTACAGTTACCTTAAATATCTGGATGTTTGGGATTTTCCCTTATTTTCAGCGGAAACAAGTCCACAGGAGGTTGGGTAAGGACTCCACCAATGTTTTGTTACTTCAAGGAACTCTGTACATGCTTGGAAGAACCTACTACAGCCTAAGTAAAGTGTATTTAGCTGAGATAGTTTAACTGTATTTCTGTTTATTTTAGAATTCTGTGTTCTATGTCCTTGTCTTGTTTTTTTCTGTCTGTTTTGTTCTGTCCTATTTCCACCCATTTTTGAACCCAACCACCCTTTTCCTTTCCCCCCAGTATTTATAATAAACCATTTTATATAAAGACATTTTTGGCTTTGCTTAGTAATCTATTTCTCTGGGATATTTCTTTGAATCTCTTCCCTACATGCTATACTCCATGTCACTACGTAGTTTGTTATAAGGTATTTTTCAAGGGGTTCTACCCTATCCTTTCATTATTGTTCTAGTACTAGGCAAGACGGATACCTTCTCAAAGTATCAGTCTCAGATGTTCTCAGGAGATCCCTGAATGATGGCAGCAGGTTACCAGTGTGATTTCAAGGGAACCCTTATTCAAAAGGAGTTTCCCAGCAAGGTAACATTATGAAATTGCATATTAAGGGACCTGGTTGAAAATAGGCGTAATATCTTTTATTAGGACCAACTAAAATAATACAACAAATTGTACAGACTTTCATGTTTTCCTAAACTCTTACTCACTTTATAACAATAGATTCCATATAACTAATTGTTGTTCTACACTAGCAAGAGATTAGTGGCTTTGGAAGGTGAAGCTATGCACCTGTTTGCTAAAGAAAGCAATATGGTGTTTATCTGGGCCACAGTACATCAAAGCTGTATTTAGAATCATAGAGTTAGAAGGGGCCATACAGGCCATCTAATCTAACTCCTTTCTTAATGCAGGATCAGCCTACAGCATCCCTGACAAGTGTTTGTCCAGCTACTGCATAAACATTGCCTGTGAGGGGGAACTCACCTTCCTAGGCAACTGATTCCACTGCTGAACTACTCTACTGTAAAACAAAATGCCTGATATATTTCAGGTACTTTTCTGCCCATCATTTAAACCCATCATTGTGAATCCTATCCTCTGCTGCCAATAGGAACAGCTCCCTGCCCTCCTCTAAGTGACAGCCCTTCAAATACTGAAAGAAAGCAATCATGTCCCCCCTAAACTTCCTCTTCTCCAGACTGAGCATTTCCAAGTCCCTTAGCCTTTTCTCATAGGGCTTGGTCTCCAGGCCCCTGGTCATCTGGGTCTGGTACTTTCTGATATTTTTATAAATTATCTGGGTGAGGGGGCAGAGGGACTGCTCATTAAATTTATTGTTTTTATATAGCATTAGTATTTTAAAAGTACCTACAGTATAATTCTTGAAGGTAAACAACACTGATTTCAGCAGAAGTTCCATATTACTGCTGCTAATGAAACACTGCAAAGAATCAAATAGTCAGGTCCCCTGTCATGATGGCTCACAACCTTGTAGCCACAATACAAAGCTGGGGTAGGGACAAAAGAGGAAAATAATGTAAGAGCTATTGTGCTGGATCAGGCCAGTGGTCCATCTGATCCAGTTTCACACAGTGGCTAACCAGATGCTTCCAGGGCATAAAACCAAAGCTTTCCCCCTTTATTGCTTCCCAGCAACTGACATTCCATTTAATCATAGTTAATAGCCATTGATGAACCTATCCATATTTGCTATCACGATGTACCATTTCAGTTCCAAACTATTGTAGACCTTAAACAGGCACAACTGCTGTATTGTCACTCAGTAAAACAGAATAGGCCCAGACCCAACCCTATTCCCTTCTCATTCCTGTTTCCTGTCCAGCCAGACCATAGCAACCAGCACTTCAACTGTTGTTCATAGCTGCTGTAGTATTTAAGGATGCTATACCATCACTACCTTGTGACAGTAAATCCCATACTTTTAGGTACTACTGCATTAATGTTACAAATAGTGACCAGGTAGAATAACTACTGCAGAAGATTGTTCTGGGACGGCGGAGCTAAAATGCATGTCCTTCAGATCACACAACCTTTGCCTAGGGGTTTTAAACATGGTATCCTTACTCCATCTAAATCCATCCTCCTCTGCTAATTTTGGGATCCAGTGAAGGGAAGCAGAATCACTTCAGGTTCAGCAGACACAGGAAGAGGCTTGTAAGAATTGGCTACTGCCTTGCAGTACTTGAAGAACTGCCTTGCACTGGAAGAGAAGCATCTGTTGCACATGAGGGGTAGCAGAGTTAATAAACATTAATTTTTTTAGCCTTTAGGATGCACAGGCTTCCTATTTATTTTTGCAGCTGTACCCATTCTTCATCTTTACCCTTATATGCCAGCAGCCTCAATGCCTCATTTGTTGATAAAGAACAGAAGTCTGCTTACTCTGGGAGTAGCCACTTCCTAAGTACTGAGGTGGAGGCGGTGTGTGCAGTTTCATCTCCTCCCAAACAAGCAAAGAAGGCTCTGAATAATGTGGTAATTATAATGTGTGAATTGAGCATTTCCTGCTTCAGACTTGCCTTTTCCTAGCATTTGTGTGAGTGCGCACGCCATGACTTATGGCAACCCTGTAGAGTTTTCGATTCAAGAGATGGTCAGAGGTGGTTTGCCCTTGCCTGCCTCCACATGGGCTTAGAGAGCTCTGAGAGAACTGTGATAGGCCCAAGGTCACCCAGCAGGCTTCATGTGGAGGAGTGGGGAATCGAACTGGTTCTCTAGATTAGAGTCTGCCAGTATTAACCGCTACGCCATGCTGGCTCAGAATTGTTTCCCATAAAAACAAAGAATTATTTTTAGCTATAGTTGTGAATGCTGTTCATACAAACCCGAAGACATTAAAATCTGACATTAATGAGTTGGTTGCCCTTAACATTGCTATGGGCTGTTGATCTCTGTGTTCCCACAGTGTTCCACTATACAAACAGATCTTTGTGTACAGTGGTAAGCATAGCAGCAACTGTGATATTCTGATGTTCTTCAGGAGGGGTTGCAAAGAAGTGGGTTTTTAAAAAAATAAAATACTTGACAATAAGAGAAGGCTCCTCTAGCCCCCATGATTATAAGGAAAATCTTAACAAAGGCCCAAATTATTTTCTTTACATTTGTGTGGTCTTAGGTCTGTCTTGGATAAATCTGCTAACACAATGATATGGAAATGGTTTTCCTCTTCCTCACCCATATACACACTTGTTAGTACTCTTGGGAATTGCTACGTGCTAGGTTTCCAGAAATAGCTGCTTGAGTTACATACATCTCAAGTCTACTGCTTTTTTGAAGGCATAAATATAACTGAGGCAGGCATTTTATACCAGTAAAGCATTGGAAAAGAACCTCTCCAAATACAGTTAAAATGTATAGTACTCACATTAGCTGGTGACTTCCTCCCTCAATTGTTACTTCATATGTGGCGTTCGAATATTGAATGCCACTGAAAAGGATCTGGTGTATTACATTCCCCATTAGGTGTCCCACTGCTGGCCATGCAGTGTTTTCTTCATAACAGTCAATCCCAACTGTCACGGAACCATTTCAGCCCAAAATTCTATTCTCTATTCCCCCCCCCCGCCTTCCAAAGGCTGCCTTCCGAACACAGGCCTTGCTATTCTAATAGTAGTCAAGCTTTATTCTTTTCTATATGTTGTTTCATGTTAATTGGCCATGACTTACTGAAGGGATAGCAAAGTTAATCTTGCAAGCAAAGGAATTGTGTGTTAATCTCCATAGTGCAAAGCAGCCTCTATAGTACTTCAGAAAAGTTACACCTGGCAAACTGTCTAGAGGTGTTTGGTGTCAGGGTAAGAGAGTCAACTGTCATTCTGTGGTATGAGTTAACTAGAGGAATTTTTCTTCAGATGGCGTGAAGTATCTTTTTATGCAAAAAGGAATTTAAGTGTACAACTTCTTGCGGGACAAACATTAGTTGACAGCTAGTTGACAGCTGATTATCACTTAATTGGACCTTGGGAGTGGTTTGGCCCTGCTGATAACATTTTGTAGCGATTCTGTGATCTGACATCTGTTGTCCTGGAAGAAGCAAAGACGACAATCTTGCTTTTCATACTGAGTATTTTTGAATGTTGTCATTTTCTATGCCTGGGTGTATTGGGAAATTAGTCTTTGCCCTTCCCTCTTAATATTTAATTCCAAATTACCTAAAAGATTAGAGTTTTGGATCACTCTAAAGGTTTCATTTTTTCCCATTGTTCTTTTATTGCGTCTGAAGACCACTTATCCAGCATTCAGTGGCAATTCAAGGCATGCTTCCTAAAGAAATTTTCTATGATTTCCCCCTACTTTTTCAAGCACTATACATGGGAAAAGAAGAAGTTCTTACTGTTGACAGGATGGTTTACTTTTGTAAGGAACTAAAACATAATAGAAAGAAAATAGCATCGCTGTAGTGTCATCTGGATAAACTGAAGTGCAGGCTTTGAGGCAGCTCACAAAAATAGTTCAAATCCGATCAAAGGAATTTTTGAATAACTGAAGTTGAGCTGACAGAAGAATGTAGCTTCTTTTGTCAACAATAACTATTGCCTCAAGTCATCTGGCTTATTAAAATGATTTTCACTTCAATCACTGGAAAAGCCACTAGTTTATTTCCTTGCTCTGTAATTAACATTAATTTTGCCAATACTGATTTTTCAAAAACTTGATTTGTTTGGCTTCCTATGTACTTCATTGATATACTTAATTTATAACCCTCTTTTCTCCTCACTGAAGACCCAAAGCATTGTTCCCCTCTCCTCCATTTTCACAACAACCTTGTGAAGGAGGTTAGGATGAGTGTTATCTATTAATGCCTCAAGGCCCCCCCTCAAGTTTCCATGACAGAGGGGAGATCTGATTCTCTCAGATCCTAGTCTGACACTCTAACCATTACACCACACTGGCACTCTCTTTTAATATATACAGACTTTCATTCTGCTAACTTTTTCATTTGCAAACAGTTGTCCTCAACTTGTTTACACAGTGGTCAAAGTTATTTTATATTTGTGCCAAGTGCCATTCTGTAAAGTAACTTACAGTGCACTCCTATGCAGAGTTTCTTCAGTCTGACCATCGATTTAATTGGGCTTAGATGGCAGTAACTTTGCACAGGACTATACTTTACATTTTGTAAAGTTACATGAGCATTGGAGTGGCATGCTGGAAGTCAAATATGCAAGGTGACCAGTGGTTAGCATTCAAGAGCCAGTGTGATGAAGTGATTAAGAGTGGTGGTTTGGAGTGGTGGACTCTGATCTGGAGAACTGGATTTGATTCCTACTTCTCCATATGAACAGGGGATGCTAATCGGGTGAACTGGATTTGTTTTCCTGCTCCTACACACGAAGCCAGCTGGCTGACCTTTGGCTAGTCACACTCAGCCCCACCCATCTCACAGGGTGTCTGTTGTGGGGAGGGGAAGGGGAGGTGATTGTAAGCTGGTTTGATTCTGCCTTAAGTGGTAGAGAAAAGTTGGCATATAAAAACCAACTCTTCTTCTGATGGTTTTGTTGTCTTAGGTATGCCTTCATACTGATGTGATCAGATGCCACCTTTTAAAGCACAGGCTGCTGTTGGACTGATAAGATGTGGGCTTTCCTTTGGCTAGAACCGTGTTGGCGAACCTATGGCACGGGTGCCACTTCCGGCACGCGTAGCCCTTTCTGCCGGCACGCACGGTTCCTCCAAGTCACTGGTCTTTCCGGCTCTGCCCCACCCCGGATGGGGGAGGCTGTAGCCCAGGGGTGGGGAACCTCCGACATGATTGGCGGTGGCCCCCGGACTCTCCCACAGAAGCTGCCGCCATTGCCGCCGCTGGGGCGTGCGCGGCCAGCCAGGCGGGTGGGAGAGCGGGGAACAGAAGCCGAGCGCTCACACTCGGCATGGCCGGCGGCTTCTCCGGCGCCCTCTGGGCCTGTGTGGGCGGAGGGGCATGGCTGGTTGGTGGGTGCGAAGGAGGCGCCCTCTGCCCCACCCTGCTCGCCTCTCACAAGCCTGCTGCCGCGCCCCACCGAGTGGCAAATCCAAGGCAAAACCTCCCATGCATAAATGGCCTCTTTCTTTTTCTGTCTCCCTCTGTCCTTTTCTTTCTCTCCCTTGCTCCATTTCTTTCTCCCTTTCTCTCTCTTTTTCTTTCTTTCTCTCCCTCCCTTCCTTCCCTTTCCCCCTCCCTTCCCTTCTTTCCTTCCTTCCTTCTTTCCCTCCAGCGGCTTCTCCGGCACCCTCTGGGTCTGTGCGGGCGGAGGGGCGTGCAGTCCTATTCCACCTTTGAAGTGCCCACAAGCTATCCTCCAAACACCTTTCCATTTGTCTTGATATGTAGAGAGAAAACACTAAGGAACTAGTTGCCAATCTCCAGGTACTAGCTGGAGATCTGCTATTACAGGTGATCTCCAACCAATAGAGATCAGTTCCCCTGGAAAAAATTGCCACTTTGGCAATTGGACTCTATGGCACTGAAGTCCTTCCCCAAACCCCGCCCTCCTCAGGCGCCACCCCAAAAACCTCCCACTCATGGCGAAGAGGAACTTGGCAACCCTAGCCTCTCCCTCTGGGCCCCCTCTGGGAGTGGTATTCAGGTTAAATTGCCGCATTGGCACTCGGCGATAAATAAGTGGGTTTTTGGTTGCAGTTTGGGCACTCGGTCTCTAAAAGGTTCGCCATCACTGGGCTAGAAAGAGGGGATGGATAAGGCTAGCGCTTAAATTCAGTTAACTCTGCCTGTTGATTAGTACTGGAGGAAAATCCCATTAACCAATGACTTTTGTCTTCAAAAGGAGATTGTCTCAGTAGTTTTGTGCCATATGCACTCTTTGTTTGCACCCAATACCTTCTAATTAAGTCTGCATAGCTCATGTTCTGCATTTTTAAGACTTTTACAAACCACAGACTTGATGCTTTTCCCTCACTTTATTAAACATCCCCCCCTTTGTAATGAATATCCAGTCTGATGAAGGAGTTCTCAGGAACTTAAAAGCTTTCCTTTCTCAGTGATGTTTTAGTTGCTGCTTATTGTGTTATTGCTGTATTTGGATTTGTGTGTGTGTGTATGTGTGTGTCAACATGGCTACCTGAGTGATCACTATTATTTTCAGTAAGGTTAGTTACTGTTATGTTTTCAACATATTAAAAAAGGATGAATAAAGGAAGTTATTGAGAAAATTTCAGCTCGGTCTTTTACCATCTTGCCCCAAATGTTATATCCTCTCTTTTTTTAATAGGAGTTGTCAGCTTTTTCTCTAATATCCCTTGCAACCAGCAGAGATATCTGTGCCAAAGACACACCTGACATGCTCATTGGCTTTGGAAGGCAAATTCCTTCAGGCATTGGGGCCATGATGGAAAGGAGGGGGACTGGGTAAGAAGGTGTCTCTCCTTTTCCAAGCACACACTGAGCTTGCAGGATGGCGGGCTTCCATCTGGAAAGCATCCCAGGATTTCTTCTGAATGTTGGTCTCTAAAGGCAGGCTATTTTAATTAACTGTTTTATTTCCCTTTGACCAATGACTGCTTGTACAAGTAAAATTACATTTTTTTTCTGAATCAGTGTTAAGGTGGTCTCTGCACCCACACAAAGCTTAACTCAGCTCACACCAAGATAGAAGAAAGGGAAGGCAGGGATACTCAGCTCACACTTACCAAGATAGAAAGGGAAGGCAGGGAGACACCTGCTTAGCTAATTCTTACAAGCAAGATATCTGTGGTTTTCCCTACCTCCATGGTGGTTTAGATCTTGCACTAGCTCTCAATAATTTTTTGAGAGCCTATGAGGAAGAGGAGTGGAATAAAATGACCAGAGAAACCATATTAGTAGTTGTGCCATTCTGCCCAACCCTGCCCCCCCCCAATCGTTAGCTGTGTGTGGTGACAGACAGATAGAGCCATCAATGGCAGGAGTAAAACAAGAGAGTAGAGGTTTAGGTCTACTCCCTTCACTCATTTCTGCTTGTCTTCTGTTGTTAAAGTTGCCTCTTCTGGGCAGGGGGTTTGCCCACCCTTCCTCTCTCCTCATGCAGGAGACCTATAGCAATCACCATCTGTGGGGGAAAAAAGAACTTCAAAAAGAAGAGATCTGTTCTTACACCATGATCTTACGCATATATACTTGAAATGGTCCCACTGAGTTCAATGGGACTTACTTCCAGTTAACATGCATATGATGTCAGTTTTTCAGTCTGATATTGTGTTAGTCAGTAGTAAATCCCATTAGTTTCAATGGGTTATTCACAAGCCAACATACAGAGGATTCTATCCATATTCCTGCACCTATTTACTTGGAAATAATGGTGCAGAATATGCCTGACCCTATTATTTTTACTCAGAAGTAAGTTTCCTTGTGTTCACTGGTTATTCCCAAGCATGTGTGGCATGCGATTGAAGACTCAAGAACATAAGATGGATACCTCAGTGAAAGGTATGGTGGTGGTGTTATGCTAACAGGTAGTCTCCACTTAAGTTTGGGGGAATTAGCTGGAGGCAGAGAGCAAGAGGGAGTAACTGGGATCGATAACTGATGTATACCAGGATTGTCCCTGGTGAAAACTCTTAAATGAGCAAGCAGTTGTATAATTGAATGGGTTTTATTAAAGAATAAAAACAGTAAAACAAGAAATGTATTTTAAGCAAAGAGCATACGTACCCAAAGCATGTAAGAGCTGACTAAGAGAAAAGGCAGGAAGTTGGATAGGGTTTCAGGGATGGGTGATAGTTACCAGTTTTGAAGGGATGTCCAGGGAAAGCAACAATGAAGAGGAAAACAACCAGGATTTCCAGGAGCAAAACGAAGAACCCACATGCAAGTGGCTTGCATGCACAGATCCAGAACACACACACATGCTATGTATGGCTAAAGGACCAATATTTATACCCCAAAATGGGTCCTGAGGCAGTATGAGGTAAGCTGGAGGGAAAGCCAGAGACAAAGAATTGATTGCTTTCTCGGGGTTTGCACAAAGAGTTGGGAGAGGTTTGATTAGTCGCCAGGTCCCATGAGAATGCCTGGGCTATTCTCTTGAATACCGATTGGTTACCAGGATGGGTGCAGATAGGGTAAGCAATGGTCTGCTTGGAGTGCTGATTAAGTCACCTTAAGGTGACACAATGGGGTTTAGCTAGCCCCATTGTCCAGCCAGGCACACCTTCGGGCCAGGGGGGAAGTTCAGCTGTCGGAGCAGTACCTTAATCTTATGCTAGTCTTTGGTCCTCAATTCCCAGCCATACTGGGCTCAGGGCGGATTACACTGTCTAAAAACATAAAACCATAAAAACATCAATTTAAAACAACATTGTATAGATAAACAAAAGATGGCATTTATGCCACAAACTGGATTACAGCAGATCCCCCCCCACAGATAACAAGAGTGGGGGGGGGGGAGGATGGGGAGACCAGCAACAATGGATAATTCGTGGCTGCCCTCAGTTGTAGGCCTGGCAGAATAGTTCTGTTTTATAGGCCTTGCAGAACTCCTTAAGGTCCTGCAGGGCCCTGATGTCCCTGGGAGAACTATTCCAACAGGCCAGGGCTGAAAAAGCCTCACATTCTTAGTATTAGTTAGATAATAGATCTGTCAAGTCCATTTGACTGAAATTTCATTAATTAGTATTTTGTACTGGTTAGAGTTTCGGAATGGGGAGACCCAGGTTCATATGTCAACTCTGCCATGGAAATTTGCTGGGTGATCTTGGGCCAGTCACTCTCAGTCTAACCTTCCTCGCCAGGATGTTGTGAGGATAAAATGGCAGAGAGGGGAACAGAAGTGGAAAGCAGTTTTGGGTCCCCATTGGGGAGAACAGGGTTGTAAATAGTATTTGTTTTACTGAATTCCTGTGATTGGCTTTTGCACATAGCAAAGAAATTTCTCTCCTCTGCTGAAATGGTTTTAATGATTTTCAGTTCTCCCCTACCCCTGCCTCTCAGAGATGGGAGGCTCATTAATTCATTCTTTGTTGTCTTGTGGACAAATATTTTGATTTCGAACAAGGCCTAATTATACTTAACATACTTGAGTACAATCTTAATATTTTATTTGGACTAATATAAAAAAAAACCTCATATGTCTCTTGGCTCTCTTATTTCTGAAGATTCTCATATGCAGTTTGGAAAGTCTGTAAGTTTGGCTACTGCTACTCTAGAATATTAAGGATATGAAAACTAGAAATATATTGTGATCTATTGACCAAAGTCTTGTTTAGCCTCATTTAGGGTTTTTGCTAGGTCAGCCTCAGCAAGCTGAGGGACAAATTGGAGAGGTAGCTTAAAAAAAAACCGAACCTTTGGAAAGACAAAAAATTGTTAATATATTAAGGGGTGGTCTTGTGGAATGAAAAACACTGTGAGCGGTTTCAAATGGTTTTTAGCCAGCATATTTGTGTGTGGTGGGCAGATGTTTGCACAGTTGATGTACTCGCAAGAGCAGTAGGATGCTGGGGAGACCACTTCTGTGAAAGTGGCCACTGGGATCCTCTTTGAGTACCTTTTTAAGTTGGCTGCCCTTCTTCCTGTCCCTCCTGTCCCTTTCCCCTCCTTTTTTGCTTCAGCTGCTATTTCCCATGAACCTGGCAGGCTTTAAGATATGGAAACAAAAGAGCATTGTCCTGTGCTCTCACTGTCTTCACAATGGGAGCCCCAGAGAAGAAGAACTGGCTATATGCTGACAATGTACGTTGCTTTTGCTGAGTACCATGCTTTTTGCTTCCATCTTTTTCTGTAACTAGAAGAAATAAACTAAAAATGAAATTTCAGACAATGGACTGGACAGATCTATTATCAAAGTCAGGGAGAATAGGTCTGTTCATTACTATTAGCTGTTCTGGCTAAATGGAACTTCATGCTCAGAGGCAATGTACGTCTGAGTACCAGCCCCTGGAGGACAGCTTTTGGAGAAGACTTTTATTTTTTAATTTTTTCATTCCCTACTGTAGGCCTTCTGGGGTCTTCAGGTGCTGGACTAGATGGATCATTGGTCTAATCCAGCATGGCACTTAGTGTTTTAAAGATGTGCCTTGGGATGGTGAAGTCATGACCAGAATATGTCACTCTGCTTCATTCCATGGAAGAAAAACTACATTGGAGGGGGGAGGCAGGAGGCTTTTTAACAGTAGTTGGTGGCAAGCCAGGAGAGTGATTAGAGAAGGGGCCACTCAAACATTACCTGTGGGGCTGCATTGTTTCAACTAATGTGGTAACTTTGAATCTCAGAGGATCAGCTTATAACAATGCCATCAGCATTGTGCTGTTGTTTCCCAGGCAAACCTGATTTTAAAGGGGGGAAAATCATTGGGCAATTAGTATCTGGTTGGTTTTTCAATGCTCTTAGGCCTTCATGTAGTTATTTTTTTGGAGAGGGCTCAGTTACTTCACTTAAAATGTTGAGAAGGAATAAGCCCTGTTTTGCTGTAGCATTAACAAAATAAAGTTTCCTGCTTTACCTTTAAGGCGCCTGTATTAACACAGCTGGCAAACGTTGCTATAGCTGGAGGACAAAAACCTACTGTGTGATCAAGGCCGAAGCACATTTGTTTAAAATGTGTATGTTCAGCATTTTGTACATTTTTACAAAGCAACATTATCTGCAGATTGTAAAAATGAAGATTCACATATCAGTTGTTCTGAAACATAAATGTTAACAATTGCATCCAAATTCAATTCTGAGTTGATTCTATAGGATGGCTTCATTAAATTGAAACTGTTAGAAAAACTAATTCTGCAATTTCTAGTACAGCATCTTGAAGGTATACAATACATACTGGGTTGTGTGGGAAGTGAAACATGAAGACTTGAGTGCCCATTTAGCCATGAAGATAGCAAAAATTGGACCTAACCTTGCATGGAGTGGATCCAGCACAGCTTCAAGATCTCAGAGGACCATTTTGGGCTGCCACAGGAGGGGGGAGCTGCCACAGGAGGGGGGAGCTGCAATTCGTGGCTAGAAGTCCTTGTGCTTCTGGAAACCCAACGTTTGATGTAACCCAGTGTGTCCATTTTATTGTAAGCGTAATGATTTGACTTTGGCTGAGGATAGAGGGCGGTCTCTAAGTCCAAATATAAATAAATAGAAATGGGACTTTCTTCTATATCTCTAACGTTTTCCAGTAATGCGACATTATGTCTAATCCCTTAGTTTCAATTGGACGGAGAACGAAGAAGTAAATTTTCCAGAGAGAAGGCAGAGTAGGGGGCTTAAATAGAATGGACAAGTGGGGACCTGGACTGTTGTCATTCAGAATTAGGTGAGTAGAAAGTTATTGAGTCCCAGAACTCAACAGTGTGTCACTGTGACTGTGCATATGGAAATTTCCTAATTATCTGTACTGAAATTACTCCTAGGCCGCAAAACTGAAACTTGCGTTAAAAACATATACTTATAAATTACATGACAGCATAACTTGGTGTTCATAACAGATGGTTATGTAAAACTGCAGTGGCACTGAATCGGTCAGAAATTAAACAAAAGGGTAAGGGAGTGTATAAGAGAGAAACATCCAAATCTTTCTTTGCCAATGACTTCTGGAGGAGGTATAGTAGTAGTCGGGGAAAATAGAAAGTCTCTTGAAAACCATAGTATGACATTCAAATGTATTCTGAAGCATCTCTTCAAGCCACTCACAATTGCGTACTTGCAAAGTCTTTAAAAAAATCTAGTACAACTGGCACAAAATCATAGCGCCCAAATGACTCATGATAGTTATTCAACTAGTTAAGTACCTGTTTGTTGTATTCATAACACTATGTTCATAAGTTGATTTTCCAGATTGTTTTGCAAAAACCAGCTCTATTCCATTAACTAACATGTTTTGCTTTGAATCGAAGTATAGTTAAATTGTGAAACTCCCTTCCCCAGGATGTGGTGATTGCTGCCAACTTGAAAGACTTTAAGAGGGGCGTGGAAATGTTCATGGAGGATAGGTAGGGTTGCCAATTGCCAGGCAGTAGCAGGAGATCTGCTAATTCAACTGATCTCCAGCCGATAGAGATCAGATCACCTGCAGAAAAATGGCCGCTTTGGCAATTGAACTCTATGCCATTGAAGTCCCTCCCTTCCCCAAACCCCGCCCTCTTTAGGCTCCACCCCCAAAATATCCCGCCAGTTGCAAAGAGGGACCTGGCAACCCTAAGGATAGGGCTATCCATGGCTACTAGTCAAAATGAATACTAGCCATGATGCATACCTGTTCTCTCTAGTATCAGAGGAGCATGCCTATTATATTAGGTGCTGTGGAACACAGGCAGGACGCTGCTGCAGTCGTCTTGTTTGCGAGCTTCCTAGAGGCACCTGGTTGGCCACTGTGTGAACAGGCCGCTGGACTTGATGGGCCTTGGTCTGATCCAGCATGGCTTTTCTTATGTTCTAAGTGGGTTTCTCTGTGCTTTTCTGCAGAGTATATCCAGTATTAGCGGTATTTGTGTTTTCTTGTGTTCTTCTCATCTTGTACTTTCAAGTGTAGTTAAATGGGATCAACAAAGTATTAAAATCAGTTACTGCGTGCATGTTCATGTCTTTTTAGGGTTGCCACTTGCCAGGTCGCTCTTTGCCACTGGCGGGAGATTTTTGGGGCGGAGCCTGAGGAGGGCGGGGTTTGGGGAGGGGAGGGACTTCAATGCCATAGGGTTCAATTGCCAAAGAGGCCATTTTTCTCCTGGTGATCTGATCTCTATTGGCTGGAGATCAGTTGAAATAGCAAGAGATCTCCTGCTACTACCTGGCAGTTGTATAGAGAGGGCAGCACGAGGCTCAAACTAAATAAAAAAAATTTTTGTATAATAAGACAAGGCTTATTGGGAAAAGTAAATTACTTCATTTACTAATATATCAAATGAGCAAAGAAAATATATATATGTATACTCACTCAAGAGTGGTACACGTTATTCTATACGTTAAGTGCCTCGCAGGGCTTAAGGCTGAAAATATCACACATAGGTTAGTGATTCAAAAAAGAAAGAAACAATAACATTTCAAATGTCAGCCACTAGGGGCTTATAGTCTTACAACCGTGACGCACTACATGGATAATATTTGTATCGAAATGAATAGTGCTATCACATATAATTAATCACAAAGAAACGTATAAAGAATCACAAAGTTACTAAGTCCGTGCAGCTGAATGTATTTGAAGAATCTCTCATGTTATTCTCACATTCTGAAGATTCTCTGGAAACCTATGGAGCTATGCTGGCATTTATAACTTTCTTGATGCAGTGGGTAAACCATCCTTATATATTGTGTATCTCTAATATGTAATTCTTATTAATATCTATAGATGTTCTGTTACATTGCACTCTGTCTGTTACACTACAGAAATTTGCAACATTTTAACCACTGAAAGCATTCACAACGGCTGTCTCCACATCAGCAACTGGGTCGGCAAGCTGAAGAAGGCTACCCAAAACACGTTCTTGCCTCGACCTGCTGTTATTTTCCGTTTCTTTGTGATTAATTATACGTGATAGCACTATTCATTTCATTACGAATATTATCCATGTAGTGCGTCACGGTTGTAAGACTATAAGCCCCTAGTGGCTGACATTTGAAATGTTATTGTTTCTTTCTTTTTTGAATCACTAACCTATGTGTGATATTTTCAGCCTTAAGCCCTGCGAGGCACTTAACGTATAGAATAACGTGTACCACTCTTGAGTGAGTATACATATATATATATATTTTCTTTGCTCATTTGATATATTAGTAAATGAAGTAATTTACTTTTCCCAATAAGCCTTGTCTTATTATACAAAATTTTTTTTGATTTAGTTTGAGCTTCGTGCTGCCCTCTCTATACAATTCTATTTTTCAGTACAGTTACTTATATTTCCTGAGTTTACTACCTGGCAGTTGGCAACCAGAGCAAGGGCTATTTTGTGAGGGCTGGTCAAGTAGAGCAGAATTCTAAATCAGTGTAACCTAGAGCAAACAAGGGGACTTTTTACGCCCCTTGTTCCCACAAGAGTAAAAAGTGTTTTCAGTGTATGTAGGGAGGCTAAGTATTAGGGTTGCCTGGTCCCTCTTTGGCACCAACAGAAGATTTTGGGGGCTGAGCCTGGGGAGGGGAGGGACTTCAGTGCCATAGAGTCCAACTGCCAAAGCGGCCATTTTCTCCAGGTGAACTGATCTCTATCAGCTGGAGATCAGTTGTAATAGCAGGAGATCTCCAGCTAATATAGGGTTGCTAGGTCCTTCTTTCCCATCGGCGGGAGATTTTGGGGGCAGAACCTGAGGAGGGCACGGTTTGGGGAGGGGAGGGATTTCGATGCCATAGAGTCCAATTGCCAAAGCGGCCATTTTCTCCAGGTGAACTGATCTCTATTGGCTGGAGATCAGTTGTAACAGCAGGAGATCTCCTGCTATTACCTGGAGGTTTGTAGGAAAAAGGCACCTCTATGCTAGTACCTGAGGTTTGGAAATCAGCATATATGCGAAAAGATATAACCAAAGTGCAAAAATTTATATAATGCTACACAATGACACAACACCAAACAACTTATAAATACAAATATGACATACACAACATTATATTATTAAGGGGAACTGAAGAAGAGATCAATATAAGAAATCGAAACGGCCGTATCCCCATCGGTCTACATCTGCACTTCGTGGAAACCTTTGTGGGACCATTGTTGACTATATACACTTACCTTTATAGGGATTACTGAACACTTACCTTTTGAAGGATTGTGTAACTTTTGGACCACATATGTTGGTTTTGGACTGCTTGTTGGTGATGCACATATCTATGTTGTATATGTCATATTTGTATTTATAAGTTGTTTGGTGTTATGTCATTGTCTAGCATTATATAAATTTTTGCACTTTGGTTATATCTTTTTGCATCTATGCTGATTACCTGGAGGTTGGCAACCCTAAGCGAATACCTGGAGGTTGGCAACCCTACTAAGCGTGCAAGCCTTTCCCGTGGCATAAAGATGGCAACCTGAAAAGCAGACATGGGTTGAGATAGCAATTTGGTTCCTCTTGTGTTTGAATAACCTGCTACCGTTGCAGCTAGCCCTGACCCTGCTAGCTCATATGCAAAAGTAACAGATGAATACAGCTGACCTCCGGTCTTCTCAATCCTATCCCTATGTTCCCTTTCGTTAGGACATGGACAATATGAGCAGCTTTCTACTTCCACTTAATTACAGTCTGGGTTTTGTAAAATAATGCTGTCATTAAAGATCACACAAGGGGAAACACTCCCAAAGGGGACGTGACTCCTTCAAGCCATGCCTTGAGACTTGGCCACACTATCATCAATGTGCTGCTATATTTAAGCAGAAAGGTAGATAGGAAACTCTTGCCAATATTTGAGTTACTCTGTTCTTTTTGGAGGAACAGCAGAGTACAAATTAATAAGTAAATGTTTGGGGGGGGGTTGGAATTCTAGTTATCAGGATAGAATAGATGCTGGCAGAAGATGATTTGATGTTTGTTAGGCGCACACAGACACCAAAGTTACTGATGAAATTGTATACATGGGCTGTTTTTGAGGAAATTGGGTTCTAATTAAGCTAATTTATTCTTCTGGGTAATTAGACTAAAAGGCACAGTGTGTTTAATCACTGTGTATTGCTAAATCTATACAAACGAATGGCATTATTTGATGTCTAATAGCAAGTATCTTCAGAACCACAGTTGAGATCACACATTTCTTACTTTTCTTTAAAATACACTAGTGTTAAAAAAATTCCCAGATACATGCTTCAGTTATGTGGGGATTTTTAATCTGTTACAAAGACAGTAAAATGTGATTAGTAAAAGGGAAATTTGATTTGGGATGGAATCTATGTATATCACTGAATAACAGTATATGCGGTTTTCTCTTTTGCATTTTTTATTTTAACACCATGAAAGAAGCATGTACATTAAAAATGGATGACTCCCTGCTCCGTAGCTACTTGGGACTCCACATTAAAATGGTTTTTCCATAAGTGATTCTCTGTGAATTAGAGTTATGCTTGTGAGACGGATTCCTTATCTGGATATGTCATTCCTGAACTGGTTCTTAGCCAGACAGAGATGCTTATGTAAGTTCTCTTAGGCCTCTGTTCTGAACACATTAAATGTGGAAGTAATCATCACTGAAATGATTGGGATTTACTTATGTCTAACATATATGGTGTTAAAATGTATGGTGATTGTGCTGTTACAGGTGAAACCATGCACATTCAGGACATTGCCCTTTCTGTAACTGCTAATTCTCTGTCTCCTCCCCCCCCCCCCCAGCTAGCCTGATCTCATCAGATCTCAGAAGTTCAGCAGGGTCGAACCCTTGCAAGTATTTGGATGGGTAGGGTTGCCAGCTCTGAGTTGGGAAATACCTGGAGTTTTTGGGGGCGGATGCTGGGGTTTGGGGAGGGACTTCAATGCCATAATGTCCAATTGCCAAAGCGGCCGTTTTCACAAGGTGAACTGATCTCTATCGGCTGGAGATCAGTTGTAATAGCGGGAGATCTCCAGCTACTACTTGGAAGTTGACAACCTTATGGATGGGAGACCTTCAAGGAATACCACGGTCATAATGTGGAGGTAGGCAATGGAAAACCACCTCTGAACATCTCTTGCTTTGAAAACCCCACCAGGGGTTGCGATAAGTAAGATATGACTTGATGGCAAAAACAAACAAACATCTCCTTCGTTATTTAGGAGAAATACAGTACAGAAAGTTGATCAAAATTGTATCAGAATCCAATGGTTGGTTGCAATCTTCAGCCTTCTTTAACTTGCAATTTAATCTCATTGAAATATCTAAGTCGATAAGTACATTGCACAAGGAAAATCAGAGAACCTTCATGTTAACCGTTCCCTTGTATGTCGCTAAATGAGCATAAAGCTATCTTGTTATGTACAACTGTATGGAAGTATTCTTTTACTGATTGTGGCCTGTTGGGAGGTTTTTCCCTCTCAAATAAGACAATGTCCATTTTCCTCAGGCTTTTAGATCTGGTAAAAAAAAATACAAACGTGCTGACAGCTCAATACAGCATAAACATAGGGTTATCTTAGAGAACAGTCCTAAGAAGGTCTACTCAGAATCCTACTGAGGTCTATTCAATGGGATTTATTTCCAGGGAAGTGTTCTTAGGATCACACTGTTAGCTTATCATTTAGCTTCTATTCCTTTTTGAGCTTTATGTCTAATAGTTTGTATTGTCAAGAAAGACTTTATATTGTTTTATGTAAACCTCTTTGTTTTTAAGGAGCATTTGGTGGAAGAAGTTTATCTTGAGTGACCTGTGATAATGGAAGCAACTATGTTGTGTGTGTATGCATGTGTATATTTGTGCAGCCATGTCTAATAAAAACTTTATAAGTATTGTGTTTTAATTATCTAAATGGAAAATACTATTATCATTTGTAGCAAACAGTTTAATAAAGTGCCAGAGACTTACTGCATAACCACATTGCATTGACATTCTGTAATTAAGGGGCAGATGGGAAACAGTGTGACTGACAAATGAGGTAGGTACCGCTTCCGTATGAGCAGAATGAATCTGCCAAAATAGGCTAGCATGCTGTATTCCTGTAAAGATGAGGATTACTTGACAATATTATCTGTAAATTAAGTAAATCTGAGTGTTCCACTAGTCTTCTAGAATCAGTCACAGAAAATGATACACAGAAAAGCTTGTAATTGAATGGATTCTATGCATGGTTGCTGCAGAGGTCAATTTTAACACTTGGCAAACTAACTTAAGTAAGGTAAAGGTCCCCTGTGCAAGCACCAGGTCATTCCTGACCCATGGGGTGACGTCACATCCTGATGTTTCCAAGGCAGACTTTGTCTGCGGGGTGGTTTGCCAGTGCCTTCCCCAGTCATCTTCCCTTTACCCCCAGCAAGCTGGGTTCTCATTTGACCGACCTCGGAAGGATGGAAGGCTGAGTCAACCTTGAGCCGGCTACCTGAAACCGACTTCCGTCGGGATCAAACTCAGGTCGTGAGCAGAGCTTTTGACTGCAGTACTGCAGCTTAACGCTCTGCGCCACTGGGCTCCTTGGCAAACTAACTTAGGTACCTTTTATGGATATATATGCAACTGGCAACAGTCTAGGATTGCCAGCCTCCAGGTATTAGCTGGAGATCCCCTGCTAGTACAACTGATCTCCAGCTGATAGAGATCAGTTCACCTGGAGAAAATGGCCGCTTGGCCATTGGACTCTATGGCATTGAAGTCCCTCCCCAAATCCCACCCTCCTTAGTCTCTGCCCAAAAAACCTCCCGCGGGTGGTGAAGAGGGACCTGGCAATCCTACAACAGTCCCAAATGTGCAGGTGTTTGAGCACAGGCTTCAATCTGTAACCCATCTGATGCAGCTGTGCCTCATGCTGCCTAGAGTCTTCCAGCTTAAACTGTGCCTACCTTTAGTTTTTTTTTAACATAGTAGGCTTAAATTAGTTTATAAAATGAGCGTAAATATGTCCCACTTTTCAGACCCCCATCCCCAGAAAAAAAACTCTCCCCCTGCCATGTCCCAATTTCAAAGCTCAGTTACCATAAATTCCCCCTTAGCTGAAGTCTACATAGACTACAGGAATCAATGTCTCAATGTTTATAAACACTCATCCCACAAGTTTTGGTGATGCCCAAAAGCTAAAAATGATTATGACAAAAATATTGCAGTTCTTACTAAGGCAAGCAAAGAAAGTAACATAATTTTAATTGAGTTTTCCTTTTCTCTGAAGCTTCTTCCCTAAAGCCTCAATGTTAAAATTTGGAGTTACTTTTTAAAGTATTGGCAGCCTCTTCCCAGTCAAAGATAGGAAGTTACTATAGGTAGGGAAAGGAAGGCAGGGAGAAATCAGGCAAAAGGGGCTTTTTTTATCCTTGTACTCACAAAGACATGTCCTATATCAAGATGAGCATTAAAAAATGAAAGTGTTCCCTTCTACTCTTCTGGTAAGTTGGTTTTTAAAATTTTTGTTGTAAAGCGAATGCGAGAAGAAAGAAAACGGAGTGGAGAGAACAAAGAGGAATTTTTTTGTAGGAAAAATGCATTGTGGAATTTATGCATGAAAATCCTGCCTAAGGCACTTGCTCTGATGCAATCTTTTCCTGAATTTTAAGTGTGTAGGGAGGCACAATGCTACAGCTAAATCAATGGTAAGGAAGGAGCACTCTGCATGCTCTCAGGTACTTTTCTTCCCACATCCCAAGACTGAACCTTGGCTTAGAAAGCAGACTCCTAGGCTTGGAAGAATAGATAAAGAGGGTTTTTGGGGGGGGGATTTCTTGCCCAAATGGCGGAGAACAGGGTGGTGGGGTGGAGTCCTTAAAATGGGGCATACAGTGAGCCCCTTCCCACCAGCAACAAGGTCTGGGTAACCGCTGTTATCTTCTTCAGTAGGGTGGTTCTATGGCAGATGTATTGGTTCATTATCTAATAGAGAGGTAGAAGGTCATCAGAGGGGGCTCATTAGGATAGAGAGGTGAAAATCTGATTTTTGGTGTTAAAATGCACAAGTGAGATGAGTGCAGCCTAAATTGAGAATTCAGATTTTTTTTAATGGTTCCAATTGGCTCTAGCCTGAGGGCTGAGCTATAGAACTATTAAGCTATGCACCAAGGAAGGATTCAAGGATCCAGCTGTCAAAATAAAGGCTATGAACAGATTCTGGCGAGCTCAGCAAGCCCATACAGCTGGGGGTTTGGGCGCTGCAAGCCCCCAAGAAAATTGTGAAATTTGACCAATTACAGAGACATTTTGAGGCCATATGAAGTGGGTATTAAAGCATGTTCTGTCAATATTAAGTACTTCAACCCATTGGCTTATGATTCTATCACTAACATAGTTTTATTTTAATAACAAACACTTTTTTAAAAATGAGGGTCGGCGGGCAAATGTGCATGCGTGCACGCCGCAGCATGGAACTTGGCCAGGGCCAAGGAAGTGCAGGAGGACGGCACAGGTGCAGCAGAGCCCTGCCCCAGCCCCTGGAAGTGTTGGGCGCCATTATGCGGTGCCACAGGGAAGGACAGGGCTTGTCCCAATGCTTGTCCCACAGCGGCTTGCCTGCCAGGATGTTCCCGCCGCAGCGCCCAGCTACCCCGATGCTCAGTTGGCAGGCCCAGCCCCGCTCCCCACCTGGGCCACCAAATCAGCTCCCCAGATGAGTGAAGGTCCGCACTTCCAGTTGTAAACCGGAAGTGGCACACACGTTGGTGCGTGCGCACGATCCCCGAGCTCTGCCCCCAAAGCCTCCCGCCAGAGGAGAGGGGGGACCTGGAAACCCTATCTGGGATTATGGGCCCTGAAACTTAAGCTTCATTAGTTTCATAGTAGATCTGCCACTGCTGATTTGAAAGGAAGATGTGCCATCACTTTGCTGCTTAGTTTGGGGTGGGATAGTGAGGAGAAGAGGTTGCAGTTGCTTGGTAGTGACAGAAAACTGCTCTGCATTTGTCCAGGTACTTCATGAACTGCGTAGAGTTCTGTACCCTGGGGGTACTAATGTCTTGTCTTCCTCCACAGAGCTCAAGGCAGTGTTCATTGCTCTTCTTTGTCCATTGTGTCCTTCCAACCTCCACTGAGACATGTTTGGCTGAGAGAGAGAGACAGAGTCACCAGCCTATGGTCACCCAGTGAGCTTCATGGCAGAAATGAGGGTTTGAACCCGGGCCTGCTTAATCCAGCACTCTAGCCACTATGCCATATGAACTGTCCGAAGATGCAGTATAGCATGTATGTATATTATTGATACATGTGCCTTGCTCCTTGTCATCTGCAGTGATCGCCACACATGCAGTTCAGTGCCTGCTTTCAACTTGCGACACATTTGAGCCTGGATTGTGTTGGGCCCACCGCTTTCTACCAGGCCTTGCTGCTAGACTGCACCCATAGGTCCTGACACTCATGCACAGGAGTGTTCTGTGAAATGTTGTGGGGGGACAGGAGGATGTGATGTATATTCTAGCCAATAGAAATTTGACACATGATTTCTGTCCTGTGTTAAGGGAAGCTCAAGTCCTTTTATTTGCGTGTGTGTGTGAAAGTGCCCTTGATTACAGAAGCTACAAGGTCGGAGTGCAGAAAGATTCAAAACACAGCAATAGCTGACTAACAACAACATGCAGTTTCCAGTCCATTGACTACCTTCTGCTGCCCTTTCTTTTCTCATCCCACTCTTCCTACTATTTTCTTAAAATAGTGCAGCCTTCATTGAACAACCCTCCTGTAGACAAGTTTATTGGAATGTTTTTTGCCTACTCCTGCCATCTGCTTTATCTGCTTTTCTAGCATACTGAGGAATTCTGAAGGAAAGCCAAATACTGTCCTTATCTTGAAGTAAAATACAGAGTAGACAGACGTGTGCGTGGAGAAATTTGGTGGGGCCACACCAGTTCAGACTGCAGATTTGTCACTGTGAGCATGTGTGTAAAACTGATGGGTAGAACTGCTCATAATCAACATTTTATATTTTTTCCTACCTGGGTATTTAGTGCAAATATATCTTAGGGCTTCTGTTAAAGGTGAATGTGAAACACCTGATTCATAGACCAAAGCAATTCAAACTCATTTTCATCATTTTTTATTCTTGTTGGTCTGATAACGCTGTACTGTGGCAATAGTTATGTTCCTTCCTGCTTTTTCCATTGACATCTTGAATCCCTTTTAAGTCTTTTGCAGAAACTGTTCTTTCCTTAAAGAAGTGACTATGTTCAATGTTGTTCCTGTTCAATGTTATTACACTCTGACTTCAAGAACAAATCTTTCATAAAGTGTGTCAGAATTTTAAATGTGACACTTTTCAACCTGACATGCTAATTTTATGTATGCAGGGGAATAATCATGCAGTTAATGAGTCCAAGAATTCTGGGGGACAATCATACTCTTGTCAAAGGCTTTCACAGTCAGAGTTCATTGGTTCTTGTAGGTTATCCGGGCTGTGTAACCGTGGTCTTGGTATTTTCTTTCCTGACGTTTCGCCCCTGACACTGTCCTTCAGTGTTACTCCTCTGAAGATGCCTGCCACAGCTGCGGGCGAAACGTCAGGAAAGAAAATACCAAGACCACGGTTACACAGCCCGGATAACCTACAAGAACCAATCATAGTCTTGTTCCTCAAAATTAGAATTCATTATTTAACTTGGGGGAGCTTCAACTACAAGCACTGCGACTTCTACTTGATAAGCACCTATCTCCTACAGTATTATTTTTGCAGTTATTTTTAATACTTTGATTGTTTAGGGCCATCCAAGGTATGCGAATTAAGCTGATAAACCAAGCAGCCCATCTCAGTCATTCTATTATAGACCGTTGTGCTTACTATTTAATGAACTGTTAAGTAGCAACAAGACTGAACTTGACAAAAAAGAGGACTTTGCAGCTCTGTCTGTAATCTCAAACAGAGTTACACTCTTCTAAGCCTGCTGACTTTAATTCATGAAGAAGAATAACTCTTCATTGGATGGCACTTTGTATAGCAAATAAGGACCATAATTATGGGATACATCATCATCTGGAGGTGGCAGCAGCTCCGCTTGCATTTTAACTATAGAAACCAAAACACTTTTATAAAAGGGATGCAGTAATTGCTAGTTGGTTTATATCTATTTACTTCATTTATACCCCATCCTTTCTTCCAATGTAGGGTTGCCAGGTCCCTCTTCGCCACTGGCAGGAGGTTTTGGGGGTGGGGCCTGAGGAGGGTGGGGTTTGGGGAGGAGAGGAACTTCAATGCCATAGAGTCCAATTGCCAAAGTGGCCATTTTCTCCAGGGGAACTGATCTCTATCAGCTGGAGATCAGTTGAAATAACGGGGGATCTCCACCACCTGGGGGTTGGCAACCCTATCCCAATGAGAACCCGAAGTTGCTTACATCACCCCCCTCTTCTCCATTTTATCCTCACCACAACTCTGTAAGGTATGTTAAGCTAAGGGTCTGTGTCACCCAATATGATTCCGTGGCAGAGCTGGGATTTGAACTTGGGTCTCCTGGATCCTTCTACACCACACTGGCTCTTTGTACATCAACGGTGGAGCTATGGAGCTTAGTCTTGAGGCACAAAGGCACTGTTTTGTCTTAAGAGGCAGTGCTGGTTTTGTGAAGACTGAGTTGAAGTGTATGCCAAGGAGGAACAACCGTCTCAGAGAAAAAGAATCCATGAAATAGCTACTGTACTGATAGGAGCCTTATCAGTGTTGTTGCTGGGAGTAACGAGTGGGGGAAAACATTCTTTTGCACATGGGTGTGTTTGATTTCGCTGCAATAGGAGCAGAATGCTATGCCTGCCACACAAGATTCAGCACAAGTAAAACAGTACCAGGTTCTGCTCTACTCTCAACAGGTGCTTGGCAAGATCCTATCAGGTGAGGTGCTTTTGCTGAGCTTTGTGATTTCACAGGAAGAAATGACAAATGTCAGTAGTCTGTTACCATCATAGTTTGCTTATTTATTTATTTTATTTATACCCTGCCCTTTTCCCCAATGGGAACCCAATGTGGCTTACATCATTCTCCTCTCCTTCCTTTTATCCTCACAACAACCCTGTGAGGTAGATTAGGCTGAGTGTGTATGACTTGTCACCCAGCAAGTTTCCCTGGCAGGGTGGGGGTTTGAACCTGAGTCTCCCAGTTCCTAGTCTGACACTCTAACCAGTATACCATACTGGCTGTCAAGATGCCCAGGTGAAACTGTTTCTTGCAGACGGCAATGTTCCAACCGGCACAGAATTTTGCTTGAAGCATACTGCAAGACTACTACAACAAAAATGTAACTGCAGTCTTGCTAAGCAGCAGAAGCCAGTGTGGTATAGTGGTTAAAGTGTCAGACTAGGATTTGGAAGACCCAGGTCTGAATTCCCACTCTGCTGTGGAAGCTTGTTGGGTAACTTGGGTTAGTTGTTGTAAAGATATAATGGAGGACTGAGAAAGTGATATTATAAGTTGCTTTGGGTCCTCATTGGGGAGAAAAGCAGGGTATAAATATCTAAATAATAATAGTGTGGCAAGCGAGCAGCTCTTTATTGATGAGTGATGTGAACAAGCAAGAAGCAATGTTGAAGAATGGCCACAGGATGGTAGAGACTGCAGCTGATATAATCTACAAATCATCTTAACAAATTAATGGTAAATCACCAGCACATAATGCAGATTGGTGCCAATCACGTTCCTACAAATCATTATCCTTAGCTGAAGAATGGTAATGAAAGATAAACATGGTAGCCAGTGTGTGGAAATGCAAAAGTCACTACTATTGATCATGCAATAATAACAGTTACTTGTTGAAACTCCTGGGAGTGGGTTTTGCTTTATTTCAAAGTGTTTCTTCAGTCTTTTTTTAATGTAAATTGTTATGCCATCCCCTAATATAGATAAAAGGGGAATTAATTAAAGATTGCATGTGACTTCAGAACAATTATTTTCTGCAAGAGAAAATTGGATCTTGCTTGTCACACATGATACAAAAATCTTATAGCGATAAGATTACTGGATAAAATGCTATTTTTGCTACACTGCCTCAGTGCATTTAAAAATGCTTTTCTCAAAAATGTTGTCATGCTTTTGCTATTAATTTATAGTAAGTGCCTTCCTACAAATGGATTCTTTACTTAAAAACATCAAAATAAAATGCATTTGAAGGTAGTTTTTAAGGAAAAGGAGGGGAGGGATGTGTTACAGTTTCTGATGTGAAAAATTCAACTGCACCAATGAGGATTTCTCTAGTAAGATACTTGAAGATACTCTATTATTTTTAACTACAAATGTAGAATATAAGAACAGTCTTCACATCTGGGTGTGAATCCTAATGTATTTTACTTTCACCTTGGATCTAGTTTAGCAAAACTAAGCACATTACCTAAGGAATAATTACATACCAGTATTGGCATAAACGCTACAAATTAATCTGATTTATGCTTATGAGCTATGATGACAGTAGTTCCTGCACTGCATAATGACTCTTGTCCATCTGTCACCACATGTTCACTTTTGGAGGGGGGATTTTTTCCTAATATAACTGCTTTCCCCTGTATTATTTCTAACAACCTTATGTCATAGAAATTGGCAGGTCTTCAGTTTGGGCTTACCTTCCACAGTGCAACACTCCAAAGGGCATCTATATACTGTTTTCCAAGTATGGCCCTTATCAGTGGATATCTAAATCTGCAGATTGGGGTCACACTTGCATTAAACTGATGTTTTTGCAAACTTGGGGAACCCCCTAGGTTTGCTGAAAAATCTGACATTAAAAAAAGAACATTGGAGGTTTTAAATTCCACACACCTACCTTTGGTGGCACAGCCCAGGAGCCATGCTGAGCCTGGGGAGAAAGTAGGGGAAGGGAGATGGGATTCCCCCTCCTCTGAGTCTTGCAGGGGCTTCCCACTGAGCTGGGAAGGAAGGTGGGGGTGAGTAGAGTGCCAAGAGTGGGGGAGTAGATAGGAAGAGCTGCAAAGGTGGGGATGAGTGAACAGCCAAGGATTGGGGTAGGTGGAAATAGCTGCAAAGGTGGGGTAGATTGATGGAGAAAAGGGGGGGCAAAAGAGATAGGGTAGGTTAACAAGTAAAGGGAATGGGAGAAAGGGCGAAATAGGGGATAGGTTGACAGAAAAGGAGAGGGGTAGATTGATGGAGAAGGTGTGGGACAAAAAGATGGGAGGGGTAGATTGACAGAGAAGGGAAGGGGAGAAAGGGGTAAGATTGTTAGGGAAGAGGGAAGGAAGAAAGGGGGGAGGGACAGGGTTGCCAGGTCCCTCTTTGCCACCAGTGGGAGATTTTTGGGGTGGAGCCTGAGGAGGGCGGGGTTTAGGGAGGGGAGGGACTTCAATGCCATAGAGTCCGATTGCCAAAGCAGCAATTTTCTCCAGGTGAACTGATCTCTATCAGCTGCAGGTCAGTTGTAATAGCAGGAGATTGCCAGCTGGTACCTGGAGGTTGGCAACCGTAGGGAGGAATGAACCCTCTCTGTAAGTTTCTTGTGGGTCCCAGCTTGTACTAAATATAGTAACTTTGTTCATGATTTAAATAAATAAAAATTTAAGAAGCATTTTAGATTTCCAAAGGGGATGAATCAGCCCTCCTAATCAACAGGTTCACTCTCCGCAGCAGATCTAGGCAAAATTCAGTCCATTTCTAGGAGGTTAGCTACACAATAGGAGTGACACGTGTAACATTGGGGAACTAAAGATGCCTCTGCAGTTGCAGAGTCTAATACATTTTTGGTAGGAGGTGACTTTGTTCTTCCGTTCAGTGGAATGAATGCAGTCCCCAAATGACACAGTCTACTTTCAGGAAAATAGGATAAGTAGTAATGAAGAGCTTGGGTCTTGCAATGGTAAAAATGGGAATTTCCACAATCTCAGTTACACAAGAAATATCGTGTTTGTTTGTGCTCTCTCTTATTTTCATATTTCAGCTGTTTAAAATTCTATAACCACCTGCTAATACCTTTTGGAGGGCACTGTTTTATGTGGGCACTTTATGGTGATGGTATATTGGTGATGCCAAGCATTCATGTTTCAGCCCTTTTGTCTCTATTTTTAACACAAATTGCACTCTCAACAAGAAGTTGTTGCCAGTTGTGATTTCCTAATGTGTGTGTTTTTGATGCAAGTTTGGAAACAACTATTTGCCATAGTCACACTTTGCATTTTTAGGTAACCCCTTTTTATTTTAAAAAAATGTATTTGTGCATTACATGACGTGAGACAGAGTAAGTCACTGGATCTCTATACCAGTGTCTGTACTTGCTTCAACTTAATCTGCTGCTGGCATTTCCTAAACTTAAAGGTTCCTAACAGTATACCTGCCATCGGCAAGGCCTATATTTCTTGACAGAAACAGCAAACAAGGAGCAAAAATTGTTCCATCATATAGGAGGTCAATAATTAAAGTGGTCAGTGTTGTCTTCAAGTTGTAGTTCTGGCCATATTGTTTCACCCATGAACACGCACAAAGCTGCCTTATACTAAATCTCACCATCTATTCCAACTGGCAGTGGCTGCCCAAGATCTCAAGTAGAGGTATTGTACATCACCTACTGCCTGGTCCTTTTAACTGGAGCTGCTGAGGATTGAACCTAGGACCATATGCGTTCAAAGCAGAGACTCTTCGACTGAGCCACAGCCCCTCACCTTTCCTAAGCCTTTTCATATTAAAACAGTACTTCAGTAATTCTCTGCTATTGGATGGCAGTGTCTTCCCCCCCTTTTTTTTCTGTCTCAGATGGAGGCATGAGTAGATCGGAGAAGGTGGTAAGACACAAAAAAATTCTGACATGCAAGCTTAAGAATACTTTGGGATACTTGTTTTTCATTCCACAATCCTGTTTACATTTCATAGGCTATAACGGAAATCACTCCCTTTACATTCTGAGTATACATACTTCACTAGCATTGCGGGGGGATGGAAGCTTGGCTGTATTTAAACTATACTTTCCTTGGACTACAGTCTTTTATTCCAGTTGTGATATTTTCAAGAGTCTGTGTTTCAGGTCTTCTGATTTATTTAGATTTTTTAAAAACTTGCTGCTGTGCTATCTTTTTTTAAAAAATGCAGCTAGTTCATTTGTACTTTGTCCACTCTGTTTGTACTTGTGAGTTCCTTTGACCTCTGCCAAGTTTGTGTAGCATGGCCCTTCTGATGCTAGCTAATTAAGTGACTCCCAGGCTAAGCCACCTTTGTTGCCACAAGCATGTGAAAGAGGCTGGTAGGCATTGGTCGCTGCTGCAACTAGAATTTAAATCTGCCTTTCCAAGGTCCTGGCTGTTAGGCCCCCCCTCACTGTTATGTCACTTGTTAAACTGAACTGGAGAAAACCCAGCAGAAGAGTATGAAGCTATTCTGTGGACTGCAGCAAATAATTCAGAAATCAAGTGATGTGCTTGGTAACAAGAGTTTGTTAAAATGGCCGGCAGCCACAGGAAAAAACAAGTTTTGTCTTGACTTAACAGTGCCATAATTGGCACTGTCAAAATTGTTGCTTACTAAACTAATGGTTTGTGTGTAATATATGCATATGTTTGTGTAGCATGCACACACATGGAGTGATATTCTGCAGGAAGCAAACGGGATGACCTACAGCATGATGAACTGCTTCACTACTGCATTCTAATGCCATACTTAGTAAATGAAATGACATATAGCATAAGCTGGTTGTTAAAAGATACTTGGAAGAAATAACAACATTTTTATGAACAGCCTACACTAGTTAAATACTGCACAAAGAACAATGTAGGTGAGGCAGCGCTGCATGCAGATGACATCTAAAATTGATGCAATACATGAGGACAGTGAGGCAAATAAGGCATTTGGCTACAAGAAGAGCAGGAAGAGAAGGACACTGGAAACCCTGAAGCAGCATAACCCGGAGGTTTATTGGGTTATTTATGTAGGGTTTTTTATTTATACTCCACTTTTCTCCCAAATGTGGACCCAGAATGGCTTACAACATCTTTTCCCACTCATCTGCTTCATCCAAAGAACCATCATCCTGTGAGGTAGGTTAGGCTGAGTGTATGCGACTGGCACACAATCACCCATGGCAGAGTGGAGATTTGAACCTAGGTCTCCCAGATTCTAGTCTGACACTCTAATCATGACACTACTGAAGCAGGTTTTTCAGAGTTGGCATGAACTGTATCTATCTGATTAGCATCCAGATGAGAAATGGGATACACATTTGGATACTTATTAGAATGGGCATTCCTGTGCATTTAGGGAAGGCTAATGTAGTGCCGGAATAAGATTTAAGCACTACAGTGCAGGTGTTGTGCATATAATTTTGTTCTGTGACTACTGAAATGGGTTCAAAAACACAAATCACCTCTAGATTGAGGAATAAGTATACAACATTACCGTACGCTATATGTGTCTACGGTATATTTCTCTGTTACACTTGTGTCCTGTGGATGGATTGTTGCCTTCTGCTTCATTTCCAAAAAGTGGAGTAGTCATGTCACAGTTTCATATGATTATATACACTGTCAGTACACTGAATTGCAGTGTGTGAGGGGGTTCTCAGCACCACATTTTTGCAGGTGAAATCTCTAATTAAAAGTCTTGATTTGTTGAATGATCATCGAGTGTTGAAATAAGTTAGGTTGCTTATGCAAGCGTCAAACACAGCAGCACAAGGCCACCCACAGGCAAGGTAGGTTTCTTTTTATAAGAGAGGTTAGCTCCTGGAGCACCTTAGGGTCCTTAGCTGGGCAGATGGGGTGGGGTGTATTCCATCTATGTCAGATATATGTCTCCCTTAGAATACTGACAATCCCCCACTGTCTTGATTTATTTCAGCTTGTTCACCCTCATCCTTTTGACCCCTGTATCTAGGCATGGGTTCAAGGTAGAGCAACTTCCAAATGCTCAGTTAGTGAAATGGAATATATTCCATCAGTAGGGTTGCCAGCCTCCAGGTACTAGCTGGAGATCTCCTGCTGTTACAACTGACCTGCAGCGGATAGAGATCAGTTCACCTGGAGAAAATGGCTGCTTGGCAATTGGGGTCTATGGCATTGAAGCCCCTCCCCTTCCCAAACCCCGCCCTCCTCAGACTTCACCACAAAAACCTCCCGTCGGCGAAGAGGGACCTGGCAACCCATCAGCTTGTTGATAACACAGAATCCTGAAGCTATTGGTGATCTCATTCAGTAGCTTCATATAGATATTTAACACCTTTAACAGCACTGACCCCCCCATTGATAAGTTTGTTTCAACCATAGTACAAGAAAATTACGTTAAAGTTTCAACAAGATGTTATTGCATGCCTTTTGCCATATTGCATTAACATAAATTGTACATAGAATTACCAACCTCCAGTTAGTGGCTGGAGATCTAGGATTACAGCTGATTTCCAGGCAATAGAGATCTATTCAGCTGGAGAAAATGGCCATTTTGGGAGGTGGACTCTATGACATTATACCCTACCAAAGTCCCTCACTTCCCCAAACCCCACCCACTGCAGGCTCCACCACCCAAATTTCCAGATATTTCTCCTAAAAAATATTTATGAAGTTTAACTACTGGCACTGGAAATGAAATGACTTTCCCTCTGATACTTACAGTTCCCGCACACTCTGTTCCAGCAAGGAATAGTATTTTTTGTAGCTGTGTTGTACAGGCTACATGCATTTGAAGAAAGTTTTTCTAGAATGACAATACACATCTTGTACTGAATTTTATGATGTTTTTCCTACTTGCAAGGCCATAGATTGAAATCTGGGAGTTCTTCTTGGAGCGACTTCCTGAACTGGCAAATAATTCTCACAAAAGTTGACTTTGTTTAATCAAGTCTAGCTGCACTGAAAATCTGGTAGATCTGCTACAAGATTGTTCTGAATTTAACTTCAGTACCTTTTATAACTGATCTGGCAGCACCTATCTTTTTGTTAAGGATTTATAGTGTGATAGCTAACATTCAGAATACATTCAATTACCATATAAAGAAACCAAATTCAAATGAACTCGCTCAACTGGAAGCTATTTTTGTAGCTGTCCCAAATACTTTAAAAATACTGAACAGTAACTTCCCTAGAGGTCAGCATGTCATAATATTGTGACAATCAACAGGCATTCTTACACTGGTAGTATTAATTTCTTTCCAGTCACTTCCTATGACTATTAAGCTTCCCTTAAGGTATCTTGCCAAGACGTCTGCTAGTATAAATTTTAAAAAATAGGTATGTGAGAGAAAAAGGAGAAGATGCTAGTGACAAGCTAGAATATAAAAAGAGTTCTTTTTATTTATAGATGGCATGATTTAATCAAGGCAGATGAGGAGGATTGGGAGTGGTGATCAAAGGCAAGTGTCTTCAAATGTACCACCATCTCTTACTGCATTTATATAAGTCTGCAAGTAAAGGTACAACTTGTTGATAAGCAACTAGAGAATGATCTTCATATAGGTTGAGGGTGAATAATGAAAAAGGGAAGTCAGTTGTCCCAAAGGATCTTAGCAGTATAATAAATAATAAAGATTGTACAAGTAGGAAAGTTTGAACAGTATGCCCAACAGCAGTAATGGCCAGTTTTAGCCTAGTCAACTGGATCTTCTCTAGACTAGCAGCTTATGTGCTACAGTCCATGCTATGATATTTATATACAAGAATGTAAAAATCTAGGAACAGCCTCTTTTTTCTATCTCTTTAAAGTCTCGTGTTCAGTTTCTGGAAAATTTCTAACCTTATATGGGAAGGGGGAATGTGCTACAAAAAATTGTCCCATGGTCCCAATCCAGTTTGGGCCTCTGCATACCATAGGGTTGCCAGCTCCGGGTTGAAAAATACCTGAAGATTTTTGGGGCGGAACCTAAGGAGGGCAGGGTTTGGGAAGGGGAGGGACTTCAATGCCATAGAGTCCAATTGCCAAAGTGGCCATTTTCTCCAGGGGAATTGATCTCTATTGGCTGGAGATCAGTTGTAATAGCAGAAGATCTCCAACTAGTACCTGGAGGTTGGCAACCCTAGCACACTGGGAATTGAGTTCCCAGCATGGAACTCCAGGCATCCTTCTATTGATAGCCCATATGACCACTGTCTGGATTTTCCAACATGTGAATCAGTCATTTCTGGTGGAAGTGGGCTTTCTAGTATAGTGGCCTAGTATGACATGCACCAGTTTATGGCTCTCATACATAGTCTTTTAGAAATACTTGAAAGGTACAGGACAGATGGAGGCCTGCAGTTTAAAAAGGCTCTAGTGAAGAATATTAAAAGTTGGGAAACCTGTGGGGAAAGTAGCAGCTTTTAGAATACATGGTAGTCTGGCAGTTTCTGGCATTGTCTCTATCCTGAGACACATGCACATTCCATCAAGAAACAGTATCTCCAATAATCTCTCAATAAGTTACATTTGTATAAATTTGATTCTGAGCCTCCACAGCTACTTTCCCCCGTCAGTAAAATAAATCTTCTGTTGTATTTAAATCTGTTCTCCTCCTTGGTAAGGAGGGCAGAAAAGGCTGTAAGGTACCTCAGAAGCACCATTACAATTTACCTCAGAGGTGGCTAGGAGTAAATAGTGCCAAGAATGGCAGGCCAGTAAATAAACATTCCTTGGGCCTCTTCTAGGGTTGCCAGTAGAGTTGCCAACTGCCAGGTAGTAGCAGGAGATCTCCTGCTAATTCAACTGATCTCCAGCAGATAGAGATCAATTCCCTTGGAGAAAAATGGCCACTTTTGCAATTGAACTCTAGTTGCCAGGCCCCTCTTCGCCACCGGCAGGAGATTTTTGGGGCGGAGCCTGAGGAGGGTGGGGTTTGGGGAGGGGAGGGACTTCAGTGCCATAGAGTTCAATTGCCAAAGTGGCCATTTTTCTTTAGGTGATCTGATCTCTGTCGGCTGGAGATCAGTTGAATTAGCAGGAATCTCCTGCTACTACCTGGCAGTTGGGGGAGAAACAGGCACCTCTATACTAATACCAAAGGTTAGGAAAACAGTATAGGAGCGAAAAACATTTACAAACAAGGCGCAATTTTTATATAAGCTACTGAGATTCCTATAAACATACAATGTACAAATACAAGTAACCACACTATAACCAACACATAGTATGTACAAAATATACAATAAAGGAGCAAAAAATCTTTCAAAGGTCTCAGCAGAGTACCAAGTATGTAGTGTAGAATCCTTCTTCAGTCCTTCCTGTATTGTACTGCAATTTTAAGAAGGATTCTACACTATTGTGAATTTGAAACGGCCGTATCCTATTGAAGATTGTGGCTTCTTATTCATCTGAAAATTGAACTTGAACTTATACATACTTGGAACTCTGCTGAGACCTTTGAAAGATTTTTTGCTCCTTTATTGTATATTTTGTACATACTATGTGTTGGTTATAGTGTGGTTACTTGTATTTGTACATTGTATGTTTATAGGAATCTCAGTAGCTTATATAAAAATTGCACCTTATTTGTAAATGTTTTTCGCTCCTATACTACCTGGCAGTTGGCAACCTTAGCCTCTTCTCAGCTATCCTTGGTGGTGTGATGGGGAAATGTGGTGTGGGTGGTAGTCTTTAATTAATCCTGAAATAAATACATGCTACCATTGAGGAAACTGGCCCAGGCCTGTTGGGGGAGGGGTTCCTGCCAAAAAGATTTCAGTGTTTGCTTTTGCCACCCCAATGGACAACTTAAAAAAGACTGGTAAGAATTAAACCTGGGAGTCCATGCCATTTGTCTAGGCCTGTATTTTCATGTTGGTCTGAACCTGTTAGAATCTTGCAGCTTGAAACTGGTATCTACTGAAACAGACCTTTGAGAATAATCTCTAAGGCAATGGGTCTGTTTGGTCTCCTAGGGGCATTCTGGGTTATCTGTGCTATTTTTATAGTATATCCAAGCAATGCTCACAGCAGGAATGGGATTCAAAAAGGTAAGCCCAATAAAAGAGGGACTATCTCTAAATTGCAGAGTACAGAGCACATATATTCCTTTTAACAGATACCATTAAAAGCATTTCCTTGTGGTTGTTTATACAGGTTTCTTTGTCTTTTTGGTAGCCGTCCTTTAGTTTGTGATAACGAAGGACAGATAGTTTCCCATGTAAATCTAATGAATTCTCACTGTAATAAAAATAATCTTAATTTTGCTTATTTAATTTTTTCTTACAAACAACTTTTTCATTATCTGTATTTATCACTGAATGTTTGAGTAGCACTACTTTCCCCTTTCTTTTTAATTATGTGATAATTGCACCTCTTGGGTACACTTTCCCTGCTATTACCTAAAACACACTTCCAGTTGTTTTTCTATAAAACATTTGAAATGAGAATCCATAGTACACAAAATTACAAGTAAAGATTTAAATAGTAATGTCCCTCCAACTAAAATCCCACACTGTTCTAGGGTAAAGCAAGCTTGATCTTAAGGTATGTAGTTGTTCTCCCTGGGAAGTTGGGGCGGGGAGAGAGACATCTTGAGATCTGTAGTTTCTCTCAGCAACTAGTTTTTTTAGTGGACCATTTTAGTTTAAGCAAGGGTTGGGGATGAGGGCTAAGCAGCTCCTAGTAGTCCCATTTACACTTACTGCCAAGTCCCATTGCTGCAAGCGTGAGTTTCCTCATCTTCTTTCCTCATCTTTCAGATCCTTCTGGGGGACAGGTATGAGCCCTAATCTGTCACTCAAGAAAAAGCCTTGTGGGACTCTTTCTGCAAAGGATTCACAAGTGGTTGATGTTTATTGATCGATTTTTAAAAGATATTTATAACCCTGTTTTTCTCCCAACAAGGACAGCAAATAATTTAAAACATCACCCTTCCTCCTGTGTTTTATTATCTGTGAGGTAGGTAGGTTAGGCTGTAAGAGCATGGCTGGCCAAAGGTCCCCCAGCGAGCTTCCATAGCAGAGTTAGGGTTGCCAGCTCCGGGGTGGGAAATTCCTGGATATTTGGGGGGCCGAGCCTGAGGAGGCCGGGGTTTGGAGAGGGGAGGGACTTCAATGTCATAGAGTCCAATTGCCAAAGTGGCCATTTTCTCCAGGGAAACTGATCTCTATCGGCTGGAGATCAGTTGTAATAGCAGGAGATCTCCAGCCACCACCTGGAGGGTGGCAGCCCTAGGCAGAGTGGAGATTCGAACTGTAGTCCAGCACTCTAACCATGACATCATGTTGGCTGTAATGTAATTAATCCATGTAATTTAAACCATAATTTGTCTTTCCTTAAGGCATATACAAATATGAATTGCCTCGTTTTGTGCTGCTCCACCCACATTTTCTTGAACACACAGAAGTTATGGTAATTTAGGTCATGAGACCCCACAAATATAGCTTTGATCAGCATGTCACTACTTTAAAACTTATGAAAATAAGATGTTTCTTTGTTTATATAACTTAACACTAAACCACAATCCACCTGATATGTCCCATTAAACATGCATTTAGTAATACTATCTCAGTTATTTGCCTGGAAGCATTCAAAATTCTGAAAGCCAAGTTCTATATCTCCACCTACATTAAATTATTTGTACTTCCTTCAGAAATATAGACAAAGCAAACAACTAATTGCGAAGCACTCTGTCAACAATCACTAAGCCAAAAATGTCACTTGATAGTTGTTTGACTTTTAACATATGTTTATCATTCTGAACATATATGCAAATAAATTGCCAATCTATATCCTACAAGAAGATGCTTTTGTCTCTTTCAGTTATTCTCTTTAGATGGCTTGTAGTCTCTGCTGCAAAATTCCCTATATTCACCGCTGCTGTAAAACTTCATTTTAGTAGGGCTTGCATATTCAGTAAATCAGGCCCAATTACTCCATAAAGTTCACAATCAGCAGGTATCATTTGTCAGCCCTAAGTCATTGCTTAGTTTGCAGGTGGCAGGAAAAGGTTATTGCAGAAGATCCCATGGATCCATATATTTTTTATTTACTAGTATATTTTTATCTACCAGTATAGAGGTTTCAGCCCTGACCTAGATAGCCCATTGGATTTCTTGCAAAAAATTAGTTAACCTGTTCATTTATTCTGCACAAAGCTTGGTACCTTAGGGGGGCAAACTACATTTTTATAGGGATAGCCACTCCTCCTCCCCCTTAATTCTGTTTCATTTGCATCTGAAGCAAGGAGTAAGTGATTAAATCATGAGAACAAAAATCTATTTGTAGTTGAGAGGATCCCCATTGCCACAGGCACTTCCATCCTGGCTCCAGCACTGAAACTCAGGCTGAGGATAATGGGACAGGCCTGTGAGTTAAAAATGTGACTAATAAATCCTTAACATGACTTGTTTCAGGCCCCATACAAAGTTTTAACAAGTGCCTCCCGAACACACACTCCCCAACACACAAGACTGAGTTGTGCTAAGTTGTATCTTGAAGAGGAGGCTGCCCAGAGAGGTACATAGCCATCACATAACTTAATTTTAACCACAATGATGCATCAGGAGGAAGCAGGGTTGCCAACCTCCAGGTGGTGGCTGGAGATCTCCTGCTATTACAACTGATCTCCAGATGAGAGACATCAGTTCCCCTGGAGAAAATGGCTGATTTGGAAGGTGGACTCTATGGCATTATACCCCACTGAAGTCTCTCCCCTCCCCAAACCCTGCCCTCCCCAGGCTCCACTCCCAAAATCTCCAGCTATTTCCCTATTTCAAGCTGGCAACCCTCAGAGGAAGCCTTCAGCTGAGCTGGAATGTGACTTGCTTTTACAATGTGTAGATGACCTTGCTAAGAGGCTGGATTCTAGCACTTCCTAGAAAGGCAAGCTGGGAGGGCCAGCAGAAGCCATATGAGAAACATTATTTTCAAAAATGTCTATTTTAATTCTGAAATTACATTGATAGACCTTGTAAATGAGCTTGCAGCTGTAGTCCAGAACCTGGTAAAGTGTACCAATTTCTCTTCCCCCCATGCCTGGACCCTATCACATCTAGTTATGCAGTGAAAATTTCTGAGCCAGCTCAAATGTCTATTGGCAATAAGTCATTTATATATATAAAGGAGCAGGTGAAGGTCAGAATTTGCATGGCGTCCAGGTATCACAAATCCCCCAGCTCTTTCTTGGTCTTGTTTCTGAGACATTGCTGCCCAACTGTTGTGGGGATTGTCCACCCCACTCCCCTTTGTTTGAGCGATCACTAAGAGAACCAAAAAGGATCCAGAGACTGTTCAGCTCTGAGCAATCTAAATTTCTTTAAGTGGG
This sequence comes from Euleptes europaea, assembly GCF_029931775.1. Taxonomy (NCBI): domain Eukaryota; kingdom Metazoa; phylum Chordata; class Lepidosauria; order Squamata; family Sphaerodactylidae; genus Euleptes; species Euleptes europaea. Next base: position 66,995,103 of record NC_079314.1, on the reverse strand, counting down.
CAAAGAATGACTGGATTAGCTTGGATGGTGGGAAATAGAGTTCCTTTTGCCTCTGTTTGTGAGAGGAAAAGATCTCATAAGATAATAGCGACTAGGGTTGTCAATTCCAGGTTGGGAAATTCCTGGAGATTTAGGGGTATAGCCTAAAGAAGGTGGGGTTTTGGGAGTGGAGGGACCTCAGCAGGGTATAATGCAGTAACAGACCACACTCCAAGCAGCCATTTTATTCAGGGGAATTATCTTTGTAGTCTGGAGATTACTTGTAATTCTGGGTGATCTCCAGGCTCCACCTGGAGGCTGGCAATGCTATTCATTACAGAGCAACAAGACGGATCCCAGATTCAAGGAGTTTAGAGTCTCAGATTTGACACAGAGAAGCCACAAGGAAAGACAATGAAGGTATACAGTTGAACACAGTAGGGTTGCCAAGTTTGGACTGGGAAATTCCTGGAGATTTGGGAATGGAGCCTGGGATGGGTGAGGTTTGGAGAGGGGAAGGACCTCAGCAGGGTATAACACCATACAGTCAAATCTCCAAAGCAGTTGCATAATGCCATCAAGTCTACACTTCAAAACAGTCATTTTCTCCAGGGGAACTTATCTCTGTCATCTGGAGAGCTGTTGTAATTCTGGGAGATCTCCAGGCCCCGCCTGGAAGTTGGCAACCCTGATAGAGACACTTTAGCACAATCCTTAGAGGGTTTGTGAACAGCGGTATACCTTTGGGTTAGTGGCAAGATGGAATGATGCTTGTTACCTGTGTAGTATCCTTTGAGGAGTGGATGGTAGAAGTGAGTGTACCTATCCTGCTTCACCCCTGCTCTGGAGCCAGCTTACCAGGAGACTCTAGTAGCTTCAACATATGGATGCCACCTCCTAGTTGGGAAGTTCCTGGAAATTTGTGCATTGAACTTGTGGGGGGGAAGGGTTTGGGAAGAGGGGGTATCCCAGTGGGGTATAATGCCAAAGAGTCCACACACCAGAGTAGCAATTTCCTCCAGTTAAACTGATCTCTATAGTCAGGAGAGCAATTATAATTTACGATATTTCCAGGCCCTGTGTGGAGGTTGACAACCCTAATTCAAAAGCAGGGTTTTTTTGCTCCCAACTGGGAGAGAAGGTCAACACAGAGTGACTGCAACCAAGAAAAAGAGCTAGGCGAGGTGCCACCCATACAAACCTTGAGAGAGAAACAGAGACTAGTTCTTGATAGCTCACTTATACATGTACATACCGTACATATCACAATCTGATCAGCAAATAAAAGAACCTGATCCATGTGGGGTGTATGTGTGTGTGGGGGGCTTCTTGCAATTTCTGAAAATCTAGGTGAAGCAAAATTGTTGGAAATCCATCCAGGTTGAATTTTGCATCAATCAGAGGTGTATAGATACTCATCGTTATTCATCTTTTGAAGTAGTAGAAGTATGGATCTTACACACATTAGTAGTAGTATGAATCTTACACACATTTGGTGCTAACCTTTATATAATTGCAGCTGTCCCCTTTTTTATTTTTGCCGTGCTTGGTCTCTTATTTCATTATTTGGTTTTGGAAGCTGCAATAAGAGAAATTATTGGTTTTTTCACATTTATTAATTCAGTGTTGCCTTATTTTTAAGCTATTAGCTTCCATAAACTTTGGAGGGTCAGGATATAATTTGAGCGAAAGAAAAATATGGGAAGGCGGAGCCCTGAACGTATGGAAGCCACCACAAGCATAGCAGATTGGCAACTGAACAATGCAATATACAAAGAATTAATTATCGTTCTGTAAGAATTAATTGATTCCCCCCCCCCCAGTTAAATCAATGGAGTCAAGTGGGTGGCCCTCGTAATTATTACATACCCCTTTTACTGCTTTCTGGATTTTCAAACATTTTGGCGAGTTTGTGGCCATTATGGACTCCCCCAAATAATGAAGAGACAGAATTAAGCTAATTACATCCTTCCACATCTGTAACTGAGATGCAGTTTCCTGTAATTAAACCCTTGGGTGCCGTTGCTGTCTCTTAACTATAGCAGTTGTTATCAGCTTCTTCAGGCAATGACAGCACAGAGTTTCCTTGGAATTTACTGCTATAGAGCAGTTCGTGAATTTTGAACTGCAAGGTGGGATACCGGTAAATAAAAGCATAGAGTAGACCAAATTAGTATACTAGTGTTTCCTTGTCCCTAAACTCTTATTATATTCTGGGAATTAATTTTTAAAAAGATATTTGATTATGTACTTTTCTTTGTGAACAGGGATTACTTTAGCAAGCAGAAGGGGATCATCTTTGTTTTTTTCTTAGAGACGAGTTTGAAGGCATCTGCTGTGAATCTGTCTGTGAAGTTAAATAGGTCTGGTGGCCAGCATTTGGACTGGGAAAATGCCAAGGGACCCCTTCACTCTCCTTGGTGAAACTAATTGTGATATTATTCTGCTCATCTTATTCTGCAATCCCTGCACCAAATCACAGTACAAAGAAAGTGAGGATAAGTCTTTCAGAAAAGAATCTGTCCACTTCTTGTTCAAAAGTGTACTCTTTTTAAACTCCTCACATCAACAAATTACAGCAGTAATATTCAGTATGTGCCTCTTTAGTAGCACTTTGCAGTATACACGTCTGGAGGAATGAGGGATGTAGCTGTGTATATGTGCACATGTGTGTGTGCCCTACCCATTCTCTCTCTCCTCCCCCCATTCAAATTGGCTTTGATGTTTGGGGGGTTTGTTGTTGCTGTTAGAATTTACAGTTATAGGCCCAGGAAAGTAGCTAGATGGCAGGCCGCAGACCTTCTGTCGCCCTGCTTGTCTCTTGCACAGAACTAATTTAATTTGATTATTCTTTTTCTATATCCATTTGGTTGACTTCAGGTTAGTAAGAGCATGACCAAAATGGGCAGTAGAATAACATCCCCTCCACTGAATTCATACCAGTTCATACATATGAACTGTGAAAGAACTTGAACTCAACATAATTCAAATTGCCTTCTTGTAAAGCAATGTTCAAGAATATATTAATAATTTTGAATTTTCTTTTGCATTTTAGTTGTACCTATTTGGTACCCCATTCTTCAGGCTCACCCTGCCCACCATTATGCTGAGTGGGGTGAGTGTATGTATATGGTTGTGGGGTGGGGGATAAATCACTGGTGAGCTGGAAATCCTGGAAAGCTGCTGCCAGCCTGAGTAGACAATACTGCCTTTGATGGACCAAGAGTCTGATTCAATATAGGGCAACTTCATATGTTCAACGGATCATATATTGGTATAGCAGTTATATTCATTTTGTAAAACTGTGTATTTTTGTCAGTATGAGATGGGTTTGCCAGTGTCAAGTGTATAGGGTAGGTTTTGCTCCTACTGAAATAGTATCTAAGTGCTGTACATATCCCCATAAAAGTAAATGGCAATAATTCATTTATGTAGGAGAAAGTTAAGGGGTGCATTCTGAATGACCCCAGCCACTGAAAGTGGGATGGATTGTTTCAAACTGGTTATGTATTAGGTTGTCAGGTACCTGTTAATGGCAGGCAATTACCCGCCAATTAACAGGCCTGCCTGCCGCCCCTCAACTGGCCGGAAACAGGTGGCACAATAACGTCCATTCTGTAATAAACCCAGAAGCGAAGGGGATGCAGTAGCACATGTCCCCCCACAAACTCTATGGTTTCCATAGAGTTTTTAGGGATGTGCTAGAGCGTCCCCTTCACTTCCGGAGTTTCCCTGAAAGGGATATTATTGTGTGTGCGCTGTGTGCTTGCAAATCACCCCCCTCCCCACCAAATCTCCCACCGATGGCACTGGGGACCTGGCAGCCCCAATTATGTATGGTATATTGCATTTCCAGTGTGTATGTGTTATCTTTTTTCCTTTCGGCTCTGATCACCAAACTTGTAAGATGTGTACCAAACTGCCTTTATCACTATTGGAATTCACTGAAATTTCTAATAAACGTCTTTCTAGTAGAAGTAATATTTTGTATCAGGAAATATGAGCTAATTTTGCAAGCCATTGTGGAAAACAAAGAGCCTGCTATAAATACAGTTGAATATATTTGTGTATTTAATGTTTATTTAAAATATTTATATTTTGTTTTTCTCTAAGCCAACAGAACTCTAGATATATAACATAAAGTTCATCCCTAATCTTATTTAAAAAAATTGAAAATGTATGGAATCGAACTTAAAAAAGGCTTATGAAGAATTTAAATACCTCTTTGAACATCAGGGTACTTATATCATGTGTGATTCTTCTTTATGTTACCAAATTTCCTTTTATTTCCCCACTCTTCTGTACTCTACTCTCTGCATCTCCTCCTCTGCATCTCCTCTGTGTAGAAGCAGACTGTAACTTTTCTTACCTTTCTGTTTGTTTGTTTTTAGGTTTTCAATTTTTTCTTATTATTTATCTTTCCTAATTAAAGGATATTTGTTAAGCAGACACTTTGTCAACATATTTTAAATTCTGTTAGTTGTTTTTTCTTCAGTGTCGTCATCATCATCTTCTTCTTCTTCTTTTGCTTTTTCCTATACTCTTAAATCAATGTTATCTTAGTTCTTCATTTTTGAAAAGGGTTTTTACCTTTTCACTGTGTTAAAATCAATGTTTCAGAATTCATAATTGGTTTGGTGGCAATTGTCTAAAACACAGTCTTTTGTTTCATTTTCCTTAATTGCTATTGCTCAATAGCTATTATCATCCACACATTCACATTTTCTTTGAAGGACCTATCTGAAGCACATTTGTTCTCCCTTAAAATGCCCTTAAATGAGTGTTCCTGCATTTCCAAATGATTAAAATATATTACTTTGAAAATGCCAAGCTATTGTTAATTATCACTGTTTATTTTACAAGTTCTGGTTTAGTTGTCTGTATTTTTCTGATCATACTTGTTTAAACGTTCCTTCAGTTCATTTCAGAAACATTTTTGAATTTTGTTGTTTTCAGTTTTTTTCTTTCTACATATTATTCTCTTCTGAACTGAACTTTATTAACAAACTCTACAAACTCTCCAATATGCCCCATGAACCCCCTGGGACTGTGGTTTGCAGCAACTGGATGACTGAAGCAATGGAAGCTGGATAGATCCTATATGAGAATGTTCTGGGTTTGCATTCAAAATGTTGCACCTGCAAAAAAACAGCTGCAGTTCGAAATTGGATCACTGAAGAGAGGTACAAAGGCATATGAACTTCTCCTGAAGGTGTCCCCTCCCCTTTGCAATGTACTCAGGGAAGGACATTTCTTTCTCACTTCCTCACTATACCCTATTAACTTTGAGGAATGTTTCAGAGCCAATAATGTGAGTATGTATGCCTGCAATCCTAAGAATATTTTCCTGAGAGTAAATCTCACTGAATAAAATAAAACTTTTGAAAGACCTCAGGCCTGCAGATGATCTATGGTGGCCAACCTCCAGATGGGGTCTGGTGATCTCCTGGATTTCCAGCTGATCTCCAGAAGACAGCAATCAGTTCCCCTGAAGAAAATGGCTGCATTGGAGGATGAACTGTATGACTTCATACCTCCTCTCCCCTCCCCAGACTTTACCCCCAAATCTCCAGAAATCTCCCAAGCTAGAGTTGGTAATCCTAAGGTGATCAAAGGCAAATGCACGGCAACTTATGTGAGCCCAAAGTAGGCATGCCTATGGGCTACAAACTGCTAACAATGTTAGGTCTGGGCTTGTTTAGAGCACCCTGTTTTCCTTTTAAACAAAAGGGGGAACATAAGTTAGAAAGTGTGTGTGGACAGACATCTGTGTATGCATGAGATTGTATGTTAATGAGCCTATCACATGTCTTCCTCACTATTAGGGTTGTCAACCTCCAGGTGGTGGCTGGAGATCTTCCTCTATTACAACTGATCATCAGGCAACAGAGATCAGTTCCCCTGGATAAAATGGCTGCTTTGGCAATTGGACTCTATGGCATTGAAGGCCCTCCCTCTCCAAACCACTCCCTCCTCAGGCTCCACCCCTAAAATTTCCAGGTATTTTCCAACCTGGAGCTGGTAGCCCTACTCACTATGCCCAATAGGAAGACGAATTAATATGGTGGAGCAAGGCTCCCTTGAAATCAACCTAGCTTCATTTCCTAAGGAAGATTCTGTGAGACATCTGAGATGACGTTACTGTGTACATCTACTGCTACAGGCAGAGACAGACACCAAGGAAGCCAGACTTTCATCATAGCTGTTGCCCCTGAAAAATCGTTTACCTAATAGCAGCCGAGGGAGGAGCTAAATCCAATTCTCCCAGGTTCCTTCAGGATCAGCATCCATGCAATTATTCTTACATTTCCTGAAAAATTTCCCCTACTGTTTTGAATGAAAATTTTAGTTGCCTTGCGAATGGTAAGGGAAAAGCAGAACATGTGAATCTAAGTAACAGCTTGTTTCCCCTTTGTAACATTCATTTCTAGCCTTATTGTTTAATAAAGATTTTGAGCAGGCAGGATCCGCAGAAGTGATGACAGTCAGTTGTGTGGTTGGTGTAGTTCCCAAGCATGTTTTCATACCAAGGTTCAGTGACTCTCCTTCCTCTTGTAAATTTTACTGTGTGGTCTAATATACAGATGGCTATTGATACTCCAGTAGCTGCTTGATCAACTGCAGTGCAAATTAACCAAACTTGCTCTGTTACGGAGCGGTCAGAGCACTTTCTGCTTTAAAGAAATAGTTCTCTCAATCTGACAGTTTCTTAGGAAGATGTTTGATGTTAGGAAGCCTATGTTAATGTGTGTCATCTGAAATACAATCCATGGTCATGAATAAAATTTTGCACGTGTTCCCCCCCCCCAGTGCTTTCTGATCATTCAACTATTGTTGGACTCCTTTTTGCCACTTAAAGGTGTGTTTTTAAAAGGTTGTTTCTGTTAATGCACTCTCTTACTTTATCTTCTCTATTTTCTTCCCAGTCTTTCTATAACTAACTTAATTAACAAACAGCTTTTCTTCACATATGAAACTTTCTTCTGTCTTGTGAAAGTACATAATCTTTGCTTCTGGAACACCTTTGTTCATTCTGAGCTTAAAAACTATACTTATATCCCAGCAAATTATGTGGAAGTAAATCTTTCATCAGTTTGGATTTCATACATTGATTTTTTAAAGCCAATGTTTAATGCTGAATGTCACTGTTGCTCAGTACAGTTCTTTCTGTGTCAGTAGAACAGTGAGCCAAATCATCCTTTTCAGTGTTCTAAAATGTTGGCAGGAATCCATGAAATGTTTTGATTAATTTATTGGTGGTGGGATACTTATAATGGCAACATTAATGAGAAGGGAACACATTGGAGAAGTACAGGGCAATCCGATACAGAGTTCCTCCGATACAGAGTCTAATTCATTGATTTCAATGGGTTTAGGCTGGAATAACTGTGAACAGGATTACACTGCTAGTATGGTGCAATAGAGAGCATTGTGTTTGGATGTGGGATACTCATCTTCAGAACTGTGCTTAGTCTTGAGGGTAATGTGGTGGCTTATTCATATGGTTTTCCCCTCCTAGAATTCTTCCTTCGGGGAGATTACAGTGGAACTGCAATAAACTACCTGTTACTTCCTACATACCTCCCTTCCCCCTCACTCAAGGGTAAACAATAAAACTAGGACATCACATGGCTATTTTAATGTGGGATCATCTTCTCACTGACTCCATGTGAGTTCTGTAAACTTTTCATACCTAATCTATGCTTCCTTTCCTTTGCTCTTGTATGAGTATTTTGAGAAAACATTGGCTAACTGTCTTTAAAAACAATACTGGTAGTGCTTTGTACATGTTGGCCTAGACACCTACTCAGACTGGGACAGTCTTTGTTCTGAAAAAGTATGTGAAGCGTTTTTATCTAGACTTCTAATCTTGACGCTGTTAAACTCAGTTTCTGGAAGAAACCACCCTGTGAGAAAACATGTGAATTCGATCTGTCTGGTGTTTGGCTCTTGGCTCCCAGTTAAGATCAAACCTACACATTTATTCAGATTGAAATAGTAATTGAAATACTCTTTATTGGTTCCAAACCAGCTGATTTGTGCATTCCTTCCATAAAAAGGATATGATTCTCTCTTGACAACTGCATACCCATTTGATACCAGATGGTCATCTGCTGGAGATGGGGGTTTTTAATACAGAAAACAAAGAACATTTTCTAACTGCAAATGGATTAATAACCACATAAACCTCTTTTGACTTTTAATACATTCATCATAGCCTCCATCTTGTTTTTAACCATCTTGTATTAGATCAGTGTTTTTTTTGCTAAATTAACATGCTATTTTCTGTTTATTTTCTTGTATGCTTGAGCTGTATTTTCTTTTTTCCTTTAAGACAAATATTTTTGTTGCTTAAAATTACATATTTTAGCCATTCATTTTTTTTGTGAGCCTTATTTCCCCTGGGTATTGTGCAACCTAGTATTCATGTGGGGGTGCCTAGATTTCACATCAGTTCTGTTGCTGTTAACAAGCTATTTCTGTCTACCTGCATATAAGGTATATTACAATGGTAGAAGTATAATCTTCTCCTCCTACATCATGGAGCTTATTTTGCTTAGTTTTTCAAGGTCATCCCAAACATAGGTCAAATTGTAAGTGGTGTGCGGTCTTGGCTATATCAGTTCTACTTCTATGAACTCTTCCAGTGCTATTGGTTTTGAGAAAGATTAAGAGGTGGTACAATTTCTAAGCTTGTCTGATCCAACTTGAGGAAGGCTACCTATGGGACTGGGAGGCCAAGATGGCAATGAGGAAGGTGGATGCTAATACATTAAGCTCTATCCCGAAAAACATCTAACACACACACACGTTGCGGTGATTCTGTGGTAAGTTTCCTGTTTATGAGGAGACAGAGGACAATCTAATTCATTGTAAGTTGCTGCTTTATGAATTCAGCTTGTTGCATGGGATTCATAGCTGCTAGTATTATCACTAAACATCTCTCCAAGGCCGCCTGTAATTAGGGGAAGAAAACTCGTTGATAGTCGCATCCAGCCACATCCAGTCAATAGTGCCTGTGCTTAGCAAAAATTCATATCCACTGCTGTCTTCTAAGCTGCTCTGGTTTATCCCATTGTTGTTTTAGAGGCATGTGAATCCATCAAACCCTCGAATTAGGCTTCGTAAAGTCTTTGGCTCCCAACAGAGCTTGATTGCGTCAGACAGACCACTGAAACCTGAGTTTCTGAGGGGGTTAAAAAAAGTGTGTAAAATTAAGTGTGCAAAAGATGGGTGTTTGCAAGCAAATACAAGGGGAAAAAATCCAAGCCATGGTTATTACTGAAGATATCTAAATGAAACCTCTTGTCTACAGAGGCGGCATGTCTGAATGTTAAACGCTGGGTCTAACATCAGTTTGGTTTAGGCCAAGCAGACGGCAACCATCACATTCATGTCTGGGAAGTTCCAAAGGCTGACCGCTGTGCAAAATGAGATGTTGGGCCAAGTGGGTCTTGGATGAATAGAAAATAGCCACACATGTAAAGGTGATTTTAGGAAGGAGATTCTTTGCGGGGAGGGGAAATTACCTTGTAAGGATGGAACTTTACACAAAAATACATTCTACACAAACAAGTTGATGACCATTTTCACTCTCTTCTGAGACTGTGAGATGTTTCTATGTCACCTTACTGAAATAGTCTGATGGATGTTAATTTATGTCTGCATTTTTACCAAGTGTTTTGCCTGATTCTCAATATTTTAGGCATGTTTTCTATGTATCATTTCTCACTGTCATTGAGGTCAGTGGTATCTTTCAGGTTCCTAAGCCTACTTAGATACCAGATACTATTTCCTTTTCTTACAACTGTACTGTACCCAGATTTCTGCTAGGGTTGCCAATGTCCAGGTGAGGCCTAGAGTTCTCCTGGAGTTACAAATTATCTTCAGACGACAGAGATCAGTTCCCTTGGAGAAAATGGCAGCTTTGGAGGGTGGATTCTATGGCATGACATCACTGAAGATCTCCCTCTCCTGGCCAAACTCAGCCTTCCCCAGGCAACAACGCCCAGATCTCCAGGAATTTCCCAACCCAGAGTTGGCAACTCTAATTTCTAAAATCAGTGCATTGGTTGACTCAGACAATCAGTGCATTGGCTGATTTTGATGCTTTGACAGTATACAGATAAATGCCATCATTACAATGGCTACAAATAGCTATCTATAATGTTTTCTTAAAACAAAAACGTCTGCAGCTGAAACCAAAATAGGAGGCTGGCCACGATCTCATTCTCTACTCCTTTCATCTTGGGTTTTTGTTGCTAAACATCTCGGATGCATTTTTTGTTCTATATGCACGAATTAACTGTGGTTGGAGAAGTGATGCAGAAAGTTGTTTGCTGCTTTCTTTTCTTCTTATCCAGCTGTGTTCAGCTTTGGCAGAGCTGCACCTGTTGCTGACACCTGTTGTCAGCAGCAAGTAATTTTGATGGTGTCAACAATGCAAGAGAGACGGTACTCTGGCTGAGTTGCTTAACGAGAGAGGAATACAATTATCCATAGATAATATGGCAGATTTCACTGAAGCAACTCCAAGGATTCATTAGGTGTGCAATTCAGGAAATCCTAGTTCACCCGTAATCAGTTTAGCTGTTTTTGTTTTTGTATGCTGATTTAATGGAAAGTATGAGGACTGTGTTACAGCTAAAGCACTTTCCTCCTAAAACCCTCTAAGTCTAAATGCTTTCTTTTCTGTTAGCTGAAAAACAACACATTGTTAGGGTCATTCATAAAATGTCATGCACCAAGGTCAGGAAAGGGTCAGCAACATCAAGGATGAAAAGGGTCTTAGTTTAAATGTGGCAAATTCTGGTACAAAGTCTTTAAAAGAGTTTTTGTATATTGTGGCATACCTCTATGATCTAAGAATATTCATAAAGTAAGATGGTGTAGTTTTGATATAGTCTCTTAAGTGTTTAATGCAGACATATGTTGTAGTGGTTAGAGTATTGCACTAGGATCTGTGAGACCCAGGTCCGAATCCCCATTCTACCATGGAAGCTTGCTGGGTGACCTTGGGCCAATCGCACACTTGCAGCCTAACCTACCTTACAGGGTGGTTGTGAGGGTAAAATGGAAAAGAGGAGAACAAGGTAAGTCTCTTTGGGACCCCCTGGGGAGAAAGGCAGGATATAACTGAAGTAAATAAATCTGTTAGCTCCCATCTCTTCTCCAAAATAATTGCAGTGACCTAACCATTTTACCAAGCAAATGGAGCCCGTACAAAACTGGGCTTAGAACTTACTTTAAAAACTACACTCCAGATTCCAACATTCTATGTACACATTATGTTCTGGTAGCAGATGTAACTGCTTTGGCCTTTAAAAAAAAAACCAAGACTGAGAGTTAACTGGGGCTATTGGTCCTTTTGAATGAGTGATAAAACAACCTTCCTCTGTACTTACATGAGAAATCTGGGGGGCGGGGGGTTGCATCCAATCTAAATTCTGTGCACAGGATCCAAATTTCATTCCTCCCTCCTCACAAAGCAGCCCCAAATTCCCCCTAAAATGTGCTTCTGGGGGACAGTGGATACCCGGCAGCAGCTGGATGGAGATGGAGGGCTGCTGCTGGAGAGGGAATTGCCTCTTTTTGATGGTATCCCACCTGGGTCTCCAAAAACCTTGGAAACTGGTATGGTGATGTTGTGATTAAGACACTGGGCTGAGACTGGGGGGACCCAGATACAATTCCCCAGTGAGTCATGAATCTGACTAGCAGTGCAGTCTGACACTGAGTTGCTACATTCTATGCCCTTTGGAGTAAATCTGCCTAGGGATTGCACTGTATGTGACCTTGGGCCAGTCATACTCTGAGCCTTTCTTCACAGGGTTCTTAGGATAAAATGGAAGAGGGGAGAATGATGTACTATGTCCTGGGCTCCTTGAAGGAAGTGCAAGATAAAAATGTCATCAACAGAATAAAACTGAGACTACTAATTAGGTACCGTCTTCATTGATATAATATTCAGTAGAGTTTGACCGTCTCAAACTATGCCTAGTCTTGCTGACTGAAGCTCTATGGGGCGGTGGGAAAGGCCCCTCCTAGGGTTTCCAGGTCCCTCTTCAACACCAGCAGGAGGTTTTGGGGGCAGAGCCTGAGGAGAGCGGGGGTTGGGGAGGGGAGGGCCTTCAATGCCATAGAGTCCAATTGGTAAAGCGGCCATTTTTTCCAGGTGAACTGATCTCTATGGACTGGAGATGAGTTGTAATAGCAGGAGATCTCCAGCTAGTACCTGGAGATTGGCAACCCTAGCCCCTCCAGTGGTGCTTAAATATATTCCTGCTACTTGACAAATGGTTACTAGAAAGAAGGCAACCAAACAGTGCCTGCCATCTAATTCTAAGTCTTTCCTGTGGTAGCAGAAGTTAAGATCAATTATGTTGCTTGCTTTGGGAATAAGAAAAGTTTTAGTCAGTTGGGTCTTTGATGCTTCAGAGCAGATGCTAAGGGATCGGCAGCTGTGCTGTATGATAGAGCACATATTCCCTTATGATCAAAGTATGCACCGAGTTCCTTTATTTCCTAAATGTGTTTTTCAGAAATGTCAGAACTAGAAACTTGCTATTTTTTCTTTAATTTGTTCCTCTTAACAAATGAAAATTCAGTCATAGCATTCCTGAATGAGTACCTGATTCTGCACAGAGTCTATGCTTTGTAGCAAAACTGCATTTGTGCAAATTGCTAAATATCCTGCTCCTAGATTTTGTCTGGTCAGCAAGCCCTAGTCACAGTAGGTTTCCGAAAGTATAGCTAGAAATACAACCCCCAAACTGTTCCTTTTGGTTAATGTTGCCGCTGCTGGTTTTGTTTTTTGTTTTTTTTGGAGCCCTGCTTTTCTGCTTCTCCTATTTAAGGCAATTTCCCCAAGGCAGGTGTCTCAGATCCCAGTCCCATTGTCTGCTGGAGCTAAGTTTTGGCATATGAGTCAGCAGCCTTGTGCCTGACGATTTCCTGATTACAGGTGCGGGGGTTATTAGGGCTCATTTGCATGATGTGAGGCACAGCCCAGATTTTAAAACAGAAGCTCTTCATTGTAGCTGTGGCTCATTTGTTATAGAAGACCTTTTGCCACTAGTTTTCCACATGCTCTTCCATTGAAATTTCCCAGCTTGATTTACAGTCTCTTTCCAGAAAATCCATCCAGGGATTGGGTTGATTCTCGGATTCTTTTAGTATGTAGCATGGCATTCATGTCATCTGGGTCCAGTAATGCAATGCTGATGTCCCTGGTGCTTCAAGCTTGCTGACAATTGCTAGATGTTATTTTCCTTGTTGATGATAACTCTGTCCACCTGGCCCGGACTCCCTGTGGAAACTGGTGTCAAACTCTTTCTTGGTTTATTGCTGTCTATAAGGATTAAACTACTAAATTTGGTCTTCTGTTAGCAGACAACATACGTGGTTAGCCATCGTAGGTTCTCAAGATGAAGACAGACATGATGTAAAAAGGAAATGCGCTGCTGAGGCAGTGTACTGCCAGTTCCCTTTTATTTACATCTCTCTGAAGCATACCAGAGTACTGACTGCTACTATGTCATACTTGCCTACCCAGTTGCTACTGCTTCTTCTTCTGAATGTGAAGCAAGACAGCCCATAGCAAGTGCCTGAAATGAAAGCAGCACAACCTCCTCCGAACTTAGGCAACCATCCTCAGGGTATTTTTGTTTCCCAGCAAGAGAAAGTGGTTTTTGCCACTAGGCCAACTGTTGAATATCAGTGTTTAATTCACAGGTACATTAGACGACAACTGATAGTACATTCCCAACAATGTGGTATTACCTTTTTTATATACTACATTTATCATCAGCTTCTCTTGTGACTTTCTTCTTCTTCTTCATCACATTTCCTAAGTGCTTTTGAGATTTTTGAAGTTATATTCTTATTTAAATGCACAGGATTTTACAGTGTGGAGCCAGCATGGTGTAGTGGTTAAGAGAGGTGGACTCTGATCAGGAGAACCAGGTTTGATTCCCCACTCCTCCACATGAGCAGGAGACTCTAATATGGTGAACTGGGTTTGTTTTCCCACTCCTCCACATGCAGCCTGCTGGGTGACCTTGGGCTAGTCACAGTTCTCTTAGAGCTCTCTCAGCCCCACCTACCTCACAAGGTGTCTGTTGTGGAGAGAGGAAGGGAAGACACATCGTAAGCCGGTTTGAGACTCCTTAAAGGTAGAGAAAATTGGGGTATAAAAACCAACTTCTTCTTCTAGAGAAACAACAACTGTTACCAGATGCTATTGCGAATTTTTCACTTAAATATCCTTTGCGTTGAAATGAGAACATCCTCTTCCTCTTTTAAAGCTGTTCTAGTTTATGAATAGTCACAGGCAGCTGAACTTAGTCCTATAGTATTTTTCACTTTCATTGTTTATTGTATATCTTGCACTGTATGATGATATTGTTGCTTGCGTTTTGTTCTCAAAAGAACATAAGAAAGGCCCTGCTAGATCAGACCAAGGCCCATCAAGTCCAGCAGTCTGTTCACCCAGTGGCCAACCAGGTGCCTCTAGGAAGCCCCCAAACAAGATGACTGCAGCAGCACCATCCTGCCTGTGCTCCACAGCACCCAAGATAATAGGCATGCTCCTCTGATACTAGAGAGAATAGGTATGCAGCATGACTAGTATCCATTCTAACTAATAGCCATGAATACCCCTCTCCTCCATGAATATGTCCACTCCCCTCTTAAAGCCCTCCAAGCTGGCAGCCATCACCACATCCTGGGGCAGGGAGTTCCACAATTTAACTATGCGTTTTGTGAAAAAATACATCCTTTTATCTGTTTTGAATCTCTCACCCTCCAGCTTTAGCAGATGACCCCGTTCTCCTAGTCCTATGGCATTATTAATTTGATGTCCTGTACTGTAGGGCTACATTTTTTCCCTCCCTGTGTACTCTGTGATCTGCCTTGAGTGTCAGTGAAATTTAAGTAAGCAATTTTTTTTTTTAAAAACCCTACCAAACCAACCAACACATTGCTTGGACATGGCCACATGTCATTCTTTGATTAGCAGGTGGGCTTGTTGTCACTTTCATAGCTAAGGAATGTTGATCAGTCATTAAAGTGTGTCCACATTATATGCTCAAGAATAGATAAATCAACTGTGTGGAGTTCAGGAATTTGCTATATTCACACTCAAGAATCAAGTAGAAAAGGTTAAGCAGGAATGTGCTCGTCCCATAAGACAAGCCCAAAACCAGTTTAAGGAGGCCTGTCTTCTGAGAATCAAACAAGCTGCCTGTTTAAACTCTCCAACTTGAGAATCTTTTAAATAAAATGGAGGCACTGTTTACACATTGATCTGTTTAATTTTGCAAAGAAATGTGTGTTTGTACATCTGCATCATCCCAAAGCAGCACACTTGGACATAGAAGTATTGCCAATTGCCATTTCCAGTACTATACTTTATAAAGTGTTGCCTCCCTCGGTTTTATTGCTTAATATTTCCTGCATAGTTTCCTTTTCCGACTGCCTTTCCCCCTTGCATTAGGAACTGGACTGGTATGTGAAAGAAGTGCTCCCTCTACAGGAAGCTTGAAAGAGTAATAGTTAATTTGGAGGGGGAAGGGAGCATAGTTAGATTTTTCCTATGGGTAAGAAATACATTCTGTAAACTACTTCAATAAAGTCTGTTTTAAATATCAGAATTGTTATGTGTGTTTTCTGCTAATGACAGCAAGTTTACAAGTGTGCTATTTCAGTATGTTTTCCTTTTTAAAAAACATGGGGTTTTACTCCTGCATTTGCTATCTACGGTATCATTTTCTCTTTTTAATATGCACATCATTAATAAAATAAAAAGTCATATTTGCTTTAAACTTGTTAATCGAGACAGAATGAACCTAAAAGAGGCTTTTCAAGGTTTTTATATATGAAAAGGAATCTAACTTACAAAAATGGAGCAACAAGGAAGACCTCATTATGTTCCCACATATTTTACATACACATTATTGTTTGACTTCTCTTGACAGCACAGTACTAATGTCCCTAATGTAAGTTTAGATGAATTAATGGTAACCAGTATAAAAGAGCATGAGTTTAAGTCTACTTGAATTCTAGATAAACTATGTGAAATAAAACAACGGAAAGTTGGAAGTTTTACTTGCCTCAGATTACCCTGTTTATGCAAAAAGTCTTATCCTAATATAACAGCTGTAATCCTGTGCATTCTAACCTGAGACTAAATAACATTGGCTTCAGTGGAACTTTTTGAGTAAAGGGGCTGATGACTGGGCTTCATTCAGTTTTCATTAAATTACTTGTGGCAGAACCTATATATTTAAATCTCTTTATATAATTTATTATTGGCATATAATCATGGTGAGAGATCTTTGTTTTACCCATACAGATTTGGCTCACAAGAGCCTAATCAAGGTATTTTTCCAATCAAAGTTTGACAGCAGTTAACTTTAAACCAGCCAGTAAGATTTAAACTTTTTATTTTGACCCAATTTAAGGCAATGCTGCAAGTATTAGGAAGTGTGTAATGATGACTCTTTTCCTTCCCAACAGTCAGACAGAGTAGCAGGAAATTGGAGGTAGACCTTTGAATGAAGAGTTATGGGATACTTAATGCTGCCCCAGTCCCTAGAAAATGCTTGAGATCTTTGTGATCACCAGCACTCCAAATTGCCACTATAATCCATGATTAGTCCACAGCAGGAGAAAAAAGCACAACAATGGATCCTGGAAAGTGGCAGGGCTACTACCTTTGCAATGGGTTTCTGAAGACCTGCATGAAACAAACCTTTCACTAGACACAATGCTAATATAGTCATCAGTCTGGCACATCAGTAATGCTGAAAAGAAAGCCTGTTAATCCTCTCTGCAGTCTCTCCCTCCATACCCTGAGGCTGCGAAGAGACATGCCATGTAAAAAGAAAAGAACTGTCTGCAAATACCTCCTGTGACTCTTATTCTCACCTGTTACCCACTCCATTAAGGAGCCAGGTAAGAACCACCTCTGCTAAGGACAATGTTAGACAAATATGAGTGATTTATCATGCTGACTGTGCTGTGAGACTTAACAATCTTCCTCCTCCCTCTGCTTGCTCAGGTGGAGGAAATGCCCAGGGCTTTCTGATAATGCTATTCACATCTGGAGAGGAGTTCACTATGGAATTAAATATCAGAGTCTGGCATCAGCAGCATGTGTGCATTATGTGCCAAGAACCTAATCCCTGTCTGCAAACAGGAAAATAGAGGTTCATTTTTGCAACTGGTTAAATGAGGTGACAATAACTTGATTGGCAAAGGAAATAATGTATCTTAAATGACAGTGATTTATTACAGATCTCCTTGGAAACCAAGACAACTGGCATGTGATGTTTTCCTGTACAAAAAACAATTTCTGCCTAAGAAAACACCTTTATGAAGATTGTCACATGTGATAAATGTACATATTTGGGGCTTGATCTTTTGTTTGTTTTGCAGAATGTGTACACTGATAAACTCTGTTGGGTGCAGCTTCCCATTGTGTAGTAAAGGTGTGCAAAAAAAAACCCCTTCAAAACTGGTTGGAATCCTTTTATATTTTACTAACCTGAGTTTTTTTAAAAAAATAATTATTATTTAATCCATTTGTACGTTGCCTTCCCCCCCCCAATGGGATCACAAAGCAGCTTACAACATTCTCCTCACCTCCGTTTTATCCTCATAACAACCCCGTGAGGTAGGTTAGGCTGAGGCCCAAGACCACCCAGTAAGTTTCCATGGAAAAAGTGGGGATTTGAACCCAGCTCTCCCAGATACAAATCCAGCACTCTTAACCACTTCACCCCACTGGTTAGTTTTATTTGTGAAAACTATCCAATTGGCTTTTCCAACCATTTCAGAGGGAAAGATATTTTCAGGTTCAACATCTCTCTACCCACCTAACCCAAGTGGACCAGATTTCTTAGAGGATGTAGTCCTCACCCAAAGGATCAGCAGGCTGAAGTTGGTTCCCAGTTCCCAGCCTCCTAGAGGAAATGGGATAGCTGCTCCCACAAGTTTCTTATGGGTCTGCACTTGATTGCATCTATTTGTAATCATGAATAGATGGCTCTTTCAGTACATTCACATAATGCTCAGGAAATCTGAAAAGTTACTCATACTTGTCTCAAAGTTATTAGGAATAAATTTAATGCTGGCTAACTGAATACCAGTTCTTAATACATTCTAGGTCTATTTGGAGAACAGGGGCATGTTTTTAAAGTAATTATTAAGTAACTTTACATAATAATTACATAAGTAATTATTAAGTAACTTTAAATTCTCGTTTAACTGTGGTCTGAATGATACACCAGTTAGAGTACTGGACTAGGATCTGGGAAACCCAGGTTTGAATCCCCTCCTACAATGGAAACTTACCTGGTGACCTTGGGCCAATCACAGGCTTTCAGCCTAACCTACCTCACAGGAGCTTTGAGGATAAAATGGAGAAAGGGCGAATGATGTAAGCCAATAATCCATCCCAGCTTTGCTCTAGAATCTTGTTAGGCAAAAGCACTTGAATTTAGTTTAAGTTAGTTTCCTGAGTGAAAAGGGTCCCACTCACATGGTCAGTGTATTACACAGTAGCCATTAGGTACTGGCTCCTGGTCATGTGTCTCCATTTTCATGCACAGGATTCAGCTTGTGGTATAATGCTTAAAATCTCAAAGCTTTTGGGCATGCTGCCATGTACAATGTCCTGTACATAATATGAGGTGGAATGGGAAGTGTTGCACATGGATATTTCTACTAAATCAGCATTCCTTATGGCCTTGGCTTACATTTAGTTTGTGTTTCAGATCTGGATGTGTGCGGTTACAGAATTCCAGCACAGTGTTAGTGTGACTGTACCTATTTTTAATATTGAGAAATGCATCACTCAGTTTTTTTTAAACCAAGAATAACATCTTTGTGCTGCTAATGTAATCCTCCAACAAATTTCACAATCCAAATCTTGAATTGTTGGTTGTACACATATGTACTGTTTTTAAAGCCAGCATAGTGTAGTGGTTAAGAGCAGAGGGCTCTAATCTGGAGAACCGGGTTCGACTCCTCACTCCTCCACATGAAGCCTGCTGTGTGACCTTGGGCCAGTCACAGTTCTCTTCAAGCTTTCTCAGACTCACCTACCTCACAAGGTGTCTGTTGTGGAGAGAGGAAGGAATTGTGATTGTAAGCTGCTTTGAGACTCCTTAGGGTAGAGAAAAGTAGGGTATAAAAACCAACTCTTCTTCTTAAATTGTTTTATTGTCTTTTTTAACTGTTCATTGCCTTGACGGCACAAAGACAGCGAAGTATGCTTTTTGCCTGTGTGTACCTATAACAATCAAGATGCGTACCATGAGAAAGCACCTCTAAAGCAACACCTGGTTGTGATAACTGCAGCAAAACCAATTTGACAGCATCTGCTCCAACATGTAGTATTCTAAGATGTCTGAGACAGAACTTACAAGGTCAGTTTTGGCTGTTAGGGGCCCTTAAGGCAATGAAAAGTTAAAAACAGATAATATAGCAATTAAAAAACAATACATATGTGTAAAACCAATAATTAAAGTTTTGGATTTGAGATATTTGCTGTGAGGCCTCTTCCCAGCATTTTATTGCTCCGGGGCAGGGGGACAACGACAAATAATTGAGATGGAATATTACAAAAAATTGCTAGAACTCTCTGCAGCATGCACCAACACGAGATTCCAGTTATGGGGAGAGCAAGATATAAAGAAAGCCGGAGGATATTTTTCTAGAACAATAACTTGTACTCCTCTGGCACTATTATAATAGCATTGGCCACAAACCTTAGACACAAACAATCCATACTTTTTTTGTCACTCTGTCCAACACAATGTTTGCAAGAACTTTTCCTGTTTATCTGTGACATGCAGAAATTCCAAAAAAACTCTCCTTGATGTCCACTGATTTGCCGTTAACAAAGAGAGCGTGTTTCATTAAAATGGGCAAATTGTCCCTTGGCACCTTGGTGAGAGCTTAGCATCCATCACCATAAATATTAAAGTTGCCATTCTCCACTTCATTGTGGTGTGAAGACTGCAGTGTGAAAACAAACCCCATAATTATTTCACAGCAGGGGTGCCCCCCCCCAGCCTGTGCCTGACCTCGCTCATGCTGATGCTGGCACTGGAACAGAGGAACACAGTGGTGAAAGAAGCACTTTTAACAGATGCATCTACTCACGAGTGGTATACATATGAATACGGAGGAATGCAGAAATGTACCGGTAGTTCCAAATCCATCTTCCTACACTGCCATCAATCAATAAAAATTACCCAAGTGAATGTTAAACTCCATTCTGTCTTTCATACTTGTATATATATGCATCCCCCTTCTGGATGCACACCTTAACATGGTGAGGGGGTTTGTGTGTGTCAGGGAAGCTGAGAGCAATACCGTAAGGGGTCTAGACTCTATCAAGAGACTAAACTCCTAGCAGAGTCACTCAAGACGGAATGGTCACAGCTGAGACACCAGACGAAGATGCATCCACCCCCTTAAGGGATCAATGGCCACATCCGAGGAGAGAACAGGCAGTTCCAATGGGGATGGGGGCAGAGGAATCCCTGAAGTTTAGCTACTGGGCAGCAGCAGTAGTGGAAGGTGACACTGGCGGAAGATCTTTCATAGATAACAGCAGTGCCACTATGGATAACCCTGGTTAGTACTGTGCAGAAGAAGGCACTGGTAAACCACTTCTGACCAACCTTTACCTTGAAAACCCTATGATGAGACAATCCAAAATGAAAAAAGATATAGTGCTGGAAGATGGGACCCCAGGTCGGATGGCACTCAATCTGCTACTGGGGTAGAGCAGAGGACAAGTATGAGTAGCGCTGTTCTTAATGATGCGATTGGACTAAAGCAGAAAGGACGTTCAGTGGTTGGCATGAATAGATGCAAAAGGAAAGTCCGAAGCTGTTCGACACATATAATAGGAACATGGAATGTGAGGAGCATGAATCAGGGTAAACTTGAAATTGTTAAACAAGAAATGGAACATATTGGCATTTCAGTCCTGGGAGTAAGTGAATTAAAGTGGACTGGATTAGGACATTTTCAATCAGAAAATTACAAAGTGTTTTATTCAGGGTATGACAAAAAGAGAAGAAAAGGAGTTGCTTTAATAGTGAGGCAAGATGTAGCAAATGCAGTCAGGAGCTATAATGCAAAGTCTGACCGAATAATATCAATCAGACTTCAGGGAAAGCCTATCAACATAAGTATCATTCAAGTTTATGCCCCAACTACAAATGCTGATGAGGAAGAAATTGAAAGTTTTTATGCCAGTGTTCAGGAAGAAATTGATCACACACCTAAACAAGATATGCTGATAATCATAGGTGATTAGAACGCAAAAGTAGGAAACAAAGCAGAATCAAATGTTGTTGGCAGATTTGGGCTAGGCGCACAGAATGAAGCAGGAGAACGCCTCATAGAATTCTGTGAAGACAAGAATCTGTTTATTGCAAACACATGTTTCAGGCAACCAAATAGATGATTGTATACATGGACATCACCAGACAGCCAGTATAGAAATCAAATAGATTATATAATTGGAAGCAGAAGATGGAGAAGCTCTATTCTCAGCCAAAACAAGACCAGGAGCCGACTGCGGTACAGATCATGAATTGTTAATATCGAAAATCCAGATAAAGCTTAAGAAAAATACCAAAACATTCATAGCACCGAAATACAATCTAAGCAATATTCCGGAAGAGTTTAAAGACCATGTAAGGAACAGATTTGCATCACTGAGTTCAAGTGAATGTAAACCTGAAGAACTATGGGTGGTAACTAGAGATATTATCAAGGAAGAATGTGCAAATACTATTCCTGTAGCCAAAAG
Source organism: Euleptes europaea (assembly GCF_029931775.1). Lineage (NCBI taxonomy): Eukaryota > Metazoa > Chordata > Lepidosauria > Squamata > Sphaerodactylidae > Euleptes > Euleptes europaea. The sequence goes on along the minus strand of NC_079314.1, from coordinate 66,973,286 downwards.
AAAAGAAAAACCTCGATGGATGTCTGAGGAAACTCTTAAAATTGCCAGAGATAGACGAGAAGCAAAAGTAGAAGGTGACAGAAATAGAATCAAAAGTCTAAGTGCAACGTTCCAGCGACTCGCACGTAGAGACAAAGAGACCTATTATAATAACCAGTGTAAAGAAATAGAAGAGAACAACAGAAAAGGAAGAACAAGAGATCTGTTCCACAAGATCAAAGAAATCAAAGGGAAATTTAAAGCAAGGTTAGGCATGCTGAAAGATCAGCATGGAAACACATTAACTGAACAGGACAAAATAAAGAAAAGGTGGGAACAATACACTAAAGAACTATACAAAAGAGATGAAAGGATAAAAGATTATTTCCAAGAAGAATCTTTTGAAGAAGAACCTACAAATTTAGAAAGTGAAGTGAAAGCTGCATTGAGAGCAATCGGGAGAAACAAAAAGTTAAAAGAGAAAGTGCCAAAGCAGGACTACAGCTGAACATAAAGAAAACAAAAGTAATGACTACAGGAGAATTACACAACTTTAAGGTTGACAATGAGGAAATTGAAATTGTTCAAGACTTTATATTTCTTGGCTCCACCATCAACCAAAAGGGAGACTGCAGCCAAGAAATCAGAAGGAGATTGAGACTGGGAAGGGCAGCCATGAAGGAGCTAGAAAAGATTTTGAAGTGTAAGGATGTGTCACTGGCCACCAAGACTAGATTAATTCATGCCATCGTATTCCCTATTACTATGTATGGGTGTGAAAGCTGGACAGTGAAGAAAGCTGATAGGAAGAAAATAGATTCCTTTGAAATGTGGTGTTGGAGAAGAGTGTTACAGATTCCGTGGACTGCCAAAAAAACAAACCAGTGGGTTATAGATCAAATCAAGCCTCAACTGACCCTAGAAGCTAAAATGACTCAACTGAGGCTGTCGTATTTTTGTCACGTCATGAGACGACAAGAGTCACTGGAAAAGACAGTCATGCTAGAAAAAGTTGAGGGCAGCAGGAAAAGAGGAAGACCCAACAAGAGATGGATTGACTCAATAAAGGAAGCCACGGCCTTCGATTTACAGGATCTAAGCAGGGCTGTCAAAGATAGGACATTTTGGAGGACTTTCATTCATAGGGTCGCCATGAGTCGGAAGCGACTTGACGGCACTTAACACACACACACATATATATGCATCAGCCATGGAAGAGAGGATTAAAATCCTTCCCTGTGCCACATAAGAAACGTGTGCTTTGTTTTGCTACCAATTAATTATTACTAATAGACAAGACACGCCTTTTTTCCTTCCCACAGTTGTATTTCAAACAATTATATTTAATTTTGCTATTAAGAATCCCAAGTCACCTTTGGGAAATTTTGACTGTTAAAATTTCATATATTTTTATTTGTTACAATTTGAGGGTGGGTGGGTGGGTGGGGAGAAAAACAAATTAGGTAATGTGCTAGGGTAAGAGGAAAAGCTGATTATTCATGGAAGCTGTAAAAATTATTACAATTGGTTAAATATATTTTTACCAATATTCAGAACAACAAGATTTTCAAACGTCCTATTGCTAAAGGAGCATTTATATTATTTTATGTGAAACATTTATAGCATAATAATGCTATTTAATCCTTGCTCTTTCCACTGTGTATTTGACACAATATGACTTCAGGTATTGCCAAGGTAAGGCCTACTTTATCTGTTCTTCCAACCCACAAGTGATTGCCTTTAGGCTTTTTCATAATGTTGGTATGCATGGGGGAGGGGAGGAAAGGATAATCCATTACATGTTCTGCTCCCTTAAGCTAAGTGGATGAAAAAGGAGATAGAAATGTGAGAAACAAATGACTGAATTGCCAGTGGTTAACTGCCTGCCTTTAAATCTCAGTTTCCAACTCTCACAGGTTCCTGACAGGACAGCAAAGGAGAAAGTGCACCCTTTCTGCTTTCTTGTTGTGGCTGACTAAATATGAGTCAGTCAACTGAGGATAGTGCTAAGTAGACCGAGTGGTTTAGAAAATAACAGCTTGATTACAGCATAGCAGAAGAATTCTGCATGGCTGAACTTTCCAGAGAAACTCTGGGGAAAAATCTAGCACAGTAACATTGTCAATCCTTAATTCTTTCATTAACTATCTGTCACACTCCTTGTAACACTGCATGATCGTTATTCCAGCATACTCCAGATTGCACAAAATGGGAGGCGGCACAGCGGATAGTTGCACACGTGTGGAAATAAGCAAGCCTGTTGGTTTGCTCACCCACTCTGTGAATAAAGAGGGAAAAGATCATTCAGAGGGAGATGCTGATGATTAACAAGACAGCTTGTTTCAAAACAACTTAAAAGGCTATTCCTGTTCTATTTAGATCCGTTCCAGTGAAAAATTAAAATCAGCGCAGCCCAAAGCATCTTGATCGGTTTTGTTTATATTTTGTTCAATGTAGATAACAGTAGAATGGAATGTGCTATTGGGTCCCCTCTGCTTTGGAAGAACTATTGCTGCTTTAATGAACTCCAAGTGGTGAATGGGTAGGTTACACTCACTTGACAGATTTCTTAAATGAAGTTTCACTAATGGCAATGAAGGGCAACTAAGGCACCACATCCAAAGGTACCCTCTAGAAATGAGCGCTCGGCCACTCATATGGTAGAACACCCTCCCCGCCACCCCCCGTAATGGGATGTTCAATCAAACAAACTCATAACAGGGAACTCTGGTATGTCAGTATAACATTTATTTTAAAACAACTCTAGAAAAATACAAACGTAACATTGTGAGCCTCCTGGGGAAGTGCATTTATTGCCTGTCGACACACATACAGCTTCTTTTCAGGTTCAGGCCTGGTGGAAACCTGTTTTTTCTAAGAACAGAAATGAGGTTGAAACAGTGTTGAATAGTCCATGTGTCAATCCATTAACATCTTGGTCATTTTTCAAACCAGGGCTGTGTGCACAGTGCTAATTGGCTGACCCATGTGCATCATGAACAAAGCCACTGTCCTATCAGAGCAGATCCCAAAGTTTAAGTGAACCAGAAAACAGCTTTTTTAAAAAGCACCAAACAAATGTTTGCTCTGAACTGGTGTTTAGTCAACTTGTTCAGCTATACCAGTGGTTCCCAAACTTTTCGGGCCACTGCTCCTTTGGTTCCACAAACTTAACCCCAGTGTCCCCTACCCTACCCTGTAAAAAGCATTATTCAAAAAGGGGTTTGCATGGCACACTAAAGAAGATAATAACAATAACATTTCAAAACAGTAACAATTAATTGCACATCTATTCAAATCAAATTTAAAAAATTTAGTTGAAATTTATTCAACAAAACTGATGAACTTGATCCATTGGTACCAGCTCTTCAAAGTCTGGGAAAAAATTCTGATAGTTTCCACCAAATCTGCCAGCATGGTGCCATTGCTTGATCTGTTGTAAATTAGAGAACAACACAGTTGAAGGGGCCCACCTCTAGCACCCCCCCGCTGCTCCCTTGCCTCTTAGTGCCCACCTAGGTAATCCCACTGCCCCCCAGGGGCTGGTACTGCCCGCTTTAGGAACCACTGAGCTATACGAATGTGGTACAAAGATTTCAACAACCCTGTGAACAGACTGGGAAGAATTGTGTAGCTAGAACTCGTCACCAGTGTGACAGTGTGTCTGAGGGCATGCCATATATTGCATTCTTTAGCATCTTCTTTCCTGGTGTTTAAGTCCAATTTTAAAGTCCAATTACTATGTAAAACTTTCTATAGAAAGCTTAGTGACTGTGGCATAATGGCTCTCACAAGTTCTGTTTCTGCTCATGTGGGGACAAAAAATGTTCCAGTCATCCTGGATCCTCCATCCAGCCCCCCCCCCCCGCTTTTTCTGCTTCCCCTGTTCTGTTCTTTCTGGGGTGCTACTGCCTCCTAGCCTCAAAAGAGTATCTCCTGCTAAAGGGTGCTTTAGTGCTGCTTACCTCATTGCCATTAAAAGGTCCACTCTGCAATTGCATCTTCCACTTGGCATGTTCTGTCTAGCTGCTGTGGGGACCAACAGATGTGCACAGACTCTTTGGAGATTGTGGGACCAACCTCAGCCCCCTCCCTGTGCTCCCCCAGGGTAAGTGTGTCCAAACAGGATCTGAAAGGATTCCAGAGATCAGGCCAGCAGCATCCAAATTATAAAAGGAAATTATTGTTAAGTGCTTGTGTGCCTATATACACAACAAATGTGAGCAAGATCAAATGAAACGTGATATAATTGCATATCCTTGGACTCTGTTCGTTACTTATTTCTAAAGGTAAGGACAGATTCTTTCTCTTGGAGTCACCCGCATCCAGACATGATTCATACCTCTGTTTCATAGATAGGGTTCCATTTTCTTTGTTTAGAAAAACTGCCATTGAAAAAGGAGCTAAATCTGAGATGATTCCTTGGCTGAGCAGTTGGCTAAGAAAAACTAAGACAGAAAAAGGCCCCTTTCTGAAGACAATGCATTTTATATCCCTTTCAAGCTTTTGCCCTTCTCCAACCAAGTCTCAAACCCTTTAATCTGTGGAAATGCAAGAATGGTATCTTGCCTAGTGGCTAAGGAAGGAATGGGGAGGGGAGTGGCAAGATGGTTGTGGAGCTCCTGTCTTGAGTCAGTCAACCTCTTACCGAGTTCACTCGCATCTGCCCTTTTCCATAAACATCTCCCTTGTCCTCTTTTTGTTTCTTTCCACTCTCCTCCCTAATACTAGTAATGATAATCAGAAGCCCTTCTAAGCAAAAGCTCCACATGGCCCTGCCTGCTTTCTAAAAACATCAGCCGGGCACCATGGAGCTGACAGGCACCATGTTGGGGACCCTTCCTCTAAGTAATAACTATTACTGGATAAAATCCACAAATATTTAGGGACAGGAGTAAACTGTTGGGTAAATCTTGAGAGGTATGGAAGGCTAGGCATAGAATACTATATATGGATAAAGTTGTTTTATTTCTAGTCTGGTTCCTGAGTTGGAGATCCGATTTCCATTCCTCAGCATTCCAAAAACTAGACTTCACTGAAGCGATCTATATGACCATAGTAAAATACGTCCGGCAGCACTGAAGGGGATATAATGAATTAGCAATAGAGAACATTATCTACATATAAGTATTACTTATTGAGATTCTTTTCCCTTACCAGGGTTAAAACAAAATGACACTATATCAGTAGCTTCCCAACTCTGTAGTTCATAAAATAGATAATTTTATATGGATAAACAGTTTTGGCATCTCTTAGTACATACATATGTAAAGTTAACCATATTGTCACAGATACAGTACACAATGAATTGTGAGTAAATACTAGTGGTTCAATGGATCTTACTCATAAGTAACAGAGTTACATCCTTTTAAGTCCATTGAAGTCAATGGGCTTAGAAGGGTATAACTGTTTAGGATGGCACTGTGTTAGTGGTCTTGATTGTAGAGTGTACATTGTCATCATACATTTGTCTATTATTTTGGGAAAGCAGCTTAATAAAGATGTCTGTTAGATGTAATCTGAAACTGAATGTTTCTCTAATCATGATATTTATGAAGTCAGTCAGACATTTTGCACAGTCAGTTGATTTGAAGGCATTACCTAACATTTCTAATGCGCTGAAAACTAGTTGCCCTCCTACAATGACACCTAGGTGTTCCTGAATTAATGGTAGTCTACTCTATAGTGATGAACCTGACACAGCAATCAGCACAAGTATTTCTTGCTTATGATTCAGAAGTCAAAAGAACAGACCTTATCTATAGGGATCTCTCCAGAATGTTTTGGGAGTTTTCCCATACGTATACTCTTTCTTTCTCTATATTATCATCTATAGTGGATCCCATTACGTGGAGAAAAAGGCCAAGATCCAACAGCCATATAGTGGGCCTAGAGTACCTCTGCATGCCTATGAAAGCAGTGTTGATGTTCCCTTCAAGTTGCAACCCTTCCTGTTGTGTGGGTGCTACTACAGAATGCCAGGATGGGGCAGTGCATGGTCATATCAAATTGAGACTTGCATGGTAGCCCAAGTGTGGTGACAAGCTGGTGTTCTGGTCTCCAAGTGGATTCAAGATCCAACTCAGACATGGGTCATTTATGCATGGGTACTTGAACTCACATTTGCCCCGTCTGACTCAGTTGTTCCTTTGAGTTCTGCATGTGTTTTCCATCCATTAAAATGACCTCGCTGCCAGCCCTCACAATGTCCGGGTCTTCCCATTCCTCTGTTAACCCGACTCATCTCTCTCCCCTGAGCTCAGCCTGGATGAAATCTCTGTGCAGAAGGCAAACCACGGGCCACAGAAAGATTGGCATCTCTCACTGCCAATCACAAAGCAGCATGTAAAGAGGTGAGGATTCAAATGCTTCCTGCTTCCTGGGGGCTCTTTCTGAGCAAAAGAAAGCCTTTTTAAAACCAACACTTGGATTTCTCTCCCCCCCCCTTCTTTCAGATTGCTCCGTTTTTTGTTCTTAAAATGCTTTTTTATGCAGCAATTGGGTTTTGGGGTGGGGAATCTTTTCTCACAGTGAGCACTGAGAAGTAAGACAATTACAAAGCAGCATTTAAAGGGTCAGGACTTGATTTGAGCTTGGAGAGAGCTTGCTGCAGATTCCCAACTAGAAAGTGTGGGTCTAGCCAGCAACGAACCTCAGGTAAAACTCCCATGCATAAATGACCATGATGTTCTCTGAGTGACCTTGGGCCATATTCACACTCATTCAGTCTAACTTACTTTTCAGGCTTTTGGTGAAGATGAAATGAAAAGCATGTACACAACCCTGAGCTTTGTGGAAGAAGAGTGAGATAAAATTTAATTGATATTCTCCAGCTCAAGGTGCATGAAGAAGAAGAGGAGGAAAAAGAGGAGGAGCTGGTTTTATAAGCCGACTTTCTCTTCCACTTAAGGAAGAATCAAACCAGTTTACAATCACCTTCCCTTCCCCTCCCCACAACAGACACCCTGAGAGGTAGGTGAGCTGAGAGTGTGTGACTAGCCCAAGGTCACCCAGCTGGCTTCGTGTGTAGTAGGGAAACAAATCCAGTTCACCAGATTAGCCTCCGTCGCTCATGTGGAGGTGTGGGGAATCAAGCGGTTCTCCAGACCAGAGTCCACAGCTCCAAACCACTACACCATGCTGAAGTGAATTGTTTGTCTGGCAATAGAGCCTGAAATAAAGCAAGCTGATTTTACTGCACTGCATTGCTCCATCAAAGGTTATTCTCCTAGTATTTACATCAGCCTTGGCCAATTCAGAGGTTTCAAACAGCCTACCAATCAAAGAGGTCAATGTTCTACATCTTTACAGCCCTAGATTCTGGGCTTCCCAGTTAAACCTCTGGAGTCTCTGGCTCTATAGAGAGCCCCCATTTCACAACATATTTATAGAGCAGAGAGCAAACAAGAGTACAGTTAAAAGGGAGGGTCTGAAAATCCTGGTGTTCCCACAGAAAGCTAAAGTGAACATGAACAAGGTGGTAGACAGAGACTCTCTGCCACTATTTCAGTCATTGTAGCTGCGTTTCCCCCTATTTTTCAAGAATTGCTGTAGCTGTCTAGAGGTCCTAGCTGGTTTAAATAAGCATTTCACCTCGCTGTTGTAGATGAAGTCATATGGAGAAAGCAAGAGGGACTTCAGTGTGTGTGGGCCAGCCTTAAAACACCAATTGAGATGCTTCTCAATGTACCCTTCTGCAACGGTGATGACAGCACACTCCAAGTTTCACACCGCTTTCAGTCAAAAGAGAATATCTTCACATCAGCCCTTTGAAGAAATAAAATGTCCATATCTTCATAAACGTCCACTGAAGACACTCAGGCTCATAGTTTTTCCACTAGGTATGCCCATGTACACTCAACATACTCAAGAGCTGGGTGCATGGATCTGTCAAGGTACGAAGGGGGATGGGGACTGAGTAGACACAATCCTGATCCTCCCCACCCCGTGAACATTTCTTACCCGATTTACTGTCTGCATAGGACTATTGATAAAACTGGATAAGTTGATCAAAGTACTCAAAACCTGTATATTGAATTGGTACCATTTTTAAGACTCAGTTTCTGAAGTGCTGTTGGAACTGAATAGCAGATCAAATGGCCTAGAACTGAAAGACGCATCACATGTTAAACTCTCCTATGTTTTAACAGCCTGCAACAAGTAAGTAAACTGATTTCTAAATATTAGCTTCTTCCCTTTTCATTATTCTACCAAGTCGTTGGTCCCAATCTTCTTTTTCTGGTTGAAACTTTCACATCTCAGTAGCAATTCCACAGGGTAAGACACCATCAGCGTGCAAAGCTTTTATTCATATTTAGGCCGGAAACTGCCATCTGCTCCTTTGAATATTTTATCGGCGATGCTCCCCATATTTTTCTTCATAGCCTTCAGAGGATTCTCATGCAGGAGTATCTGAGTTAGATATTTTTGTCGTTTAATTTTGCTCTTGGTTTTATGTGACACATCAGGAACGGCGTAGGAAATGACGAATTTCACAAAGTAGATGATATGCTGGAGAAGGTTCATATAAACAAGGTCAGTTATTCAGATTATATAACCATTATTAGGGAGAAGTACATAGTCGAGGCACTGAGAAATGTGTCCTAATCCAGACTTCTCTGTGTGTTTACACACCCATCAAGCTTTGGGCATGTGGGCTTCCTCATTCATTTCAATAGAGGGAGCCAATATGAACATAAACTGAAAGGTGCTCACAGATAAGGCTCTGCTGCTGAAATGACAGTGGAAGCATTTCTCCAAGAATTGCTTGGCTGGTTACTAAGGGACTTTTCCCAAACATGTCCGGGGACAAATTCTTGCATTTTTAGCTCAGCTGCAGGAGTCTGAAAGAAGCTACAATCAGTGCTGTCACAATGTGACAGCTGCCAGGCAGACCGACAACCTAAGCTCTGCTATGGTACTATGAAAAAGAAAGGGCTAGCACTAGAGTTACCACTGTGTACAGGCTTTGGGGAACAGAGGGGTACTAGATGCTGATTTTTTCAACATCTCTCTCATTGATTATTTTTTTTACTGAATCAGTTTCCGAGAGACAGGCCTGAGGAAGTTGCACCTCAGTCCATGTGATTGTAAGTGGGGCAGAGACAGTCACATGGGTTTAGGATGGGGGGTAAAGCTGCCAGATCTAGGTTAGGAAACTCCTGGAGATTTGGGAATGGAGCTGAGGGAGGACAGGGACCTCAGAGGGGTACAATACCATGAAGTCCACCTTCCAAAGCATCCATTTTCTCCAGGACAACTGATCTTTGTAGTATGGAGATGAGCAGTAATTCTGGGGGATTCCCAGCTCCTACCTGGAGAATGGCATCCCTATGTGGGTTCATAAGGGGATGTTAGGGAAGCTTTGGAATAAACAGATGAAATACATGTTCATCATTTTATTCTTTTAAATATAAAATGTTAAAGATACTCTTGAATGGTACAGCTCAGGATGAAACATACTGACCTCCATGACAATGATGAATGATAATTTGGCCGCAATAACATGCCAGTAATAGATATTGTGTTCATACTGATGTTCATGTCCAGGAGGGTATCGAAAATCCCGGTATCTAAAGAAATTCAAGCAGTCATTTCAACACTTTCTGTAATAACACGTTTAGGCCAGAAATCTTCTGTCAGTTGTCATTTGCTATTATATTGCATTATGAAGCAAATTGACAGGTGATGACATTCTGATAGTTAAAAAAAATTAAGGATATCCATTTAAAATGGAACTTGCCTGCATGTTGTTTGATTCTTAAACCATGGAAAGACCGGCTTGCTTTCATTTCTGAAGTCTGATATAGCAAAGACGGAAAGCGTGTTGTTTATGTACCCCTTCATGGTATAACTGCTGTGATCCCCATAGGGAGGGACTGAAAATGACCAGTAATAAACTAGGCGGGGAATCATATCTGATGTAAAAGCAATGATCATTGCCTGCATTTCCAAAGAGAGAACAATAAGTACAATTTAACAAAAAGACCTGGAGAGAAACAATTTTTCTCTGCAGCTTCCTTGGGAAAAAATATATTATACCATTTTAATGCTGAGCACAATCAAATCTCTCCAGTAAATGGCAGACTACCAAGGAAACCTATTTTGTTATTACTGTGGTAGCTGTAACAAGCTATGTATGTTCTTTGGAGGAAAGGGGAGGATACAAATGAAGCAAAATAAAATAAGCCTGCCCTTTCTAGATTCCCTTTACAGAACCAAATAGCACTTCCTTCCCAGATCACTACTACTTAGTAGCTGTTGCTATTTTGTTATTCCCCCACTATAGCTTTTTCCATAAACCTAATCGTGTTTCTTTCTTTTCCTTCTGTCAACTTCCTACATCTTGTATATCAACTGAAGAGCTTTAGATCTCTCTCTCTCCCTCTCTCTCATACACTAGGGGCACCCAGTAATGTTGACGAGCTATTGGGGTGGAGAAAAGGACCTACTTATTTGGCCAGTGCACACAGTGATGACCATAAGCATAGATGGTTTTAAAAGAAGATTGGAAGATTCATGGAGAGTAGGCCCATCAATGGTTACTAGCCATGGGAAATAAGGGGAACCTCCATATTCAGAGGCAGTACACCTGTGAATTACCAGTGCCCAGAGGCCACATCAGGGGAAAGTCTTGGTCCCTATGCCCTGTTGTTGCTCCAGGGCAACTTGCTGACCACGAGGGCAAGATAGTATGCCAGATAGATCACTGGACTGATCTAAATGTTCTTTTAAAAAAGTACCCTGATTCTTCTTCAAGAAGCTGAGAGTAATGCTTTCAGAGTCTTGATGACCCAATTATTAGCCAGTCCCAGCCTACTTAGCTTCACAGACAAAACTATGTCAGGTGTCTTCAGACCATTCTCTTGTGCCACATCATGATAAACCCCTAGTGAGATTCAAAATAAATATCTACTATGGGAACATTATGAGTTACAATTCCATCACTGTGACTTCACAGAAACAAAGATTAGGACCAGATCTTCTATGTTAAGCAAAATGTTAATAAATGGTAGTTACAATATTCTACATTCCTGGTACTCCACAGGATCAAAATATTTTGCTGCTTTTCTTACATATGATTAAACAAGAACTTTTTTTAAAAAAAAAGTGAATTCAAAGTATTTTATCTGCACTGTGGTACTGCCTTTCTTTTACAATGTGCTTTTCACATAAACTTTCACTTTCAGCCTCCTTTCAAATTATTTCCAGATATGCTGTATACAACCATGGGGACATAAGCAGAATTAATTATCCTGTGCATTTATAAAGGAAACATTTCCCATGCCCCTGATCCATAGACTGAGTTTTAGAGAATCATACTGGGGGGAGGGGGGGATGATCTCCATTTTCCAAGTTATAATCATTTTTCCGTTTATATGAGAACAAATGAAAACTGGTTTTAAAACTGGCAACATGTTCTGGTATACTGAGGTCAGCCGTGTTGGATGATACTGCCCGTTCCAAGATAGTTTTGTGCAACAGTCCCTTGTAGCTCTGTGGGTATTTCAGAAATTAATATGTGAAGCGGAAAGAAATAAGATATACTATATAAAGGATACACTAAATCAATAATTGTAGGGAATGGGTAAAGCACAGATTTCCAGTTAGTGGGAACCTCTGTTGGTGGCAAAGCTACCAGACATTTTCCAAAACTGCTAATTTTCCAGTCACTGTGGATGCTGTTACTGGCTATCAGCTGATAGAAAAAATGGTAATTGATCACTTAAACTTGCACATATTTGAATATGAATAAACATTAGATCAAGAGAAAAAATAATATTTCTTTGTTCCCAGCAGACGTCATCTTTCACTCATAGGAGAGAATGCCTCTTTTAAGATGCTGCAAGAGACCAGTGTTTTTTTAACAGTTAAGTCATTTAACATCTTTTTATATATATATTGCTGCTCACCAGGGACAGCTTTTTAACAAAATAAAACTTTTTGTCAATTAATGTAACTGATTAAACACCTAAATATTGAAGCCCTAGTTGTTCTACTTGCACACATCTCTTTGTAATCCTTTTCTTTGGACATAGTTTTCTTTTATCAGCTCCTGGGGATGGATTAGGAGGCAGAGATAGGATGCTGACAATTCTGTGCTTGAAGTTTTATATTATCCTGAAGAATTTAGGTAAGCATAAACATGGCTGGAGGATTAATTTATACCAGTGCCACTGGCCCAGCTGCTACCTTGCAAATATTCTTGATCAGGGCTTTACAGCCAATTCCTGACCTGAATTGATGAAAGTCCTTAGGAGGCCAGGAAGGGGCTGCATCGGCATTCGTGCCCCCTACGCCAGCACCCATGCCACTTCCGCCATCCCAGATGGCACAGACGCCGGTGGGGGAACCCGGACGCCATCCTCCCGGTGCTGCCGCAGCAGCGCCACCCAGGGATGCGGCTGGGCCTTCGGCCGGTGTCCCACTGACGTAAAGCCCCACGCCAGCATTCCAGGGGGTGTTCCCGGGGCATTCTGGGGGGCAGAGCTGCAAGCAGGCAGCTTCCTGAACCCTTTCGCCCCAGGTACGACAACTAAAAGAGCTGCGCCAGCCTTGCTGTTTTCAATGGGGCAAAATGCCCCCCTTAAAAAAAAAACCCTTCAAAAGGCTTTTCAAAGCCTTTCAATGCCCGGGGAACGGCTTTGGAGGCACCGCAATGGTGCCTTGGCCACTCCATCCCCAGCTGCCAAAGGCTCAGGAATGGGCTGTTAGTGTGACAAAGCAATTCTGCGGCAGCCACTGGGAGCTGCCGTGGGCCTGGCAGTGGTGGAGCCTGGGATCTGTGGTGGGCCTGGTTACAGCAGTAGCAGCAGAGCCCAAGAGACGGCAAAGCCCAGGAGCCACTCCAGGCTGGGAGCCACTCTGGCCCAGCCACGGCTGTGGCAGACACTGGGAGCTGCTCTGAGCTCAGAGCAGCTCCCAGGTACTGCTCCCGCTGCAGCCAGGTTCCAAGGTGAGTGGTGGGGCCTGGAGTTGTGTCAGGCTCGGCAATGGGGGTGGGAGAGGAAGCTGGCAGGCAGCTGGGAGCGCCACCACTGCTGTTGCTGTGGGGGAGGGAGGTAGCAAGCAGGCACCACTGTTGTGGGGGGGGAGGAAGTAGGCAAGTGGCTAGGAGCGCTGCTGTTGCTGGGTGGGCAGCCGGGAGAGTGATGGGGTGTATTTATACACTTTTCTCCCCAATTTTTCCTTTTCTCCCTAACTGGAACCCAAAGTAGCCTATCACATTAATTTCCCCTCTTGTATTTACAAAAACATTGTGAGTTAGGTTAAGCTGAAAATTATGGCGGGTCCCCCAGCAAGCTTCTATGGTACAGGGAGGATTTGTACAGGTTTGTCTCTAGTCCTAGTCCAACATACTAACCACTATGCCACATCAGCACACTGTTGGCAAACAAGTAATTAAGAGAAAATACAGAGAGAGAAAGCATAAAAATTGGACTAAAGATTACTTCCTTGATTGAAATCGCTGACATTTAAGGTACAGATTTTTGTTGCTGTAAGACTGCACTTACATTTGTGACCACAGCAAGAATGGCTATTCCTTGCATGATTGGCTGCCATGCTCCTATGTCCTGAGCTTTTTGAGGAATCATACGCCTGAATTGTGTTGTAATCTTCCAGGCATCCACACGTATTTCCAGCAAATTGTTAATAAGAGCCAGAAGGGGTGCCAGGGGAAATGATGCCACAAATAAGGTCACAAATCCAAACTGTATAACTGTCAAAGAGAAATGCAACATGCATTGGTGAAACATTTAACACTGTGTCTTTTCAGAGGTCAGAGCAGTGCATCCCTGTGCTTAACCACAGAACTACTCTAGGCTACCCAAAAGTACAAGTTCCTTGATAAACATGGGCTGTTACATCCCAGAAATGTGAAACTATAGAATACAACCATTCTGCAACCTTCAAGCAACGAAAAAAAATTCAAATAGAATCCATTTTACTAATAAGTGCAGATTTTTTTGGTGACTCTCCCAAGTATCTTTTGGCCTTATGCTTATTTCTTGCTGCAAGAAAACAACAATATACAGTTTAGATGTTAGCATTTACACAGAAGCTAATGTATCTATTCTGTGCCAAAGCCTTACACGTGTAGAGCTTTCACCTAATGAAGAAAATGCTCCACGGGTTTTTAGGATTCTCTGTTGTGCATGTCTCTGCTGCCAAAGACACCTGTACACCCATATGATCTTAATCATGTTTCTCATTGGCGCATCTAATGTCTCACATAGAAGACCAGGGAACTTCTTTGTATCAAGATTTAAAAAAATAAATAACAAACTCAACAAATAATCTAGCCTTTCCACTTTGTGCAAGTCTGTAAATGTTTACTTCTTCAGTCTTATTTATTTATTTAGTGACACTCTAGATAAAAATTGGATCCAGTAAATTATGCCACAAGTCTGAGAAGTAAATTGCTGGCTTACCCATTTCAAGATACTCATAAAACAATCCAAGCTTGCCAATCGGTTGCAGGTGGTAGTCCTGTTCCCAGCGTGGGACAATAATTTCCGACCGAGCAGCACTGCAACATCTTCCGATAAGGTTCTTAAACCATCTATGAGTTTGGATCACACCAAGATTTAGTCTGTCTTCTAAAGAACGTGTACCATAAATATTTTGTTCATATGGAATAACAAACAGGGGATTGTGAGACTTGTGGAGGGATCCCATTCTTTTTGTTCCCCCCCCCCTTACTGGGCTGCTCACTCACCAGCCAGCCCACCCACCAGCCTGCAGAGCCACTACCAATGACTGCCTGGCTCACATAGTGGGGGGGGGGGGAACAGCTCCAACTACCCCATTTTCCCCACACACAATGCCACTGCCTCCACCTGCCTGCCGCATGCAGCAGCAGCTCCAGGTTGCCCATGTCTGCAAAATACCCCATATCCTGAACCTTGCCCCATTCTCTAAGTCTATTGATCCGCATGGGGGCCAGGTTCAGACTACATATAGGATAGGTTTGACTGCTCACTTACGCAGTAATGGGTATGATTTTTCACTGCCTTGCACTAAAGATCAAGATCAAACTGAATCTCACTCATGGCTACATGTATCTTTTCTTTGACACTGAATTTAAAATTAAAAGTATCTACCACAACTGTGAGTTTCAGTGGGGAAGACAACAGAGTAGGGGAAGGAAGTAGTTTGACCCTTTCCTTTCCCATTATTTTTTTAAATTTTCCCCACACTCCTCTTTAACCCACGAGGGATTAAACCCCCCCCCCCAATATGTCCCCCCTATGAGATGAAACACAGCTTTGGGGAGCGGTACAGCCACAGAAAAAAAGATGGAGCAGCCCCAATCCTCTATTTTCATTTTCCTCAAGAAAATGTCAGAATAAAGATATTTCTAACTGTGTTCAATGTATAGTTTGACCCTCAGCGCCGCGTAGGTAGAGTCAATTAGAACTGTGCCATTTTACTCCCACCACGTAGAGTTTCAAACATCTTTGTAAAAATATAATGATTCTATAGAGTAATTCTTTTTGAATGGCAATATTCTTCCTTTTGTGTTTTGTGTCTCAGAGATGGGAATTGCAAAATGTAATTTCAGAATTTGCTGTGAATCAATACAATATGCAAACTCTCTGTCTGATAGCAGCTATCCTTTGTTCAGCACAAGATAGTGTAGATGAGGTAGATGATAATGTTTTCCAAAGTAGTCAACAGGAACAAAAGTGTCATTTACTTAGTACAGAGCCTCTAATTCTGTAAGTAATCAATCTGGCTCTGAAACATCTACACTGAGCCAATTAATGCTATTTAAAACTATGTATAGTGAGGCCAGTTGAACTGTTGCCCCAGAATATCTTTGCTGTTGTAAGCCTTCATCCCAGAATCCGTTTATTTAACCAATTTTAAAATGTTTGCATTATTTCCATGACCTCTTATGTTTGCTCTTAACAAATAAATTCATAGTAAGTGCAAAAATGGCAGACTTCAGAACATATTCTCCCAAACAGCTGACCTTCAGTGGCATATTAAATACTTTTAATATGCTATCAACCATGTTGACAATCGATTAAAAGACAAAAGAGGATACTCTCAAATTAATTTGTTTAAAACTGAATTCCCCATTGGGTAGATCTGCACAGACTCCAGATTAATGGCACAAACTTGCAATTGTAGAATGCAACTCCTATAAAATGAATATACTGAGAAATATTTAAAATAAGAAAATGTATAATGTTGTCCCAATATGCTATTTGTATGCACTAATACCACACCCTTCAGAGAGAACAGAATGCAAACAGCAACTCCCCAGGGCTGTTCTGTGTCAGGGAGGAGGCTTACGTCCCCTTCGCCATGCTCCCAATCTAAATTGAGCCCATGCCTGTCAGGGAATTATGTTCTGAGCACAGAACTCCCAGAGTGTATATCTGATTGAAAAGACCAGGGTGGACATGCAATGGACACAAAGGGTTTTGTAAAATATACTTCATAATTTGGAATATAATATTTTAGAAATTCCAAATTAGCCCACAGTTCATTTATACTAGATTTATACTTGGCATATGAAAGGGAGGAAGAAAAATACCCATCTAAATGTCTTCCCCTTGCTTCTCTCTCTCTCTCTCTCTCTCTCACACATTTTCAGTGGTTTTATGGAAAAGATGTCTTTTGCCTGCCAGCATTATTTACTTACGGAAGAAGCACTTCTTGAATGTTATTCCAGATCGCTTTGCCTCCCATTATTATTGTCAGCTGTGTTGTAAGTTCAAGAAGACATCCACCTGGATCACACTTAAGATGAAATAGCAGAGAGGAGGCTTTACATTTTAAAAAGAATGAACTTACATGAACTGATATACTGAAGTAGCTAAGCGTGATCTAGGAAGTCCCCTGTATAAATGCAGTTGCACCCAAGATCTCCCTAGCTGGCTTCAAGCAAACCATTCTTTCTCAGCTCCCCCACTTGCAGTACTGGGTAATAAAATGGCCTACCTTATAGAGCTGTTGTAGAGATGACAAAGATAATGTGTGAGAAGTCTGGGCATATGATTTCTTTCACTGGGTATTAATGGCATGACCTGCTTCCATAAGTTCCCTGACCTCAATTATATTTCCTATGATTTAAACAATATAGTTTGTATCCATCTAGCTCTTTAGCTGATGAAAAAGGGAGGAGAGGGTTTCCTCTGACCACGGAAAATGCTATGCTGGGAACCATGGGACAGCTTTTGTTGACCTGTCTCAAATGTTCCATTCTTGAGCAAGGCGCTGGTCTTGACCTTCAAAGCCCTATATGGTTTGGGACAAGCAAACATGAAGGACAGCCCTACTACTCCCTTACGAACCTGCCCAGCCACTATGGTCATCTTCAGAGGTCCTGCTTCATGTGCCTCCGCCTTCTGAGATCAGGCTAGTGGCAACCCAGAAGAGGATCTTCTCAGTCATGACACCAAAGCTCTGGCACTCACTCCCTAAGGAGATTCATCTATCCCCTTCTGTTGCTGTCTTCCTCCAGCACGTGAAGACTTTTTTGTTTCGTTTGGCATTCCCTCAATGACCATTCCTGACCAATGTTTTAATTGTTATTTTTATGTCTTCTTATGTATTTTAGCTGTTTTGAATTGTTTTAATGTGTTTTTTTTGGGGGGGGGCTGGTTTTAAAATATGGTTTTATTATGTATGTTTTAAATTATTAGCTGCCTTAGTGGCCCTTGTGAGGGCAGAAAGGTGGGATACAAATTATGTAAAATAAAATAAATACAGATTTTAGGATATCTATGTGACAAACTGTTAAGACCATAATTAAAAGCTCCTATGGATTAAAGGGGTGTGCCATGGAGGCTAGAGTGAGGAGGGGAATCAGGCGAGATTGAGTAAAAAAAGCTGGCTGGATCTAGGTCTGTATTTTTGTTTGTTTGTGTTCTGGACTGAGACAACTTCAAAGTATTTTACAGTTTCAGAATACTAGCACACAAAATAGTGGCAATATTTTCCATAACAGTTTCGCCCCTTCTGTATTCGCAACATTGTGCAAAGTAATATAATTAGAAATTAATTAAACATTAGCAGCAGTCTTCAGACTGTTTGCTTCCAATTAGTGATGGCAACCCCCTACCTATCTGGAATGAACTCAACTAGTGACAGTTTTACAAAAAAAGAAAAAGAAAGCATAAAATTCATAGTATTTCTAAGCTGATTCTAAAGACGGACCCTGGCACATTTCCAATAACATTGCTGGGTATCAAAAAAACCTCCCACAGTCTACCTATGAATCTTGCTTTGTTGCATCTTCTCCAAATTACTTACACCTTCAGTAACTGGGAGGCCTTGTAGAAAGCCTCTCTGTGTTAGCCTCAAACACTGAAATGGCAGCAACTCAAGCATCAGGGGGTTGAATCCTGCTTGGCTGGTGAAAAGGGTGGGTAGAGTCCCCTTTGACCACCAAAAGGGCCATGCCATGGATCATGGGACCATGATGGAAACATGCCATGTGAGAAAGGGGCTGTAGTAAGGAGAGGAACTGGGTCAGAGTGAAAAAGCTGGCTGGATGCAACCTACAGATACTTTAACATGTTGTTTCCCAGGATGTACTTAACACAGACATCAAATTCCCTGAAGCTACATATATCAGGACCCTGTATGCACAGATGGTGCTGTGCATATTCATGACAGTGAATGCCAGGAGACTTGGGACATGTTCCAGGGTCCCCAGCTCTTAGGGCATTGCGTTTTCAGTGTTATCCATGGGAGTCATGGAAATGGCTCTGTGAGGTTTCTCTATCACCACAGCTTAGAAATTTTGTGGAAATTGTTGCAGCAGCAGGAAAGCTGTGGCAATGTGGAGAACTCTGCTGAGTTAAGCCTGGACTTTGGTGAAGTTTGAGGCCAGCTTGTATTGAGTACTATGTGGCAAAACATTAAGCTCATCATTAGAAGCTCCCAGATTTGAACTTTGGCACTATCACTACTTCCAATGTCACCTTGGAGCTGACAAAGTGGCCTAGGCAGAGGACCAACATTACGTGAAGTCATAGAACATTACCTTGAAGGACTTTCTAAAAGGGCATAGCAGCTTTGGGTTAGCACTGAAGCCTTTAGCCCTTCACCCACTGGCAGTTGTTCCAGTCCCAATAGGCCCCCCACTGCTGTTTTTCCAAATACAGTCTCCAGATACAGGTTTTCCCTGTGGAATATGATGAGCATGGAAAGGATTAAGAATCCCCTTCACCACTCACAAAGCTCCTTTTGCTTTTGAAAAGGCTACAGTGGGAGGGGCTGTGGCTCAGTGATAGAGCTTCTGCTTGGCATGCAAAAGGTCCCCGGTTCAGTCCCTGGCATCTCCAGTTAAAGGAACCAGGCAAGTAGGTGATGTGAAAGACCTCTCTACCTGAGACCCTGGAGAGCCTCAGCCTGTCTGAGTAGACAATACTGACTTTGATGGACCAAGGGTCTGATTCAGTAGAAGGCAGCTTCATGTGTTCATGTGTAAGCTACCTGCATCTAACATCTAGTTTACTCCTAATATCTCTAGTTATTGGGAAACACACACACGCACAGTAGGCACTTCACTCATACCTCTTCATTTCTGTATTTTCCAAGCCAATAAACTGGGTCACCAGGGTAACCTACAAATTTACCCTTAAAAAATGCAATGTAGAAGCATGAAGAATAATAGTTGACAAATTGGAATAAGAACATCTTCATGGTCAGGCTATTTTCATAATCGGTCTGCGTCCTTGGTAGTTCTGCAGTTTATGGGGTGAGAAAGAGAAATTGTTAACCTGAGAACAGCGTTGGAGACAAATGCATATGCGACATGCAACCTTGAATGCAATTTACATAATTATAACATAGATTATTTAGAGTTGCCTAATATTCTGTAGCCATTATGCTAATTCCATGACTATGTGTTACAAAAGAAGGGGGGATTTTTGCTCTTCTGCACATGAACAAGCAGCAGTTCTCAATGCAAAAATGCCTCCAGCAGATTCAATACATAATGAACATAACATTTTGATGTGATGCAAATGAAAAGATATTTAAATACAGCTACTTTAGGTGCACCAAAATAGGACAGTTCGTTTAATAGAAACGACCTGGATGGGAAGAAAACCAGCATGTTTTCAATAGTGTATCTATTTACTAAGGAACGAAAGCTTTAGAACTGTGGTTCTTTTCTTATTTATTTACAAGAAAATGGATACTATAAACAATAGCTAATGCAACTGAATGTGTTATGCAGTACTGATCCGTTTTCATAAACCTGGAATTATTATAGTAATCTTCTGTGCTTTGTCAGTTTCATAAATATATCTTCGTAAACAACTGATCTTTCATGCTGGCTACACCAGGACTTCTTAGGCATGGAGATGAATGCCATATTTCTTTGATAACAGACAGTCTGCATTTTAAAACGCTTAACAGTCATTGCAAGCAAGGAAGGGAAAATGAGAAAATACATGGTGGAGGTACTTGATTTGCTAGCATTTCCATTTATAAGCATAACATTTCCTCATTTTTGAACTGCAAATTTTCTGTGTTGGGCTACTCAACAACCTTACCAAAGTCAGTAATCATGATTGCTACTTTCTCATAGATCATGTTCAGAATCATAATGATTATGAAGCTGATGACTGAAGCAGAGATTGAAGTTGCTGCCTGTGGAGTTAGATACTTCTGGATTGCTTCTGTCCCATTAATGTGCTTTGGGAGTGTTGCCGAAAACACCAGAAACACAGACAGCCGGTACACAATTATGCCAATCACCGATGCGATAATCAGCAAGATCTGAAGGCAGAAAAGAACGAATGTATTCTGAATTAACATGCTATATATGCACATACGTGTCTTTTAAAACCCTTTAATTTTTGTCTACAGAAAAAATAAAAATCCAGACCACCCCCCAAAAAATCCATATTGTGCAAAAAGGCAAAACAAAAACAACACCCAGTCCAACCAGGTCACAGGATATGGAAAGGGAAAAAGAAAAAGGAATAAGGAAGATGTAAAGAAATGTGTGCGGGAAGAGGAGTATTTTTGAAAAGTGCAAGAATAGTACACAATCTTCCATGTAAAAAATATTAATTCCCTCTCTAATTTCCTTTGCGGCATGAACTTCCTCCTTCCTCTATCTGATCTCTTTACCTCTCCAAGAGAGCAATCTTAAACAGATCTGCCCAGAATCCTAGTTTGCTGAAAGCAGGATTAAGGCTGCCTACGAACACTTTCCTAGTCACTACTGAATAAAACGGGCCTTCTAAGGAAACCTGCTTAGGATTGCTCCCTCAGTATTCCAAATGGCCCTTAATATAGCACTGTATTTCCCATAACTATCTCATAATGCCTGCTCTAACACACAAGAATATGTTTACTGAGAATTGCATTCATTTATACTCTGCTTCCTTCCCAGTGGGAGACCCAAAGCAGTTTACATCATTCTCCTCTCCTCCATTTTATCTCCACAACAACCCTGTGAAGTAGCAGAGGCTGTGAGGGGTCACCAAGTGGGCTTCCATGACAGAGTGGGGATTGGAATGAGGGTTTCCCAGATCCTAGTCTAGCACTTTACCCACTACAGAATATTAGCACTATAATGTCCAATTTGGTTAAATGGGACTAACTCCCTTGCAGGTGTGCTTAGGGAATGTCTCACTTCTTCTTTGAAAGGAGTTTCTGCTTCCTCTGAGCAGGCCCTTTAATCGGTGGTTTCCCTGTTCACGCTGGTCACAGTATTAATGTGTCATTTGCTGATGAAGGATGCACCAGTGAGCCCTTCATTGCTCTTCTTCATGTAAAACAATAGCTCGTTCAATTTTTAATTTTTTCATTATGAAGGTTGCACAATTACAATAATCAACAAATTAAAATTATGGAAAAAACAAACAAATATGCAATTGCTTGGGCTGCAGAAATGAAACAAGAAATTAAAGGGTCTGCCAGCAGGTAACAGTGAATGAATTCAGTAATTCCATACGGACGATGCAGTAATGCCATATGGCACCGTGAACACAAAACAATAAATTGAAAGGCTGGCAGCTATGAGAAGCTTCATTGAGCTACAAGTGCTACAAGTGCATTCATATACAGCAAAACGGACACACAAACATGTCTTAAAGATACAGGAACTCAGCGCAGAAAGCAATTGATTACAATGACTGGGTTGTGATTTTTTCTGGATTATCCGCACTAACTGAGTGAAAGAACCGTGTTTCTCCATCTTCTGGATAAAATGACTCATTTGGAAGCAAGTTTGCAGCCTTGATGGCAACACAGTGTTTCCCACGTTTTCTCTGCTGGAAAGGTTTTACAGTGGTGGGAGACAACTCAGACAGAAACTCTCCCCCACCAGCCAATGCAAGCCAGGAGAAAGTGTGGCCACTCACCTACATACCCCAGGCAAGCAAGCAAACGGCTAACTGAATCCCCTGCACCCATTCAGTTCCGCAACATTATGCTTGCTGCAGTGCAGAATAAGTGAAGCTGTACCTTTCCATCCAAAGCAGCAATGAAGGAACCTGATGCTCTGTTGGAAGCAAAGAATGGCTGTTTTATTATTATTATGTGTTTCAGTATTTAAAGTTTGTCTTTGGCTCTATTTCAATTCTTTTCCCCCAAGCCTCTCTCTTGTATCTTGCTCAAGCTGCAAGGTTTTTTTGGAACACTAATTCTTTTTATCTCAAGTTACTCTAAATATACTTTATGTTCAAATCAATAAATATTATTAAACACTCAATATTCCTATGAACATGTTGAGCAAAGGCAACATACTCCTGATAATAACGGTGGGTGAGCTGTGAAAGACTCAGGGGAAGGAATGACACACTGGTTTCAAGAAAGCAAAATCCTGTGCTTCTGCAGGATGTTCTTGTTAGCAGCATCTTAAATCTAAGGGTTTTTATCCCACCATGGGAAAGTATCTTTCACTCACATTAACATGATACCCATGGGGGAACAATTCATTAGGAAAGATGTTTTCAAATTAGAGTCTATGGCTGCTTCCACTCCAGAGTGTTTGGTCCCATTTTGTGTTGTTTTGCTTTTGTTGTCTTTTTACTATCCACATGATGTTGGATCTTCTCTCCCATCCCGGACAGTCTCTTCTTCAAACCTGCTTTGCTACAATCTTTCCAGGAAGACTGTTGTCAAACAGTGGATGGGCACTGAACCTCCCTGCCCATGTCAGTGCCATTTCCCCTTCCTATTCCCTCACATCCAGTGGGGGCCCCACTGAGTGGAAAACTGCTGGGGGCAATCTGTTTCAGGGGATAAGTTAGGTCAATCCACTGGGGGCTCTGAATCACTGGAATATCACGTCATCACCACAGGTGCAACAGTTTATCCAAAATCATCTTTGTTCAAAGCCAGCCAACATCTTCTTTAGCAATCAACCAAAATTACCTGCGTCCATTCTTTACTCTCAGATGCAGAATCTCTTTCTTGTTATCAGCAAAGGACTTTAGGCCAAAAATATGACCTAAAGCATGTTTGGGTTAGTGGAAAAATTGACAACAGTCTATAGTAGGCCAAGCTCTGGGTTAATGTCATAGTAAAGCCTTTATTGTGTGAAATGGCTTCCTTGGACACTCGACAGTCTTGTGTATTTTTTTTTCATGGTTGGCTTGACTTCTTTTAACTTTTACTTTTAATTAAGGGAGCAACATAGAGAAGATTAAAGAGCTCTGAGCTTTGCTCTCTTCACTGAAATGAAAAAGCTGAAGAAGGCCCATTCATCTGTGACATGATATTGAACCAAATGACCACAAGTAAGTAAGGGTGGGGGGAAAGTAGGAGGGAGAGTAGTTTGGAATTCAATACAACTCTCTTTGCTTTCATGGAACCTAACATGGAATTTAATCAAAACTGCAGCTGAAAGAAGCAAGAGACTAAATTTTCACGCAATTTACAAGCAAAGACCTGCAAGTCTGAAACAAATTTGCCTAAGAACAGATTTGTATACACAAGTATCTGCTTTGTATAAGCAAATGCCAACTGAATAACTAGTTTATATGCACATGTACTACACACTCTTCTGACCCAGTCAGCACAAAAGGGCTTTTGGATTCAGTGACTGAAACAAGGCCTCAGTCAGAAGGCTTCGATCAATGACAAATGTGCATTTTCTACTATGTGACAGAAAGCCATTGCCATTTCTGGCTCCCTGGCATGTGTACCCCTATTAAATATGGCTGATAACATGTTTTCATTTTTTTATGTGTACGCAGAAAACATTTAAAAACATACCTTAAAAATGTAACTGTGACAAATCTGAAAACTTACTAAGGCTCAAGAGTGCCACCTAGAGTGCCTGAACCCCTAGATTCCATTAGACTGAGGTCTTCACTTCCATTCCATACTGGACCATCATGGCAGACTTAATCCCTTTTAGGCAAAGGATGATACGGGTTGGACCAGACCATCTATTTTTCATGGAAGTTCAGAGCCATTACCAAATGCTTGATGGAGGTGGGACTATATCGTATATGGCTCTGATTGGTAAAAGTAGCCTGTGACATCAGAGATGGGAATTTGCACAGTACTGGAGAAATACACTTGTCATTCTTAGAAAGGAGGCTGGCTTAGGTCCAACTCCATTTAGCATAAATATCTGGACATTTGGGATTTTTCCTTGTCTTCAATTTTCAGTTTTCAGTGGAAGCCAGGTTCACAGGAAGCTGGGTAGGGGTTAAGGATTCCTTCTTGTTACCACAAGGAACTCTGCACAGGCTCTAAGGAACCAGTTACAGCATAAATAATGTGTTTAGCTTAGTTAGTGCAATTGCATTGCTTTTCATTTGAATATCGCTGCGTTGCTGCTGCTGAGTGCTTTCCCCTGTATTTTGTTTTGTCTTTTCCCACCCCCCTTTTGAATCCAACCACCCTTTCCCCCCTCTCTTCTACAATAAACCTTTTTTATAAAGACATTTTTTTGGCTTCACTTAGTACAATCTATTTGTCTGGCATATTTCTCTTGATCGCTTCCCCCTGTGCTAGACTGCACAGGTGTTATTATGATAATAAGTCATTTTGTTATTGCTCTAGAACTACATTGGAAGACTACCTTCTTAGAGGGTCAGCCTAGAGGTTCTCAGGAAGTCCTCAGTGGTGGAGGCTGGTTACCAGGGTATTTTCCAGGGAACCCTTGGACTAAGGGAGATTCCCAGCAAGGAAAGGCACCATTTCCCCCTTCCTACTGAAACAATGGCCACAATCCAAGATATCAAGCTTAAAAAAGTGGATGTATAAGGTGTGTCAGGAGGATAAGGAGATAAGAAATTAAGCCAGAATCAGACGGTACAAAGCTAGAAATGGATCCATCAGTGGCAAGTTCAGCAGTACAATGACATCTGGAATTCCACACAAGAAAGTGAAAGGAAACAGGACAAGGAAACAGGACAAGAATAAGGAATAGGTCTGGAATAAAAACTGTTTTAGAAGGAAAAATTAGGATTCCTCCCCATCTAGCAGTATGTTACTCAGAAGTAAATCCTAGTGAATTCAATTAGGCTTATTCCACTGGGTATGTTTGGGTTTGCAGTCTTAGAGACAGGTGGTAACATGGCACAATCCTCCCATTTTGTTGTACAGACTCTCTAGGCTTTTTGGAGATGGGTTTTCCCCCACAGTGCTCAGGGATATATATATAATATGTCTGTATAAAAACTGTATGAAAAACTTCAACGGTTAGTCTAGAAGTCTTCTTTAGTTGTTAAACTTCCCATGTGTTTTCAAAAAAAGCTATGATTCATGTTCATTCAGAGAAACCCTGGGAAAGGACTGTAACACAGAGACTGCCTGCCCCTTTTTTTTGCTCTTTACACCACCGATAATGCTGATGAAATGAAATGAACAATAAACATCAGTAGTAATTTTACCCAGAAAAAGACAGCACTTGTACAGAAGGTCATCCGTACACACTTTCCACAGGTTGTATATGGGACATGCTCTTCTTTCTGTGAAGAAAGTTCATTCAGAAAGGGTTATTTGGAGCTCAGTTATCAATTGCAGACTGTGTGCCTATGATACTGAAAATAATACAATATCAAAACATTCCCACTAATATTAGATATTGTGTAACACAACATGCAGGCAAATTTAGAACAACTGCTTTATGTGGAAAGTAGATAACAACCAATGAGTACTAATGAATCAGATATCCGATCATTCATCATAGTGGAACCTGAACGGTGTCTTCCTGTTGTTGAGAATAAAATACAATAAATATGTCTGCTTTCAGAGATATGCTATTAAAGGATCAGCAACAAAGAAGGAAAACAAATCTATTGTTTTTTCAAAGGGCTGCATTGTTTAATACAAATATTGAGGGGAAATACAATGCAAAATGTTCTTCAACAGTATTTTTACGCCCACCAAGTTCAAGAAGATGTTCAAATTAATTGCCACTTAACTGCAATTTCCAGTGTGGCCATCAGCTGAACATGTTACCCACTCATGATTAAACATATTGTGGTTGGACTATGCTATGGAATGAAAGAGATAAAGGAAGCTCAGAGGACTTAATTCCCCCCCCCCACTGAGCCAACTTTTGATCACATGATATGCTCTCCAATTATGGAACGATTATAGCAATCATTATGTCGTTTCAGGTTTGTGCTATTAAGACAGTGGCTAACTTCCAGCTCTGTAAGGAATATGTTCATTTTAACTGTAGGAAATACAAATCAATCGGTTTCAGATGGGGACTATGGGAAGGCACGTAATCAATTATCTTCCACTTTGTGTTCCACCATATAAATTATAGTCTGCTAGGACACGCGTTCTTTGAGCCTGAAGTTATAGCTAGTGAGCCTTATTTATTGGCAGTAAGACTTCACCTTTCGAATGGCCTTTCCTTCTGGGATAAAACCAAATTTCAATATAAAACATTATGTCATTAACGGCTCTATCAGTTTTTGTCTTTTCCCATAGCTATGTTATAAAGTGTGGTTTTTAAAATACTCAGGAATGGCCCTTTTCTTTTTACAGGATTGCCTGTATGGAACCAAAAGAATTGTTCACATCACTGTATACTCGCAGCAGGGTGTGTGTGGACTTCACCCAGTTCCTCCTTCTTGTTGCAGCATCCCACAATGTTTTGGAGACTCTCCTGATCATCATCACCAGCTATTCCAAGGGAATAGCCAGGGAAAGGAAAGTGGCTAAACATCACTTCCTTAAGCTCACACTGATTGTGACACCTTGAGTACAACCTTGATTCCTACCTTACTAACTGATATCACCTACAGTGGAATCCTAAGCAGAGATATGTCCATTTAAGCCTGCTGAGTTCAATGGACTTACTGGTGGGGGAAGGTGACTCTGCTTAGGATCTGTAATGGCTTTTTCAGATATTCTAATTTTATATCTTCATGATATGAGTTCTAAATCTGCTCAAGACTGAGAATGGATAAAGGGAATTGGTATGCAGCAAGCAGTAAGAAGCTACTTTATAACAAGACATACCCAAGGTGAGACACTGGGTGATCATATTTCATAGTGGTTCCCCCCCCTTTACTTCAAGTTGGCTGGAAGAGTGGGTAAGAAGAGCAAACTGGGTTACAGAAGTGATGTTGGGAAAGATAGGGGTGCTTAGCCTTCTCTCCATAACTCTTTTCTTGATAGAAATGCCTCCCCCCTCAGTTACTATTTGATCTTCTGGGAAAACATACATGGACCTGTATGATGAGGACAAATGGCAAGTCTGAGAGGCACTTAGATTGGGGGAAATGGCATGGAACAAAGATCAAACACTCACTTCCCCAGTTTGATCTGACTTCCTGCCCCACCCCTTACCAGCTCCTTTGAACTAAAACAGCTTCTAGGGTTCATCACAGATTTCCCAGTGTCTCATTTCATTTGGCCTTAGATCCTTTTGCCCAAGAGGGGAATTTGTTTATGCAAAACATGGAACTCTGTGGGTAAGCTATAGCCTGGCTCTTTTCTCCTAGTATGTTTGTATCACAGGTGCTACTCAAAGCATCTGGTTCTGCCCACTGATAAACAAGGAACTTGACCTCATTTGTCTGATCTGAAAGTTTTCTCTTATATTTACAAACATGACTTAAAAAAATACATCACCTGTGTGATTTCATTCACTACAACATGATGGCATCTTGCCTCATACTCTGGGCGTATTTGTTCTTCTTGCTCTAAGAACTCCACTGTGTCCCATTCATATTCCAACTCAGCCTGCCGTCGTTTCCAAAATTCTAGAAATAAAGTAACTGAAGGAAAAAACAGGGTAGAGCTGTAGCAAGATTAATTTTTTAATCTTTATTAACTATTTCCTGTTCTGGAGACAGAGAGGGTTGAAAGACCAAATACTATTTAAATGCATGTTTCCAAACCTCATTTTTGCAGAAAGACTGAAATTATAATCACAACATGTGGTAATGGGTCAGAAATATGGAAACAAGTAACACTATGGTGAATTTCATGAGCCTGATATAAATGTAGTGCTCTAGATCCATTAACCATGGTCAGGGATCAGGATCAGGTCATGGAATTACCCCAGCCTCTCTACTTTCTGGCATGACTCCTTCTCCCTTCGTCAGGAACAGCTTTTGTTGGCACCTCTTAATTATGGTTAAAGTTAACTTTTTTGTTACCATCAAGTCATAGCAGACTTATGGTGACTTTGTAAGCATTTCAAGGCAAGAGATGTTCAGAGGTGGCTTGCAATTGCCTGCCTATGCATAGCAACCCATGTATTCCTAGGTGGTCTCCCATCCAAACACTGACCAGGGCCAACCCTGCTTAGTTTCTGAGATCTGATGAGAACGTGCTAGCCTGAGCTATTCAGGTCAGGGCAAAGGTAATTAGTTATCTGTTAATCATGATTTGAAACCAGGATTCAAAGCTTGCCAAGAGTATGCTATCTGTTCTAAAACAGCAGTCACTAAAATAACAGAAGCCTGTGAAATCTTTGTTATTACGAGTCCCTATAATAAATGAAAATGTTCATAAATATAGATCAGAGTTAATATGCTGTTTAATGCCAGGAAGCTATTTAGCATAGTTAAGTAGTTTGTTGATGTGTGACTTTACCCATAGCTATTTGACTATGTCATACATCCATTATTATATTTATATTATCATTATTAATAAATATTTGGAATAAATATTTGTGCAGCACCGGTCTAGTTCAGTAAATTATTTCAAAGGCTTTAGATTATAATAAATACTAATGTTTTAGAAAAAAATTGTTTGGGTCCATTTTAAAGTCAAGCATTAGAGGATGAAATATACTTTTTTAAATGCATGTTGTCAGTTTACAACATGGTAATTAAAACTGTACAACAGCACCTTTTCATAGACTGTCCTTGATACAGCATTAATGGCAATCTAAATCTTAACATCACACACAGTGCAATTAAATTCCAATACAGCACTGATTTTAATCATCGGCAAGCAAGTACTGCAATTACACAGGAATGATTAAAGCCAGTTAGTGACCTTGTAAATAGGATCAGTTCAGTGACACAAAATGCTTTGTGGGTAAAGAACTTTACTTTGACCACAGCATGCAACATTAGTCAGTCACTGGGAGCACTCTGATTAAGGAAACCTTTTTCTTACCACGAGATGTCCCTATTGCTTACAGTTGCTGCATGCCTGGCATATGAACTAATGAAATGAAGAAAGAAGGGATCATTATAACAGTTATCATTCCAGAATCCTTTGATCTGTCACTTAGCTGCTTTCTGATGTTCTAGTTGGCTGCATATAAGAATTTTCTTTAAAAAAATTCTGGAGGGGCCCTACCTTAGTATGATTCCAAAGGCCTTTTAAAGCCTCTCTGTTAAAAGGAGCCTTTATTTTTCTGGCTGGGTAGCAGTCAGAGAATGGTAGGTTGGGTGGTTTTTTCTTGTATTTGTACAAGAATATTACAAAATTTTAACTGTTTTGTTCAGTGTTATCTTGCCTTTGTAAGGCACCTTGAATAATTGTGGACAATGGGTAAAGCAGGGTATTGGTATTTTCATTAATAAAATAAATAACTATGTTCCTCCCCACTCTTGCAATATATCACACATTCTGGATAATATGTAGAACACATTCATGATGGAATGTGATGTCAAAGTATACAGAAATAGTTTAAATAGCACTCTACAGCCCCATAGCTGAAACTGCAGAGGAAACAAAGTGTGAGATAAGATATCCACACCAACATCCTGTCCTCTAGAAGCTCTACTCAAGTAATTTTAAAAAAAATGTGGGTGTGTGTGAAAAACAATTTGACTGTAGATTCTCCATTTCATGCTCCAATTTGCCTCACCCACTGCTAAGGTGATGTGCTGCTTGGTGTGGGAGATTTCAAAGTTATGTTCCAGGAGAAAATATATACAAGCTAGTTCCCAAGATACCATCACACTGTTGAGTGACCTCCTTACAGCTATTCATAGGGCTGCCAGGTCCCCCTGCGCCACTGGTGGGAGCTTTGTTGTGGTGGGGCTTGGGGGGGGTGATTGGTGCAATAAAGTCACTTCCAGGGTAAACCCAGAAGTGACGTTAATCACCCCCCTTCAGCTGGCCTGGTTTCACCCATCTTAATTGGCAGGCAATTGTGTGCCATGACCTGTTATCTGGCAACCCTAGCTATTCACTAGGTAAAACTTGGCAATTTCCTTAGTTTTTGTAAATTATGCTCTGTTTGTTTGCTTTTTTAAAGTTTTGGACTGCCATTGCTGAGGTCGTTTTACTGTGTACATAAATACCAGCATATAGATGTCCAACAGGCCATTTGGCACAATAACTCTGCAAATGTCAACTGGGGGACGATCAGTGGAAAATTTTCTCTGTTCTGACACCCATTAATCCCTTTCTGCACCCCACCCACTTCTTTCGCGCTTTGCAATACAGGCACTGGCTATACACAGAGCTCCATGATCTTAGGGCTGATCTTCCTTTGGTGGGAAGCTTGAACGAGCACCCTGCTTTTTGATTGGGTCAAGAGAAACTCCTAGCTTCTGAGGGTTCCCTTGAAATATGGGCTAGCAAGGCCCCTTCCAAACGCTTGCTGCGTGAAGTGTGATCTATCTCCAAGAGGGCAACACCTGAAGCATTGTAAGTGTTTTAGTTAGCAAAAAACCCCAGCTTTTATTTTCTCTATTCTGTACTTTTCATTTTTTAGATTCCCCAGTTGCTAGCTTATTTGAGTCTGTATAGAATAAAATCTTTTTTTCAATTTGTTTGTTGATTCTGACAGACTCTGAATAATTTTTCTGAATATATTTAATTTTACTTTAAATATTTACATGCCTTTCTCCTGTCATTCAACCGCATACTACCAATTAAAGAATTTTCTGATTGTTTTGATGTTTTGTTTCTAGCCTATGGAGTGTTTTCTGAATATCATTTTAGGCTGCTGAATGCCATTTTATGCTGTTTTTATGCCCCTAGCTTATTTTGTTATTAATATTTATATGTTGTTTCACAATTTAATTATATGGTTTTTACTTAGTGAGTTTTCTCAAGCAAACCTCTGCAGAGAAGGCATATGAATTATATCATGGATAAGATAATGGAATCTGTATAATAGAATATGTTATAAACATAGATACATTTTGAGTAGAATAGAGGTTTTAGAATTAACACATAAAATCTTAAACTATATATATGAGGAACTAAGTCAATGCATAATAGAGACAATATTCAAAATCCTTACTTGGCATGCATAATTAAAATATGGGACTAATATCATAAAGTACTTGCTCCTGAGAACTCTATTGCTGCAGCATTTCTTGGTCAGGAGAGTTTCCCACCAGGAAAGCAAATATAATGTCAGAATAGCTTCATCATGGTTGTTACAGCTACTATGATCTGCAAACGAAGGGTCATTTTTTGGGGAAAGAAGCCTTAGAAAACATTTTCCAGGCTTGAGAAATCCTTGGTTCTTTTATTTCCAACTTATAAATATGTACTGCATTGTAGGTTTTACTAAGGCCAACAGAAGGGCAGATACTGCATTAAAAAAACAGATGCTTGCCCCTGATTTGACAGATAGAAGTATTATCTCAAAACTGTACTCTATGTTAACCAAAAACTATTAATAAGAATAGGGTAACCATTATGAATACATGGGAAAGAGATCTTGGGTTTCTTTTAACTGATAATGACTGGCATGAGGTCTGGACAATGTTAGTATTCACCTCAGAGGCATTAAATATCCAAATTTTATCCTTCAAAATTACGTAGGTCAAGTTGGTATCCTACCAGCACTGTTTCTGTAGAAAGATTCCAAATGTAAACAGGTGGGATCTTTCTATCATTGTTGGCGTCAATGCCCAATCATCCAAGGGTTGTGGAACAAAGTAGTTATGGTGATTCACAAGATCTGTAATGTAAATTTAGAACTAGCTCCCAAATCGTAATTATTGGATTTACCTTCTTGAAAGGATATTGATACTCCAAAGCTTAAACTTATTTCAGCTTTATTGGCAACGGCACGTATGGGTATTGCAGCAAATTGAAAGAAAGATAAACCACCATCTTTAACACTGTGAAAGCTAAAAACATGTGATCTTATGGTTATGGAGAAGATCTCTTTAATGGTTAATCCTATGGATTCAGATTTTAAGTTATCTCACTTTCTGGACAAGTGTATGCCTTTTATTTCTTATTTGGAGAGAATGAAAAGTCATAAAGGGTGGAAAATTCCCTCCAATTATAGGTTTCTTTTTTCATAACTGTTCAATTTATAATCCCTGAAATTGTGTATTTTACTTGCTTGGTCTAATGAGCATAGGATTTGATATTATGTCCAATGTCTCTGTTTTGTTATATGCATTGTGTTTTATTTGAATTTTTACTACTATAAAATAATATTCAAAACAAAACATAGATACATTTTGAAACCAACATCTCTGCTTAGACTT
The DNA here is from genome assembly GCF_029931775.1 of Euleptes europaea. Taxonomy (NCBI): domain Eukaryota; kingdom Metazoa; phylum Chordata; class Lepidosauria; order Squamata; family Sphaerodactylidae; genus Euleptes; species Euleptes europaea. Next base: position 66,940,470 of record NC_079314.1, on the reverse strand, counting down.
GGATGAATTAAATGAAACTCCATTAATAATTAATGATTAGAAATTAACTTACCCCATACTCCCATAAATACTGCAAACACTAGTGTTCCAAAGCTGTCAAATATACACAGCTTCTGGAAGAGATTAAGAAAAAAAAATGCTTAAAATATAAAGCTGAATTATTTTTCACACTGGAAAAGAACAAACACTTTTATCATTGTTGTATACAACCACACTAATTCCATTAGCACAGCTCAAGCATAGGGGATAAATTGGTTCACTTTAGCAATTTTATGGACTCCGGGGTTCAGACAGCCTGGGCCTGCCACAAGCCTGTTAGGATTATATGGTCTTTTTATATCCTTTAGAAGTAAAACAAACATTTTAATTCATGATTCATAAGTCATACGTATGGAAAGGTCCTGCACGTGTGGGTGTGTTACAAGTTTATACTGGGCCTAAGAAATTTTCCCTTACACCATACAAATGGCATCAGTGGAGCATTTGTTCATTAATTAAAAATATTATCATATACTGCTTTTCTGTCATATACCCAAAGCAGTTTCCAGCTCTACATCTATCATAAACATTCAAACCAACAACAATGAATTCAAACAATCGATAGTTAACTCCCTATACAGCACTTTGGGTTGTGCACTCAGAATTCCTGCACCAAACACAGGGTCAAACCAAAGGTGGGTACCGTCACCTTACAGCACTGATTAGTGGTTGGGATAGTTCTCAACATGGGCTTCCTCTTCCTGTTTTCTTCAAATTGAGCTGATCAGCACATGACACTCACTGATCATCTGCTAGTTAGGGGGTGAAAAGGTGTCATCAGAGAGGTGTGTACAACCTTCTCCTAAATGAGAAGACCTAAAAGGTCCTTTGAGTTTTATCGTGCAAGAAACAGCTTTATATTTCCAGTTATTTCCCCAAGTTTTATAAATCAGAAAAAAGTACCATAAATCAACTCCCTTATTGTAAAAAAAATTACCAAGCGGGCTGTACATAGAACTGAAGAAGGCACAACAACTATTTGAAAGCCTACTGACTATTCCGAGAAGCAATGGTATTTTTGCCATGGGCCTAATAAATAAACAGCTGCCATGTTGTTTTCCCTTTTTCATGTAGCCTCTTAGAGCAGCTACTTGCCCTATTCAGGAAAACAAAAACAGCAACTGGTTATCTGTTTATTTTCCAAACTCTGGGGACTGTTTCAGGTTAGGAATCCCATCTTTCCCTCTGCATCCTCAATACAAATCCCCACCCCACACCCCACACACAGCTGCTATTTAACAATAACTAACACTCAGGAGATCCACATTGTCATTCTAAGCAAAGCCACATCCTTCTAAGCTCACTGATGTCAATAGGCTTAGAAGGGTGTAACTTTGCTTAGGATGATGCTATGGATCTACCAAGTGTTCTTTCACTGCTAGTCACAGCATTCCTAGCAGAGACACAATCTGCCAAACATCCTTTGAGGTCCAGCACCTACAGATTAATTATTCATTCTGAGGACTACTGATGTTTAAAGGAACTTTAATGTTGTTTTGTGAAATCCTGAGCTGGATTCACACATTGTTGGATCATCACATTGTTGGATCATTGCACAATAGCAATCATTTGCAACTGTGTGAATCAGCCTACCCACTTGCAAATGACCACTATAATGCAACAATAGTGCAATATCCAATAATATGTGGAGTCAAGGCCTGGATTCTACTCATGGAGAAAGATCCATTCATATTAATCAGACTACAACCTCACAGCAGTAATGTAATACCCGCCCCCAACACTCTGCCTTTGAAAGAATTAAGAAAAAGAGAAGCAAAGAGGTCTTGCTGCACCTTCAAAACCATCATATTTGTTGTAGCATAAGCTTTTATGAGCTATACCTCATTGTATCTGATGAAATGGTTTTAATCTCCAAAATCTTGTTATAATAAATATGTTGGTCTTGAAGGTGCCACAAAGACATCTTTTTGCTACAATAGGCTGCCTCCACTGTAATATAAGATATAAGACTTAATTCCCTGATGCTCAGAGTTAAAAATGTATTTCCCGCTGCTGTAGGCGTTAAGGTTTTTACCTTGGATGATTCACAGGTGATGCTGAGGTTCCAGTATGTACATTCTTTATCACATTGTGGGCACATGATAATATTGCCGCCTATGTTAGGGTCACATACCTCTTGGCTAAAAACAGAATGCATTTGTCAAATAAATTGTGTAACTCAATGAACAAGTTGCTAAATTCACTGATTTCATAAACCACTATCGTGACCATCTTCTCTTAGATTCCAGTTTACTGAAACTTCCAAGCCAAAACAGATATAATGGAGTGAGTCAACATATACTTATTTATTCATGCATTATGTGCAGATTCACGTAACGTTACCCTGGTGGACTTTTTCTATTAATGGGTCGGGAGATGGTTAAACACTCCTTCACTTGTGGTTTCTCCTCTCCAAATCACATGCCTCCCCCAGTGGCCTTTTTCCCTAGAGGAGAGTTCTAAATGCTTGCTTGGCCTCAGATATATGGGGTTGACTCTAGGCTAAATTTTCTAATGGCTGAATTGAAGTTTCCAATGTCCTCCCTCCCACTGCAGCCAACTGATCTCCACAAAATGCTTCTCCAGGGTGACTGGAGACCCCAAGCAATGGCTTCAAGAGGGGCTGCTGAAGGATGCAAGAATCAGCGTAAATTGCCAGTTTAGTGTAGATCCAACATACAGATTGGAATATATTATCTGCTATTGCTCTTGGGCTGGCATGCTAAAACACCTTAAACATAGCACAAAGCCATTTGTTTCTTCTTTTGAATCAGTGCTTATTTCATTGCCTTTGTCAGAAGTTCTCAGGAAGTTCTGATTCATAAATCAAATAAGTATTTATACTGTGCTATTAGTTTTCACAGCAGAATTCCCCATTGCTTCTAGCTGGGAGTTGGATGCACATTTGCTGATGTCCCTGTGTGCATCTGTATGTCCAGAAAAGAGGATGACTAAAAGTATAAAAAATACTAGGAGGTATGACTAGAGAAAAAATATAAAGCAAAGCAACAAGATATGAGACCAAAAAAGGAGGTTTATGGGCCTGTCTAGAGATGATGGATAAAAAAATCATGTGTCTGCCCTGTTCACATATAAAACAGGAAGTAGGAATCTCTTTTTGCACAAAAGGACACACACAGGTGGGGGACCAACCTCCTTTCTTCTCACACCTTATCTTAAATTGCACTACTGCTTGAAGCACCTTGACCTCTAGCCCAGGACATTTATGGTATCAGAGCTGAGCTGGGAATAAAGTGCTTCAATAATAACACTCCCCCTCCAGTACTATAAATGAACGAGGCAGAGGCATGAATAAATAAGTAAATGTTCACCCCATTACATCTAGTTTCACCCTCAGATACAGTGAGGGGGAAAAGTATTTGATCCCCTGCTAAATTTGCCCATTTGCCCTCTGACGAAGAAATGACCAGTCCATATTTTTAATGGTAGGTTTATTGTAGCTGTGAGAGACAGAATAACAACAGGAAAACCCCCAGAAACCCAGAAGACAAAAGTCAGAGATTGATGTGCATTATAATGAGTGAAATAAGTATTTCATCCCCTATCAACCAGCCAGATTAGGGTTAGGGTTCTGCTGTCGACAGAAGCAATCAATCCATCAGATTCCAATCTAGCCACCATGACCAAGACCAAAGAGCTGTCCAAGGATGTCAGGGACAAGATTGTAGACCTGCACAAGGCTGGACTGGGCTACAAGACTATTGCCAAGCAGCTTGGTGAGAAGGTGACAACCCTAACCCTAACCTTAACTGTCAACCTTCCTGGGTCTGGGGCTTTATGCAAGATCTCATCTCGTGGAGTTGCAATGATCATGAGAACGGTGATGAAGCAGCCCAGCACTACATGGGGGGAACTTGTCAATGATCTCAGGGCAGCTGGGACCATAGTCACCATGAAAACAGTTGGTAACACTCTACGCCGTGAGATCTTGCAGAGCCCGCAAGGTCCCCTTGCTCAAGACAGCACATGTACAGGCCCGTCTGCAGTTTGCCAATGCACATCTGAATGACCCAGAGGAGAACTAGGTGAAAGTGTTGTGGTCAGATGAGACCAAAATCGAGCTCTTTGGCATCAACTCAACTCGCTGTGTTTGGAGGAGGAGGAATGCTGCCTACGACCCCAAGAACACCATCCCCACCGTCAAACATGGAGGGGGACATATTATGCTTTGGGGGTGTCTTTCTGCTAAGGGGACAGGACACCTTCACGGCATCGAAGGGATGATGGACGGGACCGTGTATCGTCAAATCTTGGGTGAGCACCTCCTTCCCTCAGCCAGGGCACTGAAAATGGGTCGAGGATGGGTATTCCAGCATGACAATGATCCAAAACACACGACCAAGGCAACAAAGGAGTGGCTCAAGAAGAAGCACATTAAGGTCCTGGAGTGGCCTAGCCAGTCTCCAGATCTTAATCCCATCAAAAATCTGTGGAGGGAGCTGAAGGTTCGAGTAGCTACACATCAACGTCGAAATCTTACTGACTTGGAGAGGATCAGCAAAGAGGAGTGGGACAAAATACCTCCTGAGATGTGTGCAAACCTGGTGGCCACCTACAAGAAACATCTGACCTCTGTAATTGCCAACAAGGGTTTTGCTACCAAGTACTAAGTCATCTTTCGCAAAGGGATCAAATACTTATTTCACTCATTATAATGCACATCAATCTCTGACTTTTGTCTTCTGGGTTTCTGGGGGTTTTCCTGTTGTTATTCTGTCTCTCACAGCTACAATAGACCTACCATTAAAATTATGGACTGGTTATTTCTTCGCCAGAGGGCAAACGGACAAATTCAGCAGGGGCTCAAATATTTTCCCCCTCACTGTATCTATTCATAGCCTTCCAAAGAATATTAGAAACTTTCAAAAATAACCAGGGTCTGTAAAAAAAAAAAAATACTGTAAAACAACTACTTTAACTCATGAAACTGCCTTACACTGCTTTGATCTTTCAAGGTCAGTATTGTCTGCTTTGACTGACAGCAGCTCCCCAAGGTCTCATGCACAGGTTTTTCACATCACCTACTTCTTGATCCTTTCAGCTGGAGAGGCCAAAGATTGAACCTGGGACCTCCTGCATGCAAAGCAGGGGCTCTTCCAATGAGTCACAGCCCCTCCCAACGGTAAAGCTGGTCTATCCACAGTACTGTAACCTTCATGCTGGGCCATATGCACAGCTCCTAAGCAATTGATTCCAATTGTTTGTACTGTTAAATGTCAGTAGAAAAACAATTAAAGGTGCTCATTAAAAGCAACCATAGAACTTTTTTTTAGGAATATATATATAGTGTAGGATGTGTATATGAACATACATCTATTATGTTACTATTTCTCTTTCACATAACATTAACATGAGATGTTATAGGTTACCTCCAAGTGCAATTGTCCTTTGTAAAATACCCATACAAAAAGCATCCAAGTCCAACCACTGCTGCCAGGAGTAACATTTGAGTATAGAAACCCAGCCAAGCAAAGTAGATTCCAATTTTTTCACCATAGTATTTCCTGTTGATAAAAAAAAACATTTTTTGAAAATACAAAGCAACTGTACTTCCCTGCATCACAAACAGTTGAGGGGGATGGATACCCTTTATGCTGCATGGTAGCAAACTCAAAATATCGTCTACCACCGTCACTGTTGTGCTTCCCATGTTTCACTTCGATTTGTCACGTAGCTGTTAAAGGAACAGGCATTCTGCCTGAAAGGAACCCCGTTCCAGCCTACAATGGCAATCCCACTTGTGCTCATATTTGTACAATGCAATCCTGTAAAAGATATTCTCATTGAGCCCACCGCAGAGGTGAAACACCCTTCTCTCAACTTTTGCTACAGCTTTGGCTTGGCCATCTCCTGGGGACAGCATGTGGCCTCTTTATCTGGAATGAAATCCTGACAGCTGCTGTTAATTAAGTTGATTTTGTTGCAATATAATAGTTCATTCATTCATAGACCTTTATTGGCATAAAAATTATTACAATTGTTACAAAAAGGGATCATAAAACATAAAATCAGTGAAATAAAACAAAGAACAATATAATCAAATATCAGAGCTTGTAAGTTTTTGCACTTTCATCACATCCACTAGAAAATTGGCAACACCCTCAGTGATCTCAGGTACTGAATCATTCAATAAAAATTGACATTTTACTTTATTAGACAGGTGATGTTTTGAATAAAACCAAGTTTTTAACCATTTCCCACGGGATGTTTTGTATAGAGAGCAGTCAAACAGTATGTGTTCAATTGTATCCAGGGAGTTGGAACCACAGGGACAGATCCGTTCCTGTATTGGGATTTGGTGGTACCTTCCATACAGCATCCTTGATGGAAAGGCATTGACCCTAGCAAGAGAGAATGCTCTACGGAGGATAGGGATATCCAGATTGTAAAAGTAGTGGGGGATACTGTCAATTTTATTCATAAGACCCAACATTGCTGAAGAGCAAACATAAGGTTGGATTGGGTGCATCTTTTGAAGCTCCATATCTAAGAGACATTGTTTAATAATTTTAAAAATGTGGGCTTCAGTAGTTGGAGCCAAATCTTCCAAAGAAACTCCGATAGATCTTATTTTGGTCAAAATTATACAATCCCAGGAGGTATTGTGAAGTTCTTTTAACAACAGTGATAAAAGGGAACCACGCTCAGTTCTAAAATATAGTTTGAGCCAATATCGAATAGTTAATAACCAAACCTTGGTTTCACACAAATTTTGGCCTAGTTCAGAGCAAATTGCATGATAAGAAACACATTTAGGGAGATCCAGGATTTGTCTAAAAAAATTTGCTTGAACAGATTCTAAATCACGATTAAAAGCATTGACCCAAATAGGAATACCATACAAAATCTGGGGTAAAATTTTGGAGTTGAATACCTTGACTGCTGCAGGAACAAATTGATTGCCCTTATAGAAGAAGAATGACTTCAGTTGGCTTGAAGAGATTCTCCCTAGTTTGGCAGTCCTATTTCTGTGTACTGCCCATTTAAGGTTATAATTAAAGGTAATACCCAGGTATTTGTAGCTCTTTACCTGTTGAATTTTGGCCTTTCCAATGTGCCAACTAGAGGACGACCAATTCTTTGAGAAAATTAAGACATTAGTCTTGGAGTAGTTAATTTTAAGAAGATTTAGATGACAATATTTCTCAAAGGCCCCTAGATAACGTTTGAGTCCAATTTTAGAAAAGGATAAAATAGCGGTGTCAATATAATAGTTGTAATTTATAAAAATATCATTTTGAACATATTTACACTGTGATGCTAAGACAGAACAAGTTATAAATATTGATTCACTTTGCGTGCCTGCTAATTACTTGATATTAAACGGTTTTGTTTTCCCTGTTTAGAGTTGCTTTCTATCCGTGTAGAAAAAAAGAAGTCACTTAAGCAGCCCTTAAATGCTTTTGATAGCTATCCATACCTACCTGATGAAATGTAAGGGTTGCAATTTGAAAATGTTTCGAGGATGAGCCCATTCTCTGTACAGCAGGTATCGTTCATTGGGGCAGCTGGGATCCTGTGACTGGTGATTGAATCTGGACTGCAAAAGAGAATGTGTTTCTAGTGTGGATCATTAAAGAGACCCATTCTTCTTGGAATTTCAACTCTCCTCTCATTGCTTTGGAACCTACTCATGTTCACACTGTCCTGCTCAAACATTCATCACTGCCCTGGAAGCAACTGCAAAGAGTGCCAAGAAATTACTTAAGGTTGACCTGCTCTACATTTGATATTATCCAATGCAACAAACTGGAACCTTTCCCCATTGATACTAGCCTTGACCTGGATCTCATCAGATCTCAGAAGCTAAGTGGGGTCAGCCCTGGTTAGTACTTGGATGGGAACCACCAAGGAAGTCCAGGATTGCTATGCAGAGTCAAGCAATGGCAAACCACCTCTGAATGTCTCTTGCCTTGAAAAGGGGATCACTGTAAGTTATCTGCGACTTAATGGCAAAAAAAGAGAAAGAGACCTGTACAGACGATCTGTCCCTGTGTTGACTGACGGCATGTGGCGGGAGAGCAGAGCACGAGCACGCTGACCTCACTCCCCACCTCTGCACAATCACTGAGTTGTGCAGACAACTTGGCAATCATAGGGAAGTGGCAGGTAGGGCCAGTGTGCTGGTGCCCTGCTCTTCCTCCATGCACCATAAGCCAAGGCACAGATAGGTCATTTGTATAGGGCTACTGCGGTAATGTTCAACAGCTGTCATATATTATCTGACATCAAGAGGCGGAAGCACATGCAGCCTTTGCGTTGCAAACTGCTGGCTGCCACAGCGCTTGTGAGCTCAATTCAAGGTGCTGGTTTTTACTTTCATGCTCTGCGCAGCCTGAGACTACATCCCTTAGAGTGCCTCTTTCTGTTTCTGCCCTCCTATCACTTTTATTTGTCAAATCAGGTCCTGCTTTAGTTACTATATCTGTTTGCAGACTGTACTTCTGCCATTTAAAACAAATACTTCATAGCTGTGCCCCTGAAGTTACAGAACAGTCTTCTTCTAGAACCGAGGAATTGTTCCTCATTGCACTCATTTTGGAACAGATGTAAAATGTTCCTTTTTCATTTACTTATTAAACTATTTATACTTTACCTTTCTCTTATGGCTTAAACTGGCTTACAGTTCTAAAATAAAACTGTAAATAATACCATCAACCCTCATTAGTCCTCCCTATGAAAACACCTGCAGCTGAAACCCCATGAAAAGCCCTAGCAATTAAAATAGCCTTACAGCATATCCTGAAAACTTCCTAGGACAATGCCACCTTACTTCCCATAGGAAGTCTGTTCCACAAGGTGAGAACTGGCTCTGGTGGGATTCCAGGTAGGCAACTCCAGTTGTCTCCCTAAATAATATACAGCACAACCCTAAGCAAAGTTATGCCCCTGTAACCCCGTTGACCTCAGCTTCTTCACCTTCTGGTGCACACACTGGTTCTTCTCGAGGGATGAGCCCCTTGGGGTGCAATGTCGTTTGTGTGTGTGTGTGTATCTTCTCTCCCTACAGCTCCCAACCCCAATGGCACATAGATTTTTTTTTGCCAGTGGTGGCGCAGTGAGGCCAATGGCTTCAGAGACGTAAGGAGCAAGATTGCATTTCTGAGCAACACAAAGTGAGAATTTCCAGAACAACAGGAAGGTTACAAACTGTGGAATATAATGTCTGAATTTCCCTTCTTTTGTTTCTGACTTAAACAGAAAGATACTCTTTTTGATTCTTCGCTTCATTCACTTAGAAGATTAAAAGTAGGGCCGCATTCATTTTGAATAGTCTTCAATGTTCAGAATCTTTGATTAATTTTCATATCAAGGCTAACGCCTGAAGTAATTAGTGACCTTTGCCTTCCCTAATTTTTTTTACTGATTTTTTCAAGCTCCATAGGAAAAAAATTACAAAGTGAAGATTTTTGAAATTTTATATGTGGAAAAGCTGATCTCATGTGCAGTAACACTGCTTTTGGCATGGACTATTTAATACCTTCCTAGTATCCAGCTGTTTAAGCAACAGCTAGACCATCAGAAAAAAAACTGAGGTTTTAATTAAATTTTTACTTCTAAACTCCACCAATCAAAACAGTTTAAAATATATAGTCCTGTTTCATGTGTTTGGTTCACGTACCACAATGCTGTCATTTTCTTTTCTACATTATACTTCACATTTTGTAAAAAAACAAAGAGAGAGAGAGAGAGAGAGAGAGAGAGAGATTAAGATTCTGGATGGCTTACACAATACATGATACTTTGTTTTTGCCAATTTGTGCACTATAAAGAATAATGTTGCTCCACAACAGTAGGTTGCAACACAGCTGGACACAATCTGGTGCACAGTAAAGGGATGGTTAATATTTTCCTACTGACTTCTATTGGGCCTCCTATATCAAAGTATTAAGGATAATACCTTTAGTTTTCAAAGGGACTGTCTTCAGACATTGGACTTACATCATGGAGTGGAAAGGCTGCTTTGTAGATTCCTGAATCCAGTAACTTGTTGATGCCAAACTTTTTCACATTGTCTTTTACTGCATATTCCCCACGGCAAAGAATAAAGTGAACCTGAAAATTGCCAGAGTTCTTAGTTAAGAACAAAGTTAACCTATAGGAGTTGGATCACAGTAAACTCTGGAGTGAGATGTGATGTGGAAAGGGGGGGGGTTAGAAATATGCACCACACAATCCTAGGCTGACCATCCAGCAGAGACTCTAAATAATTCTTATCTGATAACATTACATTTGCTCATAGTGAGATAATTATTAAGCTAGTGTGTAATTACAACAATAAAAACAATATTGTGAATTAACAACAACAGATGAACACATCCTTCACTTGTATTTTTTTTAATTCCTTCTAGTTTTTAGAGAAAGGCTAGACAATAGATGGACAGTGTTTGCTGAGAAAAACAGTGTTACTTACCTGTAACTGTTGTTCATCTAGTGGTCTTCTGTGCAGGCACACATGGGTACTGCGCACGCGCAGGCCAGCCACGGAGAACTTATGTTGGAAAGCTCTAGAATCTTCGGGCCGCACTTGCCCCTCCCCCGTCCTCGGCTCTTCCCGCCTAAGCGGTCATGTGACAGGGAGGGGCGAGCGGCCGTCCCTCCAGTTCTCCACTTCGCCGCCGCGGAATTGACCTGCAAGAGAGCAACCACAGCGGGGATGGAGGGAGGGATTCGTGCCTGCACAGAAGACCACTAGATGAACAACAGTTACAGGTAAGAAACACTGTTTTTCATCGGCGTGGCTTCTGTGCAGTCCCACATGGAAGAATAGCACGCTAATGAAACACAGGAGGCAGGAGTAAGGTTGCAACTAATAACTTTTAATTTCCCTTACAGAACTGTGGTCAAAACTGCCACCCCCACCGCGGAGTCACCGCGGGTGCCAACGTCCATGGAATAGTGGCAAACAAAGGTGGCTGGGCTGGACCAGGTCGCAGCCCGGCAAATATCCAACAGACTAGTGGATCCCAGGAAAGTGGCAGAGGAGGCCACTGCTCTGGTTGAGTGTGCTCGAAGATTGAGGGGACACTCCTTGCCTGCCGACTGGTAGGCAATAGAGATGGCCTTGGTCACCCATCATGAGATGGTCTGAGGTGAGGCCCTACGTCCCTTTTTTGGGCCAAAGAAACACACAAACAAATTATCCTCCTTACGATATTGTTTTGATCTGTGTAAGTAAAATAAAAGAGCCCGTCTGACATCTAATGTGTGCAGGCATCGTTCTTCGTCCGTCTGTGGATCTGGGAAGAACGTGGGTAAAACTATCTCCTGAGACATGTGGAACATGGAAACCACCTTAGGGAGGAAATCAATACTGGTGCGAAGGACCACCCTGTCACTATGCACCTTAAGGAATGGGGGGTCATGACGTAGAGCAGACAAGTCGCTGACCCTCCTGGCGGAAGTAATGGCTACCAGAAATGCCACTTTATAGCTAAGATAATACAGTGGGCAAAATGCTAACGGCTCGAACAGTTTTGTCATCAGTTGGGCCAACACCCTTGTAAGGTTCCATTGTGGCAAGGGCGCCCTCACAGGGGGAAAAGTATTATTGAGACCTTTTAAAAACCGTTTACATAACGGCTGCGAGAAGAGGGACCGACCTCTCACTCCATCATGCAAAGACGAAATGGCCGCCAAGAGTACCTTCACGGACGAATTCACCAGTCCCCTTCCTTTCAGGGATAAGAGATACTCTAGTACCCTGGCCAGGGGACACGAGTTTGGACTTAAGCCCTTCTCTGTTGCCCAGAGTTCGAACTCCCTCCACTTACTACTATAAGAACACCTGGTAGAAGGCTTTCTAGCTGCCACAATTACCTCTGCCACCTCCCTGGGGATGTCCCCCATCATTGGATCAGCCATGCTGTAAGGTGGAGAGTAGCAGGATCGTGATGCCACACCTCCCCTATTGAAATAATGTCCGGGGTTATCAGGAGTTCCCAGAACCACCCCTGTGCCAGTTTCCAGAGTAGGGGAAACACGGCCTCTTTGGCCAAAAAGGGGCTACCAAGATCACCTGGGCCTCCTCTGCAGCTATCTTGCCCACCACCCTGTGCACTAAGGGAAGCGGGGGAAAGGCGTACATCAATCGCCCGGTCCATGGGATCTGAAACGCGTCCCCTATTGACTTCAGGTCCCTTGCGGCCCTTGAGCAAAAGGCGGGGCATTTTGTGTTGTCCCCTGTAGCAAATAAATCTACCGCAGGGGCGCCCCAGCGATCCCACAGTTGAGCCAAAATGTTGTCATTTAAAGACCACTCGTGTTGCCAATCGGAATCTCTGCTGAGGGCATCGGCCACAACATTTGACTGCCCTGCAATGTGAATGGCTGTGAGGTCGACATGGTGTTGGACGGCCCACTCCCAAATGAGGAGGGCCTCCTCGCAGAGTTGTTGCGATCCTGTACCACCCTGTTTGTTTATGTAGTACTTCGCGACCACGCTGTCTGTTGCGATCAGGATCCTTTTGTCCTGAAGAGTCCCTACGAAAGAAATCAGAGCGTAACTTATAGCCCTGAGCTCGAGGAGATTAATGTGCAATTGTGACTCCTCCAAGGACCACCTCCCTCTTGTCTGTAGGTGACCACAATGCGCCCCCCATCCCGTTAGGGAAGCGTCTGTGAATAACTGGATGTCATGTGATGGCACCCCGAATGGTACTCCTATCAGGAGATTGCATTCCTGACCCCACCAGTTGAGGGATCGATGTACTCCTCTAGGGACAGAGAGCATCTTCCCCTGACGATCTACATTTGGACGGAAGTGCTGAAGAAACCACGATTGGAGAGGTTTCATTCTGAGCCTGGCCAGGGGAACCACCGCTGTGGTGGAGGCCATGAGGCCCAAAAGTTTCTGTATGCGTACCGCTTTCTGAAAATGGTTTCTCTGGAAAGCTTCCACCATGGATTGAATTGCCCTCACTCTCTGAAGGGGGGGGGGAATAGCCTGGCCCGTTGAGCATCCAACATCGCCCCAATGAACTCGATGCTCTGAGTGGGCTCAAGTCTAGATTTGGTCTCATTGACAATGAGACCCAACCTGTTTAGGAGACGCAAGATAACCTGTACACTCTCCCTAACCTCGCTGGGGGAAGAGCCGACCACCAGCCAGTCATCGAGGTAGGGAAAAATAATAATGCCTTGAGTAGCCAAATGACCTATCACCTCCCCCACTCACTTTGTGAATACTCGGGGAGCAGTAGCTAGTCCGAAGGGGAGGATGTTGTACTAAAAATGGTCACCCTCACAGGAGAAGCAGAGAAATTTCCTGCAAGATTTGTGAATGGCTATTTGAAAATAGGCATCTTTGAGATCCAAGGCTGCAAAGAATGCCCCTGCAACCAACAAAGTCCCCACCTCTTGGATGGACACCATCCTGAAGGGTCTAACATGGATGAATTTGTTCAATTCCCGGAGATCCAGAATGGGTCTCTTGCCACCACCCTTCTTATCCACCAGGAAATAGGGTGAATAGAACCTGGATCTGATCTGATCCTTAGGAACCTGGCTGATCACACCCTTCTGAAGCAGTTCTGCGATCTCATCCCGTAACATGGGGAGAACCTGAGAATCTCTTAAGGGAGGACTCAAGAAAGGAGGACAATCCAGCCATTCCAAAAAATAACCATGTTTTATTATGGATAACACCCATTGGTCTACTGAAATGAAGGCCCATTCAGAATGGAATGCAGACAACCTGTCCAGGAAACATAGGGCAGGTAAACCAGAAACAGGAACAGTTAGTCATTGCGAGCCCTTCTTTGGGTTCGGTCTGCCTTGTGGAGACCTATCACCCCTCTTTCCCCTATTCTTGGGGGGAAACCTCCTCTGGTCAGGTGGATTGAAGGGCTGTCGGGTTTGCCCCGAATATTGGTAAGGAGTGAAACGATACCCTCTATTATAGAAGGGGGGATTCTGTCTGGGTCTATACTTGGAGCGGAAGGATGAAATTGAAGGCCCAGGTGCTGTAATGCCTAATGATTTGGCGACAGCCCGATCCTTTTTGTACTTGTGAAGGTATTCATCAGAAGCTTGGTTAAAGAGGGCTCGTTCATCGAACGGCATGTCCTCCAATCTATTTTTGGCTTCCTGCGGCAAATTAGAAGAACAGAGCCAAGAAATGGACACCATGGTCTTACTGGCGACATCGGCAGTGTGCCTGGCCGCATAAAGTTGATGACAGCCTACCGACAGCCCTCCGATTGCATGGCTTTGGCTATCTTTATCGTTTCCTCCGCCACGTCAGGGAATAAGTCAGTGATGTGTTCCCAAAGTAACATTTGGTAACGTCCCATCAACGCACTGTGGTTGGCTACCCTTAAACCTAGGGAACCTGCAGAGTAAAGCCTGCGACCCAGGAGATCGAGCTTCCTACCTTCCTTGTCGGAAGAAGAGGAATGAGAGCCGGCTTTCCCCCTAGCTGGGAGAGTATCCACCACCAGAGAACTACTTTGGGGGTGCTGGTATAGGCATGGGAATTCACCTTCCTGTACCCTATAAAGATTATCCACCTTCCTGGGGATTAACGGATAAGAAGCTGGTTTAGCCCAGTTAGTAAGGGCAATTCCTCTGACGCCCTTCACCATGGGGATAGCACCTGGTTCGGACTTGGGGGAGTATAGGATATCCATTATGGGATCCTCTTCCCTGGATTGTGCGGGATCAACCTTAACCCCAAGGGCTTTGGCCATTCTAGCCAACTGGTCATTATAGCCCCTAATATCCTCCGAAGGGGAGATAGGGAATGGATCGACCACCACGTCATCAGGTGAGGTCCAAGATGAAGTTTCAGAACCCCTATGGGAAAATCTAGTTTCCTCGTCAGAGTCCGAGGGGTCTGACTGGAAGACCTGCCTCATCGTGCGGGCAGCATCTCTCGACGTCGAAGCCTGCGACGTTGATGCCCTCACTTTGCTGTCTCTCGGTGATCTGGAACGGCACCTCGATGTCGAGGCCCGCCGTGGTGAATTGGGTTGAGTTCCTCGGTGCCGATGGTCCTCTCGACGCCCACCAGATGAATGAGATCGGTGCCGATCTGGGCTCCTTCGGGATCTCTAGGTGAGTCACGACCGCGAGGTGAATCCCGTCGTCTGCTATCTCTTTGACGAGGAGGTGGAGAGCGGCAGCAGGAGCAGCTGCCCTTTTGATCCCAATACCGACAGGATCGGTAACACTCGCTGCGGTGCGACTCGGCAGAATGGCGTGAGCGCAGGTCGGAGTCAGAATGGAAATCCGGGATCACTATCACATCATGATCCGATGGGGAAAACTACATCTGCTCCTCACGGGGAGACCTCTTCCGCTTGGGGGAGCTGGAATGTCTCCGTTCCCTGGAGTCTTTCCCTCGTGATGGAGCGCGGCTGCGGCGTCCCTGAGAGGAAGCTGGCGAAGGAAGGAGAGACTCGCCAGACCTGATGGAGCGGCGATGACGCTCGTTGGAACCGCACTGCTGGGTCAAGGAAGGGGATCGCCGTATATCCTTAAGAGAGGTTGACGAAGAAGTCTTTGGTGCCGATCCGGTCTTCTCCAAACCCTCTCTAGGAGTCGTAATGGTCCTCGGTGCCGAGTCCTCCTTAGGAGTCGAGGGATGTCCCGGCACCGATCCCTTCAACATAGAGCTCTTTGGTGGTGTCGAGCCCCTCCTCGACGTTGACCGACGCTGGCTGCTCGGTTCTTTGTCGCGACGGGGAGATTTCTCAGGGGCCCCTGTAGTAGACGATGCCATCTTTTTGGAGCTAGTAGAGGCGTCCACCTTTTTCTTTTTCTTAGAGGATGAAGAAGGGGATTTTTTGGCGGGAGCAAGGGATTGCTCGTAGAGATAAGCTTTAAGTTTCAGGGCCCTGTCCTGGCAGGAGCGGTGGGTAAGCGAGCTGCAATGTCTGCAGGACGCGGTGATATGACCCTCCCCCAGGCAATAGATGCACTCGTCGTGCTCGTCTAATTGCGACATTTTATAGCCGCACGAGGAACATTTTTTGAAAAGGGCCATCATATCTTCCATATGACGACTTAAAAATAGGAGCTCACCAGAAAATGTTCTGTCTCACGCGGCGGCGAAGAAAGAATTGGAGGGACGGCCGCTCGCCCCTCCCCGTCACATGACCGCTTAGGCGGGAAGATCTGAGGACGGGGGAGGGGCAAGAGCGGCCCGAAGATTCTAGAGCTTTCCAGCATAAGTTATCCGCGGCTGGCCTGCGCATGCACAGTACCCATGTGGGACCGCACAGAAGCCACGCCGATGAACATAGGAACCAGAAATTACCAGCCGGTTGCAAAGAATGTAAAATGCATTCAGCATTCTGCCCTTCTGTTGCTTCATTCTCCCTACCTCACAAAGAATTAAATTACCGTATTTTTCGCTCCATAGGACACACCGCTCCATAAGACGCACCTCGTTTTTAGAGGAGGAAAACAAGAAAAAATCTTGTTTTCCTCCTCTAAAAACTTGTCTTATGGAGCGAATGCCGGCTGGGCACGTGTGCGTTGGGATGGCCAGCTGGGAGGCGGGCGGGGCACACAGAGCCGGCTGGGCGCAATGGAACGGGGCGCACAGAGCCGGTTCGCGTCATTGCAGTGTGCCCAGCCAGCTCTGTGCGCGCATTCGCTCCATAAGACACAGAGACATTTCCCCTCACTTTTGAGGAGAAAAAAAGTGCATCTTATGGAGCGAAAAATACGGTATGTAAGATGCCTTGGAAGCTTTGATTTATGCAGAAGGATATACATTTTAAACAAATGTGTAAATATTAAAGGCTGAAGAGTCTTCCTATCCTATCCTTCTTCCATGAAGTTCAGAGAAGGCTACATAGTCCCTCCATTTTTCCTCATAGCAACCATGTGAAGTAGGTCAGGTTCACAGACAGTGACTAGCCTAAGGTCATTTTGTGAGCCCCAGATAGGTGGGAATTTAAACCTGAGGCTCTAATCTAATACTTTAACCAGTATACTACATCTGTGATCTTAAATGCTAGAAAATGGGCCTCAGAGAAAAAGTTGTCAAAGCCAATATCGTGACCTCATAGTCCACACATTACATTTGCTCTTCCTTAGCAAAGGCCAGGAAAAGCTGTACGAATAAAATAATAATACCTGAACCAACCACAAGTGATAGTTAGCTGTCTAGTGTATGTATCCATCAGCATATTTTTGACACTGATTATTTTGATGCTCAAAATAACAGAGATTAATGCATTGCCTGAGGAAGTGATCCTAATATGAATATTATTGAGACTTACTATCCGACTTCTTGTTGCTGGGCTGAAGAATGTTCTTTTGTCCTGAATGTAAAAGTCTGACAAACGGTCGTTTTCAAATGGAGCCGTAAAAAACTCCTTCTCTGGTTTGATGATTTTTTCATCCACACGAAAGAATCTAGTAATCCAGCTAAATGGGGAGTCATGGGCTTTCAGGTCATTGGGCTGCAGGGGCAGATGGATGTGCATAATCTCTGCATACGCGCACAGCACTTCCCAAGGTGCATGCACTTTTACGAAGATTATCTTTTCATCTAAGACCTACAACGAAAAGGTATTAATATATGGAAATATACTGAAGCAGACTTTTCATAACATTTTTAAAGTCATAAAACTATCTTATCTCTTAAATAACAATAAATCACCTAAAAGGGCATACTGGGGAACAATCCACTAGTAAGTTCTCTTGAATAAAAATATAACACCTAAAAGGGCATAGCGGGGGGAAATCCACCAGTGAGTTATCTTGCACAAGCTCTATTGATTGCCATGGTACAAAAGCAGTACCATCAGCAGACTAAGAGCTCCCATTGTTTCAGGGGGGAAGAGGGACTCAGCACCCTTAATGGAAGGCATCACGAAGAAGGAAAATAGAGGCTTCACCATCACTTCAGCATCCTGCAGGTGCCCAGGCTGCTGAGTGGGAAGTAGGAAGGGGCCATGGCTCAGTGGAAGAGCATCTGCTTGGCATGCAGAAGGCCCCAGGTTCAATCCTCAGTCTCTCCAATGAAAAGGATCGACTAGGAGGTGATGTGAAAGACCTTGGCCTGAGACCCTGAGGAGCCACTGTCAGTCTGAGTAGACAGTGCTGACTTTGATGCTCCAATGAGTTTGATCAAGTATAAGACTGAAATGATATCAGTGGCTCATGCCAGGTGCTGCTACCTGGCATGAGCCAGCTGTCAGCTTGCACAGCCCCTGTGCTTTTATGACTGTTTCATGATGCTCTCCTGTAAGGGCGATGAGCCTCTTCCCACTCCTGAAGCAGGCTTCAGTAGAGTAAACTGACAGACTGATAGTGAGCCACTGCGTGTGCCAGTGCTGGAAAGGCAATGATTAATTTCTAAGGTTCAAATTACACGTTATGGCTTTTAACAAGTCAGGTCCCGGTTCCACTGACCCAAACCATGTTCCCTGCAGTCATGCAGGTGCTGCAGGGAACTGCTTTTAAAGGGCCACGTGGACCCAATTATGTTCAGAACCACAATGTGGAGGTAGGACAGGCTCCTGCTTCTCCCTCTCACAATTTTCCTGAATCACAGCCATTTTGGAGCCGCACGGGAGAACCCAGACCCAAATCGTTAAAAGTCATAACATCGAGTTTGAGTCTTAGTAAGGAGTTGCCAGGATGACATCTAGGTTGGAAACATCTTTGTGACATGGAAGCCCTTCTCTTCAGTCTTAGCTGAGAGTGACCCATTTGTGAAGACTCGTTGGTGACAGAAGGCTTCATAACTGGACACACTCAGAAGCGTATTATTATTTCAAGATTTAAGGCTAAACCCTGGCTGAAGTAGAAAAAAGAGACAAGTTTTCCCTGGAGAGAGGCATATGTTAAAGGGTCAACTATAGTCTTGTTTCAAGGATGATTAATCTGCCAAGCATGTTACAGAGTCATGTAAAATAATAACAACAAAACTAAATGAGATTATAAATTGACCTCTGCAAACAAGACTGCTGTTTTGAAAATTTTTCAAATAACCAATGTTGCCCATTGATAAAACCAGCATAAAAATGACATTCTGTATGGTTACAAATATAACTCAATTGGATCTCAAGCCCGATTTGTACTGGATTTTTTTCACTAGAGAGGGCTGATTTGAGCACAGGTAATATGCAGCTGACCTTCATCGTTCACAGAATAAAACAGCCTGTAGAATTGGCGCAGATACTCTAAATTGTGCCAGTTTGATAAGGGAGATTTTCTCTCTCTCTGGAACTCGCTGCACTTCAATAATAAGGGTGGGTGGATGTCAAAAAGCAGGCATGATTCTCGTGAGTAAATAAGGCGCTGTGCAATTTCCAACAGGGATTTAAAAGAAAGTAAAAAGATAAAAAGACATTGGAGGCTTATGGAAGCCTAACAGCGCATTCCTGAGCCACGCTGGCGGCTCACAGCGCCAATGTCCAGGCAGCGTACGCCGGCGTTTGTGGCCCCAGTGCCGGCGAGCAGGCCCAGACACCGGTCGCTGGCCTCGCAGCACTGGGCCCAGCCTCCAAAGGCCGCCGTGGGGTCCCAGGGAGTCCCGGCGCCGGCTGGGGGGCGGGGCCGCCATTAGGCAGCCTCCCAAGCTGTTACGGCTTGGGAACCCCCCTTTTTTTGGCCGAGATTTATGCCACCTTTATGCGGCACTCAGGAATGCACTGTAACCGTGCCAAATGATCTTAGTGAAAAAGTGCAGTCAGCCTACAACAGCAGGCACAGAATGAGCTTCTTAAATTGGGTACCTGCTAATTCTACTCTCTGCACTGGAAGGCACAGATGACCAGATTCTATACTAAGAGCAATACATATCTACACGATTTCAGCTAAAATTAAATTAATCTGCCCTTCAGTTGAAACACTTTGTGTGGGCTACAGTGTGACACAGAGGTCTTATGATTCAGCATTCCCTTTCAGGTAAGTTGAAGCAACTCCACTTTTTAACCACTTTTAAAAACATATAAAGGGAATTGCACTCACCGACCTTGTTGCTTCCAGCTGCAAACCACGGGTTATCAAGTTAGACTCATACACTTCTCTTTTCCTCTGTTAAAATTGATTGAAAAAATAGTAAACCCCTGATTATTCACACTCTTTAACAGCAATGCACGTTAGTTGAAGCCATAGATCTTCCAGCAAAAATAAATAATGAAAAATTGTCTTTATTTATTGGTTGAGACTACTTCATATGTTTTTGGATCACAAATCGTTGTGAAAATGTGCTAATAAAATATTTTATGTGCAAACAAATAGCAATGTAAAGCAGGAACACAACAAAATATTTAAAAATATGTCCACTACACACAGGAAACTAAGATTAGACCCGTGTTGGCGAACCTATGGCATGCGTGCCATAAGCGGCACGCCGAGCCCTCTCTGTGGGCACGCGCAGAGCCGTCGCGTCTGCCCCCTCCTGCGCCCCTCCTCCACCCCTCCTCGCGGCCTCGATGCAAGTTTCCGCCGCACCGCAGCCACCTTTTCATGGGGCGGGGGCGGAGGCGAGGCGGCAGGCGTAGCGGTGCGGCTGGCCGGGTAGCTGCTGGCCCGTGACGGCAGCTTCCTGGTGCGCAAGAGCGTGGCCGGCGCCTTCGCCTTCTGCCTGCTGTGAGTGGCCCTGGCCCCTTGGAGGCTGAGGGAAGAGGGCTTTCTCTCCCCCCCCCGGTAGGCTGCTCTGTGATCGGCGGCAGCGAGTTGGGAATCACTCCCCCCTTTCCCTCCCCTCCCCTCGGAGCCCCCCTGAGTCGGGAGCTGCTACCGAGTGTGCTTCTCCGCTCGGCACCAGTCCCGCTCCGCACACCCAGGCCAATGGATACCGTATGCAGAAGGGCGACGGCAGAGCTCCAGAGCTGATTTCCACCTCCTCGTCCATCCCGGGGTTTGCATTTTGCTGCAGGCGGCGGAGGGGAGCCAGGGGAGCCGGACCGGAGGAACGGAATGGGAAAGCCCCCCCCCCACTTTTGCAAACTTGCTGCCCTTTGCACCCTCACGGCTTTTGCTGCTGGTGTGGGAAGCGCGCGAGCTTGTCCCCCCTTACCCGGGGTGCGATGCAAAGGCGCCTCTTTCTCTGCAACACGGGAGGCTTTTTTGTGTGTGTTTGTGTCTTTGCATCGTTGGGGGCGAGTTGCAAACGTTCACCTTGTGGGTTTTCATGCAAGCCTGTGGACAACTCGACCTTTCCTCAGGGTGTGTGTGTGTGTCTCTCTCTCCCCCCCCCCATACACCCCGTTGCTGGGGCAAGCTGGCCCCTCGCACATTTTCCCCATCCAGATTCTCAAAACTCTGCATGGGGGGTAATTGGCCATTTGTGAATGGGAGGTTTTGCCTTGGATTTGCCACTCAGATGCACATTTCCCCCATCCAGATTCTCAAAACTCTGCATGGGGGGTTATTGGCCATTTATTAATGGGAGGTTTTGCCTTGGATTTGCCACTCAGAATTCCTTAAAAGTGTGGAATTCTCTGCCAAATATTTTTAAGTCAATGAAAGCACTTGGAATTGCTTTCCTCACTTTGTTTGGATCATCTTATGCTTGTGAGCAGCTATTTTCAGCTTTGAATTATATCAAATCTGACACCAGAAACAACTAACAGATGACCTGAGTGCTGCATGTGTTGCTCTCAAATTTACAAAGTATGAGCCAAGGGTAGACAAATTATCAGCATGCACACAACAGCAAAAATCACATTAATTGTTCAAAAGCATGTCTTTTGATAAAAAGTTGTTTGTATCATTGAAAGTTCTGTTATTGTGTTTTTCTTTTAAGGCAAAAGATGTTAACGTATGAGTTGTTTTTTCTAAACTAAAACCTCAGTATTCAGGTTAAATTGCCGCATTGGCACTCGGTGATAAATAAGTGGGTTTGGGGTTGTAGTTTGGGCACTCGGTCTTTAAAAGGTTCGCCATCACTGGATTAGACTAACAAGAAGGCAAACATGAATTTCAGGAGCTTTTAAGTTGTTGTAATCATGCATACTGGAAGCCCCCCACAACTCTACATATCAGAAGCGCATGCTAAAAGTGAACCTCCCAATATATGTGGCCATTATTTTGTCTTCCTTGCAGGATTCTGGTATGCGTATACTTAGGCTGAAAGTATGTATGTTGCCCACAAAATAGTGATTGCATGTGTGGGAGGATCACATGTAGCACATTTACCCATAAGCATGAGTGAAAAGGGCTCAGGTAATACACCCCTTATTATCAAAGGCTAAGAGCAAGTTACAGCATACATAGAGTAGAAAAAAATTCATAAAGAAGAAATGCAAATGGGTGAGATCAACAACAGGTGCATTCTTCGTAGTGGTCCCCAACCTTGTGGAATGGCCTGCCAGAGGAGGACTCCCATGTTTCTGGCATTCTGTAAAACAGAATAGAGCGGGGGGCGCATTTTTATACAGGTAATAGGGCTATATTAGAATGGTGTACAAGTGTACACATTCTTTCTGCCATGCAAAGTCTCTATGTGTAGAGGTTCTGCTTGGGGAGGGAGGAGAGATTCAAATGTGTATTCTGAAGAGGTGTGGTTTCCAGGACTACATCTATCATGTGACTCTACATCCTGTGATTCTTCTGAATGTGTAGATTGTTTCTAGTACTCAGGAAAGTAAAATAGGAAGAAGAAACAGTGTTGTGGTTTAGACAGTTATGCAGATCTTATAACACGCAAAGCTTCCTGCTGCTATCTTTAGCCTTAATTGTCTCTGTGCAGCCTGTGCTAAGAAAAGAAACCAAGCATGCCAGCCCCAAATATATTTTAACACAATATCTTTTAACTTCAAGTGAACGAATGAGCAAAGGAAGAGAACAGCAAGTCCTGTTTTCAATGGAGATGATATACATGATGACTCAGCTTATACATTTTTAAAACAATAAGCACATCCTGGAAGCTGTGAGACGTTTTGACTGAGAGATTTTAAAAAGCACTGAAAACAGAACCTTGGAAACACGCCCAAAGCAAAGCCTCGATCAATGGCCACATAAAACAGAAGGCAATTCATACCTTTTGCTTTTTATTAAAGCTCCTCTTTCGATTTTCCTTTCTGCTCTCATCTTCATACACTAAAACAAAATCAATTCTTCTCTGGCCATCATTAAAGTATAAGGATTCATGGTTCTGGTTAAACTCTGCCTGTAAAAAAAGCATAGTATCTTCAACATAATATCTGTCCATCATTTTTTTGTCTGTCATAAATAAATTCCATGGAACTATCACATTCAGTACTAGCAACACAACTAAAATGAACAGTTAATGAAATAACATATAGATAGTGGATAAGGTCAGGACAAAAGGAGTAAAATATTTAAGAGAAAAATAGAGTACACTGTACACATCCATCCCACACATAGCAGAATAACAGTACAATACTTAACGGAGTTACACTCTTCTAAGCCCACTGAACTGAATAGACTTAGAAGGGTGTAACTCAGTTTACCATGGAACTGCAAATATTGCACTAAGCTAATGAACTATATAAATCTGTCATTATAGATCTTGGGAACAAATACAGTGAGGGGAAAAAGTATTTGATCCCCTGCTGAATTTGCCTGTTTGCCCTCTGACGAAGAAATGACCAGTCCATAATTTTAATGGTAGGTTTATTGTAGCTGTGAGAGACAGAATAACAACAGGAAAACCCCCAGAAACCCAGAAGACAAAAGTCAGAGATTGATGTGCATTATAATGAGTGAAATAAATATTTGATCCCTTTGCAAAAGATGACTTAGTACTTGGTGGCAAAACCCTTGTTGGCAATTACAGAGTTCAGACGTTTCTTGTAGGTGGCCAGCAGGTTTGCACACATCTCAGGAGGTATTTTGTCCCACTCCTCTTTGCAGATCCTCTCCAAGTCAGTAAGATTTCGAGGCTGATGTGTAGCTACTCGAACCTTCAGCTCCCTTCACAGATTTTCGATGGGATTAAGGTCTGGAGACTGGCTAGGCCACTCCAGGACCTTAATGTGCTTCTTCTTGAGCCACTCCTTTGCTGCCTTGGCCGTGTGTCATGCTGGTCATTGTCATGTTGGTCACTGTCATGCTGGTCATTGTCATGCTGGAATACCCATCCTCGACCCATTTTCAATGCCCTGGCTGAGGGAAGGAGGTGCTCACCCAAGATTTGACGATACATGGTCCCGTCCATCGTCCCTTCGATGCCGTGAAGGTGTCCTGTCCCCATAGCAGAAAAACAACCCCAAAGCATAATATGTCCCCCTCCATGTTTGACGGTGGGGATGGTGTTCTTGGGGTCATAGGCAGCATTCCTCCTCCTCCAAACACGGTGAGTTGAGTTGATGCCAAAGAGCTCGATTTTGGTCTCATCTGACCACAACACTTTCATCCAGTTCTCCTCTGGGTCATTCAGATGTGCATTGGCAAACTGCAGACGGGCCTGTACATGTGCTGTCTTGAGCAAGGGGACCTTGCGGGCTCTGCAAGATCTCAGTCCTTCATGGCGTAGTGTGTTACCAACTGTTTTCATGGTGACTATGGTCCCAGCTGCCCTGAGATCATTGACAAGTTCCCCCCGTGTAGTTCTGGGCTGCTTCATCACCGTTCTCATGATCATTGCAACTCCACGAGATGAGATCTTGCATGGAGCCCCAGACCGAGGGAGGTTGACAGTTAGGGTTGTCACCTTCTCACCAAGCTGCTTGGCAATAGTCTTGTAGCCCAGTCCAGCCTTGTGCAGGTCTACAATCTTGTCCCTGACATCCTTGGACAGCTCTTTGGTCTTGGTCATGGTGGCTAGTTTGGAATCTGATGGATTGATTGCTTCTGTCGACAGCAGAACCCTAACCCTAATCTGGCTGGTTGATAGGGGATCAAATACTTATTTCACGCATTATAATGCACATCGATCTCTGACTTTTGTCTTCTGGATTTCTGGGGTTTTTCCTGTTGTTATTCTGTCTCTCACAGCTACAATAAATCTACCATTAAAATTATGGACTGGTCATTTCTTCGTCAGAGGGAAAACAGGCAAATTTAGCAGGGGATCAAATACTTTTCCCCCTCACTGTATTGGTGGAGTGTTTGTTTACATCAAAAAATTGCCTAGCTCAATCATCATCAATATGTGTAGCTTACTTCTCACTGGCATTGTCCTATGGAACTGGGAAAGAGCTAAGTGTGCAAGTAGAAAGTGGCAGGTTCAGTCCCTGGCACCTCTAGTTACAAGGAGCTTAGGTAACAGATCCTGTGAATGACCTCTGCCTTCAGACCTGGAGAGCTGCTGCCTGTTAAGAATAGAAAATGCTGAGCCAGAGGATCCCGTGGTTGGACTCTCAAATTCTACAAGTGGGAGAAATCCCCTTCTCCTTCCCCATTGGCCCCATCACCCCATTCTTGCTCCATTTCCTTTCTACCTATGCTTTTCTACCCTCTAGAGAGCTATCTTGAGCAGGTCTAAACAGAAATGCTCATTTTTAAACAACATGGCTTATTCCCAGAAAATGGTTCTTAGGACTCCAGCGCCAGTCACTCCCTGTGCCAATATTTCTTCCTCTCTGTCTCTCTGCCCAGTCTTTTCTTTTCACAACAGCCCTACTCCCTCTTGCAGTTTCTCTTCTTCTTCATCATCATCTTCTCCCCACACTAGAGTTGCCAACCTCCAGGTGGTGGCTGAAGATCTCTTGCTATTATAACTGATCTCCAGCCAATAGAGATCAGTTCACCTGGAGAAAATGGCCACTTTGGCAATTGGACTCTATGGCATTGAAGTCCCCCCTCCCCAGACCCTATTTTCCTCAGGCTTCGCCCCAAAAACCTCCCGCCAGTGGCAAAGAGGAACCTGGCAACCCTACCCCACACCTGTTCCCCCTCTCCACTGCAAAACTCACTTCCCTTCTTATGGTTCCTTTCATGTGTTCTCCATCTTTGTCAGATCCTAATCTCCTCCCCCCTTGTTGCCCCACAGCCCTGCTGTTCACTCCCATTCAAGTGCATGCCCTGCCCCTGCTTCCACCAATACTTTCTTCTGTCATTTGGCACCATTTTGGGTTGTTAGTGCAAACAAAATTCTGCCCAAAGTTCTTCCTCTCTGCAATGCTTAAAGTTCTTTTGGGGGTGGGTGGGTTAATCCTGCAGTCTAATTATTATTGAAAAAACTGCAAATCTGCAGTCATATCTATCTTAACTCTATGTTTTCCCCTTGCAATTTTTTTATCTACACATACATGGCTGCCAGACACATGACGTTTCAGAGATGGTTTGAGCAATGCTTCTGTCAAACCACCTAACTGTAAAGCATTGTTACTCAGCCTGGGCAAGAGGTTAACAGCAAAGATAGTTTGTGTTGTGTGTGTGTTAAGTGCCGTCAAGTCGCTTCCGATTCATGGCAACCCTATGAATGAAAGTCCTCCAAAATGTCCTATCTTTGACAGCCTTGGTCAGATCTTGCAAATTGAAGGCTGTGGCTTCCTTTATTGAGTCAATCCATCTCTTGCTGGGTCTTCCTCTGTTCCTGCTGACCTCAACTTTTCCTAGCATGACTGTCTTTTCCAGTGACACTTGTCATCTCATGACGTGACCAAAATACAATAGCCTCAGTTTAGTCATTTTAGCTTCTAGAGTCAGTTCAGGCTTGATTTAATCTATAACCCACTGATTTGTTTTTTGGAAGTCCACGGAATCTGTAACACTCTCCTCCAACACCACATTTCAAAGGAATCTATTTTTTTCCTATCAGCTTTCTTCACTGTCCAGCTTTCACACCCATACATAGTAATAGGGAATACGATGTGTTACATATTGCAAAACTCAGTTTTAAAATAAAACTGTTATTTGTCCTCTTGTTCTGATGCCCCAGTCACTCACTCTGCCAATGTTTCTTCCTCTGTCCACTCACCGGAACTCAATATTCAAATTATAGTTGCTTCCAGACATAATTTTGCCCCACCTCTTATATTTATTTCTTAAACTATATTCCATCATTCTTTTTCAAAATAACTATCTGGGGCTAACAAAGAAATCCAAGGGGGCTAACAACTTCACATATACATTGATGGGATTTGAGATGGCAAAGACAAACCAAGAAAGGGATCTTAGGGTGGTAGTGGATGGCTCAATAAAAATGTCAATTCAGTGTGTGGCTGCTGTGAAAAAGGCAAATCCCATGCCGGCCATAATTAGAAAAGGAATCGAGAATAAAACTGCCACCATCATACTTCCTTGATATAAATCCATGGTTAGAGAACACTTGGGATACTGTGTACAATTCTGGTCACCTCTCCTGAAAAAGGATATTGTAGGGCTTGAAAATGTGCAGAAAAGAACAGCCAAAATTATCAGAGGGCTAGAGCAACTGCTCTATGAAGATCAGTTAAAATGGTGAGGACTGTTTAGCTTAGAAAAAAAGTAAGAGCAGGGTCGTAGCTGGTGGCGGGGACAGATGCTGCCCGTGTGACATGCAGAGAGGGTGGCAGAACTGCTTCTCCTACAGGAGGAGTAGGCCAGGTAAGAGGGGGCACTTCTGCCGCCCTCTCTGCATGCCACAGGGCGGCAGCTGCTCTCCTCCCCTCCGCTAATTACGGCCCTGAGTAAGAGGAGTCATAATAGAGGTCTATGAAATTATGCATGGTGCGGACAGAGTGGACAGGGAGAAGTTTTTATCCTTCATCCACTGAAGCTGAAGGGTGGGAGATTCAGGGAAGACAAAAGGAATTACTTCTTCACACAATGCATAGTTAAATTGTGGAAGTCATTGCCATGGGATGTGGTGATGGCCACCAACTTGGAAGGAAGGTTTAAAAGGAGGGAGTGGACAAATTCATGGAGGATGGGGCTTTCTATGGCTATTAGTCACAATTGCTATTAGTTTGATAGTTATCTCCAACCAGTACCAGAGGCAGTTGCTGAGGGGCACAGGGAAGAGGATGCTTTATACCAGTTGATGGGGAGCACGGGCAGTGGAATACTGTTGCAGTTATCCTACTTGTCGGCTCCCTAGGGGCAACTGGCTGGCCACTATGTGAACAGAATGCTGGACTTGATGGGCCTTTCGCCTAATCCAGTATAGCTCTTCCTATGTTCTAACTGTTCTCCCTATGTTCTAATATTTTTAAAGAAATATTGCAAACAAATTGGTGAAAGCATGTTAATGGATGGCAGTCAGCTACTGGAGTAGAGCTGAGGACAACTATGAATAGCACTATTCTGAATGACGCAGCTGGACTAAAGCTTCAGTTGTTGACATCCAAAGGAAAGTCCAAAGCTGTTTGATACATACAATAGGAACACGGAATATGAGAAGTATGAATCAAGATAAACTCAAGATCCTAAAATGAGAAATGGAATGTTTAAACGCTGCAGTCCTGGGAGGGAATGATCTAAAGTGGACTGGATTAGGGCATTTGCAGTCAGAAAATTACGAAGTATTTTTCTCTGGAAATGACAAACACAGAAGAAACGGAGTTGCTCTAATAGTGAGGCAAGATGTATAACAAGCAGTCAGGGGCTGTAATGCATAGTCTGACCAAATAGTATCAATCATCATTCAAGTTTACACCCCAACCACAGATGCCGATGAGGATGAAATTGAAAACTTTTATGCAAATATCCAGGAAGAAATTGATTCACACACCTGAACAAGATGTGCAGTTAATTATAGGTGACTGGAATGCCCATCTGAATACTCATCTTTCAGTTTTGTAAAAAGAAGGGAACAAAGCAGAATAAAATACTGTTGGAAGATTGGGCTGGGAGCACAAAATGAAGACAATGATTTGTTTATTGCGAACACATGTTTCAGGCAACCAAACAGACGATTGTATATGTGGTATCTCTCCCCGCCCTTTCCAAGACTATTTCATTAATATGTTTTCACTTTTAATCTCAATGTTTTAAAATACTCAGTGCTTTAGGCTGAAATTCCAGTCACAGATTCTGGCTGAAGGCATTATTGTCTCTAGCAGTTTTGCCTGCACTGGCTTTATAGTACTAAACCCATTAAATGTAATTGTACTTAATATAAATTATGTGAAACTTCTTTGCCCACAGAGAACTATACCCTTTCTTTCCTAATAAGTAGGTACTAAGAACTGAAATCTTTTTACACTATTAAGAAATCCAATCAGTTGTATGAAAGGAAGGGCTAATTCTATAACATGCATTATGTGAAGGGTGAAATGTAGTGATTTAAGAACCCCTCACCACTCTCTTATATACACTGGAGGAAGCAAATTAGTTTATGTCTGAGCCTAGACAAAACCTTACTCTTTGCTTCCCCTTTCCCCTTCCTTCCTAATTAGGGCTTGCTGACATGTAATGTAATTTACACCAGTTGCTAATTACCCAGGCATTGTATGTTTATATGAATATGCTCTTGTGAGGGATTGGTTAATTAGCATCTGGAGGTATTATAGGAGAACAGGCCATGTAATCTGTGAATATTACATACCACATATTAGCTACTATTACCCTGAATAATTAACTAGCCATTAATCATCTTAAATAATTGAGATTAAAATGACAGCCATGGATGTTCAAATGCCACAAATTTAGCCCAACCCAATACCTGATTGATTTGTGTTGTGTATTCAGTACATTTTTAAAAAGGATAGTTTTATGGGAAGGTCACTACAGAGCAGTCGCAAACAGAGTTACAGAGTTGAAGTCAATGGCCTTAGAAAGGTGCAACTCTGTTTAGGATTTAACTGTTAATTACCATGGCAACCTTTGGCACAATGTCTTTAATTTTTCTTTAAACAACTCTTGCATGCTAATGTGTAATTTATCAGGACATGTGTGTCCTAATTTATATTCTTGTAAATTACGTTGTCGTTCTTTAAATGTATTTCATTTATTAGCTAAAATAATATACTTCTTTTCATTAAAAAGTTCAAAGTAGTATGAAAAACATAAAAGTTATAAAATCATTAAAGTTTTCTGATCATTAAAACATTATACACAATGTCATTAAAAAAACTCAAAAATTGGTAGAAAACAGTCCAGGTTGAAGGTCAATGGAATCAATTATGTGGATCACAGTCTCAATTTCCAAATGCCATCTGAAATATATACATTTTTATCTGTCTGCAATTATCTTTATTTCTGAATGCAATCTGAGACCAAAGTGTGAAGGTGAAAATTTCTATAAGGCAGGGAATGAGAGAAATTAGAAGCACACTGCAGGTGGAAGTGGGTGTTGAACTAATTTGCTTCTTCCCCCAAACTGTTTCTTCCCAGGTAATTTCTCTAGTACGAATTAAATCAAATCTTGGAAGCCCACTGGGAGAAAATATCTGGGGCACAGCAGTTTGGGAAGACAAAATTATGGACTGTTGAAAATATTGGCACTCCTGGCTAATCATGCTGAGTTTAATGCCCCCATCCGCCCTGCTTTACCAGAAATGGGTAGCAATCTGATCCTAAGACACAGGTCTTCTGACCCCACATCTATTTTGTTCCTGAAAAACAGCACAAATTTCATTTACAAAAAGAGAACGACTGCTAATCCATCAGAGACAATGCTTCCACCCCAATATGATGCGCTGCTTGCTGCCTACAAAGACTTACCAGTACATTTCAATGAAAGGTACTGTTTCTATACAGACATGTCCCTTCCATTAAATGTGAAGAAAATCTGTTTCGGAGCTCTGTGAGTTCATTATAGCATGCGGTAGGCTCTGGACCAGCACACCGACTTTTACAGGAAAGCAAAGATACTGTCAGGTGAAATACTACCTACCCATTCTGGTGTATGAAGAGCTTGCTGGTTAGCTGCTGTTCCGTAGCTGGGGAAAATACTTTGCTGCACTTCTTCTAATACTAGAAAAGCACAAAAGAAATGTTCAGGTTAGTGATTATAGCCATCAACCTTTCTTCATCTGAGGAAGAAATCCTCCTCTTTGCACTTATGACCCTGATGCTGAAATAATAACACATTTATCTATGGCTATGACCTATAGCCCTGGGACTGCACATCTGCCAACAATACTAGTGTCGCATTACGTATTTTGGCACTGCACTGGCAAAAGTATCATATTCTTATCCTGCTTTTCTTCCACCATCAAACTGAAGGCAGTGTAGGTTTTCCAGAAGGTCTGTTATCGAGGCATGGATCATAGAATCATAGAATTGGAAGGGACCACCAGGGCCATCTAGTCCAACCCCCTGCACAATGCAGGAAATTCCAAACTACCTCCCCCCTCCACACCCCTAGTGACCAGAAGATGGCCAAGATGCCCTCCCTCTCATCATCTGCCTAAGGTCACAGAATCAGCATTGCTGACAGATGGCCATCTAACCTCTTCTTAAAAACATCCAGGGAAGGAGAGCTTATCACCTCCCGAGGAAGCCTGTTCCACTGAGGAACCGCTCTGTTAGAAAATTCTTCCTAATGTCTAGATGGAAACTCTTTTGATTTAATTTCAACCTGTTGGTTCTGGTCCAACCTTCTTGAGCAACAGAAAACAACTCAGCACCCTCCTCTATATCACAGCCCTTCAAGTTCTTGAACATGGCTATCATATCCCCTCTCAGTCCTCTCCTCTTCAGGCTAAACATACCCAGCTCCTTCAACCTTTCCTCATAGGACTTGGTCTCCAGACCCCTCACCATCTTTGTTGCCCTTCTCTGGACACGTTCCAGCTTGTCTACATCTTTCTTAAATTGTGGTGCCCAAAACTGAACACAGTACTCTAGTTGAGGTCTAACCAGAGCAGAGTAAAGCGATACCATCACTTCACATGATCTGGACACTATACTTCTGTTGATGCAGCCCAAGACTGCATTTGCATCACATCCAGACCAGCTTAGGTTCAGCAAGGCTGCTGTACTATGTCTTTTCCAACTACACGGTACAATTGCTGGCATAGTACATTAGAAAAACTAGTTATTTTATTGTTAAATGAACCATATATCTTACTCATTGTTACTCTTTCAGTGGCTTGCAGAGCCACATTCACAATTTCCAAAACCCAAAAGGGCCACATAACTACTATATGCCCTGTACACCACTTATGACCCTGTTTAAAGCCCTCCTGATTAATCTCTCTAGGTTTCTGCCAAATACGTTCTTCCCCAGCTTTGATAGATGAAATCCATCACATACTAGTAGGTCATATTTCAGAAAACCTCAGCTGTGGTCCCAGAATCCAAATGAGAAGCATGCATATTGAATGGGGGATACTCTTCTGGGTAGCAGTGTGTGTGAACAAGATATTGGGGTACAGGTGGACGGTAGCCTGAATATGAGCAGTCAGTATGATGCAGCAGCAAAAAAGGCTAATGTGGTATTGGGGTGTATCAACAGAGACGTAACGTACAAATTGCAAGATATCATAGTCCCGTTGTAAAATGCATTAGTCAGGCTGCACCTGGAACACTGTGTGCAGTTCAGGAGGTGTCACTTCAAAAAGGATTTGGATAGGATTGAGTGGGAGCAAAAGAGAGTGACAAGGATGATCAGGGGCCTGAAGACCAAGCCCTACAAGGAAAGGCTGAGGGACCTAGGAATGTTCAGTCTGGAAAAGAGGAGGTTGAGGGGGGAAACAATTGCTGTCTTTAAGTATTTAAAAGGCTGTCACTTAGAGGAGGATTTGCAATAACAGGTATAAATTATGGGTGGAAAAGTACCGGCTGAACGTTAGGAAAATTTTTTTTTACAGTAAGAGTAGTTCAGCCATGGAATTGGCTACCTAAGGAGGTGGGGAACTCCCCCTCATTGGCAGTCTTTAAGCAGTGGCTGGACAAACACTTGTCAGGGATGCTTAGGTTGATCCTGCATTGAGCAGGGGGTTGGACTAGATAGCCTGTATGGCCCCTTACAACTCTATGATTCTGGGGTGGAGAGACTTTTTAAGAAGCCCCCAGTGTTTATTCCAAGTGACTGCTTTGTTGTTGAAAGGCCTGAGCTGAAGAAGCAGTAGGTAGGAGCTACAGAGAAAGCAAGTCTCATTGGACTCCCACTCAGAACCTTGCTGCCAAGCTGATTTTTTCTGGTGTGGGTCCTCCTTCCTAGACTCTGCTGGCTGCAGTCACTTCCTGGGGTCCTGCTAGGGCACATTTCTACAACAAAACACTGCTTCCATAACATTGCCTACAGGACCACATAAACTGCCTTCTCCCACACCAGTTTTTGTCAAATGAATACCTTCAAACCCCAGGATATTAGCAGAGTTGCCCTCTTTAAGGCCCTGACTTGATAGGCCTTGATAGTGATAACTCGTCCTAAGACTCTGGACCTTTGGTTTGGGAAGAGAAAGCAGTTTTGGTGGTCGAGAATACCATAACCAACAACGTACGCTATATTTTCCTCAGTTGCAATAAGTACAGTTGTTTTGCTTAAACCAAGATGTGTGAGGGGCACTTTAAGAAAGGAGGCCTAGACCTTACACTCACCCTTGATTCCAACACCCAAGTTGCAAATATGTGAGTCATAACTTAAAATGTTGGCCCAGCGGAGTGATTATAATTGCTTGGTGCTCAGAACAAGAGTGGAGTTTGGATCATAAGGTGAAATTACAGCAAGACTTTAAAAAGCGTAACCTTTTGAAAGCCATATTATTTTTTGAAATATGCAAGAAAAAAACTTTTCACTGTACTATACAGTTGATAGCATACGGGCCGCCTAAACTCCCGGACTGGACTTGGCAGCCCCATATGCAGGCACTCGACTACTGTTCTGGCCGCGCGCCCGCCCCAAACGCTACGGGACGGTCACTGCGCCCTCCGTTGAAACGGACACGGCTGCTCCTGCGAGCACCGTGCAGCCAGCAGCTAGGAAACCAATGCAAGGACAACCTCCAGCGAACCTGAAAGACTCCATGTTCCTGTGCAATCACTGTTCCAGCCGCAGCCATGTCGTGGAAAGCAGACAGTCACGTAGTCAGTGCCAACACCCCCCTTCCCTATTGCAATATCTGCAGCTTAATGGGCAGTCAGCAGCGATCCTGATAAGAGCGATGAGTCATTCCTCCAGCTCTGCAGCAGCGATCCCCGGACGTTTGCAGAGATCGCACCCATTGTTCCAGAATGTTAATCACTTCAGTAGAGATCTCCCGGTTTCTCCCGGGTTGCAAAAGCCATTGGAATTAGAATAGATTTCCAAATACTCACTACCCCACCCCGGTAGCCACAGACTAATTCTTTTGTCACCTTTTGTCACCTGGGAACCTAGGCGGAGTAAACCCCCTCTCCCCGCCCCCAGAAAAACAGTATATCTGGGGTGCCCCCAGCCCATTATATTACCTTAGGTCTTTCCTGGCACCTTTGCCGTTACTCTGTTGGTTTGGGTTTTGCGCAGCCCGACCACGCTCCCTCCCGCCTTGCTGGTCAAGTCCACGGGAACCCCTTGCCCCATCTTGCTCATTTTTCCACTCTGTCTTAGTCTACGTGAACTTGGACAACGCCGCTTCAAGAAGGTAGATGTTACCCCACCAACGATTCCTGCCACATTGACATCTGTGCTTATACTCCTCTCTTTGATTTTCCTAGATTTCTTTTATGTGTGTATGCAACACTGATTTGATTGAAAAACTGCATAAACTCTTTTAATCTGGAATCCATTGCTTCTGTCTTGATTTAAAGGTCACAGTTACCGGCTCTGGTATACAAAGGTTGTGATACCGCTATAAAAATAAATATTGTAATTTGCCATCTTGCTGATAATTCCCCAAGTTAAAGGGGAATTTGGCTAACATGGTCAATGGATCTTAAAATGGATGTTCAAAGCACAGTGACATATCTGCTGTATTTGCCTTTCGTGCTTTCAAACTATTGCTTTGAACTACTAAGAAATTTTATATTGCTAGCACTTTAAAAGGAAGTGCTGAAAAGTTCTGTGAAGCTGATATATACTTAAAGTCTGGGTGGTCTTAATAAAAGGCAGCATTTTACTTCCTTTGGTTACACAAATACATGTTTGGTAACTATAGCAATGGACCTCTTATATCGATGGTAGCAACAGCTCAATATACCTGCAACATGAAACCAGTTAAAGAAATGTAATATATGCATAAACACTGTTCATTATTTCTAGGACTCTTTGTGTCTTTGCAGGTTGGAAGACAACTTATGAGATGGAATGCTAAGCTTGTAACTTTATATTCAATGTATACAGTTGTGTTCTTTCTTTATTCAAGAGTTAGAAGCTTGGTCATTACTGTGAAGGACCTAGGTTAAAAACGTAATGGCGAATCACACAGTACGGAGTTGTGGGTTAAGGGTGGAAGTACACGATATTTGCAATTTGTCCAAAAAAGTTGTGAGAGAACACCACTTCAGAAAGGAAAGATTTAGAGCCGGAAAAAATGGCACAGAGCAGCTGCTTCTCTTTTCTCCCTCACAAATTTTCCTCCAGCCCCAAACCCATTTCCCATCCCTATCATGTTTACCGCTTTGGGAAGGGAATTTAAAGTGGAAAAGCAACAGATGGAAGAAAAGTGGGGGCCCCTTCTCTCTGCCACTTTCCCCACTGAAAAGCACCCAATTTTGTTAGTCTTTAAAATGCCACAGGACTCCTGTTTTATTTCTCTACAGATTAATGACCACCTATCTGGAATTCTCTTCTACATTGCTCTCCTGCCAAAGGCAATCACTTCATAAACACGTGTGCCCATTGGAACAGATGTAAATCAATCTGCCTTCCTGCCTGCCTGCTTTTATCTTGCCCTCCTTTGAAGGAGCTCAGGGCAGTTTTTCCCACATGCATTTTATGCTCACAATAGTGAGCTTCATGGTTGAGTTGCTTTGTTTTCATCTGATGCTACAGTCATGACACCACAGTGGCTAAACAACAGGAAAGGGTCTGTTGTTTCTTAAGACAACATGGGTTGTCTTCTGAGTACTCCTTTATAATTCCTTTACCTGTTGTGCTTACCTGGCAATTGTTCCATGTAGTTTCCAGCTCGTATTGGCTGAATTACAGCCTCAGGTTCTCACACAGAGCTCTGAGAGCTCCCCTCTGCTCTTATGGAAGAACTGAATAGAAAGCAAGATGTCCTAAATGGACATAAGGAGCCAAACCTCAAAATATAAAAAGACCAAAACATGTAGTGCCATGAAGCGACACTTTAAAAGTGTAAGTGTGAAGGATGAGGAGAGAATGAGGCACCCGTTGCCAAATGGAGAGAGCAAGAGATTCCTTTTCAACCAACCAACTTATTGTGTAAATACACATTCCTTTGTGCTGAGCAACTGTAAAAAAATCTTGAAGAACCTGACAGACCACATTAACATGGGCTAAACTGTTCTAAAAGGAACATTAAAAATACACAGAAAAAGAGGAACACATTGCTCAACCAGTAACAGTTACTGCAAGGCTTTCAGAAGAATTCAGTATGATGACAAATAGTATAGCTGGAGAAAATTTAATGATAGATGCTAAATGGAAGTGTTAGTTCCAATGCAACTTCGTTAAAATCATTTGAACCATATGAAATCAATTAACAGTGTAAACAGCATCACCAAAGACTACTTATGCTTATGAATATGTGTAACTGTACCCCAAACCTCTTCTCATTTTATGGTATGAAAGTATTTTTTTACTATGTTTTCAATTTTGGACATCTAGCAATTAACAGACTCTACATGCTGCATCATGAATCTCCCTTGAAGCCACTTAAAATGCTGGCTTTTCCCATAAAATTGCTGACAGAACTCTTCCAAAACCTTGAAGGATGGCGGCCCTTAACAAACTTGCCATGCAAATTTTAGTCAGAGCTGTTCCATACAAAACAAGAGGTTGTTTTCCAAACCTCTTTTAAAAAATTGCATTTGAGCACTTTATTGCTGGATTTTAAATTAATGTATGCCCTGATGTCTTCACAAAGAAAAAACAAGAGGGTTGTGCCTTCCGGACTTTTCCCCTTGGAACAGTGCAAAGAAGCACCACACCCGCTGCTCTGGCTCAAAAGGGAACTGCAGGATGGCTGCAGGTGGAGCTGCCATATGGCTGCTCTCCCTGCAGCTAGTCCAGAAAGCTAATCTCTGCACACGCCCCTAAACAGGCTTTTATTTTTCCCAAAACGAGCTGCAGTGTTTTGAATACCACAGTTGAGCTGTGAAGAGGGAAGAGGGGTTGTCAGTCTGCGTGGGGGGAGGGGGGGAGGAGCGTTAGAATGACCATCATCCACTGGCAATTCTGTGTCAATGCAACAGAGGGGTGGGGGCAGAGACGTCAGTGAGTGACACCATCCCTGCATGCCTCCACCATGCTGGCTGCTGCTTCCACACTGAGGTTGGATTTTTTCACCTCTGTGCGGAAGCAGCCAGCATTACAAATCCAGTCTTTCCTTGGGCCCGCTGTGAGGTTATGCATCCACTGTCTCCCAACCTGTAAAACGGGAACCAAAGCTATATTCCTCACAGTTACGATAAATGAAATAATACAAAGGGAGCAACCACTTAGTTATCTAGTCACCCTTCCATAAAATAGGATATGGATTACAGTTTCCTATACAGAAGACTCCGTGAGCCAGTGTGGTTTAGTGGTTAAGAGTGGTGGACTTTAATCTGGAGAACTGGGTTTGATTCTCCACTCCTACACATGAAGCCAGCTGGGTGACCTTGGACTAGTCACAGTTCTCTCAGAACTCTCTGGGCCCTGCTTACCTCACAAGGTGTCTGTTGTGGGGAGGGGAAGAGAAGGTGATTGTAAGATGCTTTGAGACTCCTTAAAGGTAGAGAAAAATGGGGTATAAAAACCAAGTCTTCTTCTTCTTCTAAATATGTATGATGGGGTTCAACTCCTTCCCTCCCCCTTCTCTTATCTGCTCTGATGCTTCCAGTTTGTATTGGTCCTCAGTTGAGTATAAATCAGACCACATAGGGAAAATCACACAACAATTGCATGGTTAATTTCCTGTCAAAACTGCATTTATAAAGACCCTGAAGTAGTAGAATCATGATAATGCTAAACACTGGCCCCCAGAAAGAAATAAAGATCCTATCTCTGAGGTAAGTTTCAAGAACAATTCAGTCTGGCTTTGGATAGGAACATTTCAGGCTCTTTGCCTATGTGTATGCATGGCTGGTGAAAGGGAAGATTGTCATGGTTTGAGGAGCATACACTGGTGAACAGTATCTCAGAGCCCCGACAAGCTTTAAATATGGAACAATTCATCATATTTCTCATATGCCATATGCAACACTTTTAAAAGATAGTGTTGTATTTAGAAAAGTAAACCTGCCCAAAATAATAATCCCAGTTGCAAGTGGACTCGGGGCATTACCATGGGAACTATCTCACATTTTAGATCTGTTTAAATGGTTATGGGCCAGGAATCCATTGAATAATGTATCTGTAATATAGATCAGCACTTCATAGAAGTTTCCCTGCCAGCGGATATACACAGAGGAAACAGCTGCACTACAAAACAGATGAAACAGCTTTTCTTTGACTGTGCTATAGAGCTTGGAATTAGCAGTTGGTTTTAAGGAAATTTCCCTCTGCTTGGGTCTTATGTATGCCTGCCACAAAATACAGGAGAATCAATAATCAGAAGCTCCATCACAAACCCCTTACACATCTTGCTTAGATTCACACACTTTTAAATACATGGCTTGTTAAATTATATATATCCACTGCAGCTTCATACTCTGTGGATTTAAAGCAAACCTTTAATCCCACTTTGAAATACACGGTTTACAGTGCCAAGTACATTGTAGCTCTATACATAACTTTCTCACAATAAAAATAGTCCCATTTGTGCTGGCTCGGTCAGCACTGCATGTTTTCCTAATTACAAACAGGCATCTCAACCCCTCAATCAACAAGGAAGCAACAGAAGAAAACAAAGAATATTATGTGTCTTGTGCTGGTAGTAGGAACCTCATCCTTGGCATCTATTTACTTTCTCTGTTTTGGAATATCTCTACAAATCATAGTGGCTGAATCCCAAGACACCACTTTTCATTTACATTACAAATGTTATGAGAAAAAATAATAATGCTAAAAAAGAAAGAAGCATCTCACTGCTAATGTAATGTACAGAAAGGCAATATGTACATGTTTCCTGCTCTTTCTTGGTACACATTAATAATGTGTTGAAAAACTGACCTAGATAATATTTGATGGTGAAGGGTTTTTTTAAAAATTTTTTTGCAGGGTTATTATATTAATGTTTATTATGCTGATGCTTTCTTTGTTTTTAGTTTATATTGTTGCCTTTATGGTGCTGTTTTTAATTGCATTGCTTAATGTTTTATTGTTTTAAACTGTTTGCTTTTAAGCACAGTAAACCACATCGTTCACTGGTATAGAAAGTGGCCTAAAATTTTGATTCATTCATTGTAATTAGTTCATAAATGCAAAATGAAACCTTCATTTTTAGAAGTAGTATACCTATGGGTACCAAACTGCATGGACAAACAATGGAAGATGGCTATCCCTATCAATTCTGGCATTGGGCTGACCACTGCTGGAGACAGAATGCTGGGTTAGATATTCTTAGTACAGGGCAGTATGCAGACAGTGCAATCCTGTGCAGTTGCTCCAGTGTACAACCACTGAAATCAATTGACTTGAAATGGAATACATCTGTGTAGGACTGAGAGAGAGAGGCTATGATTTATGTTATTACAATGGGTGGAGAAAAGTTCCGCAACAGTCTTAGAAATGATTGCTGGCTGTTTCTCCGTGATGCAAACATTCTTCCCTGTGGTTCTGTATCTGCACTGCATGTGTGAAATGGCCCTGAGCAAAAGGCAAATGTTCAATATAAAGAAACCACTACTATACTTTTTAAAAAGTGCATTGCAGATGGATTTCCTTCTGTTTCCTTTCTTGGCTCTTGCCTTTGCTTTGTGTGCCAGTAAGTCACTCCAATTAGTATTCTAGCGTGGGCCTAGCATTGTAATATTATGGTAGAGGAAGATGACTATTAACCCTTGAGCCTTTCCCCTGTGCATATGTTCTGTTTAATATGTTTTGCTTGAGCCGTAACTGAATTACCCTCTTGTCCATCTGCAATCATTCATCAACAGAAATTCATTCTGCATTGCTGCTCAAGACAACAGATGACTGAAATGTTCCATATTAATATGTAACTGGTTACTAAACAGAGAAAGAGGTCTGAAGAAAAACAGTGACATTACTGAGATGGAACAGGCATTTTGGTAAACCAGAGCCCAACGTACACCCATAAAACACATGGGAAACATCTCAGTAGGAAAATAAAATTGAAAAAGATCCTGACGTGAAAAGGCCAGATGCAATATTAACTTGTCAAGTCCAAGCCCAAAATTTAATGCAGATAAGAAAAATTTGCTTACAATTATATGTGAGCAGAGCACAAAGAAACAATAGCTTACTTGAGGACAAGAAACTCACTTAAAATGAGCTGCATAGTACTTACCTTTCTATAAACCACTTCAGATCAATTTTTTTTTCTGAAATAACTCCCACTGGCGTAAAGGGGGCTATTCTGGAATAAACACACTATGAATGCTTAGGTTAATGGTCTTAGAAAGGGGTAACTCTCCTTAAGATGGCACTGTAAGTGTCCTAATGAAAGAAAATAGATATAATGGTGTTAGAAATCTGCAGTTTCTCACGAAAGGAATCATTCTGGAAGGTACGACAAGGTTCATTTTTGTCTTCTGTGCTGTTCAACATTCACATAAGGGCCTACGCACGTTTCAGGCCCTATGAGGTACCCAGTGTATCCCATAGCTCCTCTACAGCACTACATACAATTCAGACATCAGACTCAAGGGGCCTACAAGCCAATGACCTCAACAGGACAAAGAAGTTACTGCAGAAAAAAGGGCCATGTGAAATTCATGCAAGGATCCCTCCCCCTAACAGGTATTTGTGACCTTG
Source organism: Euleptes europaea (assembly GCF_029931775.1). NCBI lineage: Eukaryota > Metazoa > Chordata > Lepidosauria > Squamata > Sphaerodactylidae > Euleptes > Euleptes europaea. The sequence continues at coordinate 66,899,693 of NC_079314.1, read as the reverse complement.
TTTCCAGGATCGTGGTATCCACATGGAGTAACAGTTACATGGGTCAGAAGGCTGCAGTGGGGAGGGAGAAGAGCAAAGTCACTCCTTTCATCCACTTCCATCAACGGAGTTCTGCTCATACAAGAGGCAGAAGAGACTGCTTTCACCCCCTCCTCCCAGCTGCTTTCCAATCTGTGCAGCTGTTACTCCATGCAGGTCCCATAACCCCAGGGTAAATTTTCCTGGGGTCAGAATTTGCTGCTGGGGGTAGAGGGGGGAATGCTGGCAAGACTAGTTACTGTCAGTGCCTTCTGCTGAAGGATCATGGGATCCAGCCTATAGTCTGATGCCACATGATGCTGTGGTTTTATTACCCAATTATTTGAAAAACCCAGCAAAATATTTTTAGGATTTCTTGGTATTTTAACTCCTGTCATTTAATTTCTAAAACAACATTTTCCCAGAATTCTGGCTACCACCTATGTAAAAAAAAAATGAGCTGAAACCTGTCCACATTTCCAACGTTTCATGGACATTTATCCCCCACCATTTATCTCCTGCCTTTCTCCTAAATGAGTATCCAAAGTGGCTTACATCATGTGGGAAGCTGGGGCTGACAGGTTGGACCCCTCCAGTCTCTTTTGTAGGAGGTCTTTGTGGTGCCAGTACTGGGATAGAAGGGAGTTAAAATCACCCTGTGTCCTTTCTCTCCCATACTGGGCCTCTCCACAGCCTAGTAGAGAGAACTCTGGGACATCCTCCTTGGCCTTCAGCTGACTCTCCTGTTAAAGGCATTACGGGGGGCTGTGATTGGGTGCAGGGGAGGGGGAGATGGAATCACATTTTAGCTGTATCTTAAGAAGTGAGCTGTGGCTCACGAAAGTTCATACCATGCCCGAAATTTTTGTTAAGTCTTTAAGGTGCTACTGGACTCTTTCTCTTTTCTACTTCTAGAAAGAGCAGTAACTCATAATCTGAAGTGAGTTGCTTGACGACTGCAGATTAAAACTTCTTGATAAAACACCAAAAAGACAGCCCAGTATTAAAGAAGAGTAATAAAGATGATCTGAATAATTAGTACAATTTATTTCTCCATGGCACCAATCGCTATAGTAACAGAGTACTTCAGAGTCCTTAATGAATTTACCTTGAAAATGCTCCTGTGTTTTTGGAGAGAATTAAAATTTGTTGTACAGATAAAGAACAAGCAAAAGGAAAAGATAAAGGAAGTGGGGGAAGAATAAAGAATCCTTTGTTAGAATGGGGATTTAGTCCCAGATACCAGGCTAGCTTTGGGCAATTCCTTTTTCTGTTTACTTTGGATTTAATGAGCTGAATGATGGCAAGAACAAGGAGCGTTAGGTCTAGGCAATCCTGAAAATCATGGGGAAAGATATACCACATTTTAAAAACAGTGGAAAGAGGTAGATGATTTCTACAGAGAATGTAAAAAAAAAAAAAAACCTTCAAAGCTGATCATAAGGGGAAATTTATATTCAACGTGTGAGACATTTAACAGGAAATATTGCTGTATCTCATATCTATGCTCCTTTAGGGTTGCCAGGTCCCACCTGGCCACCAGCAGGGGATGGGGGGATAGAGTTGCCAGATCCAGGTTGGGAAACTCCTGGAGATTTAGGGACAGAGTCTGGGGAGTACAGGGACCTCAATGGGGTTCAATGCCATAGAGTCCACCCTCCAAAACATCCATTTTCTCCAGGGGAACTGATCTCTGTAGTCAGGGGATGAGCTGTAATTTCAGGGGATACCCATGTCCCATCTGGAGGTTGGCATCCCTATGTCCCTCCCATCTTCCAAAAAGTTCAGGGTGGCATACATAACATTAACCTCATAACAGTGCTGAAGTACCATGACGGTGGGTGGCCAGTAAAAGCTTCAGCTACGTTCAGGGCCAGCCCAAAGTTTTTTTGGTGCCCTACGGGGCTAGCCCAGGATAGCCTGATCTCATCATATCTCAGAAGCTAAGCAGGGTCAGCCCTGGTTAGTATTTGGATGGGAGACCACCAAGGAATACCAGGGTTGCTGTGCAGAGGAAGGCACTAGCAAACCACCTCTGTTAGTCTCTTGCCATGAAAACCTCAAAAGGAGTCGCCATAAGTCGGCTGCGACTTGACGACACTTTACACACACACACACACACACACACACAGCAGAACTATGATTTTGGTGCTCCTTCCACACTCAATACAGAGAACACCCAAGTGGTGCTCCTTTGAAGTTATACCATGAAACATTTGAACTGTATCTGCATACACAGCCATTCCCCACAACATGAAAGAACTCATATTCTGATATGGCAACGATGCCCCATTTTACATGTACAATATTGATTATTTTGATAAGAGATAACATATCAATATATGGCCCTTTCTTTCCTCACTATCTGGTCAGCAGGCTACAGAAAATTTCTGCTGTCTAGTTTTTCATACCTCACCCCTCTGATCTTTATCAGCACTCTGACAATTGAGATAATTCACCTCTGTAATGATGCACCAACACAGGCTTCCTGTCTGCTCCTGTATTCAGCACAAAGTACTCACCCTTGCTTTGGGGAACTGATCTCTGCAGTCAGGGGGTGAGCTGTAATTCCAGGGGATCCCCAGGTCATCATGGCATAATCTTGGCCATATTCCTCCAGCTCCACCATCTTCAGCTATCTGAAGATGTCCGCTCTTTCAAATAATTCCACCTATTCTTTGCCCTGACCTGGCTAGCCGGATATCATCAGATTTCAGAAACTAAGCAGGGTCAGCCCTGGTTACCGTAGTACTTGGATGGGAAACCACCAACAAAGCCCAGAAGCAGGCAATGGCAAACCATCCTGTTCATCTCTTGCCTTGAAAACTACAGGGTTGCCATAAGTTGGCTGTGACTTGATGGCACTTTCCACTATGGTCCTTTGCTGCTTCATGTACTTGGAATTCAATCTGTGTAATTCTGCAAGCTGCTGCTTCTTTTTTTCCCCAGACCTTCCTCAAACTCCACCTTTCTTTCACCTTTCTTCTTTAGGCAGATACCCTCACAGAGCATTCCTGAGATGTGCTGGTGGCCAGCACCAAAGGCCTTTGGAGGCTGGCAAAGGCCTATGCCGGCACAAGGGCCCACAGTACCAGTGTCTGGGCAGTGCCCGCCGGCGTTTGTGGCCCCAGTGCTGGCGTGCAGGGCCGAACGCCAGTCGCTGGACGCTGCCGTGGCAGAACTGGGCCCGAACGCCGACTGAGCCTGCTGCAGGCGTCCCGGGAGGCGTCCCTGGGGTGTCATGGTGCCGGCTGGGGCCGCCATTAGGTGGCCTCCTGAGCCGTTATGGCTCAGGAATACCCTCTTTCCCCCCAGCTGAGATAAGCCACCTTTTAGGTGTATCCCCCGTGCAACCCTATGAGGGTTGCATGGATTTTGGGCGCTGGGCGGAGGCAGCACTGCTGCATTGCCTCCTAAGCCCGGCACAGGCATTCCGGTTAGGAATGCGCTGTCAGTTACCATCCTTCATTGAAATAAAACCTAAGTATGCAAAATGGTATTGAACATGCACACTTCCTCTCATTATCCTCACCTCCTTCTATTGCCTTCCCCCCCATTTTATTTTAGACTGTAAGCTCCACAAATCAGGACCTAACTTCTTATTACTCGGTAAAGCGCAGTGTGCATGATGGTACAATATACTGTAAGTAGTAGGTACAGTAATAATAACAACTATTTCAGAGAAGCAATAAAGTGGATTATATGTGTTGATTATGTTGGAGAAGGCCCTACACAAAAATCAGGAAAACAGCTTGACACAAACCAATAATCCTAACTTAACCCAAGAAGATGCTTTGCTGCACTGAATATTGTGAGTGCCATACTTCAAGTCCGTGAATGCCCAAAAGCACAGTAAAGAAGCCAGCAATTGCTTGTACTGATACAAATGAATTTATATTGCAGGTAACAGATTACGCTTTCACTGTCCCCTTTAGTCCCTGAATAAATAATTTAAGATGACTTTAAATTTCCCTCCCACCGAAGCTAAAATGCATTTCTCATGCCACAAAAAAAATCCTTGGGTCTACATGGGTTTGGAAATAAAAATAGTTATGATTGCGATATTAAGTGTTTAAATAAAAAAATATTTTACACTTGCTGAAATGCTAGTATGTTGCATTTTTCATTCAAGCAGAGCTTCAGCTCACATTAGTAGATGATTTCTTTTATTTCACTAGGAATGTTGGCCACGAAAAAAAACACCACAATTTAACACCAAATCATAGTGCAGATTTTTAAAATGGAGTGAGTGGAATGGAAAGATAGTTATTATCCGTTATGTTCAGTTTTTGGAATGGTAATTTTATTTCATGATAAACAAATCTCTCTAAAACATTTTGTAAAATAAGCACGATAAACCCACTCCATTCAGTCTTTCACTTAATTTTTTAAAATAAAACGTAAGATTTCATCCGAAATTAAATTTAAGGTGGACTTGTACCATAGTTAGTGTCATGTGGTTGTTAGAGTGTAAGACTAGGCTCTGGGGCCCCTGAGTTCAAATCTCCACTCAGAGAGTTATAGCCAGTAAGTTTTGTGGCTCTCTCAGCCTAGCCTACCTCTTCTGCCTGTTGTTTGTTGAGACAACAGTAAGGGAAAGTGAGAACTTCACTGAGCTTCTTGGAGAATGGATAAAGTGTGCTAGAAAGGTAGGTAAACCTAGAGCCCCAGTGTGGATTCCCAGTGATCAGTCACTCAAAAAGAGGCAGAAGTGAGAAATTTTCAAATGTAAGTTTGACATTTAAAAAAAAATGTCATCCCATTCTTAGGACAGCAGTTCTTAAACGGTGGTCTATGGGACACCAATGGATGTAGGAACCATCTAGATCAGTGATTCCCAATCTGGGGTATGCGTACTCCCAGGGGTATGCACCAGGACCTTTAGGGGTATGTGGAAAAAAACTGAGTAATGGCTGAAAAAGGCACATACACCGTAGAAGAACGGGATGGAGGAGGCAACTGCAGCAGGTCTTGGTGCGCCTTGTGGTTGGCTTCTTTCTCCTGTTACCCAGCCAGGGGCAGAGTGGAGTAGCCTGCTGCTGGTGCTGCTCCTTGGACTCTGAGGAGGAGATTTCCAGGTGCCCTTGGTGGTTGGCTGCAAGCAGAGATGCAAGGGTGCCTGCACGAGGCCGCCAAAGGTCAGCTGTGGCACTTCATGACTGCAGCAAGCGCACATGTGGGATCTAAAGTCTGCCGTTGCTGCTGCTGCTGCTACTGGCTGAGAAGCATGCTCTGTTTGCAGCGCAGCTTTCTTCAGGTAAGGTGCCTTGCACACCAGCCACTCTGCTGCCTCACACTCTTGCTTGGTCCTGCCAGGAACCTTCTTTCCAGACAAAAGCCAAAAGGGCTGCTCTTCCTCCTCCATAACTCCCCGAGAGCTGCAACAGACTCTTGGTTCAAGTGGTTGGGGCTGGTTCCTGCTTCTCTGGAGCACCCCACCCCTTTATGGGCTTGAGGACGCATTCTAGGTGCTATGAAATGTTTCCCTATTTTTAAAAAATAATAAAAGCAGCCCAGTGCAGGTTATATATTGGAGAGGGGGGAAGTGGAGCAGCTGTGCTCCTTTTTGCTAACTGGAAGGAAAGGATTGGGTTGCTGGTTCCAATGAATAGAAACGGGCCTTCCCTTGAGTGAGTTTCTGTTTATGGGGGTAGCAAAGGGGCCATGCTTTGTCAAGTCATAAAATATTCAGGATGTGAATTTCCCCCTTCCCTTCTACTTCATGGGGACTGTTGTTTGTTTATTTGTAGGGGGGAATGTAGGGGGAGAGGAAGAAATGAGTGCAGAGCAGCAGTGGAAGGTGTAATTTCCTACTCCTCCCCTGGCACTGGTAACAAATGGGAAGCATCTGGGTTGTATTTGGAGTTTGTAGCTGTAAATATATATGCACTACTGTCTGTTCACATTATTATTCCATTGAATTTAATACCATTATTGGGCTATTTATTTATAGTTACAACATATAAACTTGAAATAACAACAACTATATTAATTACAAACATTTTGGTAATAGGAGGCATACAATTTATGGAAATGGGCTGCCAAGGGGCACACAAGTGAAAAAAGGTTGGGAACCACTCGATGGTCGGCAGGGTGGGGGAAGGCTATAGAAAGTAGCATAGGTTGCAGAAGGCTGTGGCTGGGTGTCATGCACCACAGAATCCTAGGATGGGCAATGGGTAGGGTTGCCAGGAGGGACTTCAATGTCATAGAGTCCAATTGCCAAAGTGGCCATTTTCTCCAGGTGAACTGATCTCTATCGGCTGGAGATCAGTTGTAATAGCAGGAGACCTCCAGCTAGTACCTGGAGGTTGGCAACTCTAGCAATGGGGGAACCCAAAAACATCCCCTAATGAGGCTGCTTTTTAGCCACTAGGTCAGGGGTGGGGAACCTTTTTTCCACCAACGGCCATTTGGATATTTATAACATCATTTGCGGGCCATACAAAATTATCAACTTAAAAATTGGCTGACCAAGCCCCAAGCAGGCGGCTGCCCCAGATGACACCCTCCCCACCGCGTGCAAGCAGGCAGGCATCAGACCAGTGGCGCACTCGCCCACCTAGTGACACAGGATAGTCTATTGTACCAGCCGGGCGTTGCCATCCAGCAACATGCCGGAGTTGCTCCTGCTCCGCATGGTCAGGGCTGGATTCTATAGCTGGCTCCTGCTACCTCCGCCTGCAGGGCTGAAATGAGGACACACTGGCTAAGAACTCACACACCCCCACCTGCACATTCTGGTCCTGCCCCCTTTAACCCCTCCATTGTCGCCACTTCCGCCCCCAGCCCTCTTGTAGTACAGAGGGAATACGTTTCTCCATGGCCCGGGTGGGAAAGGGTTAACACAGTTTCTTGGGCGGTCCTAGCAGCTCCATAGCTAATGACTCTTCTGCAAGGGGGGGAAGGTTCCTTTTCTCAGCAAAACAAACTCACATCCACCTTGAATAGAGGCTATTCCTGTCAGCGGGAGGGGGCGGATCGCCAGTCTTAGATCCTTCTGAGCTAGAGCCAGACCAAATGATTTCGTGAGCCTTAAACGGCCCCCCGGGCCTGACGTTCCCCACCCCTGCATGAGGTTGAAGGAAAGGCAGGACTGGGCACCAAGGGCTCCTCCAGGGCAGACAGAGCCAAAGACAGCCAGTAATACTCTCCTTGGGCATAAAGGCTGCCTTGGATTACGAGAGGCAAAAGCATACTCAAGTATAGGTCAAATGGTATGGTAGGAGGAAGGTGAATAAGAGGTCAGAACAGCTGTCTAAGACAGAAAAGCTAGACATCTGGCAAGGCCTGGGGTCTTGGAAGGGAAAAGGAATCTGGCCCTGGCCTCAAGGACCAGGGAGGTAGCATTCCTGGCCATTCCTGGTAGCCTACTCCCATAGTAAATGTGCTGTGGCAGGAGACAGCAGTTACAGAATCCTGGGAGCCCTGAGTAGGAGCTGGTGAAGGCAGTGAAGAATAACTGGACCTCCAAGCTATAAACAACCCAGCCCACAGTTAGGAGAATGAAACCAAACTTAATTCCTGCTAGCTATTACTAGATTTTTTGTTTTTTTCTCTTTCATATTCCCCAGTATTATTAAATGCAATGTTTTCTATAGGATCTGATCCAAAGCCTGCTTGAACCTGGCTGCTTCTCTCACAATCAGGAGCAAAATTGTATTAAATGTATAAGTTCAGTAAGCAAACAGGGCCAGATGTGATGACAGTTATGCAAGAAAAATGTAACTGGAGTATTCCATGTACTTGAAGACTCATGTAAACCAAGTTGCCTTGCCTGTGTCTTCAACATTGCCATGCCAGGGATCTATGGTGTGAGAACATGACATGGTGATATGGTAATACTGAATGCATTGGAGCTGCATTTCTGCTCTAAACTTGAAACCAACCATATGAATTGGTGCTCAGATGAACTTTTCTTGCATACCCTCTCCAAGAGTCTATGTTGACACTTGCCAAAACACTTAATGCAGGCAGACTATAAGAGCAAATAACTTTTGCGCATACAAATTGGGTGTCCCTGTGCCAATGAAGACATTTGATCCATGCATGTTGTAAATGACAACAGACACATCTATACCTCTATTGAGTTTTACCTTGTTACAGCTGGAAACAAAGATGGGAAATCATTCACTATTATACCTTTGATGAATCAGGACAGTTCCTAATATGCAGTCTCCCGTGCTTGCATCCATCACTGACAAATGTTACACTCATCAGCTGTCTGTTGTCGCTGCTGTATTTTGTTAACAACTTAGGCAGAAGTAAAAGGCTTCATGACTGCAAGAAGGACTCATGTCAAATACATGGCAGGCTTATTCTATACCTTATAAGAGATAAGTGTCAGATACAGTTTACATAGTGGAAGGAAAAGTTTTTTGAGGGAGAGAATTTTTTTGTAAACAATTCCAGCATATGACTTGACAAATTTCAGAATTAAATGTACAAATAGGGATGGAAAATATTTCTACTTGTGATTCAGCATCAAATACTTGCATGGAGCTGTACAAATATTTCTAGTTGTCAGCCTAAAAATTTGTAGGTATCTGGGTGACTGTATCTGGGATTTTTCCATTCATGCTGACATTCCTCTTGCATGTAACCTGGATCTAGTATCTGTTCAATATTTTCTTTTCCCACATAACTCTTACCATTCTCTGAAATCCTGAGGTAAGGCCTTTCTTAATGATCTATCTATTTATGAGGGTGGGTGGAGTAGGATCGGGGAAGGGTAGATAATAGTTTTATGAAGTTTTAGTAGATGATTTTTATTTATTACATTTTTATTCCTCCGTTCCTCTAAGGAACTCAGGGCAGCATACATAATTTTCCCCTTTTCTGTTTTATCTAAACAAGAAAGAATGATTCGTCCGACTATAATGCTCACCTTGTGAACATTATAGGCAAGTGGTGACTCAAACCTGAGTTTCCCCAATATCATGAGGGCTTAACTACATATTATGTTTCCCCCTGAATCACATCCAGGTGTACACTTGCAAGTTATCTTCCCAGGTTTGCGGTGCCCAACTTGGATCAGGACCATCCCACCCAGGGAAGAGGAACCTAGGCCTTTCCATCCATGTGTTTTCCTATCTGAAATGGCTCCAGGGAGGGCCTGTTGGGTGGTCCACATGTACTTTTGGGCTACATGACGTTTTCCCTGATGAGGCAAATAGCACTACCCCACAGCCATTTCAGGTTGGGAAAACGGCACAGGAGGAAAAGCATAAGCTCTTTCTTCCCTGAGCACTATAGTTCTGATCTGAATTGGGGCCATGCACTTGGGAATTGAGTTCTCAGTGGGGAACTTGCGAGTGCTTGTCTGACAGTCATCATGGCACATCTGGATTTGACCTCAATACTGTGTGTCATGTAGTTAAGCCCTCAGCCCATCAGTCTAACCACTACAGTACAATACCATGAACAGTAAGTGGATAGGAAAAACAGTTGATAAATTAAAAACATAGGTATGAATACATGAACTAATTGTAAAAATTCTCCTCTGTTTTTCCCAGATAGACAGTTTAGACAGTCCGCTAGTCTTTCTTACAAACATGAAATATTTTTTCCTTATTGATCAAGGGCTTTTTCTCTCGCTCTGCCCTTCAAAATGTCTTTGGCTTCTATCTAACTAAAACCCAGCAAAAAAGAGGACCCAAGGTTGCTTCTTCTCAAGGTTGATGTCAGCAGTGAAATCGAAGCCAGCCACTGTACTTTGCGGACATATGGAATCATAGAGTTGGAAGGGACAACCAGGGTCATCTAGTCCAACCCCCTGCACAATGCAGGAAATTCAAAACTACCTCCCCCCCCACACACACACAGTGACCCATACTCCATGCCCAGAAGATGGCCACAGTGCCCTCCCTCTCATGATCTGCTTAAGGTTATAGAATCAGCATTGCTGACAGATGGCCATCTAGCCTCTTCTTTAAAACCTCCAGGGAAGGAGAGCTTACCACCTCCCAAGGAAGCCTGTTCCACTGGGGAACTGCTCTTTTAGAAAATTCTTCCTAATGTCTAGACGGAAACTATTTTGATTTAATTTCAACCCGTTGGTTCTGGTATGACCTTCTGGAGCAACAGAAAACAACTCGGCACCATCCTCTATATGACAGCCCTTCAAGTACTTGAAGATGGTTATCATATCACCTCTCAGTCTTCTCCTGTTCAGGCTAAACATATCCAGCTCCTTCAACCTTTCCTCATAGAACTTGATCTCCAGACCCCTCACCATCTTTGTTGCCCTCCTCACTTATACTGAGTCAGAACTTTGTCCATCTAGCTTAGTGCTGCATTCTCTGAATGGCAGCAACTCTCCAGGATCTTAGGCAGGAAAAGGTCTTTCTCAACACCTTATTGCCAGGGATTGAACCCAGAACACAGTATACAAAGCTTGGCTGTGCCTCTGCAGCAGCACTTAATTTCCCAAAGGTAGCAAACCAATAGACTTCTGCTGGCTATACTGGAGAATACTGGACCCATCACTAATAAACTCTCCAGCTGTCAATATGTACACACTTTTTCCGCATTATGGTATCCATTGTTTTTGTTTTATTGTTTTTCTTCAGCAGTTGTAAGTAGTAAGGGAACCATCCAGCATCTCAGTGGTTAATTTTATTTATTTACTGAAAGCAACAGAGTAGGACTTGCCAATAAGTCCCACTGAGTGAAATTTTGAGTAACTTCCTGGATTGCACCCATGCACCAACATCCAAGCGTTTTAAAATACTGGCTTCCAGAAAAATAACAGTGCTCCCTAGTATTTCCAGGACATCTGTTGGAAAAGACCTATTTCCACAGGCTTCATCATTTGTGTTCTGACTCACTAGTTTGGAAAAGGAACAGATCACTCGCGCTTCAAGCTCCCAAGATCTAACCACATTCTTTCCCAAGCAGAAAGGCAACTTGCCTCCAGGGAACTTTTCCCCTTCTCTATGCATTCTGCTCGCAGCAGCATTTTGGATCTCGGAAAAGCAATACCGGGCCTCCTCCACTCAGGAGTGGAAAAACCCTTCCAGACACAGTGCGCGAGAAGGCAGAAAAAATTCGGTGCAAAGTAAAACTTGCCCGTTTGCGAAGGGCGAAACAGGCCATGTATGCACGGGAGGTTTTGCCTTGGATTTGCTGCTCTCTAGATGCACATTTTCCCCATCCGCATTCTTAAAACTCAAAAATAAGACCCCGTGTAGAACTCTGAGAATTCGGGTGGGGAAAATGTGCATCTAGAGAGCGGCAAATCCAAGGCAAAACCTCCCGTGCGTAAATGTGTGTGTGTTAAGTGCCGTCAAGTCGCTTCCAAATCATGGCGACCCTATGAATGAAAGTCCTCCAAAATGTCCTATCTTTGACAGCCTTGCTCAGATCCTGCAAATTGAAGGCCGTGGCTTCCTTTATTGAGTCAATCCATCTCTTGTTGGGTCTTCCTCTTTTCCTGCTGCCCTCAACTTTTCCTAGCATGACGGTCTTTCCCAGTCGTCATATGACGTGACCAAAATACAACAGCCTCAGTTTAGTCATTTTAGCTTCTAGGGTCAGTTCAGGCTTGATTTGATCTATAACCCACTGGTTAGTTTTTTGGGGCGGTCCACGGAATCCGTAACACTCTCCTCCAACACCACATTTCAAAGGAATCTATTTTCTTCCTATCCGCTTTCTTCACTGTCCAGTCCGTCAATGGCCACGGTCGAAAAGTGAGGTTACTCAAAGGGCAGAGAATGAAACCCGCGCAACGCCGCGCGCCTTCTGCAGCCGAGCAAACTTTTCAGAGTCCCGGCGCCAAGCCCGCCTGCAACCTCGCCGCGCCCTCTCCCTTGCCTAGGAATTCATCGCTCGTCCACATTTCGCCCCTTCTGCCCCCCCCCCACCGTACTCACCAAGCTCCCCATCCTCTTCCTCCCCCTCCCCCTCGTCGTCGTCTCTTTCTTGTTCCAGCTCGAGCAGCACGTCCTGGTTCGCCCCGCTCATCTCGCCAGAAGTTCTCTTGCTCCGGGGAGAGATACAGGCTCGCTCGCTCGCCCACCCCCGCGTGGGGAGGGAGGGCCGGAGGGAGGAACAGCAGCCGAGGAGTCACCACAGGGGGCTTCGGCCTCTAAGCCGCCTGGCCGGGGAGCCAGCCCACTTCCGCACCGTCAAGGGAGGAAAAGTGCCCCTTTCGCAAGCAGCCGCGGCTCAAATCTGGCTGCAAGAGTGGAGCTGGGCGCGGCGGGCGGGCATCTGCTGTGGAGCGGGGCTGGCCTGGAGCCTCCGCCCTCCTGGCCGGCAGCCTCGAAGAGGCGGGCAAGCGGAGGGAGTTTCCCGTGCGGCTGCCCCAGAGCCGAGGCGCTCGTGGCTGGGACCGCGGCTCAGTCTTCCCTCGGGCCATGCGCTGCCCGGCAATGCCAGTTCAACCCAGGAATGTGAGGGAAGTGTCAAATTTCAATGGATGCAACTTATTAGTCATTCACAAAATACGTATAAATGAGCACGGTTCGGAATGGTATAAAAACTAAGAAAACAGGCGTGACTTTTGGAAGAGTCCCATTTTCTGGCCAAGAGCCTGGCTTTTCCCTTTGCTAGCAAATTACATTTCCTCTTGCTTCCAAACTTAAGTCGTCTCTGTTTCTGGGCTGAATCTGGCTACAGAGCAGAGTGGCATTTTTTGCATCCATCAAAGGGGGCAGCCTGGGGGTTTCTGTCTGCAAAGTAAACTGCCTGCTGCGAAAGACGAACGCTATTTCTGGGGGGGGGGGAGGTTATGGCCTGCCCAGTTAAAATTTTAAAAATGCAAAAAAAAAAAAGAAAGAAAGAAAGAAAGAAAGAAGAAGAAGTGTATGTTGTGGTTATTTTTTGAATTTTTTTTATTTTTAATATTACAGTTAATTTCATCATCATTTGTCTTAATAGAAAAAAGAAAAACAAACATTTCTCGTATGTTTATAATACTTTCTGTAACTTCCCCTCCCTCCTCCTCTGTCCATTTAAAATTCTAATACTCCCCTTTGCATTTATTATCTAATTCGCCATGGTTCTTTATATTTATAGTTCACTGAGAATCTTAGTAGTTAAAAAATAAACCATTACCGTTGATCTATAAACATTCAAATTAGGTCAATACATATCCTTTAATATTTACCAAGTTTAATTCATTTTCACAATATGTTATCCGTGCCTCCCATTCTCCCAAAAAATATATGTGTATGTTGAGGCCTAGTAGGGAAGCGACTGGGTTTGAGGAAGTGGAAAAAGAGCAAGAGTCCACTAGCACCTGGACAGGGTATGAGCTTTCATGAGTAGGGTTGCCAACCTCCAGGTACTACCTGGAGATCTCCTGCTATTACAACTGATCTCCAGCCGATAGAGATCAGTTCACCTGGAGAAAATGGCCACTTTGCCAATTGGACTCTATGGCATTGAAGTCCCTGTCCTCCCCAAACCCCGCCCTCCTCAGGCTCCGCCCCAAAACCTCTTGCCAATGGCGAAGAGAAACCTGGCAACCCTATTCCTGAGTCACAGCTGGTATCTGAAGAAGTGAGCTGTGACTCACGAAAGCTCATGCCCTGCCAGAAATTGTGTTGGTCTTTCAGGTGCTACTGAACTCTTGCTCTTTTCTACTGTTGTTGACAGACTAACATGGCTACCCATCGTGATCTGTCTTTATTGAGGGAGAACACTGGCTGGAATCTCACCGCTCCCTTGAACTCACTAGGTGGCCTTCACCAAGGCATTCTCCCTCAGTCGAGCCCCCACCCCATCTGCAATAGGGGCACAATACTGACCTGCCCTACAGAGTTAATGTAATAATATGATGTCTGTGAAGTACTTTGAACATTTGAAAGGAATATATATAGTAGATGTTATTATTTATTTATTTAAATATTTGTGTGTTATGTGCCATCAAGTTGTTTCCAACTTATGGTGACCCTATGAATTAATGACCTCTAAAACGTCTTTATCATTTTAGCAGCCTTGCTCTGGTCTTTTAAGCTGAAGGTTTACAATCCCTGTAAACTTTCCCTAGTAGTAGAAGAAGAAGAGCTGGTTTTTATATGCTGACTTTCCCCAACGCTTAAGGAAGAATCACCTTCCCTTCCCCACAGCAGATACCCTGTGAGGTAGGTGGGGCCAAGAGAGCTCTAAGGTCACCCAGCTGGCTTCACGTTTAGGAGTGGGGAAACCAACCCAGTTCACCAGATTAGCATCCGCCGCTCATGTAGAGGAGTGGGGAATCAAACCCAGTTCTTCAGATTATAGTCCACTGCTCCAAACCACTGCTCTTAACCACTACACCATGTTGTATTTTCTAGTCAGCTTTGTCTTCTCATGATATGACCAAAGTACAATAGCCTCAGTTTAGTCATTTTAGTTTCTAGGAAGAATTCAGGCTTCATTTAATCTAGAACCAGCATCTCGGGATTTTTTTGGCAGTCCATGGTATCCATAAAACTCTCCCCCAAAACCACATTTCAAATTAATCAATTTTCTTCCTGTCAGCTTTCTACATTGTCTGATTTTCACATCCATACATAGTAAGGAGGACTACCATAGTATGAATTATCTTGCTCTTGGTCTTGAGTGACACTTCCTTACACTTAAGGATCTTCTCAATCTCTTTCTCATTTCTTGGTCTCCCTTTTGGTTGATGATTGAGCCAAGCAATAGAAAATCTTTTAACAATTTCAGTTTCTTCACTATCACCCTGAAAAGCCTGTAGTTCTTCAGTAGTCATTACTTTTGTCTGGGAGTCACTGCTCCTAGTTGGTGCATCTGCATCTTGCACCAGGTCTTGAGCTCTGCTCAGAACCAAGTCCAAGATTACAACTCCTCTGGCTGTCTCTGTGACCAACTGTTCCATTTTATAGTCACTTATGATGTCTAGGATTCTCATTTCTACATCATGACTCAAGCACATGCTTACCCAGTAAATGTGATGGTAGTTGAAGTCGCACAGTATCACAACAATATCTGCTTTAGTCACCTCCTTTGTTTCCTTCTCCATCTTGAAATCAGCCTAAAAAGTTTGATCAGGTGGGCGATTGTACACCCCAACTTTAAAGTAACCACTAGGACAAAGTATCTCCGCTCAACAAGAGATGGATGGACTCAATAAAGGAAGCCACAGCCCTCAATTTGCAAGATCTGAGCAAGGCTGTCAAAGATAGGACATTTTGGAGGACTTTGATTCATAGGGATCCATGAATCGGAAGCGACTTGACGGCACTTAACACACATCTCTGCCCAGATTGCTTTTGTTTTTTTTTTAATGTTTTTATTTAAAATTTCCAAAAACATACAAACAAACATCAACCATTCACTTACGTACAATGTAAGCCATCTTTCAGGGAGTTCATTTTAAATTTATTGCTCAGGTCATACTGGTCATTTGTTTGATCAATAATCTGTTTAAATCCTTTATCATTATTTCCACTGCTTTCCAGGCTATCTATCTAAGCAATACGAATAGTGCGTAATACCTTCCAGGCTATCTATCAAAACAGTACTAATAATACAATTCTTCTTACCCTACTATGCTTCGCTTTTATACTTCATTTACTGCTCCAAATTTAACTGTCTCATGTATACAATATTTCTACTACCTTAATATTATTACTTTTGTTAAAATAATGCCTCCCCCCCTTCTTCACTAAATTCTGCCATTTACTTTATATAATCAAAATAAAATGCCCATTTCTTCTGAAATTCTGCCATTGTTCTGCCTTTCACCAGGTTGGATAGTTTGGCCATCACCACATATTCTGCCATTTTATCTTACAATTTAACCATTTCTGGAACTTCTTGTTTCCAGGTTTCGGCCAGTACTAGGGCTGTCAATTCGGTTCATTCCAAACCGAAAAACAGCCGAATTTTCTCCAATCGGTGGTTTCTAGTTCAGATGGAACCAAATTCAAAAAAGGCAGGAAAACAACGAGTCGAATTCGGCAAGTTTGGGGTGATCGTTGAATAAATTCGGCAAATTCGGGGGCTCCGAATCAGCAGCATAACCATAAAGGCATTAAAAACACATTCGCGCCTTTCCGCGGCTCTGGGGGGAGGCATGTTTGGAGGTAGAGGTCCCAAAATTTCAGCATAGCTTGAGGGGACCCTTCTTGCAAGAACCCCCAAGTTTTGTGAAGATTGGGTCAGGGGCCCTCGAGATATGGGGCCCAGAAGGGGTCCCCCCCAAAATCGCCCACAGGAATAAAGGCATTAAAGACACATTCACACCTTTCCGCGGCTCCGGGGGGGCATGTTTGGAGGTAGAGGCCCCAAACTTTCAGCGTATCTTGAGGTGACCCTTCTTGCAAGAACCCCCAAGTTTGGTGACAATTGGGGCAGGGGGTCCCGAGTTATGGGGTCCGGAAGGGGTCCCCCCACCCATCTGCCCATTATAGCTTTTAAAAATACATTAGAGTTGGGCCGTACCATTACCATTACAGGCCCGAGGGTCTGGTTGCCTCTGCAGTTGAGCTGTACCATTACCCCGGCCCGGGGGTCTGACTAAAAGGCAATTAATCCCGAGTTATGATTGGAATGAATGGGAGCAGGCAATCCTTAATGTGCATCTAGAGAGCGGCAGATCCAAGACAAAACCTCCCGTGCCTGAGAGTGTGTGAGTCTGGTAGAATCGTATTGGATTACTCCTGAGTCCTCCCAGTCCCTGCTGCTGATAGAAGAGAAGAAGACATCCACAGTAAGACCCATTTGGAGGCTTTTCTCTATAATTCTCTATAATTTTTTTCCTCTGTGTGTGTATGTGGAGGGGAGAGATTCTGTGTGTGTGTGTGATTGTGAGGGGGGAAGCCAAAGGGTTGTGGGTTTACCTGTTCTGCTGGGGGGTGGGCTTGATTGCCGCTGTGTGGGACTGTGCTTTCTACTGTTTTCACTGGTTGCCAACTTCGTGTGGAGTTAACTGTGGGTCAGTGAGTCTCTATCTGGCTGGTTCCTATTGTTTCCAATGGGCTGTGCAGCCGCTCCTGTTGTTTCGAATGGGCTAGCCTGTCATTCATTTTAGTACATCCCCTGTAATGTATTTTAGTGGAGTCAATGCAAGTCAACTGACATTCCCCTCTCCCATTATCTTCAATAGGCTGGGCAGCCTCTCCAATTGCTTCCAATGGGCTGACTTGTCATTCGTTTTAGTACATCCCTTTTAATGGCTTTATTCCAATGGGCAGATGGGGGGACAATACAATGCAACACCTCCCCCAGTTTGAGAGCTTGCTTACACTGAGTGGGATCTTCTAATTTTGTTTCTTTGGTCAACAGACCTGCCTAACATAATGCTTTTTAAATTGCCCTTATGATCAAAACTGAGTCACTGTGCTGAAGACATGGAAAGGAGAGCTGGTGGCTTTAAAGGGAAACACAAGTCCAAAGCCCCTTTGGTACACCATATCAGTCTTGGTTGTATTGGATTAGTAACATAGGGTGGTTTCCAAAGGACTGCGAATAGAGTACAGTTTAAAGAACAGGACTTTGTGCTCACCCTCCTTTGCAGACCACTGAGATCCTTCCTAATTCTGTTCCTGGCAATCAAGGAACATTCAGAAATACCACAGTTGGCAAAGTGGGGGGTAGAGATGCCAACCTCCAGGTTGGACCTTGGGATCCCCCAGAATTACAGCTTATCTCTAGACTACAGAGATCAATTCCCCTTGAGAAAATTGATGCTTAGAGGGTGGACTCTATGGCATTGCAATCCACTGAGATCCCTGTCCTCCACAGCCTCCATCCCCAAATCTCCAGGAGTTCCTGAACCTGGATCTGGCAATCCTACCCTCCTGTCCCCCACTGGTGACCAGGGGGACCTGGCAACCCTAGTGGGGGTCTGCAAAAGGAGGGGGTAGGCAAAAATACCCCCAACACAACTGTCGAAGTGATGTTCTATAGGCATGTGTCATTACACCAGGGAAAAACACCTTTGCATCTAATATATGATTTTTGGGGTTATGTTCTAGGAATATATAAAAACAGATAGAGGGGGGTTGTTTTTAATTCATTTGACTTTTTTTATTGTCCAACTTCAATGGACTCAGAAGGGTGTAACTCTGCTTAGACTCTACAAACCATGTTTAAAAAATATTATATTCCACTCATATACCCTTGGAACTTTCTGTATTATAAACATTTTTTAAAAAGTAAGGGACAGCATCTGAAAATTGAGTTGCTCTTTCATTTTGTCACATTGTTTAATGGTTTCAGCTAATAAAGTACATTTTCCAAACTGTGCAGAGACTGATAAAATGTGTTCCTGGGATTGGGGCTTCGTTTCCAACTGTCAGAATTTATTTCCTACGGTTTTAATTGTCTTTTTGTGACAGGTAATGCAGTGAAGCATTAAAGGAAATTAGAATTGCTGGGTTTTTTTTTTAAAAAAAGGCTGTGCAAAGCTACCGTAACCCAGTTTAATATTGTTTCCAATTGTGTTTAATCCTCCCAAGTCTCATTAATTGTCACGCTTTCATGGAACTTCAAATACAAGAAGACTTGAGCCTCTTTTGCCCTCTACTGAAGTGCACTGGTAACAACAATTGCCAATAAAATAGGAATTGTCAGATGGTTTAAAAAAACTGAGTTCATATCAATGGCGTGTCTAATTGTGATCGCTGCCAAGTGTCTGTGAAATGTACTTACATCTTCATTGTCTATTTATTTTAATTGGACCCAGTTACAAAATATTCAATCTCGTGAGGGAAAGGTTGTAACTACTGAGTGGCTGTGGATAGTCACTTATAAGCTTATAGTCCTTATAAACTGAAACATTCCACACCTAACACTCAGTGGAATACCTTGTTGTTTTCTGTTAAATAAAATGTTTCATTTTGCCTTCACCTGTGTTTTATCTGTTCAGACAAATATCTAGAAAAGGGAACTACAATTGAAGCGGGTCAGTGCCTTTCAGTAGACTATGCTCTTAGAACTGACCCTTTCCTGAGAAGAGGTATGTTATCTTATTCAGTTAGTCACCTACTAAGCTGGACTCAACGTAATTTACTCACACAAGATAATTCACAGTGGGTAGCCGTGTTAGTCTGTCTGCAGTAGTAGAAAAGGGCAAGAGTCCAGTAGCACCTTAAAGACTAACAAAAATATTTTCTGGTAGGGTATGAGCTTTCGTGAGCCACAGCTCACTTCTTCAGATACAGCTAGAATGTGAATCCATCTGTCTTTAAGTAGAGGAAAGTGAATTCAGACAAGCATTAGTATGTAAACGTTAACAGTATGTAAATGTGAATAGCAGGCGTGATGGGATTAGGTGTGGTATGCAGAAGAGTCTGTGATGTCCAGGGGAGAGATGGGTGTGGAGAAATCAGCATTGGTAATGAGCCATGAATGCAAGGTCTTTATTCAGCCCAGGTAAATGCATTGACTTTAGTTTGAATATCAACTGTAATTCAGCAGTTTCTCTTTCCAAACTCCCTTTGAAATTGCTTTGTAAGAGAACGTTTAAATCTGCAACAGAATGTCCTGGAAGGTTGAAATGTTCTCCCACAATATTCAAAAACCACAATATTCAAAAACCAGTGGGAGAACATTTCAACCTTCCAGGACATTCTGTTGCAGATTTAAAAGTAGCAGTTCTCTTACAAAGGAATTTCAAAGGGAGATTGGAAAGAGAAACTGCTGAATTACAGTTGATATTCAAACTAAAGTCAATGCATTTACCTGGGCTGAATAAAGACCTTGCATTCATGGCTCATTACCAATGCTGATTTCTCCACACCCATCTCTCCCCTGGACATCACAGACTCTTCTGCATACCACACCTAATCCCATCACGCCTGCTATTCACATTTACATACTGTTAACATTTACATACTAATGCTTGTCTGAATTCACTCTCCTCTACAGATGGATTCACATTCTAGCTGTATCTGAAGAAGTGAGCTGTGGCTCACGAAAGCTCATACCCTACCAGAAAATATTTTTGTTAGTCTTTAAGGTGCTTCTGGACTCTTGCCCTTTTCTATTACTCACAAAAGTAAGTCTTTTTATTGAATAGCTTCAATGTAATATATGTGTTTATGCAAGTATTACAAAGTCTTTAAAGTGTTAAAAGAAGTCGGATTTAGTTAAAAGAATCAGATTAATACTATCTAGAATAGCATATGAGTTCATACATACCAAAGCCAATATCTTCTGAGATTCTCTTAGTCCAAAGACTTAGAGAGATCTAACTTTCTAGCCTTTCCCTGCATGTATTTATACTGTCTAAAATAAACTACTTATGACTTGGTTTCTCTGAGATGCACACAACTACACATCCACTTCAGCTGCATGTTCCTTCAGCTGCATACTCCCTGGGTATTACCATATAAGGAGTTCCTCTTTCAGCAGGGTCATCAGCTGGTCATAGCCATATACTAAACAGTCAGTTTTTAGCTTCATTATACATCTATAATAGTTAATTTTACTAACAGCTTTATCTCCTAAGGAACATGGTAAAAATGAATATATTTCCAACATTCTACTACAACTCTATCATACATAAATCTTAAACCCAGTATAACAGTTATCTAATATAAATGTTTTGGCAAGTAACTATAGAGTCTTTTGTAACTGATCAAGGGCAACACTCTAAGGCAGAGCTGGGGAACCTTTTTTCTGTCAAGGGCCATTTGGATATTTATAATATCATTCGCGGGCCATATAAAATTATCAACTTAAAAATTAGCCAACCAATACATTTCTCCATGGCCTGGGTGGGAAAGGGTTAACACAGTTTCTTGGGCAGTCCTAGCAGCTCCATAGCTAACGATTCTTCTGCAAGGGGGGAAAAAGTTTCCTTTTCTGGCCAAAACAAACTCACATCTGCCTTGAATAGAGGCTATTCCTGCCCACGGGAGGGGGCGGATCACAAGTCTTAGATCCTTCTGAGCTAGAGATCTGCCAGGACCCACGAAGGGCCAGACCAAATTATTTCGCGGGCCTTAAACGGCCCCCAGGCCTGATGTTCCCCACCTCTGCTCTAAGGTCACTAAACTCTAAAGTTGTTATAAGTTGCTAGAAATATGCTTTGAAGTCACTATAAGCTTTAAGAGAGGTAGCAGCTACAGAGCACTTCCTCTAACAACAACCTTGGCACAATATTTGCTTACATTTCATTCTCAGGGTCTTTCCAGTGTTTAGTCACAAAGACGGCAGTAAATGCTTCTCTGCAAGTTAGAACAACATTGACCTATTTCTTGAATAGAAAAAATAGTCTCTTGCCCAGGCATGTCTAGGCTTGTCCAGCTTAAAGGGAATCAAGCTTCTAATAGCTTTTTATGAACATTATGATTTTACAATAGAGAATTCTGTCTATGCACAACAGTAATACAACAGTTCATATGTTGCATATGTTAAAGCCTGTAACACATTTACCTCATATATCCATCCAATATGATTATAACATCCAATATGATTATATGGCTGAATAAGAGACCTGTAGGGGCACACAGTTTACATGCTATCGGTACTTCAACATAAAGTCATTACATTCATTCTCATGAATATGGGTGGTTGGTTATTCAAAGATAAAGAGAAGCTAATGTGAGAGAGCCCTGACCTGGATGGCCCAGGCTAGCCTGATCTCGTCAGATCTCAGAAGCTAAGCAGGGTCAGCCCTGGTTATTATTTGGATGGGAGACCACCAAGGAATACCAGGGTTGCTGTGCAGAGGAAGGCACTGGCAAACCACCTCTGTTAGTCTCTTGCCTTGAAAATCCCATAAGGGGTCACCATAAGTCAGCTGCGACTTGACAGCACTTTACACACACACAGTGTGAGAGAAGAGCCATTTTAGAAATCTTCCAGGCAACTACAAGGGACCCTGAGTTGTTTCAATACAATATAATCCTAAACATAAAGCCTTACGCTTAGAGCACAGTTGCCTACAAGCTTCAGTGTACTCAGCCTCCTCCCATAACCACCATAGCTTCTTTTTTAGGTACTGCCTCAGTAAGAACCCACTAAAATCCACTGCTTCTCTTTCACAGATAATGTAGGGCCCAAGCTGAATTCCTACTCACTGTACCTCTAAGATTATTTCAGAAATGAAATTGCAAGTACATTTGTGCTTGTGCTGGGACATTTGTGCAACTATCGAGAATTTTCCTGGCCCAAGGTATCACGTGATACCAGAGAGCCAATCATCTGACATTGGCTGATATCAAGCTCACAAATTGGTTGCTTGTCCTCAGTCTGTGCATCTCATTGCAGACAAAGGCACACCTCACTCTTCAACTTGCCAGATTCCTGGTCTTCTGACTAACCCATCAAATTACTGACACCTACCTACCTACATGTCCACATTCTGGTACCCAGATAACTGCCTGCATGCCACCAAGTTATCTGCCTGATCTTGAGCTCAAGTGCTTAATGAATGCAACCAATGTTGTCATGATAGAAAAAGTTGGTACCTACTAGATACATTTACAAGCCAAACAATAGCTGATATAACTGAAACATTCACACATTCAACAGCCCAACCACTGGCAGCTAATAAACTAGTATGCTGTCAGGCAACTCAACAAAAGCCTTCCAAAGAAGGCATTCTTCTGACTGTTCCAGTAGACCATTCCCGAGAGTCAGGGCAATGAATGAAAAACACCGTTACTGAGCCAAAGAAGGTCACCTGGTCCTAGTAGATGGAACAGAAAATAGGAGCGGATGAAAACACATGGTGCACAGATTCACACAGGGTAAAGCAGCCCTTCAGGTATGTAAGAGCTGTAAAGGTTCATGTAGCTTTTTAATTTGCAGATACTGGAAATGCAAAATTTGATTCCTTTGTGAAAATCATTATCCTGATTGTGCCCCAGAACCTGCCAGCACGTAGACTACTTGAAATGATTTTTTTTTTAACTATTGGGAAGCTGCTTCAGTACTTTTCATCTGATTCTGAACATATTTCTTCTACTTCCTATTTAACTGTGTTACACTTCCTGCTTTTGGCAATCTGCCAGTAAAATCACCTAGGAAACCCAAGGACTGGTTGCCATGGGCACTTTGCCGATCATATGTTCTGTTTCTTCCATATCATATTGGTTTAGGAAGCATGTGAGGGGTAAATTGCAAGCTCCAGGACATATATTGTTTTCAGCATGCATTCACACAGAGAAAATTGTTTTGTGCTGAATCAGTTAACTTGTAGCCACTTTTGGATGCTGCAGATGCTTATAGTTAGATGGGGCAAGGTATTTTATAGATTATCTGGTGCATATCCTAATCCAGAATGAGCCTGTTGTTTTCCATAATCTGATCTATGTAACTCAGCGAACACAGATAAGATCTATGGCAGATAGTATAATTATATATTCCTTAGGTACACTGACAGAACAGGGATGAAGTCAAATGATATATAGATGTGGCGACACGATCTTTGTATGGTGTGCTTGCATGTGTTTGTAGGTATCAGTAGCATGACATTTTAATCATGGCTTTTAGGTTGCAAAATGCCATAATATGAAGATCTGTTTTTGTCCTTCTCAGTGGTTCAGGTGTGTTGATCATCCTCACGCACTTTTGGGAACTTCATCCAGCATCTTTGCACTATAGCTAACTCATCTGAATGTTTTTCAGTATCTGCATTCTACAATTGGACCACTTGGGGGCACATTTCTACAATCTTTTAACAATGAAAGTGTTAGTCAAATATCATAGCTGGAAAACTCTGGACAACACCTTTAAAATCTGGACATTTCCGCTCCCTTCTGATACCGGCATGGGATTTAGAGAGGCACTGGAAGTCAGATTAATGTATATGAAGACAAGTTTCCTTGACTCAAACAAGTTCAGTTGGTTTGCCAATATTATTCATGAAATTCAATCAAATGAAACAAATCTAAATTCCTTTGAGGAAGCATCAATAGAATAAATACGCCTGGGTACAAATACAAGCATATGATTTTAAAAAAAAAAAATGGGACAAAAATGCAATTATAAAACACATTGATAAAAGACTTAATTTCAAGTGCATTTTATGAAGAAATGTCAAGATGCTCCTGTCTCTCTAATTATAACTGAAAGTTTCCATTTATGTTTTCCCATAATAGCAAATATATTTGCTCTGACAGCAATCCTAAACAGGTCTACTCAGAATCTACTCAGGTCTATTCAGTGCAGCTCATTCTCAGGAAACTGTTTTTACAATGCAATTCAAAAGAAGATTACAACTTTTAAAGTCCATTGAAATCAATGAGCACAAGTGTCTAGCTCTGTTTAGGATAGCACTGTTAGGATTGCCCTCTTAAGTACAATACTTCACTAGAAAGCAAGTTATTTCTTTTGGAAACTATTAGAACTATGGCACCACTGTCAATCCATTTGTTAAAAGTAGAATGCCAAGGCAAGCATTCGTAGAATCCATGACTTCCAAACTGAAATCTTACCTATTTGGAAGAGTCAAGGAATACTGTTCACTGATTTTCTTCCCTGTTACCACTTCCCATATTCTAGGGCTCAACCCTGGGATAGCTGGTTCTTGGGCTGAGCACCAGTGAATCCTGGTTCAGTTTAAACCTCAAAAGAGCACAAACATTCTTAGACAAGTCGAAAGGTCTAGGCTTACATCACATTGAACGTCATGATCTACGTTTGGGTCTACAGTGGTAGTCAGTGCTTAGGTAGGTAAAGGTAGTCCCCTGTGCAAGCACCAGATCATTACTAGGGCTGCCAGGTCCCTCTTTGCTAGCGGCGGGAGGTTTTTGGGGCAGAGCCTGAAGAGGGGAGGGTTTGGGGAAAGGAGGGACATACAGTCCAATTGCCAAAATGGCCATTTTCTCCAGGGGAACTGATCTCTGTCGCCTGGAGATCATTGTAATCTCCAGCTAGTACCTGGAGGTTATACTAAAAAAGAAGACGCCGCTGTACTGATACTGAACAGTTAGGAAATTAGCACAGGAGCGACACAACAATATAATTACAAAGTGCAAAAAAGTTCTATTTGGAAAAGCTATAAGTAATAAGCAACAACATAACAAAAATAAATCACATTGTGTCTACAAAGTCCAATAGTAACTGATGTATTAGTATTGAAGATAATAAAGCACAGGTGATGATGCTTTAAGAGATGACTTTGTATTACTAACTGCTATACTGGCTGTATCCTAAGTGGAACGTGGTGACTATCCTGTATTAGTAACTGCAGTCAAAAATAATTTGTATCAAGTCTTCTGGACGTTGTAAGTATACTAGCATACTTTAGATATGTATATATTGTATATATTTTGTGCATGTTTGTGGAGATACGTGTGTATATATGAAATATTGTATGTTCTTTATGTGTTTGTAGTGGGGACTGATGAATTGAATTGAAGAAATTTGAAACGGCCGTATCCCCGAGTCATCTCTTAAAGCGTTATCACCTGTGCTTTATTATCTTCAATACTAATACATCAGTTACTATTGGACTTTGTAGACACAATGTGATTTATTTTTGTTATGTTGTTGCTTATTACTTATAGCTTTTCCAAATAGAACTTTTTTGCACTTAGTACCTGGAGGTTGGCAACCCTAGTCATTACTGACTCATGGGGTGACATCACAACCCCACATTTACTAGGCAGACTATGTTTACTGCCAGGCTAGGTACTAGGTAGAGAACTTGTCAGGAAAAATTTAATTCTAATTTAATTCTTTTATTATAGTAATTAGGATGTTATCCTTTAGAATTTGAGGGGAAATATTCTGAACTAAGTAGTTTGAAGATTGTAGACAATTTCAGATTTTTGTTTCAGTCTGTGCCTGGCCCTATTCTGGAAGAATTGTTGCTTTACTTTAGAATGATTATCCCCTTCATTACTGTAATTAACAGTGATGTAAAAACAATTAACAGTGATGTAAAAACAATTAACAATTTTCTCCCAATGTATATGCTAATAACCACTTAACCAATGCAGCTTTTTAGCTGTAATTTACATACAACCTCACTGATTGTCTCTCACTGTTGCTTTTTCCCCAGTGGCATGGTGAAATGACACCGTTTATAGCTACTTTGTGAACTACATAGATCAGCTCATTTACATCAGCCTCCTGGTGGCAGTGTTTTACTTTGGAATGTCAAGCTGCCGCTGCCACTCTCTGAACTGCACTGCAGTGGACTCAACAACCCAACCGTGCCTCTGAAGCAAAGGACAGGCTCAGTCAGATGTAAGAGCTAAAAGCTGTAATCCTCATGCAAATTCCTGGCTTGCCTGACTAGAAAGATTTCCATTCACTGTTAGCTGTACCGAAGAACACCAAATAAACAAGGCTGGGAAGATCTCAGGCATGTGTTTATTTAGCTACCCCAAAATTTGAGAACAGTTTTGTTGCAGCCCTGTGCGAGTCAGGCACCAAAGAACTCAAAAGACTTTCCAGCCCTACAGCAGATGCCTACTGATGATTCTCTGCAATAACACATTTAAGCACTATAGTGCTATGCCCAATTCCCTTGCTCGCTGCTCCCTAAGATTATATGTTGCATGCTGGAAGGTTTATGCAGGCCAAATCCCAGTGCACAGATACTTACAGAATCTTATGGCTCATCCTTCATTTACCAGGTTTTTTTGTTTTTAAGTACATTGAGTTTAAAAGAAGGCATTAAAATAGTGTACTCAGCAGCAGGACAGCAATAAATTCTTATGCATTCATTTTACAAGGCAGAAATAAAGGGACTTGCTAAGGCTTTCTATGCAGGGGCATCCCCCTGCTCTGCCTACTCCTAAGGCACCCTAATTCATGGGTTTCAGGCTTCCCTGCTGTCCATTATCAAGACCTCTGTACAAGGTCTTGATACAAGGCTGGGATGGACAAGGAAGTAGCCAGCTGGACTGACATGTTTTGGCCAGCCGATGCATGAGTAGATAGCTTCTTTTACATAGGCTTTCGCCTTTAGCAATTAAAGGGTTGTGGCAGCCCACAGAGGCAGCACTGCATGGCCAGCCTTACCTAGGGTCTGGTCACCTAGAAGACACCAGAGAGGCCGCGGAGTGCTTTCAGCCACTGCCCAGCCTGACAATCAGCTGGTAAATTGTTATTAGGTTTAGACATTCTAGTAATTATAAGTTGAAGGACCAAATATTATATTAGGAAAAATGTATTTGTTGTATAGTGGATAATGGCTATATATAGTTAAGAAGGGTATTGAATTAAGCCTGGGATGGACTATTTAGGTTATGATCAAAAAATTAGTATAAAGGAAAGACTATGTTATGATATTCAGATTTTCTATTATAAGATAGAATCTATATGGAACTTAAATGTCAAATGATATGTTTACCCTGAGAAAATAGGAATTGGTATATTTTACTACTAAGTCGTTTCCTTTTTCATTTTCTTATTTTGTGTAAAGTCTTGTGATGTTTTGTAGGTGTTGTATTGTGATGTATTTTCTGTTTTGTTTTGTATCTTATTAAAATAAAAATAAACTCAAAAAAAGAAAGAGCAAGAGATGAGTTTACTTGGAAGATAGCCATTTGCTCACCTGCCAGATAGACAAGATGGCTAGCTGTTATAAAACATGATCTAGGGTAGGATGATGTGAGCTACGTGGGACACAACATGATTAGAGAGAGTTTGGGGTGTACCTCCTCACATGGGGCTCTAACAATTTGTAGTAACAAAATTTATCCTGTTAAAGAAAGCAGACTGAATCAGACTTCTCCACATGATGCCTAGATCACTTGCACATGCTTAGACACACATACACACTCGGGGTGGGGCTGAAGTAACTGGAAAGCTCTGCTCTTTGTACTTGCTCAGAGGAAGCCTTTACCAGGGTTCCCAAAGGCACTGGTAGCGTAGAAGGCTGGTTTTTCTAACTTGGCGTGGTGGCACAGCAAAGACAGAACATGCTTTTACATGCATGCAAGCCACACACATGTAAGATCAGATAGACCCGGGGCAGGTTTATGACAGTAAATTCTAGGTTAAACTGCACTTACTTTAAGCCTGCTTTTGCAAGATGTTTGAAAACCACAGCTGGTTCAGAATGTGTTAGCTAGACTATTATATAGGGCCTGTTGCTTTGAGCATATTGTTCCAGTGCTTAGAAGAGCTACACTATCTTCCAGTCTGTTTCCACATACAATTCAAAGTGCAGCTGCTGACCTGTAAAACACTAATGGTCTGGGACCAAGGTATCTGAGAGATGCTTTCTTCTTATTGATTTGCCCACATGTTACAGTCATCCATACTAGGAACTTTATTCAGGTAGTCCTGATCTGAATAAAGCAAAGACTTCTCACTGGTGGCACCCAGGCTTTACAACTTCCTCCTCTGAAAGGTTTTGTACAGTGTTTTTTTCTTCTTTCTGGTATGATGTAACATTAATATAATTAAGTTGGGCATTTGAATAAGGAAAAGGATGAAGCATAATCATTTTACTATGCTTATTTGCATTATATTTTTAAATATTTCAGCCCCTTACATTATATCTTTTATGGTTTTAATATTTTTTAATGTTGTTTCTTATTTTATTTTTTTATTTTAACAAACACAAGCAACAACAATGAAAACATTACAACATAAGCTCAAAATAACATTGTCGCCTCCATTGTTGCCACTTCCGTGTTGGTGTTTGGAAGAAGTATCAGACACCACAGCAGCGAGTAAATACAGCAGAGTCAGCACATAGTATAAAAGTGCTATTTTATTATACAGTGACAAAATGCTACGCAAAGCATCTACTTCTCACAACCCACAACCCAATACATATATGACACACCTATATACATATCTGGCATAGTCTCCCAGCCAATCAACTGTTGGCTGCCTTGTCTCCAGGACCATCTAGCTCAGTCCAGTACAAGCCAGTTTCTTTTTGATGGGAAACACCCAGGTGAATCTGCTGTGATCATTTGTTAAAATTAATGCGTACCGGTTCCCTGAATGGCTCTCTCTAAAAGGACCTATGACATCGCTGTGACATAACTTTAGAGCTCTTTCAGACCTTCTAACACTGTGCCTAGCCACTGGGTAAGCTTTAGATTTGACACACTTACAGACCTCACAGTCTAGAAACCTTTCACACTTTTTCACTTTCTCTTTACCCAGTAGAAATAGTGTTTTATTTATTGCCTCATATCCAGAATGAGCCAGACGTCTATGCAATAAATGAATGCAGCTGTCATGCAAGCTTTGATTAAGTACTGTCTTAGCCTTCACATGAACATTGTCCACCACATATACATTATGGCATAGCTTCCCTCTCAGAAGCACCTCTCCATTCTTTGCTATCTGGCATGATTTTTCAACAAAAGTCACAGTAAATCCTGCATTATCTAATGCACGGACACTTAGCAAATTTGTTTCAATAGTGGGCACACAAAGCACCTTTTTAAAGACATAGTCCAGTGCAGGGAACCTCACACTTCCCTCACACACCACATCTGCGTTGCTTCCATCAGCCAAGCTTACATGCTTCAGGCTTGAACTGTGTGCTTCCTGTAATAGCTCCTTACTCTGACAAATTGTTTGTGAAGCTCCAGAGTCTAGGATCCACATGCCAGTAGAGTCATTAGTCTCTGTCCTCACCAATGATGCTGTCTGGCTTCTGGCTGCGCCTGCTGATGACTGCTCCCCTCGACTCTTTTTCTTGACGTCAGGGCAGTCGCATTTTAAATGCCCTTTCTGACCACACAAAAAGCATCTTTTTACATTTAAAGCCACATGTTGTAAATCCAACGACAGGTGCTTTTTCTCTGCAAACTTTTCTCTGTTATCTTTTCCTCCCTCAGACCGGGCAGGCTTCCCAGATGCCGACGCAATCAATCTCCGTTCAAACTCTAACAAACGCCCAGCCGCGTACTCCCACGTCAGCTGGCCTGTGTCCAGAGACTCCAAAGAAGTGATTAACATATTGTAATCCTCCGACAGA
Organism: Euleptes europaea; assembly: GCF_029931775.1. Taxonomy (NCBI): domain Eukaryota; kingdom Metazoa; phylum Chordata; class Lepidosauria; order Squamata; family Sphaerodactylidae; genus Euleptes; species Euleptes europaea. The sequence goes on along the minus strand of NC_079314.1, from coordinate 66,869,857 downwards.
GAGCTTAATAGTATGAAGACCTTGTCTTCCTCCAACACAGCTTTCCCCCTCTGTTCCAGCATTTGAAAGCACTCTGCTAAAGAGTTCATGTGCAATCTCACTGGCTCTCCACTTTTCAAAACCGTCCGATACATCTTTCGGGTGATAGCCATCAAAGAGCCAGCTGTCTTTTGTACATAAACTTGTTTAAGGGAATTCCAAGCTGTTTTCGCCTTCAAAGCTCCCGTAATATAAACAAGCTGGTCGTCTGCCACGCTCAGCACTATGGTCGCTAGTGCCTTCTCATCTTTAATTACGTCTTGAGCTGTTTCTGGGTCAGGGGGGTCAGCTACATAATTCCACAACACCTCTCTCTTGAGATAGTGCTGCATTCGCAATGCCCAGACCTCATAGTTGGTGGAGGTGAGCTTGTCCACAAGCAACGCTGTAGCCGCCTGTGCCATGTCATCAGCACCTGGCTCCTCAAGCTCTGTATCACTCTCCTCCTCCGCCCCCGACAACTCACTGCCAGCAGATAGGCTCGCCTCCTCCTCTGCTCCCGACAATTCACTGCCAGCAGATAGGCTTGCCTTCTCCTCTGCTCCGTCTGAATTCACCTCAGACATTCACTCGCTCCCACTGCAGTCCACGGCACTTGTTCCACAGATAAACCTCTGTTCAGAACCTCCAGCACCTAGCGCAGTCGTTCTGGGCCCATAACCCTGTTGGTGTTTGGAAGAAGTATCAGACACCACAGCAGCGAGTAAACACAGCAGAGTCAGCACATAGTATAAAAGTGCTATTTTATTATACAGTGACAAAATGCTACGCAAAGCATCTACTTCTCACAACCCACAACCCAATACATATATGACACACCTATATACATATCTGGCATAGTCTCCCAGCCAATCAACTGTTGGCTGCCTTGTCTCCAGGACCATCTAGCTCAGTCCAGTACAAGCCAGTTTTTCTGCTCAGTCATTGAGCTGTCATGTGACACCACCAATCACCTGGCTGTCACTTAGATCCTTTACATCTGCTTGCCATGTGCAGTCTTACATGTCAACATTCCGCTCCCAGCCCTCTTGTAGTACAGAGGGAATACGTTTTTTCTCCACGGCCCGGGTGGGAAAGGGTTAATACAGTTTCTTGGGCAGTCCTAGCAGCTCCATAGCTAACGACTCTTCTGCAAGGGGGGGGGAAGGTTCCTTTTCTCGGCAAAACAAACTCACATCTACCTTGAACAGAGGCTATTCATGTCCACAGCAGGGGGCGGATTGCCAGTCTTAGATCCTTCTGAGCTAGAGATCTGCCAGGACCCACGAAGGGCCAGACCAAATGATTTCGTGAGCCTTAAACAGCCCCCGGACTTGACGTTCCCCACCCCTGCTTTAACTGGAGATGCCGGGGATTGAACCTGGGGCCATCTGCATGCCAAGCAGATGCTCTACCTCTGAGCCACAGCCCCTCCCAAATGTCAGTTTTGCCATAGTTGCATATTCTTTTAGTTTATTAATCTATTCATCTAAATTTGGGTATTTCTCTGTTTTCCATTTTGCTGCATACACCACCCTTGCCGCCGTCACCATATACTTAAATAGTTCATCGTGTGTTTTTGAAATATTACTTGGTAAAATATTTAATAACATGCTTTTTGAATCCATCACAAACTTAATTTTTAAAATCTTTTCCATCGGCTTTAATCTACTTAGTGTATAAAATGCTGTCAAGTCAAAGCTGACTTAATGGCAACCCCAGCAAGGGGCTTTCAAGACAAGTGAAAAGCAGAGGTGGTTTGCCATTGCCTTCTTCTGCAGAGTCTTCCTTGGTGGTCTCTCTTCCAAGTTTTCCATTGTTTCTGGGGTTTGCTTTTGGTCTCCCATAACTGTTATCGGAAACCACTAAATATGCTGATCTTCTTTTGATCTTCAAAAGGGGAGACATATAAATGTGTAAAATGTCAGACAGGTGTAGAACTCCCAAATGTGTGCTTTTAATTCCCTTGGAAAAAACAGGTATATAATGTAGTTTTACAGCCTCTAGGAGATAAGCCAGATGTTAGTGATCAATCTTTAAATGCAGTACTACACATCTTCCAATGTATTTGTTGGTAAATGTTACTGCAAAGGCACACACAACATGAGAATTGCATAATCTTGTTTCATAAACAGCATAATGCATGAATGATTTTTTAAAAAATTACCTTAGAGTGGAGAAATGGGAGGAAAGGAAAGCACTAACAAAGCACAGGAAACAGCCAGAGGAAGAAATCTCCTAGGCTTAATAACCTGATCCCAATGTTTCTTTGAGGGTTCATCTTCATTTCCTAAGTATGAGGGTGAAAAATCAGTAACTCTTGTCTGTGTACATCAAGGGACTGTCAGACATAATGAAAGCAATATAGAAAAATGCACTTTAAACATGGTAGCTCAGGAAGGAACAACATTGTACAGGGCAGGGCATGATCACTGTAATGAATGCAAGCAAAAAGCATTCAGTTCAACAAACAGTTCAGACACAAACGTGGGAATGACAGAGAAAATCTAAGGCTCTAAACTGGGGGGAAAACATTTGATAAAACATGCTTCACCAGTTAAAGAGGTATAGTGTGTGTGGGGGGGGCTGGAAATGGGTCTTTAAACAATAAGGTCATTTACTAAAGAGCATAGTTTAAAGACTTTATATGGCACACAACAAAATTGTTTAAGCTATGACCGAATAGAGAAAGTGTGCAAACTAGTTTCTTGAGATGATGTGAAGAAAAGACCAAGCACCAAATCCCATAAAGGCTTACCCTTTCCTAAGTGTAGCTTTTGTCATAAACATTGGATTGGGCATAAGTAGGCAACTCAAATTCTTTTACTTTGCTTTAAAGCCTGCTAACGTGGAATTCTGAACAGGCCCAGCAATGCTTTCATTCCTCTCATATGCAAATATTCTGTTTGAGTCGGTCGCTGTGGATGTTTTACAAGGAGATTTTTCTTTCCCTTTACAGTCTTGAAGAAGAAAGAACGTTGCTCATTATTGATTTGTATTGCACATATACAGATATAATTTATGATGCGGCGCTTATGAGCAAATGACGGCCATTGTTGCAATAAGAGAGAGCAAATTTGCAAACTTATTTCATACACAGAAGGCTTTCAAGGTCCTGCAGCGATGACATTGATATAGTGCTACTACTCTGTTATAATCTTTGTATATTATTAGGTGTAACAAATACCTCATTCAGGCCATGCCCTAAACTTTGCATTGGGTGACATTCTCGCTGCTGTGTTAATATCGGGTCTATTAAGCTGGACCTCATGGTCCATTACCCTTTCTTTAGGCCTGACCCCGTGAAGTTTAGGGGTCTTGAGCACAGTGTGAAAAAGCAACGGGTTTCACTCTCACCCAGGGAGCTCATTAGGACTTTATAGCAAGACAAAAAATACTCACACAGTACCAACATTTGCTCTGAGGAGCACTCACCAGACAAACAGCCTGGTGTCAGGAGGTAGCCATTGTTCCCTTTTTCCAGCCCTGCACACCAATTTAGCGAGCTAGCTAAAGGGAGTGCTCATTTGTAACCCACCATTTCATCCTTTGTCGTCGAGATTCATTTACCAGCCTCTCAATTTGATTCTGAAACGCTGCTTCCTGAAACTCTCTCTTCATTCAGGAACTGATGGGTTTAAGATCGAATCAGATCTGCCCGTTACTAACTGTGATATTTGGAAGCTATTTCCCCCCCCCCTTCCCTAGAAGAACCAGTTTTGATAGGCTTTTCACCCGAGCTGATTTGCACACCAAGAGCTAGATTGTCATCATCTTATTTAGGCATAGAAAACAGTTCATTCCTCAGTGTCAACTGATCTATTGAGGAGGAAAGTTTTGTGTATCCTGCAGAACTTTTGAGCAGAGATGTAGCTGGATTTTAGCTTAATAGATAAACAGGCTATTTACAAGCATTAATGCAAATAATTATGTATTCACATAGTAAATATGTTACTTGCAATTTAAAGTCACCTTGGTTTCAATAGAATTTCCTTCCACAAAGGGATCTAATGAACGCTAGATTTATGTAATCCAATTGAAAGCAATGGTACATAAGCATTCTACCAACCACTTTAGTTCTGTTTCATTCAATGGGACTAGGTATATGTATTTTTTCTTGGAAGATGGCCAGTTTGTTTAGAATAATGGTTACTATTGATGAGGTATGATACAAGGTCACTATTTCCCAGTTATTCTTCCTCAGATCTGTTTCTAGATCTGAGAATAGCTCGTACAGTGTGTACCCAGGCACACTGTTTCTGATTAGAGTTATTTCTGTCTAAAAAGTTAGCATCTCAAGGAAGAGGTGGAACAATTTTCATGTTCCTCATGATGCTGGATAGATATTTCAAAGAACATTGGTCCCTCCAAGGTTGTGCCTTGAAACACCAAACTAGCAGTGACCAAGACTGCAATCCTATGTACAGTTACTAGGAATATGTCCCATTGAATTCAGTGGGACTTACTTCTGAGTATATATGCTTAGGTTTGCACTGCTAATCTCCACGTAAGTAAACAACCCAATCTGCCTTTCAAGCAGCATATATGTTCGTAATTTGTTTTTGGTCTCTCATTATTCCTGTACTAATCACTGTGCTTGTGTAATACAAATTTCCTGAGGGGAACACAAGAGCCAAAGGGGGCAAAGGAGAAATTATGAAGGACAAATCAACATGAAACAGTGCATTTATCCTTCATATATCTTTAAAGTGAACTTCCAATTCCAATCTATTTTTCTGTGAGTTCCATTAACTCCACTGGGACTTTAGCCTGATTCATCCAAGCAGCCATGTAGCGTCATCTTAGAAATTACACCATATAGCCAGTTGCTTCTGTAAAGCTGCTCATCATGTGAATCTGGCAATTTCCTGCATGCTAACACAAAAGTTGAAAAAGTGTTTTGCAATGGTATGATAAAGACTGCAGGCTCTACTTGGCAAGTACTCCACGGAAACGAATTTTCATGTTGATTAGCCATCATGCCGTTGGATTGCAGGCAGACACCATGCAACCGGCTGTGTGGACTGGAATCTATTTCCAAGGAATGTCTTTGTAATCATGGAGGCAGGACACAATTCTGGAAGAATTTCTCCCATGTAGCCTCATTGAAAGGAAGGGGAGCATTTTTTTACAATGGGACTGGAAAAGAGCTTCTTGGTGGATGGTGCCCCAAGGGAAAATATTGCACTTCTGATATTTACAAAATAAGAATCCTCCTCTTTCCTGTGAATGTTGGGTTTTTCATCAATTCTCTGATAAAAGCAATCATGTCATCACCAATAATCTTACTTTTAAATGAAGGTAATTTTATATAACTGGCATTTTAGCAACTATTTCAAGACACTTTTCTTTTGTTACAACTGTCTGAAGGAGGGGTGGGTTTAAAAAAATATTAATATTGTCTTTCACCCCAAAAGAGGCAGTTTGCAGCATATACTAATTTCATACAAATGAAACAATTTCCATGTACAAAAAATAAGATACAAACACCAATGGCCAGAGAAATTCCATCTATAATATTTAGCCTCAGCCACAAAAGGCCTATTAAATAACAAAGCAGGTGAGGTTGATTTGGCCCAGTGGTAGAGCATCTGCTTTGCATAATAGACAGTTCTGAGTTCAGAGAGCCAGTGTGGTGTAGTGGTTGGGAGTGGTGGACTCTTATCTGGAGAACCAGGTTTGATTCCCCACTCCTCCACAGGAGCGGCGGGCTCTAATCTGGTGAACTGGGTTGGTTTCCCCACTTCTACACATGAAGGCTGCTCGGTGACCATGGGCTGGTCACAGTTCTCTTAGAGTTCTCCCAGCCCCACCTACCTTACAAGGTATTTATTGTGGGGAGAGGAAGGGAAGGTGATTGTAAGCTGGTTTGAGACACCTTTTGGTAGAGAAAATTGGGGTATAAAAACCAACTCTTCTTCTTCCTCCTCTTCCTCTTCTTCTCTGGCATTTCTAGATGAAAGGTAGTGGGTGATATGAGATCAAAGTCCCTGGAGAGCGGTGTGGTACTTGTAGACACCATCCTATGTGTTTGCATGCACCTGCTTGCTTCTTGAGTCCTGGGGATAAAATCTGAAGAAGCACACAGGAAGAAAACCAAAGAGAGCATTAGGTTATTCCCTACCAGCTGAGTGACCAGCAAAGTGCTGAGCTCATCTTGGGCATGGATGCCATTGGTATGCATGGCTTGATGATAGACATAGAGTTGCTTGCATCTCTGTGGCTTACCAACCTCTTCTTTCTGAAAGCAAGGAGCTAGTCCTGTCCGCCTCATAGTAGCCATTTTGTGATGGCACTTTTCCACAAAGTGTAGACAGGCTAAATAAATTTGTGGATTCCCGGAGAAAACAGTACTGCCTTGAATGCACCAATGGTCTGACTCAGTATAAGGCAGCTTCTTCTGTCTATCTTCCTCAACTTGTTGAAGATCATTGTGGTGCTTCATGCATAGGGATAAGTTACCACATATGGACCTTGCCCCAAACAACACCACTGCAGAGAATAGTGCTGTTGGATTCTCCATAACCACATTCTTCAGGTTCATGAGCTATGTCCAGTCCAAAAGCCAGTGTGGTGTAGTGGTTAGAGTATTGGACTAGGATTCAGAAGAACCAGATTTGAATCCCCACTCTGCTGTAGAAGCTCAGTTGTTGCTGTGAGTACAAAATAGATGTGAGGAGAACAATGCAAGCTGTTTTGGGTCCCCATTGGGGAGAAAGGTGGGATATATATGAAGTAAATAAAATCAGTTGGTCTGTGAAATCACATGTGTCACAGATAGGGCTGCCAGGTGCCTCTTCGCCACTGGCAGGAGGTTTTTGGAATGAAGTCTGAGGAGGGCGGGGTTTGGAGAGGGGAGGGACTTCAATGCCATAGAGTCCAATAGTCAAAGTGGCCATTTTCTCCAGGTAAACTGATCTCTATCGGCTGGAGATCAGTTGCAATAACAGGAGATCTCCAGCTAGTACCTGGAGGTTGGCAACCTTAGCCACAGAAGAGTGCACTTCTTCTGTTGCATTTGTGGACTATTTTCCCAGTCTGGGTACTCAACTGGGGATCTATTTGGCCTCAGAGTTGAACCACTGATTGCCAGAGGCTCTATGAACAAAGGTGTGCCTGCAGTTAATAGGCTAGCCAATAGGGAGGGCTGGAATAGCCACATGGTTTCAAAGATCTCTTTGCAGGAACTACCCTGAAAATGAAAGCATGAGGGACTTCCTTGATGTGAGCTATGACATGGCAAGGTTAGGGTTTCACAGGTAAAGAAAACAGAGTTTGAAATGCTAAATAAACAAGTAAATAAGCAATTAAATTAAAACCTAAGGACTCCTGCCATAAACCATGGTGCTCATTTAGAAACTGAGTCTAAATATTATTCTTGGCCTGAGGCTACTTAAGTTCAATACAAATGTTGAAATCATTTCCAAGGGATGATAAACTTTCTATAAACATATTAATATGTACAAGATCATGCTGCCACAACTGTCTGCAATAGTATTGGTAACCAATTGGTTGATTTTATGGTATCCCCATGCTAAGATTTTTTTAGCTGGTGCAGGAAATGTAAGGATTGGACTAGAATGTTCTTTAAAAAACAACAACAAGATTCAGTGTTAAAGGACGATGCTATGATCTTTATATATTTTTAAGCTGCCAGGTAAGGCTAATTCTGTATGTGTCCATTCTGTTTTCAGGCTCTTGCTGACAGCACTTCAGCCTTTATTCCTGTGTGGGAACCTTTGTTTGCTTCACCTTTAAGGAAAATTCCAATTAGCTCTCAGTCCTTGATTGTTTTCTCACTTGACAGCCAAAGAAATCTGGGCTTCTGCAAAGCCAGGAAGCACTTTTTTTTGGAGCAGCAACAAATTGAACCATTTGCACAAGGAAGCGGCATTTTTCGAAGTGATGGGAAACTTCAAATTTGATTACAAGCAACCTTTGGCTTCCTATCTGCCGAACAATAGGCCAGGCTGTTAAGGGCAATTTCCATGCACAGCATGTGGGTCCCATTTTTTTTCAACCTGAGACGTGGTTGTTTACTGTTCAGAACTGTTTATGCATTTTAATCAGGCTTATTCAGCAGCTCTTAATAAATCACCCCTAAGTGAACGTTCCGAAACAAGAACCATTATGCTGGATTTCTTGGTTCCCCCTTGTTGCAATTCCACGGTGTTTAGTGCCCGCAGGGTCTGGTGGAGATGAAACTAAAAATCACAGGCTGATGGAGTCAATGAAATTATCATTAGATGCCTGGCTCGAATGCCTTTTCTCTCAACATTTGCTTCCAGTGGCTTTTCTTTAGCGGCAGGAGTCCAGCTTTAAATTCAGGCCAGGCAAGGAGGTCTTCGCAGTTGGAGTATACTGTTAGTTTGTGGAAACACACGTGTTTTTTTTTAAACTGGGCCAAAACTGAAGGCCTAGTTCCTGCCTGGCAGGCCTTTGGAAGAGAGTAGGCTGCTTTTATCTAGACACGTCATTGCTTACAGCAGGTGCATTGAAGAAGTTTGGCACCATCTCCCAAGGTCATAGGGCTCCTCCATAATCATTGGTATTAACCAGTTTAGAGAAAGGAAACTGCAATTCCTCTGACTGTGAAGGGTCTAAGGTTGCCACCTGTATGGGGGAGGGCTTTTTCTTAAATACATGCTTAATGACTGGAAAGGGCAGTTGAAGCTTTTCATGGCACAAAGTTAAATGACATCGCCTGGTAATTAATTGCTTGCAGATCACACTTATATTAAAGGGACAGCTACAGGGACCAATTTCAAAGCTGGCAACCCTGGAAAGGCTCGGTACATTTATTGACTATATTAGAAATTCACACAATTACATCTTATGCTGTACTTCCTGCACTTTATGGCTTTGAACCTCCTGTTTACAAGTCTATGTCTTCATAAAGTGACTGGTGCGGATCGCTTCATGCATCCAGTGAAGTGAACTCCAGTCCCTGAAAATATATGGCAGAAAACACACACACATTAGTCTTCAAGGTGTCACAAGACTTTTATTTTTGTGGTAACAGGCTAACGTGTCTACTTCTCTAGAATATATTGTTTAGATATAAAAAGAAGAAAACTACCGAACAAGCAAGGTAATGCCTTCAATGGACAAATGGATATTCCCAAAGATATTGTGATGTCTTAGGCTGGCGTTAATCTATTAAAGCTAAGTGTTCTTTAAAAATGGTAAGCAGGCACTATGTTAAATAAATGTTACATAACAATGGGCTTCACTTCACAGATTACTAATATTGTAACATTTCCGAACCAAAATCAATGCCCAGATCCTGCTCTAAGTATGTCCAGTGTGCAACAGCTGTTAGCCCCCGATGAGCTTTTGTGTACTCACCTAAGGGGCTCTTAGACATGCATTTGCAAAACCATTCTGCGCATGGATGTCTAGAATCAGTTTTTCTATCATTCCTAAAAATTGTGAGGTATCAGTCCACCCCTCCCTGATCCTGTTATTCATAACGTGCTCTCTGGTTGCTTGAAACAAGATTTCATTGGCACAATGAACCTCATTAACATAAAATTATAGCAGTCCTCAGAATGCAGTTAATTTGCTATAAATGTATGATCTGGAATGAAAACAAACATTATTTAATGAGAACATTTTCACTATGAAAATAAGAGACAAGGATGTGTGTTTGTGTGTAGTAGTTTGTGGTTTCTTGTGACTAGTTCCAACTTTAGTGCCATCATGAACTATTAAACTCAGTTTAAGTTTTCAGAATACAACAGATGGGCAAAGGCTGGTATACTGTGGCAAAACTGATACTTTCCAGGCATTGAATGGAGAGACAGAGACAGAAAAGTCAACAACATTAATAGTAATTGGGTAAGAGTTGTTCAGTTTTTGAATGACAGTTGTGAAATGTGCCAAGTTCCAGATGAGACCCACCCCCAATTCTTAATTGATCTTTTTCAGTGTAAATTTAATGACAGCTACAGAGAATGCATGACTGGCTTATCTTGCTGGGTTACTTGCAAAACTGCTTTAATAAATGATAATAAAGAGAGTCTTACAGTGCATTCCTAAGGAGAGTTACTCCAGCCTAAGCCCATTGAAATGAATGGGCTTAGACTGGTGTAACTCTGCTTAGGACTGCACTGTTAATATGCCTGTCACCATTTCAACCCAACCCACTTACCTCTACAACTATAAAGCCTCAATTAATTTACAGGAGTCTTGAAGACTCCCTGAAAGGAATCAAGACTGTACATGACAAAAATGAATGCGTAAAACTAATGCTGAAGTGGTTGAAATCTTTTTTAAAAAACAGGGAGAAGTAACAGAGGGTTATCTGGTAGGAGAGATTTTAAAAAAAACATGGATGAGAAATGCTCATCAACTTTGCTTAGTCAACAAGCTCATAGGAATTACAAGGAAAAGAGGGAAAGAGGAAAATGAAGGCAATTAAGTTTATACAAAGTCTGTCCTCTTTTGTTTCAGATGAGTGCTCAAGCAGAGTTTCATGGAAGTGTTGGTGGAGAGAGAGAGACATGTGAATCGTGTAAGAAGAAGTGGGGCAATTACTTGAAGAGGATGTGACTAATCAGTTTCTTTATAGATCTGTGTAGCTGCAATTGCCTGTGGAGAGGCCAGCATAGCTATATAGCAGCACCCTGTAGTGCCAAACAGGGCTTGTCTCTCATCCTCCTATGTCCTTGATCAATTGCAACTCCCATCATAAGAAAGTGCTGCCTAAAATTAGGTCTGTAGAATTGCAGCAGCCAAACCATCTGTAGCATGCTATATGGTAGAGTTCCATTCTCCCTCTTGGCCCCAATCATGCCATTTCTCATTTCCCATGCCACTCCATATGCTTGGGCAAAAATATCAGACAATGGTGCCTCCTCATGGTCTAGCAGTACAGACCTTGTTTGTGATGGCAGAGTATGCTAAGTACGCCGAGAAGGGACAGACTCACCAATTAAAGATAAAGTTGCCTTTATTGAGGGAACTACATTTTAGGATAGGAAAGCTGAAAGACAGCCTCTAACTGTCTATCTGTGAGGGCCATCTGGTTTTAGCCCTTATCTGTTGCTATCTCTACCCCTTTGAACTCGTACAAGCAGTTCGCACCTCTATGTGTCTTCCTGAGTCCCCCGCCTCGTCCATCTTGCCCAGGTGCCACCTCTCCTCCCCTGCTGTGCTTTCTGCCTTCACTCCCTCGGGCCGAATCCGGCCTTGAAATGCAGATAGCCCTCACTGTCTCTCTAGGACTGTTTGATGTTTTGTGCTGCACCGATTTGCCTTGTAACCTCCCATGCCTCGCAAGCGTGTGAACCTTCGTGCCCTGTAGTAGATAAATACTGTAACCCCGATAAGCTAGTCACTCGCAACTTTGAATCCATGAGCCTGTCTTCTCTATCTGAAGCCTTCAATAAATCTTTTGTTTCTGCATCCAAGTCTGAGCAATTGATTTGGCGAAGTTTGCCCAGCTAGATTGGGGACTCTCACATTAAGTTGCGAGTCTTTGCCTCTTCGTTCTGCACCTGTACCCTACGGGACAGCCATGTCAGGCGACGAGGAAAAAACTACCCCTCCGGCCTCGCCGGATGGAAGCGGTGCACCGGACAAGCCGGCCCCGAAGGACAAACCGGACCAGAAGGTGCCAGGCGTGCCCCACCCGGGACCGGGTCCGGGCACACGTCCCAAGACCACCTTTAACACTTGGCTGGATTCGCCGAAAGGTTGGTCGCTTTCCCGGACTGAGGCGAAGCACCGCCGCTTGGCCTTAACTGGTACGGGGTTCGAGGACGACCCCGCTCGTCGCGACGCTCTGATGGATGAGGAGCGGAGACAGTGGCAGGAGGAACGCCAAGCGATGGTGGAGCGCATAGATGCCATGCAGCTTGTGATGGAGGAGATGGCCGCTGCCATGGACGCGCTGAAGGTACAGCCCCCGCCGGGTAACCCTCCGGGTGGGACACCGGCGGCTCCCCCCGCGCCTCCTCCCAGCACCCCGGCCCGCCGGGACTTGAAAATCACGTATGATGGGTCGGGGGACCAGTTGACCTTTTTCATGGTCCAAGTGGACATTTTTATGCGGGAACAGGGCAGGACCTTTACCTCCGAGGAGTCCCAGGTCCAGTACGTGGCCTCCCTCCTGCAAGGCGAAGCGGCCGCGTGGATGGTGTTACAGTACGAGCTCCGCTCCCCTGTGCTACGGAGTTTGGATGACTTTATGATCGCACTCCGTAACCGGTTCGAGGACCCGAATCTGGGGGAGCGGGCCAAAGCCGCTCTGATGCAACTGCGCCAAGGGACCAAGTCAGTGGCGCAGTATGCGAGCGAGTTCCAGTCCTTGTCGAGTCGGATTCTGGACTGGAGTGAGGCTACCCGGGTGCAGTTGTTCAGGGAGGGCCTAAACCCGGACCTGCAGCATTGGGCCTTTATGCAAGGTAACCCCCCTGACGTTGAGGGTTGGGTGCGCCACGCCGCCGATATCGAAAATAGGAAGCAGCTCCTGAACCTGTCCAAGCAACGTTCCGGCCGCGACTTTAAACCAAGAGGAGACAAGTCAAGTGGGATCCGTGACCCTCGCACCCCAGGCGGTGCCGGCCCCACGTCAGCGGAGCGCCGCAAGCGCTTCGAGGCAGGGGTGTGCCTGGTCTGTGGAGGAAAGGGTCACTTCGCCTCCCAATGCCCATCCCGCTCCGGACGCCCGGCTTTCGTTCGTCCCGTTCCGAGCGAACCTGAGAAAGCCCCCGCAGAGGGCCAACCGCGACGCCGAAGCAACGCTCCAGGACGACGGAGCACTCCCTCGGCACTACACGCGCACGCCCTGGATGGGACCGCCAACTCGACCGGTCCATCAGGACCCCGGATTACCAGCGCGATCTCTGACTCTGCCGAGTCACGGATTACAAATACCTCGTCCCCCTCGTCCAGCGAGGAGGAAGAGTGGGATGTGCCGGCAAAAAACGCCGTCGGTCTGCTGTAAGGGGGGCTCCTCAGCAGACCGCGCCGTCCGTTGTGCAAGGAGCTCCACCGATGGTAAGCGCCCAGGAAGATAATGTTTATATCCGGGTTCACCTATCCCTACCCAAAGGGGGTCCAGTTTTAGAGTTCCCCGCACTCGTGGACTCGGGGTGCGCCCGCACGTTAATTAGTGAGGAGGCGGCCCGGAGATTGCAAGTCCGCCGCAAGCGCCTCCCGGGTCCCCTCCGCTTCTCCCAGATGGACGGGAGTGACTTTAAAAAGGGGCCTGTCACTCACCGAACTACCGCGGTAGTCATGACTGTAGGGGAGCATTGGGAACAGCTGTACTTTACCATTGCCCCCATAGTTGCCCCTGTAGTTCTGGGGATGAACTGGCTGCGGGGGCACAACCCTTCCATTGATTGGGTCAAGCGGACCCTTACCTTCCCAGTGGATCCCTGCGCCATGCATGACAGGGACCGCATGACCAGCACCCCGGCGGCCGCCCTAGTGGGCTCCCCAGAACCCGTTTCCAATACCCCCAATCTACCCTCGGAATACTCCCAATATTCGGACGTATTTGATGTGCGGGAGTGTGACGAACTGCCACCGCACCGGGAGACCGACTGTGCGATTGAAATTGTTGGGGACGGCAAGTTATCCAAGGGAAAGGTGTACCCCATGAGCCCCAGTGAAAAAGCAGTGTTGCGGGACTATTTGGACACCAACTTGGCGAGGGGCTTCATCCGCCCCTCCAAAGCTCCGTACTCCGCCCCCGCCTTTTTTGTCAAAAAGAAAACGGGTGACTTAAGACTGTGTATTGACTTTCGGAGACTCAACGCTGTCACGCAGTCTAACGCTTACCCCCTCCCTCTCATTCCAGACCTGCTAGCACAATTGAAGGAGGGCCGGATTTTCACCAAACTGGATTTAGTGGAAGCCTATCACCGCATCCGCATAAAAGAGGGGGACGAACCAAAAACGGCTTTTTCGAGCTGTTTTGGCATGTTTGAGTATTTAGTAATGCCGTTCGGACTTTCTGGGGCTCCGAGTGTGTTCATGCAGTTAATCAATGATGTGTTACATGATTTACTGTTTCGGGGGGTGGTGGTATTTTTGGACGACATACTCATTTATTCTGAAACCATGGAAGAGCATGTCCGGCTAGTGCGGGAGGTCCTTCAGCGGTTACGGGACCACAAGTTATATGCCAAAGTATCTAAGTGTGAATTCCACCAGCCTTCCATTACCTTTTTAGGCTACGTAATCTCCCACCAGGGGTTGGAGATGGACCCCGGAAAGGTTCAGGCAGTGCGGGATTGGGAACCCCCTACTACGCGCAAACAACTGCAGCAGTTCCTGGGGTTCGCCAACTTCTACCGCAATTTCATTCCTAACTTTGCACAAGTGGCTCTCCCTCTTACTTCCCTTCTGCGCACTAAGGGAAAGGGTGCCAGTGCCGCTTTGCCTTCGGCCCGGTTGCAGTGGTCCCCCCCCTGCCAACGGGCTTTTGAGGACTTGAAGCTCCTCTTCTCGTCCGAACCGGTTCTGGCCCACCCGGACTGCACCAAACCGTTTGTGGTCCAGGTAGACGCCTCCGATGTGGCTATGGGAGGGGCCCTCCTGCAGCGGGACGAAAGCGGCGCTTTAAGGCCATGCGCCTATTTCTCCAAGAAGTTTACCCAGTCCGAAATCAACTGGGCCATCTGGGAGAAAGAAGCCGCGGCAGTTAAGCACGCCCTCACCGTGTGGAGGCATTTTCTAGAGGGGGCAGAATCCCCGTTTGAGGTGTGTACCGATCACAAAAATCTAGAGGCCCTAAAAGGGGCTAGAAAGCTCAACGCCAAGCAAATACGTTGGGCTCAGTTCTTTGCCAAATTTCGGTTCACCCTCAAACACGTACCCGGAAAGGAAAACGCCCTAGCGGACGCTCTATCCAGACTGCCCCAGTACCGCAACGATTTCGACCGTCCTGTGGACTCTCTCTTCACTCCTGAGCAAAGGGGAGAGATCCCTGGCTTGGCGGTCTCTACCCGGTCCCAAACCCGCCACCCCAGTGGTCCCTCGCTCAGGGGAATCCCGGAGGCTTTTCAGCAACGCCTCCGGGAAGCGTCCCTACAGGAGACGGAGCAGCAGACGCTCCCATCCGGTATGGAACAACAAGAATCCTGGTGGGTGCAGGGAGGGAAACTCTATGTCCCAGCCTCCCTTCGCAAGGAGGTTTTGGGACTGGTCCACGGAGCCAAGCTGGCCGGTCACTTTGGGTTTGTCAAGACGTTGCATTTGGTACGACGGCAGTTCTGGTGGCCGGGCATGAGAGGGGATGTAGAATTGTACGTTCGCAGTTGTCCCATATGCGCCACTGCCAAAAACAGGGGGGGCAAAACCCCAGGGCTTCTGAAACCTCTGGAGATCCCCACCCGGCCATGGGAGGTGATCGCCATGGATTTCGTCACCGATCTACCCCCCAGCAGGGGCAAAACTGTACTATGGGTTGTCACAGATCTCTTCTCCAAGCAGGTTCACTTTGTCCCCTGCACTGGACTCCTGTCAGCGCAGGGGTTGGCCAAAATGTTTGTCACCCATGTCCTCAGGCTTCACTCGATCCCTAGGAAGGTCCTCTCCGACAGAGGGGCTCAGTTCGTTGCCAAATTCTGGCGGGCCTTCCTGAAACTTATGGGGGTGGGGGAACAGGGTCTCTCGTCTGCCTACCACCCTCAAACCGATGGTCAAACCGAACGGGTGAATGCCGTAATCGAGTGCTACCTCCGATGCTATGTCAATTACCATCAGGATGACTGGGTAGACCTGTTACCTTTCGCTGAATACGCATACAACAATGCCCCCCACTCCTCCACGGGGTTTAGTCCTTTCCGAGTGGTATACGGAACCGATTTCGGCCCTTTCGGTGCTGCCCCCGTCACCCCCGAACTCGAGGCAGTGCCCGAGATGCAGGAATGGGTACAGGCAGTCAGTTCCACTTGGCCCTGGCTACAAAAGAACCTTGAACGGGCCAAGCGGAAATATAAGGAACAGGCTGACAAACACCGGTCGCAGGGGTGGGAGCTTTGGGTGGGAGAACAGGTTTATCTTTCCACGAAAAATCTGCGGTCCCTCCGACCCTGTAAAAAACTCAATGACCGTTACGTGGGCCCTTTCCCCATTACCCGGGTGATAAACGAGGTAACTGCGGAGCTGGACCTACCCAAAACTCTTCGGGGAGTACACCCCGTTTTTCACATTAGTCTGCTCAAACCGTTCGTCTCCGCTCCCCAGTTCCACCCCCCTTCAAAGCCAGAAGCGCCCACTGTTGTGGGCGGGGATACCCACATGGAAGTATCCAAGGTCTTGGACTCCAAGTGGAAGAAGGGAAAGCTGTTTTACTTTGTACGGTGGAAACATCTGGGCGCTGCGCACGATGAATGGGTAGCAGCCCCCCATATGGCAGCCCCCCGGCTCGTACACGAATTCCATTGCGCTTATCCCGAGAAGCCTCGACCTCCTGAACTCGCGGGAGGGGGGCCTTAAGGGGGGCAGAATGTGAGGGCCATCTGGTTTTAGCCCTTATCTGTTGCTATCTCTACCCCTTTGAACTCGTACAAGCAGTTCGCACCTCTATGTGTCTTCCTGAGTCCCCCGCCTCGTCCATCTTGCCCAGGTGCCACCTCTCCTCCCCTGCTGTGCTTTCTGCCTTCACTCCCTCGGGCCGAATCCGGCCTTGAAATGCAGATAGCCCTCACTGTCTCTCTAGGACTGTTTGATGTTTTGTGCTGCACCGATTTGCCTTGTAACCTCCCATGCCTCGCAAGCGTGTGAACCTTCGTGCCCTGTAGTAGATAAATACTGTAACCCCGATAAGCTAGTCACTCGCAACTTTGAATCCATGAGCCTGTCTTCTCTATCTGAAGCCTTCAATAAATCTTTTGTTTCTGCATCCAAGTCTGAGCAATTGATTTGGCGAAGTTTGCCCAGCTAGGTTGGGGACTCTCACACTATCTAGCTAAGGAGGAAGAGAGAGGGTAGAATGACTTCCAAGAAGGAGGAAACTTTCCCCTAAGAATATCAGTCTAAGGACAGACAAGAGGTGTGAAAAAAAGGTGAAAAGGTCTCTAACCTTACATCCCTAACTAGCTGACCACTTTCCCACCCCCTGCTGGGTCTTCTTCTCACTTCCTTTGCACGCTAGACATTGCACTCTCCCAACAGTTTGTGCATCTTTTTCTGCTCTGTGCCATGCAAGCACAATATGACAATTTTTGAGCCAGTGCTGGTTAGAAACATAGAACGATAGAACTGGAAGGGACCCCAAGGGTCATCTAGTCCAACCCCCTGCACAATGCAGGTAATTCACATCTACCCCCTCACTCCCTCAATGTTCCCTGATCTATGCCCAGAAGAAGGCAAAAAACCTTCAGGATCCCTGGGCCAATCTGGCCTGGAAGAAAATTCATTCATGATCCCAAAGTGATCATCGGCATCACCCTGGGCGTATAAGAAAGGGCTACAAGAGCCGAGCCCTGGCTCATCCCTTCCTGCCCTTCTTCTCACAATCTGCCTACTTTTATAGTGAGTTGAACAACACAGGGCCCGGGGCAGATCCCTGAGGCCCTCCACTTGCTACTCCTTTCCAAGACTATAAGGAACCATTCATAAGCATCCTTTGGGTGCAATCTGTCAACCAGTTACAAATGCACCTAAAAGTAATAGGATTGAAACTACATTTTACCAACTTATCAACAAGAATATTATGTGGAACCTTACTGAAATAAATATTAACTATCTCCACAGCATTTCCCTGATCCAACAAGGTAGTAACTCAAAAAAGGCGATAAGGGCTGTTACCGCACTAGGTATTCCCAGCGATGTATTAAGAGTTTGAAAGTGTTATAAAAAATACTGTTCGCACTTTGTTTGGCCCCTTTAGCTGTGAAGATGTCTTCCAACCATTTTTTTGCCGTGGCATCCAAAAACCCTTTTAAAGCGATGTTTTTTATAACATTTCCAAACTCTTGATACATCGCTGGGAATACCTAGTGCGGTAACAGCCAAGGTTAGTCTGACATGACTTGTTCTCGAGGAACCCGTGTTGGCTCTTAGTAATCACAGGCATCTTTTCTAAATGTTCAAGGACTGACTGGTGATGATTTGTTCCAGGTGACCTACCACTTCCTTATTTTTTTCCCTTGCTCTGAACATAACCAAAGAACCTTTTTTGTTGTTGTTTTAGCATCTCTTGCTACTCTAAACTCATACTGAGCTTTAGCTTTTCTAACACTCTCCCTTCAAGCCCTAGCTATTTGTTTATATTTGTCCTTGGTTATATGGTCCTCCTGCCATTTCCTAAATGTGTCTTTTAAAATTCTCAGATCTTTAGAGAGCTGCTTATGGAGCCACTTTGGTTTCTTTAGGTTCCATTTTTCTGTCCCATAGGAATCATTTGTGATTGTGCCTTCAATATCTCACTTTTAAGAAACTCCCACCCCTCTTGAACTCCCTTCTCCTTGAGTTTATCTGACCATGGGATTCTGCCCAGCATAACTTTGAGTTGGTTAAAATTAGCTTTTCTACAGTCCAACCCATATGTCTGATTACATACAGGCTTTTCCTCCCCCCAAGATCTTAAATTCCAAAATTACATAGTCACTACTACCCAGGGTGCCCACTACTTTCAACTCATCAACCAGTTCTTCCCTACTGGTGAGAATCAAGTCCAAGATAGCAGACCTGGGTTGTATCCCAGTTCCAAGCCACAACAGTTGAAAGAATAAGAACTGTAAAAATATATATGAAAATTGCTGTTAGTTCATGATTACAGAAAAATTGTGCTTTACTCTGGAATTAATGCTTTGGCTAATCAAATAAACAAGACAAGTAATCTTTCACTTGGTTATGTTTTTCCCAGCTAAGGTTAGCAGAGTTTTGGAAACAATAATTTTTATGTTTGAAAGAGCAGCGTCTTTTTTAAACTTAGTGTTATGCCATGCTTCTGCATAGATCTTATTAGCCATGAAAAGGACTTGGCATACAAATCATAAAAATAAATGCAACAGTCAGAGAAAGGACCAGCAGGAAGAAAAACAACGCCATACATGTTTATTTTAATTTTTAAAATTAACATCTTCAAAACAGAAATACAGCATAATAATGATCACATCTGATGTTTTCAGAGCAAGCAATTATTTGCTTTATAATTAACAATGGCATGCTGCAATTCAATCATTCATGACATTTCAAGGCAATTATCCTTCTCAGAATATAACTGCTTAAATTGAATGCATTCTTATTGCCAGGAAACAGAACAGGCCAGAACTTGGAGAGCTGCTGAGAGCAATTCCACTTAGCTTCTGTTTGGTGCAGGTGATGCTGCAAGTTTGCCAGAGATCTTATATATCTTCTCAGGGGCCTAGAAGAACATGCAGCAAAGGAAAAACCTTGCTGACAGAGCTGGCAGTATCATTAGACACACTGAGATGGTCTCCCTCACTTAGCAGAGTTCTGAAATCCATTAAATGTGTGCAAATTATTTAGCTCAGTTTTTATACTTGACTTTCTTCATTTATAGCCTGCCTGTATCACCAAGACACACGGCAGATAGCACAATTGAAAACAATGCAAAACAAGGACAGTATATTATAATGAATATATTTATACAGCTATCGAGCAGGGCAGTAAAACTGAACTACAGAATTAAGAACAAGGCACTCAAAGGCCACCATTGGGCACCATTTTGATTTATGCCTCAAACATCAACATAGACATTTCACAATGGGTAGCCAGGTTAGTCTGTCGCTAGCAGTAGAAAAGAGCAAGAGTCCAGTAGCACTTTAAAGACTAACAAAATTTCTGGCAGGGTATGAGCTTTCTAGCGAGCGCCAAGGCGCAGAGTAGTAAGCTGCAGTACTGCAGTCCAAGCGATGCTCACGACCTGAGTTTGATCTTGACGGAAGTCGGTTTCAGGTAGCCGGCTCAAGGTTGACTCAGCCTTCCATCCTTCCGAGGTCGGTCAAATGAGTACCCAGCTTGCTGGGGGTAAAAGGAAGATGACTGGGGAAGGCACTGGCAAACCACCCTGCAAACAAAGTCTGCCTAGTAAACGTTGGGATGTGATGTCACCCCATGGGTCAGGAATACCCTGGTGCTTGCACAGGGGACCTTTACCTTTATGAGCTTTATGAGCCACAGCTCACTCCTTCAGATATCTGAAGAAGTGAGGTGTGGCTTATGAAAACTCATACTCTGCCAGAAATGTTGTTAGTCTTTAAGGTGCTACTGGACGCTTGCTCTTTTCTACTGATAGACATTTCAATTGGGGGGGGGGGGCAGAAACACACTCATTAATTTGCATCAGCATTGGTGCCATTTCACTCCCTAGGTGAGGCTGAGGGCGTGTGACCGGTCCAAAGCGACCCATGGCAGAGTGGGAATTCCAACCTTGCCTCTGAGATCTTAGTCTGACCCTCCAACCACCACACCACTCCGGCTTTTCTTTTGCGACCTTAGACCCTTTACGCACGGGAGGTTTTTGCCTTGAATCCGCTGCTCTCCGGATGCACATTTTGCCCCTCCAAATTCTCAAAACTCAACAATGAGCCCCCATGTAGAGTTCTGAGAATTTGGCTGGGGGAAACGTGCACCTAGAGAGAGGCAACCCCAATGCACAAATGGCCTCCGCCTGACCTGAAAGCCTCATTCACTCCAGCTCGTCCCTATAGGAGAGGAGGTTCAGTCCTTGGGACGCGACCGCGGTGTCCCTCTCCCCCTGTTCCGACGGGGAGCGACCTGCACGCAGCCGTCCAACGCCCAGGAGAGGAGACTCGAATGACCACCCTGCAAGCTCTCGGGGCGTCATCCCCGGGGCGCGTGGTGGGTCACGGGCTCGAGTCCCATCTCCCTCCGCGGTCTCCCCGGGGGACAGCGACCCAATGGTCTGCAGAAGGACCAGTGCCCGTCCAATGCCTGACGGCGCCCCCGCCCAGCTTGCCCCCCCCTCCGGAGCCTCGCCTTGCCGCTCCCGGCGCCCCCTCCCTAAAAAGCCCGGTTGACATAATGAATGGCTTTGGACACACCTTCCAGCCCGTCGGGAACGCCGCATCTCGGGACGGGGACCCTCGGAGCCCGCCGAGCCATCGCAGAGGCGCCGCGGGGACCGCCGGGCCACCCCCAGGGTCGCCCGACGGCCCAGGAGGGAAGCGGGGCGCGGCGGCAGGGGGAGACCCCCACCCCGGCCCATCTCCGAGCCGTCGGGGGAGGGCAAGGGGAGCGCCGCTCCCTGCCCCGCGATGCTTCCCAGCCCCCTGCCTCGGCCCCCTGGCTCGGCGCTCCTCCGCTGGCCCGCGGCGCCGGGCTTCGGCCACCTGGGCCGAAGTTTCCTGATCGAGAACTTGCTGAGGGCCGGGGGGGACCCGCCGCCAGCCCCCCGCCGCCTCCCCGCCGCCCCGGTCCCGCTGAAGCTGCAAGCCAGCCCCCCCGGAGGGGCCTGGCCCAGCCGCCGCTGGCCTGGCCCGCCGCTCAACCCCCCGGCGCCGGCGGACCGACGAGGAGGCGCCTTGCCAGCACCACCAGCCGCCGCCGCCGCCGCCGCCGACACAGGTGAGCCGCCACGTCTAGGGTCGTTCGCATGCCTTCGGAGCAGCCCCGGCGCGCCCACTGCGCCCAGCTTCACCAGCGAGTCCGTTTCAATTGAGCTGGTCAATTTCAGCCCCCCCCCCCCCGGCTGCTCGCCCAAGAGCTCGAAGCTTTGAGTGAGCCGCGCCGCGCTTGATAGGAGGGTGGGGTGAGCGCAGGGCCGGCGCCTGTCATTTTTGCACCCTAGGCAAGGCTAACTACTTGCCCCCCCCCCCATTGCTAACCAGTGTTCAAAAACAGATGTCTTGCAGAAAAAATAAAAGCACAAAACTTTTTTTTAGACGTTATAATTCATTATGTTCCATAGTGCTGTTGAGGCTCTTACCTTAAAATAAATAAATAAATAAATAAATAAATAAATAAATTGTCAGTTGCGTTTCTTTCAAGAAACGAATCTGTTTAAAACTGTGCCCCTCAGGCCAGTTCTCCCCCCACCCCCAGGCCTGCGCCCTAGGCGACCGCCTAGTCCGCCTAATGGTAGCACCCACCCTGGGTGAGCGCCTCGCAGACTTGTGCTCTGGAGGAATTCATCACAAGCAAAAGCGCTGCCTGCTTCCGACTGGCAAAGCCCTCCCTGGAGTTGCCTATTGGCAACCTCGCCCCTAACACTATTCTCTCCAGGATCAGAGGAGCATGCCTATTATCTTGGGTGCTGTGGAACACAGGCAGGATGGTGCTGCTGCAGTCGTCTTGTTTGTGGCTTCCTAGAGGCACCTGGTTGGCCACTGTGTGAAGAGACAGCTGGACTTGATGGGCCTTGGTCTGATCCAGCAGGGCTTTTCTTATGTTCTTATGTACTAGGCACTGGAAATTTGGATGAACGTTGCCCTTTCACCGCACGTACTTGAAGTTTCCATTCCTACTGGGGTGGCCACTCAGTTGGGGGGAATCTACTGCATAGGACTAAAGGTAATGAAGGAACAAGAGATTATTAGGTATTGATGATCAGTGCAGGGGTAAAATGGAGTGTATCATGTAGTTGGTTGTGGCAGGACATCCAGTGTGCCTTACAATTTATAAGGCAAATCCTTTAGGCAGTTAGAAGAGCTCTTTCCCAGACTATTTCCCTGTTGCTCAAAAGGCAAATCCAGTGATTTATGAAGCTGCCCCTTTCCCACAAACAACTTTTAAGACAAAGCCCATGGGCGTGAAATGCAGACACGTGTACAAGTCATGTCCAATGGGTTCCCTGAAAGAGTTTTTTGGAAGTAAATTTTTGTTACTAATTGGGCTTTTAAAGCAAGTTCTGCTTTATGCATAGAAATGTTGGATACTCTCTGATTTGCAATGGACTCAAACAATTCCCCTGCAATTTTAAAAGTTTCTCTTCCTAGTCATCCGTCACAGCACAGTTTTTAAACACAAAAACAAAAGTTTGATCTGCGGTCAAAAGAGCTGGCAAACTACATGAGTCGCTAGTTAAAAGGTGGATATTGCAATGCACTGAACTGAAGCATCTCCATGTTTCTGATTTGTTTTGTCCTTAGGAATCTTTGGCTGTAAATCCCATTTATCAGAAGCCATCTGTGACTATGGTCAAAGTACAATAAGAAAACAAATGAACCCACAAACCTTTTCAATGGTGATCTGAATCATTCCTACACTGCTCACAAGTGCAAATGTTTTAAAATGCAGCTATTGAGCCAGCGTGGTGTAGTGGTTAAGAGTGGTAGCCTTTAATCTGGAGAACTCAATCCAATTCCCCACTTCTCCACACAAAGCCTGCTGGGTGACCTTGGTCCAGTCACAGTTCTCTCAGAACTCCCTCAGCCCACGCAGAGGTAGGCAATGGCAAACAACCTCTGAATGTCTCTTGCCTTGAAAACCCTACGGGGTTATTGAAAATCAGCTGTGACTTGACGGCACATGCATACACATTATTCATAACGTATAGCATTCCTGTAGCTCTTTAGAGTATTCAAAATACATGCTGTGTCTCAGTAAACTTTACAACAATCCTATAAAATAGGTTACTGAGGAACAAAATTAAATAAAATTTAGAATATTTAAATAACATCAGAAAATAATGGCAAAATGTTAGAAAATTCGCAGTTTAACCAGATTAACACATTCAGCAACAAATCCATCTTTTAATCACTATTTTCCACTTGTTGAAGAGTTCTGTGCAATCCAGAAGCTTGCACATTGCCAACTTGTTTTTAAATATATGCTTTACCTGTTTGTTTATTGAGGATTTTCATGTCTTGCCTTTTTACTCAAGTGACACACATGCAAAGCAGTTTTATAATACAGCTTATAATAATAAGTAGCTATCTAATGAAACTTTTAACCAATTAATTTAGTTTTTAAATGAAAAAAGCCTAAGCAAGATAATGCTAAAACAGAGCAGCAATAAACAGCATATAAAACAGCAACCAGCTATGACCCAAACTGTGTAACAGCAAGAAAACGTACCCTCTTCTAAATTTCCCGTGGAATAAAAAAGTTTTCACAGAACTCCAGGAGACCACAAGGGTAGGGTGATCTGGGCTGCTTGGGAGAGGGAGTTTCAAAACAAGGGGTCTACAGCCCACTTTACTAATGTTACCTTAGAGATAACCAGCAGATCTTAACTCATGGGCAGGTTCACGTGAGTGGCAGGTGAGGTGATTTTCCCGGGATAAAAGTTGCTTGCCACCATCACTTTGAACTGGGTTTAGAAACAAACTGATCAGCCAGTGAAACTGATCTGGGACTTGTGGTATGTGTTCCTCATGACGACTCTCCATTATGACTCCCCACCCCCTGAGCGGCATCCTGAGCCCACTGAAGTTTCCAGGTGTTAATCAAAGGCAGCTCCCTCCCATACAGCATGTTCAATCAAGGTTTTACCCAGCCACGTGTAACCGTGGTCAAACCTCCAGGAAGGACAGCAGCTGGTCAATTTAAACTGGTGAAAAATCCCTCCTGCCCAACTTTGCCTTCTGCTTCTCCAGCAGCACAGCTAGAAAAGGATGCTGCTCCGCTGGCTCTAGGGTTGGTGCATTGCCACCCACACCCCAGCAATGACAGGCTGTAGCAGTCTGAACCCGAAGCACCTACTCATGATAGTGTCACTGGGCAGAGGAGAGGTCACTGGCCTGATCCTGTTCTCACAAACAGGGCAAGTCATCCCTGGTATGGACAAGAGCAGGATATAAGGGGAAATGTCATCTGAATTGAAACATGATGGCTGGGGTCTAGGGCGTCCAACTCTGTGTGGAAAAAAAATTCATGGAGATTTTGAGGGTGGGCAGGGTGGGGTTTTAGGAGGAGAGGGACTTCAGCAGGGTATAATGCCATGGAGTCCACCCTCCAGGGTGGCCATTTTCTCTAGGGGAACTCATCTCTGTAGTCTGGAGATCAGTTGTAATTCTGGCAGATCTCTAGGCCCCACCTGAAGGTTGGCAATTCTACTAGGGATGGAAGATTGGAGATGCAGGAATGGGGAATTAGGGAACAAGCAGGGCATTCTTTTCCTCCAGGCTGCTGGCAAACCACTGAATAATTGCAGGTATGAAGAAGGCAGAAAAATCCAGTTAACTTGCTACAACTCTCAGAGAAGAATGCAATGTAATATGCTTGTTAGCATTACAAAAAAGGAAAAAAAAAACCCACAATTTTTTTTTTATTTCTTCCAGCCTGCTTCTTAAAAAGGAAACTGTGGAGTCATTTTCCACTGTCATGGGTCCAAAGGGCGGGGGGAGCTGAAGTTTGATCTCTTTTGTTGACTGTGGGTTTGGTCACACATGATGTTCTCCAGTGCAGTCCTTTCAGAAAGCAGCTCGGTTTGGGGGGAAGTCTCTTCTTGCCCAGGCGTCATTGGGACCAGCTATCTGACAGACAGTTCACAGAGTTCTACTTTTTTGCAGCATTCCTCATTGGCACCATTTTCATCTGCATTTCAAGCTATGATGATGGCTCATTAGGTTCACACACATGAGTATGAATGGAAGCTGGCAGCCCAACCATGCCATCCTGAGCAGAGCTACATCTTTCCAAGTCCATTCAAGTCAACGGGTTCAGAAGGGTGTAACTTTGCATCAGCATACACTATAAGTAACAAACCAGCCAAGTTAGCTTAAATCTGGTTAGTCCTATTCTTGTGTAAGGATGTATCAGCTTTGGTTCAGATGGCTTGTGAGTCTCAAATTTTCAAGAATACCAGTGGATGTTACTGAAAGGTTACATAGTGTGTGTGATTGTAGCTCCCTCTAGTGGTTATCCTCTACAGCTCTTGAGTGTTTTCATTCCCTCAAAATTAAGGTTTTGAATTTTTTGTACTACCATCCAGTGAGAAATGAGGGTGGGGGGAGAAGGAGAATAATGTAGTAACATTTTCTGGAGATAAGGGGATTTATTTCTTTATGCTTCTAAAAAAAGTTCTGTATCAAAGTATATGCAAAAAAACTATTCCTCCCAACTTGGTGTTATTTGCAAATTTAATTATCATGTCCTCTATTCCATCCTCCAAGTCATTTATGAAAAATGTTAAATAGCACCTGTCCCAGGACAGAACCCTGTGGCACCCCACTGGTCACTCCTCTCCAGGATGAAGTTGTGCCATTAATGAGCACCCTTTGGGTTCGGTTGGTCAACCAATTACCAATCCACCTGACAGTAGCAGTGTCCAGCCCACATTTTACTAGCTTTGCTTCAAGAAGATCATGGGGGACTTTATCAAAGGCTTTACTGAAATCAAGGTACACTACATCTACAGCATTCCCTTCATCTACCATATTTGTCACTCTTTCAAAAAAAGATATGAGATTAGTTTGGCATGACCTGTTTTTTTAGAAACCCATGTTGACTGTCAGTGATCACCGCATTTCTCTCTAAGTGCTTACAGACCATCTGTTCAATCATCTGCTCTAGTAGCTTACCTGGTATTGATGTCAGGCTGACTGGGCGATAATTGTTTGGGATTTCTCCCCCCCCCTTTTTAAAGATGGGGACCACATTTGCCCTCCTCCAGTCTGCTGGAACTTCTCCTGTTCTCCATGAATTCTCAAAGACTATTGCCAGTGGTTCTGAGATCACTTCAGCCAGTTCTTTTAACACCCTTGGATGCAGTTCATCCAGCCCTGGAGGGCAAGGGAGAGGGCAAGGGAGAGGACTGTGGCAGACAAGAGAGGGGCTTGTAGGTGTGGATAAGCTCCCTCCCCTGGGCACTACTGAGGCTCTGCTGAGACCGCACCAGGGAGGGGAGAGCCCCACAGCCTTAAACTCTACCTCTGTGCTGAAGAAGATGGACATTCATGCTAATAACTTGTACTGAGAATTCTTAAATGTTGTCATAGTTTGCCATCTTTAGGCTCAAACTGTAACATGAAATATATGTCACAGCCTGTTTAGAGAAAGAAAACCACCTCTGGGAGGGGGTAATCGGAACAGAGAACTACTGGGGAAGGTGTAAAGTGTTACACAGCTGCCTGGGAGAATAGTTTCCAATCAGCATGGACATGCTCATTTATTTCAAACTGACACAATTTTCACGGACCCTATTTCATGTGCACCGTTTCTTGCATTTAAAATCCCAGAAGAAAAATCCATTTGGGGGTGGGGCTACAAGGAAAGGACATGTAGGGAAAGGGTTAACTGCCTATTCCCTGTTTATTTCTACTCCCCATTGCCCCCACAGAAGCTGTTGTCTTCACCTAAATGGGCTGTTAGCTTGCAATGCATCCATCAGGAAAACAACTGTCCAAGCTTACCCTAAAGCCAGTTTCATTTTGCAGGGATCTCTCTGGTCCTTAGTTGAGTAGGGGGGTCAGAATGAGAAGTACAATGACTGCCATCTACTCTGTGAGAAAGGGACCTGAGAAAGCAAGATGCACGAAGAGACAGGTGGTCCCAGTCAGTAAGCATCCTCTTCTCATATAAGACTTCTTCTATGATTGGGAGAAGATGCTCTGAATTTGGGTCTCCTGGCTTAGTTGTGGCATGCGCTGACAGGGATCCAGAGGTAGTGAATACCACAGCAGGCAACATCCAGTTCCTTCATGGAGATGTTCATCTTGCTCTTTGAGGTGCAATGATACATCGGTACTTTATCTATTTATTTAAAACCATTTCCGTGTCACCTTTCCAACCAATTCAGAGCCCCAACATTAAAACATTTCAAACGTTAAACATTTCAGATATTAACCTTTGAAACACTAAAATAGAGTTTAAAATATATTGCTGGCAGAAAATAACAATAGATGGAAGCAGAACAATCTCCATGGGGAGGGAGTTCCAAAGTTTTGGTCCTACAATCAAAACAGCCCTTTCATGGCTCGCCACCCATCTAATCTCACATGGTGGGGGCACCCAAAGCAGGGCCTCTGAAAATGTCCAGAGTGGTTGGGTATGTCATGTGAGAGCAGGTGGTCCTTAAGGTACACTGCCTGCAAGCCACATAAAGGTAGTATGTAAAGCACATATTTTGTTATATCCCCCCACTCCCTTGTGTTTCAGAGAGTTGTTAAAACATTCCTTTTCCATCTTTCTGACTCTAAAAGAGCTAACACAAAGGTGTTGGTGATATTATACTTGAATTTGAGCCAGCATGGCAGGTTGTTGAGGCAGTTAAGAAATGCCATATTTGAATAAGGGCAGACTCTCAAGCTTGTTTAAACTGAGAAGAGTTGCCCACAGCATCTTTGTAAATGTTTATTTTACTTCAGGGAAGTCACATGGTGCTGTGAAATTGTTTCAGAAGATTTGGCATATAATAAATATTGTGGAACTCGAAATCTGTTTTAGACATTGGTTCTTATGCAACGGTGTCCTTGGGTTTGCAAGCAGTTGGAATCAAAGTAAGTTCTACTGCTGGTTAAGAGAGCCATCCTAAACAGGTCTACTGACAATCCAACTCAAGTCTGTTTAATGGGGATTACTCCCAGGAAAGTGTTCTTAGGATGGCACAGTAAATGAAGTAATTTGTGATTGTTTCTCTTTTGGGAAACCTTTTGTAAAGTCTTACCTTGGTCCAAAGCTCCATGGGTGCTCTGCTAAACACACAGAGTTTCAAATAAGCATAGGCATAGCGGAATTACAGGATCTCTCTGGGGTGTGTGTACATGTGCATGCATTTCTTGGATGCATGCAAAGGGGACGATTCACTTAGTGGGGGAGGCACTGGAGAACATCTTGCTGCCCCAAATAGCACTGGGGATGTGTTTGTGTCAGGAAGTCTTTGATAAATGGTGAAGCAGCAGTCTCGTGAGCTCATCAATGCTCATGCGCGTAAAGAACTTTTAACCTTTTTTTGTCCACAGTCCACGAAGCAGATTCACTAAGCCAGGCTTCCCAGATTTAGACACATTTAATTGAAAAAAAAAATCCAAAGTATTTCACAGGGTAAGGGCTAATCTAGAAAGAAATGTTATTCCTCCTGTGGAAGTTTGGCTTTCAAAAGTACTTAAGGGGATTTTAGAAATAACCGCCAATGCAGCAAGCTTAATTCCATTATAGTCATCATGTTGATAGAAGTTCTCTTCCTGAACAAGGGGCCTCTAATTGTCATGCAAAGGAAGATTATTGAAATTAAACCTGCAATACAGGCAAGGCCCTCCTGAAAATGTTCTGAACAGAGGTCTTATATTTAAAACTGCTTTGGAAACTTGGAGGATTAATGCAAAGGACATATTATTTGCAAAATGTAAGAAATTGCCTCTGTGTTTAGGGTTGCCAAATGTCTAGAGAAAAAAATCCTGTCTCTTTAATAGACAGTTACTAGGATCTTATTTACCAGGTGATGATATCATGAAAACCTTATCTGCCCATCAGCTCTCCATTAAAGGGACAAGGCATTTTCCTGATGGCAACCTTAACTGTGGACATATGCACAACAGCATAGATTTGGTGCCCCAATCCTAAGAATACTTCTTTGGAATCAAGAGGAATTGAACATCATAGAGATCTCTACATGTAGGGAACAAATCAGCTGAGCCCATTTCAATTTTATGGGAGCAAGCTTTTTGCATTTCACAGATCTCTATACAATCTTGTAGCTCCCCAAACGTTTGCAATTCCAAAAGAAAACAACCTGATCCACTTGGTGAGTCGTAGTGTGCAAATGGTTTGCATTCAAATAATTGCTTCATAAGCACCTGCCTTTTCTCTAGGTAAATGAGAACTACACTGAGCTCCTTGGCAGAAGAGTGTGTGTTTATGTGTATGTGAGAGAACATCAGTGACTTTCCTGTAAATTATTAAGTTGCAAATGCACCCAATGGCTCAGAAAAGAGTTTTTAATGTGTGGTTGGATGGGATACTTAAATCTATTGACTTGTAATGTTGATGTTCTAGAGAAATTAAGATCTGCAAAATCAGCTTAAGAAAGCAGTCTTATTTCCTTTTCCTTGTGGCAATTGTTAGTTAGTCAACTGTCCCATAAAATCCTTGTCACGTTTATTTAATGAGTGTTAGTTTAACAACTGTATACTGTTTGAGTTGAGGACTTTGGGGAAATGTAAGCTTCCAATATATTATGTTCTGGATCACAGGCTTACCACATCCTAAATTTCAAATTGAAATGTTAAGGATTTTATGGGACAGCTGACTAATTGACAATTTCCATAAGGGAAATCATGATTCATTTCTCTGTCACTTAAGTTAGGGGTGTCGAACACAATTTTTACCAGGGCCAGATATGACTAGGGTTGCCAGGTCCCTCTTCACCACCAGCAGGATGTTTTTGGGGCAGAGGTTGAGGAAGCTGGGGTTTGGGGAGGGGAGAGACTTCAATGCCATAGAGTCCAATTGCCAAAGTGGCCATTTTCTCCAGGTGAACTGATCTCTATCAGCTGGAGATCAGTTATAATAGCAGGAGATCTCCAGCTAGTACCTGGAGGTTGGCAGCCTTAGATAGGACATAAATGCCACTTGGTTGGGCTGGGCCATGCCTCGCCAGCCCAAATCAAGAGTGGGGGAGGGCTGCCTTGGTTGGCTTGCGGGTCGTATAAAAGCTCTCACGGGGCTGGATCCGGCCCACGGGCCTTATGTCTGACACCCTTGCCTCTACTTTACTAGTATTTTTATTTTAGAAAAAGCGCAGGACCCCAAACAGACAGGCTCCAGTTTCCTTAAAACTGATAGTAAAATGCTTATTGTCTTTAATGGATTTCCTTGGCACCTCCTAGAGAGAGAACCATTCAATGGACTCCACACTCTGTTTGCAGCTCTCCCGAAGCACTTTCTCCCGCAGACGCCACTGGTCTATTCGGCCTGCTGCGGTGGGTCCTGTCAACACCCTGCCTCCCCCACTGCTTTTCCAAGTAAGTTTTTATGCTTCATCAGTAATGCTTGAGTTATCCTGTAAACCAAAGCAGCAGGATTTAATGTGCTCTGGTTGGGGGGAGGGACTAATTGGGGATGCAGTGGCAAGGAGCTAATGCCTGGGGGGAAATCTCTGCCATCCCATTCAGGAGGTTTTTCAAGGATTTATCAGACTTAAGAACATAGGTTAATTGTGAGCTATTTCAAACACCATTGAGTAAGAACAGCTAGCCAAGGAAGGCTTCTTCAGATCCACAGGTTCCCCCCCCCCCCAATATCTGAATCAGTGGTCTTTTGCAAATGGGGTTTAAAAAAGCAACAGCTGTCTGCAGCTAGAATGGTCTTTGCTAGGCAGTGGAACCAAAAACCTCCCCTAAGATGCAGGATCTCAAGAATAAAAGAGGTATACATTTTAGTGAAGTTAACTGCTTACAAAAAAAATGAGGATATTAATAGTGTAGATCTGTTATGGGCAAGAACAATTCAAAGAATGGAAATGTCCATCTTACAATAAGTACAGTGTTTAAACGAGAAAGGGCTATGGTTTTACTTTGTAAAGCATTTTATGTCACTTTATGTTATTATGTGACTCTTTGTTTTTAGTTTATGTATATATTTTTAACTTCATTTTTATGAATAAACTATTTTTTTAAAGAAACAACTGTGAATATTAATACCTGCCAGGGATACAGTATGATTTAGAGAAAATATCAGGATTTTGCTGTTAAAAATATGTATTTTCTATATTTTAAATTTTTGTAAGTTCAATATTAAGTAATTTTACCCATTGGCTTATGATTCTATCACTTAAAAAACTCCATTGATTTTGTTGAGAAATTCACCCATTAAAAAAAGTCACTTCAGGGGGGCCCTCTGGGATTAGGGGCCCTGAAGCTTCAGCTTCCTTAGTTTCACAGGAGATCCGCCTCTGGATTTTAGTCTTATCTAATTTTGAAAAATAGCAGTACGGTGACACAGTCTGAGTAGGGTCATGCCAAATTTATATAAAAAATAGCATGTCTGGAAGCAATTTCAAGTGGTACATGGGGAGGTGGGAGGGAAAGTTAAACCCCTTCCCAACTATTTTTTCTCTCAAAATTGCTTCTCTCCCCAGTGTATCTTTCTCCCTCCTAGAAAGGATCATTGCCAGCCTTAAAGCCTGGGTTATAGTTGCCAACAGGCTTGGAGAAAAATGTCCTGCCTCTTGAATAGAGCCCTAATGTGTGGTAATGGGCAGTTGAAGCTTTTTGTGGCATGGAGGTAAATTACATCTCCTTAAGCCTCTATTAAAAAGACAGGATTTTCTTTTCTGAAGGCCTGTTGGCAACCCTAGCATGGTTAAGAGAAAAACAAATCACACATATCAGTTTTGGTGGAGAAAATATGGATGGGAGGAGGGTTCTGCTCTTAAGCTGCAATTGTAGCACTTTCCCAACCCCCTGTTATAAATTCAGAGATGATTCAACACAACAGGTTACTGCTATTAAGGCCATTTATGCATGTCTGCTTCCTTGCGGTCACCCCGCCAACTACTTCAGGGCTTTGCTTTGATTATGCTTGCACTTTCCAACTGTCAGAGGTCGCCTAGCTCTTTCTGCATGTTTTCCCTACATTTTCTGGATGCTGGCTAAACATGAACCCAGAAAACGTGGGCAAAATGTGTACAAACACGTGGGGAGAGCGAGGCGACCTCTGATGGTTGGAAAATACAAGCATAATCAAAGCAAAGCCCCAAAGTAGTCAGCAGGGTGACCACGAGGAAACAGCCATGTATAAATGGCCAAAGTCTAGCCTGTCCCTAAACAAACTTTGTGCATTTCAGAGTGATTCATTTGTTTACTACACAGAGACTACCCATTTCAGTTTGTAGTGTGTGTTTGTCTAAAATGGTCCCACTGTGATAACTGCAGAACTTATATCTTTTTTTTTTATGCCTTTTCTCTTGCAAGGTAGTGTTGATGACTTCCATATGGGGTCTATTTTAGATAACTGCTCCTCATATGAAAGTTAATACAGCCCTGTTTGAGGACTGCAAAATATCAGAAAGATACATACAGGCTGGTCATAGATTTAGGCAGCAAACCCCTAAACACCCTTTTTCTCAGAAGCAAAGCTTCCCATCTGAAATATATTTTCCAGCCACCTTAGATTAATTTGGTGGCATTCACTTCCAGGATAGCCATTTTGGACCAGGGTGTTAGGAACCCAAACACTGTAGTTCTTGTGTCAAAGAAATCCCTTTGACGTGATAGTGAGGATAGATCTGAGGAAGTAGATTTGGCATCACAGCAACAGAGAAACTGTTTGCTGTTCCTGAAGATTATAAAGGAACAGAGAGGAAGTCTGAATAGACATTGGAGCGAATCATGGCCCAAGTATTAATTCACGACAGAACTTTTGGTGGCTGCTATTACTGTGGTTGGGGGCTGGGGTGGGCTTCTTTTTGAATGTTTCAGAAGGCCAGTTGCTAAGTGGAATGATTCTTGACAAGTGAGGCAGCAAATGCTGGCAGTTTAATGAGCTGCGAGTTTCTGAGCCCCTCTTTAGGGGGCTGACACTTTCCCACAGAGCGTTTCACATGGGCCTGGCGATCTCACAATGGGAGACAGAGCCGTGACCAATCGCCACTTTCTCTTTACTCATCCACACGCGACCTCACCACAATTTTTCACTGTGCCGATGAACTTTAGGAACCATTTTGGGCTGAAAAGGCCTGGCCAAGGGTCAGTTGCCCTTTTGTGTGCCCATAAAGCAGTGCTCAGTGTGCCCGGCTTTTCTCCTGTCTCACATTCCGTAAGGATTTTTTTGGACACCATTTGAAGCACTTGACTGAAAAATAAAGCAGTGAATGAAACTGACTTTTATAGACTCATTCTAGCTCATCTTCCCATATAACCCTGTCTACCTGAAAAAGGATTTAGTGAGCTGAGCTGAGCGCATACAGGGATGGGCTGAATACACTGGGACCATTATCGACTGCAGCAATTGTTTATTAACCAGGACTGATACACTACTATTTTGGAAGTGACCTATTAATTGTCCATTTAACTAGAGCACATTGAATGGCAATGGAAAAATGGAAACCATGACGAAAGCCTTTTCTCGCCCCTTCAAGGTGGTCTCTGCCACAAAGGCAAATGAAGATTGTTCCACAAATTAAGGCGACATTTATCACCATATACTAGAACATGAAGGGAAGGTACTTTCCCCTCCAGAAAGTATTTGGTGCCATATTAGTGTTTTGTGTCCACATGGCATACGGGCTTCAAGTACGGCAGTTCAGCTGGATGGACTGCAAGCTCGCTGCGGTTCATTCATCTTGACCCTGTGCGGAAGCTTATTCTACTTAAAGTGGATCAGATGGGAAGGGGGGAATAATTGATTTCACTGTCATGATCAGACCATTTGTCATGCTGCAAATGGTAGACTGGTTTTTAAACTTATATATGTTAGTGGGGCTCATTTCTCAAAGCCTAGCATAACTGCTTATGTCTATTTTCTTAAAACAATTCAGTTTTCCCTTTTGCTAGAGCAATTTGAATGGATCAAAGTACATGATGGGTATCTTTCCTCCCATCAAAAAACGGTGGCCTGGTTCAATCACCAACAGAACAATCCTAAACAGAGTTATACTCATCTAAGCCAATTTGTTTTAGTGGACTTAGAAGGGTGTAATTATGTTGGGGAATGATCTGATTAACATAATTCTTGCCCCTGAAGAAAAACACGAGGAAGCTGCACACTCTGTGTATGGACCTTGTTTTAGGTACCTGGTAGATAGGAAGGGAAGGGTGTGTGCCCATTTCTCTAGCATGTGAGTTGGAATGCCAGCCCAATAGGTGTCTGAGCATATGAACATGGGATTTGGTATTTATAGACAGTTATATAATGGCTGGATATTGTACTAGTGTGCATTAGACTGCCTCCAAAATCTTCATGAGTGATGCTGATCAACAACAGTTCTTGGGTTTCACCAACAAAGGTTTATACAGTTTTGTTTTCTTAAAAAACCCCTGGCTAAACAGGTTATCACTGATAGAATGTTACAACATTTCTTTTGCTCTAGGACAGGAAAATGTTCTGCCTCTTCTAGCCCAGGATTCCAGATCCCGAAGAGGGATTTTAAGAAGGGCTGTCTTTTCTGAAGATCAGAGAAAAGCTTTGGAGAAAATGTTTCAGAAACAGAAATACATCAGCAAAACAGATAGGAAGAAACTGGCTCTCAATCTGGGTCTAAAGGAGTCACAGGTACAAATGGGTGTGGCCATCATGGCATTTAAAGAATTGTGGTAGAAAAGATCTGCATAACATGTACACATGGAAAAAATCTTTATGCAATCAATGACACATCAGTCACATTTAACCACAACCAGAAGAACTTTGGTTTCTTGTCACTGTTCAAGATGAGGAGCTGAGACCCATACTGTGGGAGAGAAATATATGAGAATTCATTACATTTTAATATTTTCTTACCTCAGAAATTAAAGAGCTGTATAGAGTCCACACATAGTAGCCAATAAATAATCTATCTGATCATTCAACACAAATGCCAAATGTGGGTTGAAAGGCAACCCTCAAAATTGCAACGTCTATGCTTACCCATTCTCATTGGGTAAGGAAGCCGCCACTAACATTAAGGCTGTGTAACAAGATCTTCTGATCACAGTACCTCTTCAGATTTCAGCAAAGAGGGGCATGTTAAGCCCTCTATGTATAGAACCAACATGTATATGCAGGACAGAAATATAAATACTTATAATGGCTGCCATAGTAATCTGGAAAAACAAAGGGGTCAACTGCTTCTCTATCACCATCCTTAAATCCCTGTCTGAATCCCATCATAGTTGTTCATTCACTGTGTTTCTGACATTAATATCTACATGAGGTCAAGTGGCTCTTGGGACTTCAGTACTACAAAAAGTCCTTACAATCTTATCAGCTATGGTCTTTTATGTCTGAGCAGCAGTATGGTTGGATATTATCAACCACCTAAATTGATTTACCTCCAAATGTAAGATAACTTTTACCTCAGCTAAGACAGGAGAATGTATAACTGAAGGGAGTTAAAGGCATCTCAAGCAGTTAACAATAATACTGTTTCATTAACCTACAACAGGTCAAAATATGGTTTCAAAATAGAAGGATGAAATGGCGAAACTCCAAAGAAAAAGAAGTACTTTCCAACAGATGCTTGCCGGAGGAAGGACTTAAAGAGACCTATCTTTCCAAATCCTCCTTGAATTTAATTCCTCCATCATGCTCTGCCTGGCAAATGCCCCAACAACAAATAAGTCCAAGGTGGCAGAATCATCCAGAACACTCAGAGAGACTGAGTAGCAGAAGTAGCTCGCGGTCACCTCCAAGACCAAATTCATCTTCTGGCACATTGTATTTCTATCAGGAACAAGAAACCGCAGAGGAGGCAATTATATCATAATAGAGAAAAATGGATGAAATTGTTATGTAAAGTGTTTAACAGCTCATTGACTTCTTTATGTCCCTTAGACTAATTTTATGTGAACACTGACCATCCTTTGCTGAAGTATAGCTCATCATTTGCTAAGAACAAACTCACATCTATACTGGTGAAAACTAATGCTTTAAGAAACACTCAAGCCTTCCTTCATGTCCCTTCTAGACTTCAACCACACTTGTAAGGGAAGTAGGAAGGAAGGGACTGAAGGTAAGTAACAATGGAGTGAAGAGTGGGAAGTTAATATGCTGCTGACACAGTATGCTTGATTCACACGTAACTAGATTTAGTATGTGCTATCATGCAGTCCTGACTGATCATTTTAACATTTCATGACACTAAGGGATTCTCTAAAGTTTAGACTGGAAATGAGAAAATCTTACAATGTATGACACAATGAACACATCTGCTCTCATCGAGAAATTTCAAGCTTGGGCATTTGCTGGGCTATAAGTATGCATAGAATTAGGTGGGTGTTCCTGACAGGAAACACAGTTATAATTGAGAATGAACTAGAGACTCCTGCATTGACAGGTAAGCAGTCCAACAAGAGTGAGAAACTGAGGACCTATCCATTCTATATGAGTTTAACTGTCATGG
Organism: Euleptes europaea; assembly: GCF_029931775.1. Classification (NCBI taxonomy): domain Eukaryota; kingdom Metazoa; phylum Chordata; class Lepidosauria; order Squamata; family Sphaerodactylidae; genus Euleptes; species Euleptes europaea. The sequence continues at coordinate 66,832,968 of NC_079314.1, read as the reverse complement.
CTTTCCTTAAAGAATTCTGGGAAGTGTAGGTGTTGAGACAGCATCTCTGGTCTCACTCCCAGCCTCCCACATCTTCGTCCAAAACCATGAACAATGACTGTGTAGGAGCAATCTGCATGCACCTAGGCACTGTTCACAGCTTGGGATGTGAAAGCAGAGCTGATAATTAGCAGGATCAGTGGTCATGATCCTCCCTTGCCTTCATGGATCCAGACTTTATTCTGGAGTACACATGCATGGGATTACATATTAATAGTGTAACTGTGAACTGACAGAAGGTGAAAGGCAAGACAAGAAGACCAGAACCAGGTGGAAAGACTGTAGGGGAAAGTAATGTTAACAGCTCTATGGCATGCTGGCAGGCAGGATTGGGAATCAAGAAGAATGAAGCAGGAGGCAGTAGGGCTTTGCAAAGCAGGAATTATGATCAAAATCCAATACTTAAAAACCTAGCACAGGAAAGGTAGATGAAGTCGTTTGCACCATTGAAAATATATGGGATCCTTAAATCTGATTTTCATTTGTCTTTGACTGGTTTCTAGGATGCAATGCCATATTCTGCCTTTAGAAACATGGATGGTAACAAGCAAATTGTGGTGACGGATGCCAACTTGGAAGGCTTTAAGAGGGGAGTGGACATGTTCATGGAGGATAAGGCTATTCATGGCTACTAGTTAAAATGGATACTAGTCATGATGCATATCTATTCTCTCCAGGATCAGAGATCATTGTACTCCAGTGTATTGTACTAAGGGAAAACGTGGAATTATAACAGCTCCATGCAAAACCCTCTCTCTCCTCCCTCCCAATGTCTTATATGACAAACATATTGAAGGAGCTTTTTTGTGCAATCTAAACACTGAGCAGTTTATTTCTAAATTTTATGGAATCTGCTTCAAATTTGTATGTCTTTGCATAATAAAGAATCACAAGACCAAACACTGGGTTTGTAGTGGTTATAAACATTTAGCACATTAATTTAGAACAATAAGTAGTACTTATAAGATCCTGCTTTTCAACATTGCTGATGTTTTGACACCCATACCTGCAACAATATCTATCTGTCCTGATTCAGAGATGCCTTGTGGACACGGGAGCATTGACACATACATAAAGAGTCAATGTAGTGTCTCCACTGAGGAGAAAGGTGGTGTATAAATGAAGAAAATTAAGTTCTTCCACCCGTGTGGGCTCATTATTCACTCAGTAGGAGGTGGGTCCGTCTCTCCTGCATGAATTTGGATGTGTTCATACAGCTTTCTCTACTGAAATGAATGAAGAATTCAGTTTTGTGTATGCATCAATCTAGCTTGTGAGCAGCTGGTCCATCTGATACGATGTGAAAGATTAATATAAACAAATATTCTTTATCTAAATCCATGTTTGATTTTTCCTAATTTTTTATCATCAGTTTACAAAAAAAATGATCAACTTCTAATGGAATTTCACTCAGTAATTGATTAGTCAACCACCACAGTACATTTTATCTGCTGTGTCAAACCCATGGATTCAAAATTTGTCTTCTTTAATATTTCAACTGCCCACAATGTAGAATAAATGATGGGCAAAGCCATTGGAAGCCAGTTTTTCAATTAATAATTAATTGTGACTGTAAGGGTGTTAAAAAAGCCGTTATAAATGATTTTGCTCTCTCTTGGCAGACTATATAACTGCAGTCCTAAAAATTGCCTTGCTGTCAGAGGAATAAGTTCAAGAACCATTTCCTGCCATAGGCCGACACTGTAGAACAACAAGCTTTGTGGTTTATTGGTGTACTAAAGCAACAAATAAATGCATAGTCACGCAATACATTTGCTTCATTATTAATGGATAAATCATCTGCTTCTGATTATCCCATTTCATTCAATGAATTGTTGATGACCCCTACTGTGCAGAGTACTAGACAAATTAGGAAGGCAGACATTTGGCAGGACCTAAACAACAAAACCAGAGTGTATAGAATCTTAAATAATGACAATAATTCCAGAGGGGTAGCTGTGATAGTTCTGTCACAGTGAAAGAAAACAAAGAGTTCAGAGGCACCTTAAAGACTAACAACATCTATTCCAGCACAAGCTTTCGTGAGAGTGAGAACTCACTTCATCGGATGCACGAAGGGCACATCCATCACTTCTGGACTTCTGTTTTATTGTAAATGATGTGCATCAGCTAAACCAGTTCTCAGCAGCAATTTGCACAGCCGGTACTGCTAGGGAGGAAATGCATCCAAGAAAGACGAGAAAAAATTAGACATTAGAGCTTCATAACTTTCCAAGTCAGAACTTCAAGCATGGAAGCATTAAATCACTGGGGTTTCTGGAGCCCTTGTTTGCGCTGCATATGAGCAGATTTCAGTATCATGGCATTCTCACAAGTCATGAAAAATACTAAAGTTTCAAGTCCCTCATGCTCTGAAGACTGGCTTGGAAAAGGATAGGTGGTGCCTAGTGAGATCTCAGAACCAATGTGCTGGGACACGAGTCAAGGAAATGAAATGGTTTCCAGGAGTCAGGACTTGCTGCACAGTTCTTTGCCTCTTCCACTGATTTGACAGGATCAGAATAGATCTACCTTGAATCAAGTAGAGAAAGGCATTCATTGCTGACTTTCTATTATTGGCATTCATTGAAAACTGCAAGGCTGAAAAAAGCCACACATTGATGATAAGGTAACTTGGGATCTCTTCACACATTGCAAAGTACACCACTTGGGTTCCCATGTATCCTCACTCGCAGGTTCACCTTAGTTCTCATACACACAGTGCCTGATTTGGATTGTGATAGTAGTGTACATGGGAAAAGGGCTTCAGCCTTCCTCCTCTGTCATTTTCCAAGCCAGCAATGATCTTGTGGGTTGCATTATTTGTCCCATTGGGGATGGAAACTCACATGCCTAATAGCACCTCCCCAGGTAATTTCAGGTCAGGAAGATGGTACACACATGGCAGCTGAGATCTGACTTGGGCACCACATGCATAGGAATTCAGAAGAACCTTCAAGTCACATGTGACTATTACACAAGGTACAGGATGAAAATCGTGGACCCAAATATTACCAAGAAGTTTCACCTCCTTGGCAACAAGGCTTTGACACTGAAACCAGTGAAGAAATGATATACAGGATAAAAACAAAAGATCTGTTGCTTTCACAGATGCTCAAAATACACTGCATGCTTTGTTTCCATCACCTAATATGTGAAACAAAGCTAAGGTTCAGTGGTTGAGCACTGCATGCAGAAGGTAGCAGGTTCAGTCCCCAGCATCAGGATCAGGAAGTAAGCAAAAGACCCAAAGGCTAATTTCTGTCATTTTTTAAAGTTGATTCATTATTCTTTGAATTATAGATTTGGAAGAACCATAGGTTATCTGGCACAATGATTTGCCCCAAATCCAGACCACCAACCCATTCACCTACCCAATAGTTCAAATTGCTAAACATCCAGATCACAAAGCACTGATGGAAAGTGCCATCAAGTCCCAGCAAACTCATGGTGATCCTATAGGGTTTTCAAGGCAAGAGATGGTTTGCCATGGCCTGCCTCTGTGCAGCAACCCTGGACTTCTTTGGTGGTCTCCCATCCAAACACTAACCAGGGCCAACCCTGCTTAGCTTCTGAGATCTGATATTGGGCTTGCCAGGGCCATCAAGGTCAAGGCTAGGGGTGTGCATCAAAACAAAGTAATAAACCAGTACATTGGAGCTGGAAAATATCAGCATTCCCAGTATCCCTGAATTCCAATACCAGTTTGGTATTTGGGTTTTATTCTGGAATCTAAATGTATTTGGCTCCATTATTTGGGCTTGCCACATTGGCTTGTGGTTCAGTTGCTTTGGTTCTATTGGGCTTGTGTTAGATCCCAGAAATACCAACTGAACCACAAGCCAATGTGGCAAGGCCAACAGAATCAATGTCTCAAACCAGAGAATTCAAGAAGAACAAAATCAAATGGGAGGGGGACACTTCTGCAAGGCCAACAGAAGCAATGTTTAACAGAGAATCCCAGCAGAACCCAGAGCCAATGTGGCAGTGCAAGCCCAACAGAACCAATGTCAAGCCAGAGAATCCCAGCAGGGTTTTTTTTTTTTTTTTTAAGAACCAAGGAAAATTCACAGAAGTCCAGCACAACAATCTTAAGAATGGGTGGGGGGAGAACACTTTTGCAACCCCAGCAGCACCAAGGGCAATCCACTGACAAACATGCATATCATCGGTTCTTGTAGGTTATCCGGGCTGTGTAACCGTGGTCTTGGTATTTTCTTTCCTGACGTTTCGTCAGCAGCTGTGGCAGGCATCTTCAGAGGAGTAACACTGAAGGACAGTGAAGGCCTGCCACAGCTGCTGGCAAAACGTCAGGAAAGAAAATACCAAGACCACGGTTACACAGCCTGGATAACCTACAAGAACCAATGAACTCTGACCGTGAAAGCCTTCGACAATACATATCATCACTTCCCCAAGGAAGGCCTCAGAAAGTAAGAGGGAAGGTGTTTGTGTGCACTTGATTCTCCTCTCTTAGCAGTCTGCACACCATCATTGCCTCAGAGGAGGAGCCTTAGGTGCTGCGGCTGCTCTCCTTCTCCCACCTCCCACCTCTGCAAAGAAGAATGTTATACACAGGCAGATTAGCTTCATAATTCACAGTGCTCCTGCGGGTTCTGCTGGTTTCTGTTAGACACAGGGCACTTTCATGCATACTGAATAATGCACTTTAACGATAGTTTGCAAGTAGATTTTGTCATTTTGCATAGTAAAATTTGGCTGCAGAGTGAATGGATTGAAAGTGCATTATTTGAAATGTGTGAAAGAGCCCACACAGTTGTCTATCCTACTCTAACCCTTTAATCTCCAACAAGATGAAGAACAGTTTTGGTGTGGCTGTATTATTTTCAGCATGCAGTTTTGGGTTGGGGTGGCTGATGACTGAGTGAGCACCACTTTCAACATCCCCCTATGCAGCACCACTACTAGGGATCAGTGGAGATATTTTGGTGCAGGTGGATTCGGAATGGCATTAGGGAACAGGGTGTGTGTGTCTGCCAATCAAATTGGGTAACTGCCCTGCTGCTTCTTTATAGTGACATTTGAATTTTGAGAAGAAAACTGCTCAGACTTCCCAACACAGACTGAGAAAGGATATTTTCTCCTCAGTGGGGACTCTACTCCATTTAATCCTTGGGAGGTAGGTTAGGATGAGAGAGTGTAACTGTACCAAGGTCATCCCGCAAGCTTCTACAGCAGAGTAGAATTCAAATCTGCATCTCCTAGATCTTCACCTGACAGTAACAACTACAGATTTTTTATGGTCATACAATGTGATTGCAAAGTATGTTGAACTTCCACATTTTGCAACTTGAATGAAAGACACAAATTAAACACATTTATGAAGGTATATGTCAGAGTGCTACTTATTCCCAACACAGCTGAGAGTCTCCCAACACAGCTGAGAGAACTTGATTTGCTAATGGAGAATTTAGATCTGATAAGAATGTACATTTGCAAGGAAGTAAAGAGCTAGAAAAAGCCCTCCAGAGTGGTGCATAAACTGTTTGCCTAATTTCCAGAGTTCGCTCTCTTGCAATGCAAACTCAATATCAAGCTCACGGTTATTGTGACCCTGCAGCTGCTTCCTGGAATTATTCACAGTTTGGCTTTCTAAGAAGAACAGATTCTCAGAGAAGCACTCGGAGCAAATTTGGTGTTTCTTTCCCAGAAAGAACTGATTAATTTTCTCTTTTCTCTTTGAAAGCGATTGCTTCCTTTCTGCCTTTAGCTCAGCACCAATCACACCACATTACTCTGCTAACCAGGCAACTCCTCAACCAGAGTAAAGAGGGGAATTAGATTTCTCAACAGCTTTGAAGAATGGTTCAAATGCCAGGAGGCTGCTGCAAATGTAGAAGGTGCAAGGTGAGTTAACTGTGCTTCATGTTCTCTTTCTCCCACACTGACTCCTACGCTTGATCCTGAAGATGGTGATCCTCATGTAAAGACAGAGCAGAGACCTTAATGTGTGCTCAAATTTTATATCTTGGGTGTAATATACAGAATAAATGCTGCTTTTAACCACAGCTACTTACAAATGTATATTGCTGATTTAGAATGAAAGGCACAAGCAGTGAATAACCAGATACTGGGTGGTCTCTAAATTTATCCCAGTTGTAAACTAACTCTTTGTGTATAAGAAGGAATCCAGAATCAGGATGTTCTGATTTCTTTCACCAGATCCATGCTGACAGAGGGGAGTCTCAATTCCTAACGGTTCAGTTTTCCAAAACATTTCTGTGTTGTCCTGTCCTGAACCATTATGAAATTGTAACCTGTCTTCAGGCATTATAATATATTTTAATCTGAGGTGCTGCTCGGCCACCCTTTCCCCACAATAGTTGAATCACTTTCATTTTGAATGCTGGCCTTCTTAAATACCCATTTGAACTGGTTAAATAAATTCTGCATTTTAATCAATAATTTGCAAAGGGATACCACTGGTACAGAAGCAATCAGAAGCAGAATTTTTGGCAAGATATTCCTTTTCCATCCTAATCACCAGAACTTACTTTTCACCCATTTTTGTTAAAGCCCACTTCTATCTTGCTTATCATTGGCGTTAGTTTAACGTTTCAATATTCTCTGAAAATAGGAGCTCTAAGTGTCTGGTACCTTTGCCTGGATGGCCCAGGCTAGCCTGATCTCATCAGATCTCTGAAGCTAAGTCAAGGGCTGGTATGCAGAGGCAGACAATGGTAAACTACCCCTGTTGGTCTTTTACCTTGAATCAAAACACTACGGAGTTGCCATAAATCAGCTGTGACTTGACACCACTTTCCATCGCCACCAAATATCTGGTTCTGTCTCCTCTGTCCCCTTCAGTCTCCATAAAAATGCAATTTTTTGGCTCTTCATTTATGATCCCTGAAATCAAAGAAAATATATTAAAAAGTGATGTATAATTATCATCCAGCATTTTTTTTTTTTGTGGATGGCCATCAGGTTTTTTATACTCAGGAATTTTGACATTGAACAAGATACAACTTTTATTTTTTTCAAAAAAAGGAAAATATTAATACTTTTATATTTTTAAAGTACTTTTTATGTGACCTGTTTTCCAAGGGGCTCCCAACAGCATACAATGTTTCCCTGTCCTCCATTTTATTCACACAACAACCTTGTGAGGTATGTTAGGCTGGAAGAGAATTACTGGCTCAAGGCTACCCAGTGAATTTCACGACGAGTGGGTCTTTCTAAGCATATTTCAACACTCTGGCTTTACATCACTCTCCTCTCTCTCCCTCCTTCCTTCTCTCATACATATAGCATGTATGAATGAATAATGTTTTCAAGAAATATATTTTTGCTAATAATGCTATTATCAGCTAAATGGCCAAGAATCTAGACGACAGCCCACACTTTTAAAATTTTATCTTCCCTGGAAAAAACTCTGCAACTCTACACCCCCCCTTTACACAGAGGGTTGGATCCAGACCAAATCAGCATTTCCCACCAATTCCCCCTTTCTGCCGCACACCCCCTTTGTGCAATTCTGCAGGGTCTCCTGTCTCCCCAGGAACAACATTTCACGAAGATCAGTGGGCTGCAGTGGGGGAGGGAGAGGAGAGGCAGGAAAGTTCCATTCCACTGATGGAAAGTCTAGACTGGATCCATGGTTTGTTTGTTTTTCAATGCTACTGATAGGGGGCTTAATTTTCTTCCATTTTGGTCCCCAGCCCTATCAACATAAATTGTGAATGATTCATGACCAATGAAACTGAGCTTTTTCTAGAAGCATCTGCACAATCATATTGGGCCCGATCAGTGACAGGAGGCACACATAGCCCACTTATACGCCTGGTAGGGTTGTGCACCATGATTTCAAAAAATCATTATACTTTCATGTCTGGAGTTTGTGGGGGTGTATTTTTCTATAATTAATTTTGTTTGTGTAGGATATTGTTGGTTAGGGATTCAAATCAATGTATTTTGGGGGTGGGTTTTTTGGTGCTTTGGGATCACTGCTTTCAATGGGGAATACATTGGAGGGTCTGGGGCAGCTGTTTATAAAGATAACAGCATCAAATTTATACAGGACACAGTACTCTCTCTAATTGAAAAGACTGCCCTGGGTTTCAAGTGAATTGGACCCAAGTCTTCAGTTTTACAGACCTCTCAAGTAGATGCTTCTTGGCACAGGCACAGTTACCGGTAAGTTTGCTTGACTATACACTCATGGGTTTCTTTCTGCTTCTCATGGCTTTTCTCTACCAAGAAGGGAAGGATAGCCTGGTTTGCTGCTCTCCTGGCTTTCTGCCATCTTCTTCGGCTGCAGTCCTGCCTGCTTGTGAGACATTTTCCCCTGTCCTTCTGAGATTAGCTGCAGTATGAGAAATTGGTTTTGGATTTTTTTTGCTAAGGTGATCGGCTAGGATCTAAAGAAACAGAAGAGTGGCCTTAAAACTAAGTTCCAAGTGGGCACACAGCTCTTTCTCATTTCAACACATTCCTTCATGGTTTGGTGTGATATATTTTGTTCAAGCCCGACTTTTGCTTTTATCATTCCACTTTGGGCTGGATTTTAAGGGTTAATGTGGGAAACTGATTTGTAAAGGTTCATACTTCGTTGGCTGAGCAGTGTGCTGCTCTAAGGTCCCTGCCAACTGCATGACTCTGGAAGAGTGTTGACTCTGATGCCTGAAAGATCTGAAAGGGATTTAAGGAAATTCCCTGGGTTCATCCACCCCCCACCCCCCCAAGATTAACAGTGGCCACCTGGGTAGATGTAACAGGGAAATTCATCCAAGAGAGGAAAGGAATAGGGAAAGCAAGGCACAATTGCATAATCCGCTCTTGATGCTTTACATTCAGGTAGTGTTATTCTGAGCAATGGATATCCCCCCCCCACTCAGTCACTCGCTCACTCTCTCTCTATTTTGCTGCTATGGATTCCTCTGTCCATTATTGAAGTTCCTTCATGTGTTATTGCAGTGGCGCAGGAGCATCATTTCTTCCTTCACCACTGTCGTAATATTTGAAAACCCACAAAACCATATGGGTAGAACTACTCATGTGGGTCCTTTTCAACTGATTATCACTTACCTGCCATGGGCATTTAAAGATGTGAACAGGGCTGAATGCCTCATAACTCAAGGAAGAAAGGAATGGAAGAGTACATGGATACTAATGGTATATAGATAAACTCACAGTCTGACTCTATGCTTACTCTTAATTACTAAGTATATCCTAATTTAAGGACAAGTGTAAGGTGAGGTTGCCAAACAGCCAGAAAAAAGTAACCCTTTAATAGAGGTTTAATATGGAGAAATTAAAGTTGAACCTTTCCATGGCACTAGGCTCTATAGTGTCACCTGATAACTGCTGCAGATTAAACTGATGTTAAAGGGACAGTTACAGGTACCAGTTTAAAAACTGACAATTCTAGTATAAGGATTCCAACTAACAAATGCTGCATTTATTTTATTGAACAGTACATGGGAAGGGTTTTTCAAAAGATACAAAGGTCAATTTGATTTTAAATGTATGTTCAATGGAACTTTATGTTCAAGTTTCCCCTTGATGTACATGGTATAAATATTGTCTGGAAATAATCCAACAAGTTAATAGGGTGATTTTCACCCAAAAGCTCATGGCTCAAGTCATTAAAAACCTGCTTCAAGGAGAAGGGGACATATATGCAGATGTCTTTTGATTAGTGACCTACCAGGTGATAGGTTTTCAGTGACTGGGAGGCAGAGACTAGTGGATGTCGAAACGTAATGTGAAATTACAATGATCTTTAATAGTTCTTGTAGGTTATCCAGGCTGTGTGACCGTGGCCTTGGTATTTTCTTTCCTGACGTTTCGCCAGCAGCTGTGGCAGGCATCTTCAGAGGAGTAACACTGAAGGACAGTGTCTCTTCAGTGTTACTCCTCTGAAGATGCCTGCCACAGCTGCTGGAGAAACATCAGGAAAGAAAATACCAAGACCACGGTCACACAGCCTGGATAACCTACAAGAACCAATGAACTCTGTCCATGAAAGCCTTCGACAATCTTTAATAGTGTACAATCAGATTTTGCAAGCAAGAGGTTGTAGCACAGGAATCTAGCCCGGACCAGGTAGATGTGAGGGATTCAAGCTGAGGCATGGTGAGAGAGTTTGACATTTGAACTTGAATCCAAATTGAACCAAGATACATCAGAATTGGACAGGAAGCCAAGAAGCTCATGTGTCAAATTAATGTTAGTGTGAGAATTAGAAGGAAGCAGGAATAAAAATGGAACCAGAAAGAGGGCTACGGGCAAGAAGAGAGCAAAAGAAAGTGGAATGGGACTACAGAGCTCCTTGCAATGTCATATTTTGAGTTCACAGGATCTCTCTTTGAAGACAGCTCAACATCTTTCTCCAACAGAAACTGTTGATCTTACATTCAAGATGAGTGCCTTATGCAGACAGCTCTGTCCCTACAGCTCTGGTCAATCAATACTCTCGGGGTGGGTTTGAATTCAAAACAGTTTGAAAAGGATAGCTATAGGCCCCCTTTGGCTGACTGCAGGATCCAAATCTGGTCTGGCAGTATAGTCAGAATAATTGATAAGAAAAGACTCCCTAAAGGGAAGAGAAAGAAACAATTGTATATGACATCTAAGAAACAATAGAAGGATTTGAGGATAATGATTGAATTACAAATATTAGACTGGTTCTTTAAACAACACAAATAAGAACATGAGCTGATGTTACCCGAAACAGTTCTGATACCAGGCCTGCCACATGTAGAACATCCTCTACATGTGTAGAACCATACTCATCTCTGTTACTTGGTTGTTAACTTGAAAAAGCCTCTAGAGTCTCATTTCTACTGAGGTAAAATAAATAAAGGGATTAAGGAGAAAAATTACAACTCCAATTGAACGTTTTGTAAAGAAGTCTCTCTTGCTCAGTACGCATGGTTAAAGAAACTTTTTGGGGGACCTAAACCAGGATGAAACAGAACAACTGAGGTCCAAACAGATCTGGAATTTAGTCTTAAAAAGCAGCTGGTGGGGATGCCAAGGTGGATCAGAGGCATGGTGCTGAGGAAGTGTCTCATCACTCAGGAAGAGGGAGTTAAGCTCTAATCATTTACGGAACCAGAGCCCCACTTAGGTCAACAGGATGAGTGGGGAAATGGAGCACTATATTTGAAGCCTGAACTTTGCTGGTACCATTATCCTTGGGACCATTTTTTGCATGGACAGGGCCTCTGCCTGTACTGTTCTGTTCTGTACTCAGCTGGTTGCCACAACTGACTGGATTAAACTGTACTTGGAGGATTGGAAATGGGACAGTTATTTCCATCTCTAGGTGAATGCTATTCTGTTGCTGGTCTGTGCAAAATACAATTCCTTCAGGCTTACACTGCATCCAGCCTCCAGCATCTCTTCCCCCTCCTGTTCTGGTGATGTATCTCTTGGCACAAACAGAAATTTCATTTTGAGTGGAAAATGCATTTTCATCATGTAGGTCAGAGTCTTTTCCTTCTCCAATAAATGATTCATGACAGTAGCTTTTTAAAAAATGAAAGGATCAACACTGTTAGCCCAAGAGCCTGTTCCCTCAAAAATCTCCTATTAAGACATCATTTCTGGGGAATCTGTGGCCACTGTCATAAGGGATCTAAATCAGTCCAATAATTTTTTCCTACAGATGCTGCAGAGATAAAGTGTTACATTTTAAACAAAAACTGATAAGCCTTTGGGACGATTAAGCCATCCAATAAGCAGGTTCCAGCTGCTAAAGCTTCAGTTGGAAGAGATGCTAAAAGATGCATTTGGAGCCTGGCCTTGGCACTGCACAGTTTCATGAAAGGGATGCTGCTGAGGTTGGCTAAGAAGTTTACTTGTGAGACTGAGGATGTGTATTGAGTGACAAGATAACAAGATGGGAGGGTTGCAGAAGATGTGGCAAAAAAATATATATATTATGCGTCATGATGAAATTTTCTAAAGTCCTGATCTAACTGCATGGCCCAGGCATTCCAACCTCTTTTCTAAATGTGATGTCTCCCAGGGGCAGAAACACATTGTAGTGTTATCCTTCCATTTTCTAGGGCAGAGTTTCCCAAACTTTATGAGTCATGGAGCACTTTTCAGGAGAAAAATTAGTCACGGAGCACTAATTTTCACCTAGCACCTATATACTAAACCAAATGACAGTAGTATTTTTCTTTCCAATCTCTTCATGGAGCACTAGACGATGTTTTGCAGAGCACCAAGTGCTGTTTGGAGCACAGTTTGGGAACCTTTGGTCTAGGGCAAACATGAGATGGTACCAGGCCCTTGATGCTTAATGTGTTCATTACAGTCTGAACATACAAGTCTGAGTATCCTGGCAGTTCCCTTGTTCAAGGGCCTCTCTACCCAGTTGTCCTACTCAGCTGGCGTCCATGATGCCCGCCAGCCTTCTTGGACCTCTCACCCACCTTGTCTCAACTCATCCCTTCCTGTCTCATCTCTGTCTTTCTAATTCTCCCCCTGCCCTAGGGCCTTCTGCCTAGCTCTCATTGCCAGGCCCTCAACTCCATGCAGGTGCTTTGCAGCTCCCAAATTATGGCTCAGGCTGAGCCCTTTAAAAAAAACCTTTGGGGCAAGGGGATCTCCCAGGGCATGATCATGAGTGTCATCTTAGTCAGGATCCCAGGAGAGGGGGAGCTTGGCAACCAGTACCTGTCCCATGTAGGTGTTGGACCACAGGAACAACCTCCCTAGGCCTCATCCAGGAGCCTACAAGCATAACTGTCCTTACCAGAAGATGAGGAGCTAGCCCCTCAGGGCTCTGCCCACACTCAGGGTAGCTACTGTAGATGGGAAAATTGTTTATTGTATTTAAATAAATATGAGACACATAATGGGTTGGATCCACCAGTCTTTCTGCTGGTGAAAAAGGAAGAGGACATCATCTTTATTACGCTGAGGTTATAATGAGAATTGTGGGACTGCATGCCCCAAAACCATGTAAAATGCGGGCAGCAGTATGGAGATGAACTGAGTGAATTTGAGTGAAAAAGCTGACTGGATCCAACCCATAGAGGCTTCACAAAATCTGACAGACCATAATGGAATATGGGTGTGCCAGTGAGCTCCACAAATTAATGATGCATTGTGTCAAGAAGTTCTTTTGTATATTCTGAATCTACTGCCAATCAACTTGACTTGGATTTCTGAGTAATTTTATGGTCATATTGCTGTACTAAAAGTGATGCGCTGTCTTTGCTTCCCTACAGGATGATGGAATGATCTGCCACAAAGATGAAGAGGAAGTCAACTCATCATATTTTAATTACTCTTTCTTACCTAGTCATAAGTGTATATGTATCAGGTTGGGTCTCAATGAATCTATTCCACTAACAGTAAAACCTTCCTGGAAGAACACTTCACTGTTAACAGGATCCAGTCTATGAGCTGGAGCATGCTGCATTTTAACGCAGATGCCAAATGATGTTAGTTATCTATGTGTGTGGGGCAGAACCATAGAAATATTTCAGATTAAATATTCCAGAACAAGAGCATGGTTTAAGATGCAGAGTCTCCGTTTTAAAACAAAAGTTGCATGAATTCAAATAAGAACTAAATAGATTTTTTTAAAATCCAAGTTCATCTTAATTCTTGCAAAAAAACCAAAACCCTTCCAAATGAATCAAATCTAAACTAAGTGTACATTTAAAATTTTACCAGAGCATGCAGTTTCTTATATTAAGTTGTGCACCCAAGTCCATCTGTTTACTTGGTTTGTTTCTTCCATCAGACAATTTAAAATGTATTCTTCCCATTCATAAAGATTTTATGACATTTCCTACAATTTTAGAATTAAATTTCTCCCACAAGATGGCACTGTAATCCTTTAGAAAGTAATTATAAAACAGAATCATACATCTTTTTTTCTTTCTTAGAAGAGTGGCTTAGGCCATTGGACTAACTGGGAACAAACACATGTTTTTAAATAAATGTACATGCAACAGAGAATTGAAGTTTACCCGATGCATGTGGCTTTTGTTAATTTGTCTCCTTTAAATACCAGCTTCTAGGGAAAAATCCAATGTGAGACAATCAGTAACTTGTAGAGATAGTGGTGGCAGAAATTAATAAACACTACTGCAGACCCACACAGAGATAGACAGTGTGTGTGTGTGTTAATTTCCATTGATTTCAGTAAGTTTTGTGCCTATTTTGTCCAGGAATGTAGCCAAGATTTAAGTTGAAGAAGACAATCAATGGCTATTAGGAAAGTGTGCCAGGGATACTGTGAAGAAACTAAAGATATATTGTCGAAGGCTTTCACGGTCAGAGTTCATTGGTTCTTGTAGGTTATCCGGGCTGTGTAACCGTGGTCTTGGAATTTTCTTTCCTGACGTTTCGCCAGCAACTGTGGCAGGCATCTTCAGAGTAGTAACACTGAAGGACAGACACTGTCCTTCAGTGTTACTACTCTGAAGATGCCTGCCACAATTGCTGGCGAAACGTCAGGAAAGAAAATTCCAAGACCACGGTTACACAGCCCGGATAACCTACAAGAACCAAACTAAAGATATATTGGCTGCCAAGATTTAGGAACAGAATTGTTCTGGATGGGTTGTCTGAGCATTCTGTTGGTTCGTCCTGTTGATTCTCAGAATGAGAGGCAGAGCCATTAAGGAAGCCAAGGACAGTTGTCAACTAGGTCCCCTCAGAACCCAGGTATTGAATGGTTTAAATATGCCAGGAGGATCAATGGCAGCTGGCCCTTGTCTCCCTTGTCATATAGCAAGGCAGAAAATCTTATCTGATTGTCAGCTACAAAGAGGTCACTGGAACAACACTTTCTTTACAATGATTAGAGGTCCATTATGGGTGATCCATTGGATGGGTTCTCTTCCTTTTCTTGGTCAGTTCGTCTCAGGGAAGAAACAGGACCAGAGTGCTCTCTCTGACCATTGACCCATGACTTTTGGATTTACATTAGATCAGCAGTTTCCAGTCTTGTTAAACCAGCAGGCACTATTGGGATTTTGAAGGTAGGCTCCATTTTAAAATGGCCTATCTGGGGTCAACATATCGGGAGGACCCCAAACAAGAGTTGTTCTACAGAAGCAAGGGTAAGGCCTCCTAGACTCTTCTGGAGCACGTCCTGCACTGAAGAGGAAGTCAGAGGGTAGGTTCACTTCCCTGTTTTGTGGATGAGAATGAGACATAGTTTTGTTTCAGTTTTCAAGGAACGGGGAGGGTTTGCTTCCTCTACAACCACAGGAGAGGTTTCCAGGCTAAGATATGTAAGATAGTGTGTATGGCCAATCTGAGAGCACACACCTGCATGACCCCTGCCCAGGATAGGTTCAGTGCCTTACTATCAGTTGGCTGATAGGAAGCAATTCATGCACCCTTTTTGGGCTTTATTCTCAACAACTAAGGAGCAAGCGGATGCTAGGAAACAAAGACGCTGGCACCATGGTGCCCATAGACGCCATACTGAGAATCACTGCATTAAAGACATAATTCTCTCCCTGTACTTGCACAGTGGTCCAGAGCCAGTAGCTGTGCATTGGGTGTACTGCCAGGGAAATGTCCTTGGCAGCAGCATCTCTACCACCAGGAGAAATCTTCTATCCTGCCACCCCTTAAGATAGCCATGCAAGGAGCTATAGAGATTTATTGACACTTTGCAGTAAAAGCATTTGTAACAAAAAAAAATGGTTGAGGCAATATAGTTTTTTGACCATGAGAAATGGTATACAGTCGACAGCCTGGTTTATTTATCTTCTCCTCTGTATCCAGAATCTCAGTGGCATAATAAATGGGGGTGATCTTAAAGTTCATCACTTCATAATAGCTCCTGCAAAACTGCTCACCAATTGTGTGTTTGCAACCAAGTCTAGTAAAGAAGTATCTAGTAAAAAACAAACAAACCATCAAGGACCAAAGCTTTATGCTGTTAATGTTTAAGAACTGAGTAAATGTTCTGAATATTTAGAGAAACACCATGTGATGGTAGTTTCTGTGCTGCTGGTTGTACAATTTAGAGCTAAATTGGAAGCTATACTGTTTTTAACAAGGGATGATTTGAATGAGATTTTGTTCACAGTCATGCTACACTTTGTTGCTACTGGCAGGAGCCAGAATTGAGACAAGCCATGCTGAGTCATGAAACAAAAGTTGGGTCTCAACAGCTCCAGGCCTGGTAACAGCCTGGGTAGGGCACATAGCAGGGCCAGGAAACAGAGCACGCTACGTCTCAGTGGTTGAGCAGATCTAGGGCATTGGTTGTGATTAGGGCTAGAGGTGTGGTTGTGGACATCATCAATGGATGCTGCTGTGCCATTTTGCCAATTGTCTCTTTAACCAGTGGGAGAGGCAGGGAGAGCCACTGGAGGAAGAGGGAGGAGGGAGGAAAGGGCAAAGGGTGGAAAGAGAAAAGGAGAGGATTAGACGGAGGGGCTGTGGCTCAGTGGTAGAGCCTCTGCTTGGCATGCAGAAGGTCCCAGGTTCAATCCCCAGCATCTCCAGTTAGGGACTAGGCAAGTAGGTGATGTGAAAGACTTTTGCCTGAGACTCTGGAGAGCCGCTGCCGGTCTGAGCAGATAATACTTACTTGGATGGACCTAGGGTCTGATCCAGTATAAGGCAGCTTCATGTGTTCACGTGTTCAAGGAGGAAGTAGAAAAGGCTGAAGGAGAGGAAAGTTAGAGGAGCATGGTGGAGGAGAGATATAATGGAATGTAGTGGGCTTGGCTCTCCTGACTCAAGGAACATCATGACATTAGAAGTTTATACCTTGAGATGATGCCACACACAGACAAAAAGTGGGAAGGGGCAACTGGAAGTGGTAGTTCAAGCTTACAGTTCGGCTTTGGTCCTTAAGCTACTGGAACCACTGAAAGGATGTCATGAAAATCATTGTGGGTCATTCACTTCATGATCAGGCCATATGTTCATTGCTGTAGGCTGGACCAGCGCTAGCTGCTGGTTTCCTAGATCGTCAGCTGCCTTGGGAATGCATAGGATTCTGGGGTTTGGGGGAGATAGCTCATAATAACCAGAGATGTTCCATTTGTTCACCTGCCTGGACAGCAATAACTGTGTGTTTTATTCCATCATTCAAGGTTCTTCTTCAGTGACAACTATTCTTACCAAAAATGCAATAATATCTACTCCCATATACCTGTCCACCATCAGAACACATAGTATTGTGCTAGTCACATGGAATATGGTTTCAGGAGTCTCAGGACGCTGGTTGGGTATTTTTCAGACATGATTTGTGACAAATGGAAATCACTTTCCCCACTTTATGCCATTCTGTGAATCTTTTTCCAAGTGTTAATACAAAACAATCTTTGAAGAAGGTCTCTCCCTCTGTAGAAGTCAAGTACAGGGCTGCTCAAAGTGATATTTGAATAAAGTGATGTGGTGCAGGAAGAGTAGCTATAGCAATGCCCACTGTTTTTACATCTTTGGTTTACTTCTACTTCCTTTTTACTTCTTTAGAGACTGTTCAGATTATTTGCTCTGTGTTCAACTACACCATCTGGCACTATTATTTTAAAGGGATAGCTAAAATGCGAAGCATGGTGTATCAGTATCCCCCGTCTCCCTTACAGTCATTCTATCCCTTTTTCTACCCATTGTTTTATACGTTCATAATTAAAAACAAAAACCTTATAAAACCAAGTCCTTGCTTGGGATTTCAGTGGTGGCAGGTATTTAAAACATGAATAATTTTATCTGTTTTATCGCTGTCAATTGTATATGTTTTTATATGACTATTGCCTACCAACGATCTCTCATAGAATAGAGAGATGGAGTGCCAGTAAACATAAATTGGATTCCTATTTCCATAGATTTGGGTGCTCAATAGTTGCTTAGCATACTGTAGCACAGCGCGTTCTGTGAATAATTTCCAAGGGAGCATTTGTCCCTAAAAGAGCTAAAGTAGCCCCATTAAAGTCAATGGCTATTATGGTTTAAGTGGCAAGTGTGGCTGATTTAATTGGTGTGCAGGTCACAGTCATAGGCTTTGTTAAGCTCCCTTGGAAGGATTTTGCAGGCAGAAGATCATTTTGTCTGGAATGGTCTTTATATTGTTTCATTAGCCCCAGAAAAGCGATTAATCCCATATGCAGAATCAGGATTGGTGGAGTGTATTATACCACCAATGGGCTTTCATATTTATGAGAGAGTAAAAGGTTCTGAAACCAGAGTAAGACAATGCCCAGTGTGCAACACCCGCAAAATCAGCATCCTTCATACATAGAGAAAGAGATGGCTGCAATGAGGCTGGTGGTCAGGTTACAGAGGATAATAGACAGCCTGTTTGCCAGTTCTAATTCATTTTAAATGTTATACATTTTAAAATCCAGCTGGTATGAAAAAGGCTACGTGCAAGGCATTTTTTAAACTGTTTTTATATCCTTGTATTCATTTGCAAAAGGTAGCAAACAAACAAATGCTGAATTAAAAATTAGTAGAAGCAGGGCAAGGGGAAGACCATCTCTTGTTCCCTTCTTCTGTAGAGTATTTGGTTGCTGTTAAAAGCTGAATGGTGGTTGGCAATTAAGGCCAGTGGAAGCGGTCTTGCTCTGTTTCCCTGGAGATCAGTTGTAATAGCAGGAGATTTCCAGCTAGTACCTGGTGGTTGGCAACCCTATCTTTAATAGAGGCTTAATTTGTGACATGGAGGCAAATAATATCTCTTTTAAGCCTCTATTAAAGTGACATGACATTTTGCTTGTTTACTTAAGTTATACCTTTCCTTTCTCCCTAGTGGGTGACTCAAAGTAGCTTACACTGCTCTTCTTTCCTCCATTTTATCCTCACAGCAACCCTGTGAGGTCGGTTAGGCTACAAGGTTTGAGTGGCCAGATGTCACCCAGTAAGCTTCTGTAGCAGGGTGAGGATTTAAACCTGAATTTCCCATATCCTAGGCCAATACTGTAACCCTACACCACATTGGATTTTCCCCCTCAAAGCCTAGTTACTGGCCAACTTACTCAATAAGTGGTCAGTCCTGATTCTGGCATGAGGTTTAATCATTCCACTTGTTAGTATTTTATTTTCTGAAATGGGCTGCTTATCTCAGTAACAGGATACAAGTTACTAATAACCATATGAAAATGCTCCTTGGTTAGAAGTTCTGGAGATTTGCACTGGATGAGTCATACATTAATAATCACATCTCAGACAGTGGCATAAAGAGCACAAAAATATTAAGATGTTCTTAAAGCAATCAGCATCTTATTGTTTGGTTTCCCCCCACATGAAAAATAACATCTTTCTTTTCCCCTTCTTCAAACATAAATGATTGATGAAAAAAATGCACAACATGCGTATCAGGGAAATGCTCGCTGACATATTTGCACGGGAAATGTGTTGCCTGTTGACAGTTTTTTTGTTAGAAAACTGACAGTTTTGGTACAAGCTGTTCTTCCCCTGACTATAGGGAATAGATAACAAAGGAGAATGTATAAGCTATATGATGCACACTCAAAATGGACCTGTCAGCATACAAGGTGGCTTTAGTTGCATGAGAGACCAAAGCCTCAGCCTTTTCAAAATGGGTTTGGTTTGTCCCTCCTTGAGGAATGAATCCCTAAATAATGGGCAGAAGAGGACATAAACAGTAACATGATTATACATACTCATGCCTTTGAATTCATGCTGAACTATAATTTTTTTTAAAAAAAATTATTTACATCATAAGACCTACATCTCTGTATATCATTTAATTCAACAGAAGGTGCAAGCAGATGTACATTTTTGAGAAGCTGGGGTGATTCCCCCCCCGCCCCTATGACTTGAACTTTATGACCCCAGCTGAGTGACACAAACATACCTGCTTCTCACTGCAAAACTGCATCTAGTCTGTTCCACTGCTGACACCAAAAGGCAAAGCAGAACTCTAC
The DNA here is from genome assembly GCF_029931775.1 of Euleptes europaea. Classification (NCBI taxonomy): domain Eukaryota; kingdom Metazoa; phylum Chordata; class Lepidosauria; order Squamata; family Sphaerodactylidae; genus Euleptes; species Euleptes europaea. Next base: position 66,813,073 of record NC_079314.1, on the reverse strand, counting down.
TGTCACCCCAAAGAGGCACATTTTACTTCCACCAAGACAAATTTTCCTAAACTTCTGATTAATAATGAAACTCTTCAAGTGGTGTGTCTCAGTGTTCTTCCCTCCACTTTACATAAGTGCTTCTCTCTAGCTAGCAAAAGGTGTTTGTGTGTGTAAAGTGTTGTCAAGTCGCAGCTGAATCATGGAGATCCCAGCAAGGGGCTTACAAGGCAAGTGAGAAGCAGAGGTGGTTTGCATTTGCCTTCCTCTGCAGAACTTTCCTTGGTGGTTTCCCTTCCAAGGACTGACCCTGCTTAGCTTCCAAGATCTGATGAGATCGGGCTATACTGCCTCCCCACCCAGCAAAATGTACATTTACATATACATTCTTCTTTATCTATCCTACTTTGCTGTGTTATTTTTTCTGCTTAACTACTGTGCCACACTTCTGCATTGTGAAATCTCTGCTTAGTCTTGTAGTAGGTCCGGTCGTGCTGATTTCGTAAAATGTTTCTATTCACAAATATTCATGAATGTCTTCTTTGCAGTTATCACAAGAGAAGGATATATCATTTCCTTCAGTGCCACACACCACAAATATCAGTATATCTCCTTTGAGATTAAATTAGCAAATGTTGTTGCCCAGATATGCACTGCTATGCTACATTTCACCAGATGGTGGAACATGGAAATTCACAGCCAGTAACAAAAGATCAACCTTTGCTGGAGGATGAGATGTGGTATCTAGAGTCTCAGCGCTCTAGTGGCCATTGAGAAAAGTGATGAGAGTGCTAGAATGTTACTGTTAAATATAAATCAAATATTTGATGAAAATACTGGCCTCTTTATTCAGGCAGAAATTCTGTGAACAAACTTTTCAAAATAGTCCCCATGAGAAGCAGAAATGAATAAAGAATGGAATATCATGAAAGAGGTGTGTGTGTGTTAAGTGCCGTCAAGTCGCTTCCGACTCATGGCGACCCTATGAATGAAAGTCCTCCAAAATGTCCTATCTTTGACAGCCTTGCTCAGATCTTGCAAATTGAAGGCTGTGGCTTCCTTTATTGAGTCAATCCATCTCTTGTTGGGTCTTCCTCTTTTCCTGCTGCCCTCAACTTTTCCTATCATGACGGTCTTTTCCAGTGACTCTTGTCGTCTCATGACGTGACCAAAATACGACAGCCTCAGTTTAGTCATTTTAGCTTCTAGGGTCAGTTCAGGCTTGATTTGATCTATAACCCACTGATTTGTTTTTTTGGCAGTCCACGGAATCCGCAACACTTTCCTCCAACACCACATTTCAAAGGAATCTATTTTCTTCCTATCAGCTTTCTTCATTGTCCAGCTTTCACACCCATACATAGTAATAGGGAATATGATGGCATGAATTAATCTAGTCTTGGTGGCCAGAGTCACATCCTTACACTTCAAAATCTTTTCTAGCTCCTTCATGGCTGCCCTTCCCAGTCTCAATCTCCTTCTAATTTCTTGGCTGCAGTCTCTCTTTTGGTTGATGGTGGAGCCAAGGAATAGAAAGTCTTGAACAATTTCAATTTCCTCATTGTCAACCTTAAAGTTGTGTAATTCTCCTGTAGTCATTACTTTTGTTTTCTTGATGTTCAGCTGCAGTCCTGCTTTGGCACTTTCTCTTTTAACTTTCAGCAGTAGTTGTTTCAAATCTTACTATTTTCTGCCAATAATGTAGTGTCATCAGCATATCTCAAATTATTAATGTTCCTCCCTCCAATTTTCACTCCACCTTCATCTAAATCTAATCCTGCTTTCCTAATTATATGTTCTGCATATAGATTGAAGAGATAGGGAGATAAAATACATCCTTGTCTGACACCTTTGCCAATTGGAAACCATTCCGTTTCTCCATATTCTGTTCTAACTGTGGCCTCTTGTCCAGAGTACAGGTTGCGCATCAAAACAATCAGATGTAGTGGCACACCCATGAAAGAGGTAGAGGTGAGAAATACCACTGGGGTATTTGCTCTGGGTGGGCTGGGCAGTTGATGTAGAAGAAGAAAAGGGTTGGGGATTGGAACTTGATGGGCAAATAACACACTTTCAAATAGAAAACCACTGAAACCCTACATTTTCTGTGGCAGATCGTGCCTCAGTACTTCTTATTGTGAATGGAGAGCATGCGTGCCTGCAGTTCATAACATGATCTGACCAAGGCACAGGACTCAGAGCCTTGCTGAAGGTCTATTCTGTCCGAAGTAGCAGCATAGGATACTGCCTGGCAACTTGGTACATACTGCCTTGGGTTTTATGACAGAAATGCATGATATAAATGGTATAAATAAATAAAACTATGCATTCACAATGTACTTGGCAGGCAAATACTGTTTTAATTGCAGTAGGACAAACAGGGTTTCTATTACCACAGCTGAAGTAGTGTACAGTGCCTGGCATGCAAGGCAGAACTCTGTGGTTCTGTTCCTTCTCACATCAATGAATAAAGTTATCTTTATTTTAAACATTTTTATCCCTCCCTTAAACCTGTGCGCTGGTTCCCTGGGCAGCTAACAGCATAATCCAAACAGATTATAAAACAATTCAAAAATCACAGAACATGAGGCAACAGAGAAGACCTAAAGCATAGAACAGCAGGACAAACTAGACAGACAGCATAGCATAGAGTAGCATGTAACAGGGCATTCCAGGGCCCCGTTTCCACCACAAATCCTTCTTGGTGCCCTCATTGTAGTACTGGGAGCAGGTGGTGTTGTGTAGGAACTTATAAGCTGCCTTAAGTTAGCCCTGTAGTTCACTTAGCTCAGTAGTCTTCTGACTATACGTGGTTTCAGACAGAACGGTTCCCAGTCCTGCTTCTTAAGAGCCAAATCAGAAAATGTCCACTTTGGCCCTAAGATCCTTCAATTGGAAGTGGCAGGGATTGAACCTGGGACCTTCTACATGTAAAGCATGCACAATGCCACTGGATCGCAGCCCCTACCCTTGCCACTCCTTGTTTTAGTTCCTCAGTCAGATCTAATCGCTAGTACGGTAACACTGTAACAAGTAAATCTATCAATTTATTAGCTAAAAGCAATTTATTAGCTAAATAGCTAAAAGCAAAGCTGTTAAGAAACTAGGAGGTGGTAGCTCCAATTTTCTAAAGAGCAATTTATTCAAGAATTAATGTTATAACTAGATGTGATATCCCCTTTTTCCCTTTGCCTCCTGCATTGTGGCATCAGTACTGCATTCAACTTAGGAGAAAAACCCAGTATGTGCCAATCTTCAACTACATCTATCTTGGGTCTCCCACAGTTCTGAATGTTTGTTTTCAAGATGCGAACAGGGTAGCACTATTTTTAGTAAATCAGATGCGTACCGCATGGGAGGTAGACTTATTAATTTTAGATGCAATTGCTTTTACCCAAGAATCCCTTGTTGCATAAAGGCTTGAATCAAAACTACAATATATTCAAATTTAATCTAGGATGCTTTATTGCATAAGTGTTTGTGTCTTTGCTGGCAATTCTTCTCAATTTAAAAGTTATTGAAAGCTATTATTAAATGTGTGCATGGCATATGTTATATGTTAGAATTAAAAACTGACGAAAAAGTTTATTCCAGATTTTTTAAAACCATGACCTCAAGCTTTGACTCCATTTTAAGGTCTTATCAACTGCATTTAGATTCTAATTTTTGTGGGACATAAGACCACAGTTTGTGCTTTCAGTTGTCTTCGTGCATAGAACAAATGGTTTGACCTGCTTAATAGTTTTATATAAACGTTTTCCTGAAAATGAAGCATTAGATTTCTACCATGTTCCTAACCTTTTTCCTGACCGATCCATGATTCTCAGTGAAAAAATGAGTGATGCAATGATAAGCCAACACTGTGTTCTCCGCTCACTAGAATCTCAATCCTACAACAACCTTGGAATAAATGAGCAAATTCTGTTTCCCTGACTTTCAGTTTCAGCGGCCAAAAAATTATAAGTATCTAGGAGCTCACTTACGGGATTCCTGCCACAGTGCCATCTTGCATCTGGTCTCCCAATTCTGCTTCCAAGTCTCCCTTAAACTTTTTATTGTCATGGGGAGAAAGCCACCTTAGGTCAAATAATTATGTTTTAGATTCTTCCACAGTACTTTTTACTTTAGCATCTCGACTGGGGTTGCCAACCTACAGGTGGCGGCTGGAAATCTGCTAATACAACTGAGCTAATACATCCCAGGTTCAATCCCTGGCATCTCCAGTTAAAGGGATTAGGCAGGTAGGTATGTGAAAGACCCCTGCCTGAGACCTCAGAGTAGACAATACTGACTTTGATGGACCTTATACTGATTCAGTATAAGGCAGCGTCATATGTTCATGAGCTTTCTCCAACAGAAACCACCCCTCCCTAGTGCCAAGGGGAGGGGCTGTGGCTCAGTGATAGAGCATCTGCTTGGCATGCAGAAGGTCCCAGGTTCAATCCCCGGCATCTCCTTTAAAGGGACTAGCAGTAGGTGATGTGAAAGACCTCTGCCTGAGACCCCAGAGAGCTGCTGCCGGTCTGAGTAGACAATACTGACTTTGATGGACCGAGGGTCTGCTTCTGTATAAGGCAGCTTCATGTGTTCATTTAGTCCACAATAACCTCACTGCAACACTGTCCATTTTACCCAACTTACCAAATCTTACCAAGATTTAACCAGGTGCTTCCTTATTAAACAAGCTGAAGCACAACATTTTTCTACCTTAAAGGTAGTTTCATTAGAATGATCTGATACAAAAGTTGCTGGATAGGATTGGGGTGATGTAAGGAACAAATGTCCTTATAAAATGAACTGCATTCTGCTTGGCATGCAGAAGGTCCCAGGTTCAATCCCTGGCATCTCCAGTTAAAGGGACTAGGCAGGTAGATGGTGTGAAAGACCCCTGCCTGAGACCCTGGAGAGCCACTGCCGGTCAGAGTAGACAATACTGACTTTGATAGACCAAGGGTCTGATTCAGTAGAAGGCAGCTTCATGTGTGTTCATGTGTGAGCTACAACCAATAGAGATCAGTTCACCTGGAGAAAATGACCACTTTGGGAATTGGACTCGATGGCATTGAAGTCCCTCCCCTCTCCAAGCCCTGCCCTTCTCAGGCTCCACCCCCAAAATCTCCAAGTATTTCCCAACCCTGAGCTGGCAACCCTAATCTAAACTGAATAGGTGCCATTTTGTCTGTTCAAACGTTTTTTCTGTGTTGGTGTTCAAATATCATGAACAAATGGCTTAGTCCAAACCTGGCTTATTCTCATGCTCATGTGCTTCCCCCCACTCATACTGCTGAGATTGACAAATTCCTGGTTTCAGAAATCTTCCCTCTGACCCCAGTTTGGTGTGAAACCTGCACATGAACACTTTGAAAACTGGAGTTCATTTTTTGGTGAAGAATTTGATTAACTTTCACATTCTCAGGGGGAGAATGCCATTTTTTCTTTACTATCTCCAAACTGAAAACTGATTTTACACGCACTGATTTTGCATCTAAATTAATTCAATTTATGGTTATCCTTACAACCTTCTAAGCCTATTGACTTCTGCAGCATCAAGCCTCATGAAGAGTTCTAGAGAATACAAAAGCATTGTGCACTGTTTTGTGATGCACAATTTTGTGGTATTCTGGTTGATCCTAATAAAAGGTGACACACGAGTCTTGTTTCTGAATTGTGGACCAACATGGCTATTTGCAGCCTTAACCAGTATATTTACCCACTTTGGATCTCCAGGTATGAGACAGACCTATTTTGGGAGGACTGAGTCATTGCTGGGGGAGGAAAATACTCCTTCCTACTGAGTTTTTATACGTATTGATTAGGAGGGAGAGGAAGGCCACAAATACATTTCATTGCAGCTCAGATCCTCCTGTGTGCACAGACTATGGTAAATATACCTCTACAAACATGCTCAGTACTTGCCCTGCTAACAATGGGATATCTTCACCCAAGCATGCACGCACACATGAGTGCGCGTGCACACACACACTCTGAAATATAGTATTCACAAGTATTATGTGCTGCTATACACATACAAACACTGATAAGGCTCTCCTTTGGCCCACTGGCTAGGAGCCCAACATTTGGTAATCAATTTTTTAGTAGGCATTGACGGCATGCTGATTTGTTATACGGATTTCAAAAATTGGAGTCAGGAAACCTCATACTTCCGGGAGAGCTAGTATAGAACTTTAGACTAGTGCCAGGGAGACCCAGGTTCAAACCCCATCTCAACCATGAAGCTTACTGGGTGACTTTCTGGTCACTATTTTTCAGTCTAACCTACCTCATGGGACTCTTGTGAGGGTAAAATGAGGGAGAGGAAAAAACCATATATGATGTCTTCAGCTCCTCAAGAAAAGGTGGAATAAAACACCTGATGGAATAAAAGATGTAGCAAAGAATTTACTTGTCCTGTTCTCATTTTGAGCCCCTCTGTAATAAATCATAACTAATTGAATGTCTCCATAAATTTCCTGAAAGAAGAAGTTGAGCGGTAAAGAGCATATGCTTTGAATGCAGAAAGTCTCCGGTTTTATCTATGTGATTACCTCTTAATGGCCGCAGGTAGCAGGGCTGGGAAATACCTTTACATCTGTCTACAAGCCCATGTGAAACAAAGTAGGTAGTATTAGAAATATTGTCGAAGACTTTCACGGTCAGAGTTCATTGGTTCTTGTAGGTTATCCGGGCTGTGTAATCAGCAGTGGCTGAACATGGACTGACACAAACAGGACACAGGGTCTTATTCGAAGACACTGAAAGACTGGACAATTCTACCAACTATTTTGTCAGATTGCACAGAGAAGCCATTGAAATTCATAAACATCAGCACAACTTTAACAGAAAAGAGGAGAGTTTAAGAATGAATAAGGCTTGGCTTCCTGCCCTGAAAAACCTCCAGACAAAGACAACATTCAACAATAGCCATACAGATTAGCTTTGGATTACACACATTAACAGATCACTTCAGGATACAATGGTTCCATATTAACATACCATACCCTCATTAGCACATTATCTTGATACTTACAGGACAATACTTTTGCAGGACAATACTCAGCTCAAACCCAACCCCTTTCTGACTATATATTACTCTTCCTACACCCTTGACACTGAGAGACACTGTCCTTCAGTGTTACTACTCTGAAGATGCCTGCCACAGTTGCTGGCGAAACGTCAGGAAAGAAAATTCCAAGACCACGGTTACACAGCCCGGATAACCTACAAGAACCAATAGGTAGTATTAGGCTTGCTAGATAAATGGTTTGATGCAGTATAAAACAGTGTCATATGTTCAAGTTAAATTCTGAAAAACCTTTGCACATTTTATCTTATTTCATTTTGTGCTGGGAATTCAGCCTTTCTGTGTGCGTTTCAGATTTAATAAAAAATGACTTCCCTGTAATCTTAGCCCTTTAATTTATGAAACTTGGAATAGTCTGGAATACATCACTACCAATAAAGACAAATGAAAACTCAAGAGGGAGAACAAAATCTGTGGAGTTATTCTGCATTCTGGAAGTTGATTCTAAGTAATGTGTTTCATGACCTTGGACTCCACATTTATTTCTGAAGATGCTTGAGAGTCAGATTCAAATTATTGGAGTGATAGTAGCAATCTCTGTTTTCTTCATTGTGCATTGCTTTCAATGTCCATCTGTTCTCTCCAGCTTCTTTTTTATTATTAAATAATTGCATGAGATGAATACCTGTGGAATATACATTCTTCAAAATGACATTACACATTATTTACCTCTTTATTAATGATTGAATAGAGAGCATATGAGTCAGGGGAGCTAAGCCCTGCTCGTTCTCATATCTGGTACTACTTGAAGCATCTTTTTGTCTGGCCTGGCCAACTACAACAAGAAGTGAAACACTGCAAGGTAAGGTGAGGTGAGGGGCTGTGGCTCAGTGGTAGAACATCTGCTTGGCATGCAGAAGGTACCAGGTTCAATCCCTGGTATCTCCAGTTAAAGGGACTAGGCAAGTAGGTGATATGAAAGACCTCTGCCTGAGACCCTAGAGAGCCGCTGCCGGTCTGAGTAGACAATACTGACTTTGATGGACCAAGGGTCTGATTCATAATAAGGCAGCTTCATGTGTTCATGTGAAGGAAACAAGGACACCAGGAAAGGAGAAAGAAGTCCACTCACATGTCAGTTCACTCTTCCTTGTTGCCTGCCTTACAAACATTTGTGTCTGAAATTTGAAATGGAAAACTCCTTGGATGAAGGGAATAATCACTAGGAATTTCATCTCAATTGGAAGTGTGTGTGTTGCCCCAGAAATGTGTTTCCATTGAAATAAGTGGAAACAACTATTTGATTGATTTCCTAATCCAATAGTGTTACACAAAGTATTAATAAATTCAGAGCAAGTTCTTAATATGAAATATGCCTCTACCCTGAATCTTACCTACCACTTTCTAGAATCTACTTACCAAATGGGCAGACCCACAACAGATTTGTGTCTAACTTTGAACCTAGAAAGAAAGAAATTATGGTCAATAGAAAGCACTGAGATATCAAGAAGATCAGCATGGTAGCATTCTCTAACCTCTCTTTTGAGGTAGATCCAGTAGGATGGCCAAAGCCATCTCTGTATCAAGCCTGGGCCTAAAACCAGATCAATACAGCTTTAAATATCTGGTTTCATCCAGGAGCTGGGATCTTAGTCACATGAAGCTGCCTTATACTGAATCAAACCATTGGTCCATCAAGGTCAGTATTGTCTACTCAGACTGGCAGTGGCTCTCCAGGGTCTCAGGCTGAAGTCTTTCACATCACCTATTACCTGGCCATTTTAACTGGAGATGCCTGGTATTGAGCTTGGGATGTTCTGCAAGCAAAGCAAAGGCTCTTACACTGAGCCACAGCCCCTCCACATGCTTAAGTGCATTGATAAGAAAGGAACATTAGAAATGACATGTCAGTTGTATAGACCATGCCTTTTAAAAAGGCAACAGACACTACCCTTTGAAGGGACATTTCATCTCTGTGGCCATTCAGCAATTTTATCTGCAGGGTACAGCTAGCAAATGAGGCTTTAATTCAATCAGACAAAGAGCTGGATTTTAAAAGCCCATTTGCTTTAAATCTTTATTGACTAACACTGCACACATAAAATGGTGTTGGAAAGAAAAATAAACATTGCAGCAGTCATCAATTCTGCAAAGCCATACAATATGTTAATATATGATTGGTTGAACTTGTACTCCTTTTTTACCCCTTGACCTGTAGCATCATTAGTAAGGTCCTTAGGAAACTATGGAGCTGAGTGAGTTCCATTCATCAGGAGATGGCATTTAAAAGTAATAGTATCAACCACCCAGTTCCACAGGTCCACCAGACTTTGGCAGTATTGCCAAACTTGTTTGTCCAAAACCCTCAGCGGTTGGGAATCCATCCAGACCTATCAGACATAGTAGAAGAGTATTTTAATTTGTCCCAAGCCTGAAACTCATAGCTTAAGCAGGCAGCAATATGTCCATAACAATGCATTTCATTCTATCTCTCAGTCCAACATCAGAATTATCCTATCCAAAAAAACTGACCTAGTCAGTGTATAACTTGCCCCATGTGCTGACCCAGATATCCTTTGGGATGATCCCATAGCTGTCATGGAAGCCATAAACTCTTGAGCTGCTCTAGCCAAGTAAATCTCAGCATGGATGCTGAAGTTCCTCTGTACCAAAAGTCTGGGGTCCTGAAAATTAATTGTTTCTCTTTTCGTTTCAGCAGCTATTAGGCAGAGGGATGGGTATTATACTAACAGAATCCCCAGCTGTCCCTCGATCTCATTACTCTGTACATACCCTGGAAACTCACCACCTTCTGGAAACAGCAACTTGAAACTGTGATGCTGTTCCAATTGGCCACAGTAATAGATTTACCTACCACTGGGACTATGTGGCCGCTGTGCCAAGTAACTTGGTGGACAAAGACAAGATAACATGGAGCTCAGCATCAACCAATGCAGAGGAATGTAATGACTGAATGTTCACAGATGTGTAATATTAGATGTGTATAAAACACAATTCCTAAATAAATGAACTGGTTGTGAGATCCCTCCTTCACTTTATGTATTACTGTTATTTTTAACTACCAGTGTGCCCAAGCCATCAATTCAAATTAATAAGATTCTGCTGTAATTAAGTCAGAGCTCATTAGTGTCTACTGGCTTTTAAATTCTGTTTAGTCTCTGAAAAAAAAAGAATTTGTCCACACTAAATTGAGTTTGCCACTCTTTTGCCAGTTTCCCTTTACCTCTGCCACGAGTACTTCCAATTCTCTAAGGTTTCATCTAATTTAAACATCTTCAGTTGTCAGCAGTTTTGCCATCTCATTATAGACTGCCTCTGGTTGGCCATTAATTAACACACATGGCAAGGATGGGAAAATTGGTCCAAATAGTAATTGTCTTTGCAGATGCCGATTTTCTTACACTTTTTCTTGTGCCTATTCTTATCCTTTTCTTTTGGGGCACAGCCAGACTCTGTTATAGTTACACCATTTTCATAGTGCATCATGTGAAAGATGAAATGAAAACCCATTACTCTTTCTGTAAATACACACAGCTGGATTTACTTCTATATAAGATTTTCTTAACCCAGCTATACTATTTGAAGAAGCTGAAGAGGCACAATTTATCTTCACTGATAACAGTATCAGGTTATCTGTGCTGACTTGCAATTTCTTCATGCCGATTTCCCATGTCTATTATGCTTCTGTATTGTGGGAGTTATATGGTTCTCTTTCCCTCAACTATATTTTGCTAGTTACTAAACAAAGTAACTAGCAAAATATAGTTGTATATAATATATACTCAAAATATAATCATTATCACCTTTATTAGGCATTTACCACACCATAGTTTTAAAACAAGATTACAAAAACCAAATAGTCTATAGAAGCATTAAAATAACAGTGTTAGTAATAAAACAAGCAGTTCGCGTATCCTTGAAACAGCTAGCATGTATCTGGCTACTTGAGTAATAAAAGAATTTCTGTCTGATAAAAGATACACCACCAACTGCTGGTCTGAGAAAATCTGAGCACTTGACAACAAAGGTCTGATATAAACAGTGCAGTAACATATGAATTAAGCATTCAGGTACCCAAACCATGCATGGACAACACCTGTCACTGAGAGGAATTCTTTTATATATACCATATAAAGTGGCTGATGGAAGAGTCTTAAACCTGGCAAGCATAAATGCTCTGTGGATATCAGGTGATTCCAAATGAGATAATTAAGCAGCTACAGTTCCATAATCTGGAATACCATGAAACATGGGAGAACAATGTCTGTTTGCTAAAGAAAATGAAGTTTGCATTTCTATATGGAGATTAATATATAATGCATCACTAATTAATAATAACAAACAATTTTGGACCCTCATTTTGGGTGCTCTTTCTGACAGATCTGTTCCCCTTGATCGTTTAATACTGACTCAAGCTTGGGAGGACCATTTTACCAATTTTTAATTTTGCTGCTTCCTCAAATCACTGTTATCAGACCCTGTTCCTTCAGGCCTTCCTGAATGGTCCCCTGTGAGTTGCAATGAAATCATCTCGATCAATTAGCTTAAAGTGGGGAAGGCCCCAGGACCTGATGGACTTCCTCCTGAATTGTTCAAAGAACAAAGGCTTTCATGTCTTCTAGCTCCTTTGGCTAACCTTAAGAATTATTTTAAAGATTAGTAGAAGTCATCTTCCAGTTATTCTGCTGACTAGCTATTTTAATGATAAATTACATATCTTTAGTGATAAATAATGGCAAGCAATCTATTGCTCCGCTTTTTTAAGTTCTAGGAAAACTTCCAATTAATGACTGTGAGGTATGATTTTGACACTTTAGATCAAACCACCACTATCATGTTTGATGCTGCTTTATCAACAGTTTCTGCTCCTCTTGAATACCTTGAACTTAAGACTTGTCCTGTCATCTTCAAGAATGAGCTATTCACTTAAAACCTTTTGCACCTTACTGACAAGGCTATTAATTGTAGCCAGGTTACTACATGAGGTTTTCATTGTACTACACTTGTGCTTTGCTACCATTGGACCACGGAAGTAATGAGTGAGGTGGAATGGCTAATGAGCTAATGAGTTTAATCATGTATCAGTGTGATTTGGCCCAGACACAAAAGCCACTGCCACCATAGTGATGTTCCACAGAATGCTCATATGACTAAGAAATGATGAAGATGGCACTCATCTGTATGCCATCTTGTGGCAAGTATGTTGCAAATTGTGCACATCATCTATTACTTAATATTACTTGATACGGGTTTTATATTTGTTGATTTTGGGGGCAGATTTTAATAATGTTTTATTGTTTTTCATTGTACCATGTGCATTGTGTAAGCTGCCCTGAGCCCAGTTTTACTGGAGAGGATGGGATATAAGTAAAACAAACAAACAAATACATCAATAAATAACATCTAGGCCAGTATTAATAGCCATGCTATATTGCAATAAGATGGCAACGGCTGGTAACAGACAACAGCAGTTTCTGGAGAACCAAAGGCAGTATTATAATGTCCATTGCCCATGGTTTATGTACATTCACTCATTATCATCTCAGGTTAACTGTCAATCCATTTTGTAGGATGAAAATGAGACCAAAGAAATTAGACTGCACAACATGGGCAATGATGGTTCTCTTATTCTATCTGCAACTTTCTTAAAAACAACTGATCATCTCAATTTGTAAGGTATTGGCCAAAACTATAGTAGGTTGGTATTGTCACTGTATCACTCCCATCATGCTTGCATCTATCTGTTGGCATGCTGTGTTCTGTGTGCTAACCTTACTATGCTAGTTCTCATAAACAGTATATGAGAAGGTACACTTGCTTTTGGACTGTACCATTTCAGAGGGTGCTGAAAACTACCTGGTTTGTGGTATGGTTTTTATAATGGAATAGCATTCTTATGAGATAAAGAAATCAGTCTGGCACCTCTGTCCTAAAGATATGTATAGTTATGGCCTAGTAGCCTAGCTGAACTGTATCGCTTCAGATGCAGCTTGAATGCTCTTCCATTTTACAAAACCCAGTACACACACAGATATGCACACCTGTGAACACTAAAAACTGAATGTCCTGGAAAAGTGTTCTTGTCCTGTTTTCTAACTGACAAGTCGGTTTCTCTCTCTCTCTCTCTCTCTCTCTGTGTGTGTGTGTGTGTGTGTATGAAGGACCTGCAATCTTCAGTGATACAATCCAACAATGCTATTTTACTCCCTCATCTACTGTTCATGAGAACTAGGGCATAGGAATATGTATCTGCTATGATGGAGGTGCCAGGCTTCTTGCTTCATCTTTGATAGGCCTATTTGATTCCATGAGAATTACTGAAAATTCTCCCTCTTTGATGTATATGGCCCAATCTTAATTGTGTTTCTACCGGGGGGGGGGGAGTCCTGCTGAGTTCAATGGGACCTGTTCAAGTAAAGGTGCTCAATACTGAAGTAATACAGCACCACTGCATATCTGAAAGGAAACAGATCCTTTCAAAAACTGGATGGTTCAGTATTACCTCTAGTCAAGAAACCACTGAGGAATAAGAAATAAAAGGTGAAGTAGGGAAGTTAGCAAATGAGAGATTAAACAAAGGAAACAGGAGGGATACAGCATTTGAGAAGAGGAGCTGATCTGGGGTCAAGCAAATTAGTTCAAAGTGGGAGTTCAAAAAGTGAGAGGACATCATTAAAGACTGAGTAAGCATTTCACTCAGCAGGGCTCACTTCCAAGAAATCATGTTTAGGATCAGACTGTACATGTTGCAGAGTTTATTGAGACAAATGTTAAGCGCTGCTGGGATTTGGTCCTTTGTAGGTGTCACACCTACAGGTGAACAGGTGAAAATAGGCTCGTAGCCTCACTTTACTCTCATTTGGGATGCCAACACTGCAAAAGGATTTCACAGTTCTTCATCTGTGAAAGTTTGCTGCCAAGGGGGATTCTCCGTGTGAAAACAGGAGGTTGTACTAGCTCCAGTATGTAGGTGTTCATGTTTCAATATACCTGCATCATTCCTCTAATGAAGGCCTGTGTTATCATAAACACCAAGTGTATACAGAAACTGTGAAGCTGTTTTTCTGAGACAATGGTTCATGTCTTCATGTTCTATAGCATTATGAATTGACATAATGTTTATGTATAACAGCATTTGGGAAACACAAATCAATTACTGGTATGACTTTAATCAGCAGTGCAGGTGGGTTTTACAAATGCATTTCTACATACTGTAAGTGAAATGTGGTGTTGGAGGAGAGTGTTACGGATTCCGTGGACTGCCCAAAAAACAAATCAGTGGGTTACAGATCAAATCAAGCCTGAACTGACCCTAGAAGCTAAAATGACTAAACTGAGGCTGTTGTATTTTGGTCTCATTATGAGAAGACAATCATGATAGGAAAAGTTGAGGGCAGCAAGAAAAGAGGAAGACCCAACAAGCGATGGACTGACTCAATAAAGGAAGCCACAGCCCTCAATTTGCAAGATCTGAGCAAGGCTGTCAAAGATAGGACATTTTGGAGGACTTTCATTCATAGGGTCGCCATGAGTCGGAAGCGACTTGATGGCACTTAACACACACACATGCTATCCATTCATTGACAATAAAATAGACTATAGAAATAATGGGTATGCTTTGTGAGACAGCACAAAACTGTAAAAAAAAGATGAAGAACATAAATGGTGTTTTTGTAAGTAGGTCAATGATTTGTATTACTTAAAATTACTTGGAGTATCCAGGTTCAGGGTAAGAAATGCATGTCTAGAACTACAGCAAATAAAATATTTATGGTTTCTTTAAAAATAAATAGACTGAGTTAAGCCGGGGAAAGGGATGCTGTCTTGGCTTAATGCAATGGAAGTCATCATCTGTTTGTTTTAAGACTGAGTTTCCTGTTTTCATATTGAAATTAATGAATCTGGAGTCCTTGGGGTGTGTTATCTGCCATTTTTTTACTGAGTAAAATTTTTTACAACTAAAGATTGTATCAGACCTCCATGTTTGGAAGCACTTTGTTTTGTATCAAGGTTTATCCTGACATTTACTCCAGCTAGAAAACCTCTTCAGCTCTGTAACATTTAATCACAAATTAGGATTCTTCTCAATCTTAAAACACATTACATAAAAATAACTCCTATTGCTTTATGTGAAAATTACTTTCATATAATGGATGAATCACAAGGAAGTTAACTATACTGAATTTTTCTTACTGATGTCTTGTTTACTTGACTTATGCGAGACTGTATTAAATGCACCCATTAAAGTTGCCACGTTTGTATGAAAGCCTTCAGTGTGGAGTTTTTCACATACATTTAAATAGAGGGTAAGATTTGCAGGCATGTTTCTTTGGAGGATATCTAACCCTACACTACATGTTGTGATCTCACATTATTTATTTATTAAAAAATTTATATCCTGCCTTTCTTCTTGGCTCAAGGTGGCTTACAGTGATAATTAAAACATCCCCAGCTAAAACCAAAGATAAAATAACAAACCCTGAATTTCTCCTCCCTTAAAAGATGCCTGCTATTCAAACCCCCTCAAAAGCCCTACAAACAGGCAGGCTTTGCAGCACCTCACAAAGATCTCGAAGGAGGGGACTACTTTCATCTTTTTAAGGACCCCGTTCCACAGAGCAGGAGCCATGATGGAAAAGGTTCTGGCTCTGGCTGATGCCAGATGGGCCACCCTAAATGGTGGGATATCCAACAGACGGTTGCCTGATGACTGTACTTGGCACACAGGGACATATGGAAGAAGACAGTCCTTCAAATATGTGGGTCCTAGGCCATGAAGCGCTTTAAAGGTCATAACCAGCACCTTGAATTGAACTCAGAAACAGACTGGCAGAATCAGAATTTGTTTTACAAAAGTGAACATTATTACAAAATAAGAGATCTTAATAATATCTAGAAATACAAAGAACCACAAGTTTGTACACTACATCTTGTTAGTAAAATATATATTAATAAATAAATAAAAACCCTAACCTAAAATGGGAAAGGCTATTGCAGCAGATCATGGTCAGCCGTAGAGATGTCTCCACAGTCTAGTGACACTGAGCGCCCAGTCCTAACCAAGTATCAGATCTGGACCATTTGAATTCTGGTTAAGTCTCTGGTATTGAAAATATCTAGGACACAGTTGCCCAGTTTGTATAGTAGGATATGTACTGATTATGATATCCTTACTGAAGATTAAAAACATTCATGCTGTGGAGGACTACTGTCAGACTGATCGATTGGTGGTAGTAGTAACATAACGTTGACAAAAGTGTCCAATATAATAGTGTCCAATATAATAGTTTTAATGGTTTGGGACTTTCAAAAGATTCATGGATTGCCTAAATCAGACAAACCTGCTCTTATTGCCATGGCCATTAAAACGTAAACTAGTAGCCACAAGGAGCAGGGCCCTCTCAGTAGTGGCACCTACTCAGTAGTGGCACCCTCTCAGTAGTGGCATCAAGAGACTCCTCCCCCAGGTCTCTTGATGTTTTTAAATGTGCAGCAAAAACAGGTGCCTGTTTTGAAAAAGTTTTTATGCTGCTGGTTTATGGTTGGATTTGGTTATTGATTGGGTTGTCAGCCCAATCCTGAAGGGGGGCAGTTAGGCAGCAGCCGGGAGTGGCACAACCGCACCACCTCCTCCTCGGCTTCTCAGCCACCGTGGAGGGAAAAAGAGCAGTTTAAAATAATTAAAAACAAAAAAGGGGGAAATGCCCCATTGAACAAAGCAAGGCTGCACCACCTTTTTTGGTAGCGAAGCCATGCTCCAGCTCAAGGGGGCGTTCCGAGGGCAAATGAGGTTAAGAAGCTGCCCAATTGCAGCTCCGCCCCCAGGAATGCCTTCCCCACACCAGCGCGGGCATTCTCTTCTGGGATTTAGTTCCTGGAGTGGCTGCACTGGCAGCAGGGGCTGGTGGAGCTCTGCAGTGTAGGTGTCACTTTATTCCATGATAAAGTGGCACCTATGCTTGCATGGGGTCACGCCCGCTCCTAAGGAGATTCGGGGGAGGGGGCCTTCAGGATTGCAGCCTTAGTATTGTTTCACCCTATTAATTGTTTTAGAGGCTGCATTGTATATTATTTTAAGATTGCAAGCTGCCTCAATGGCTTTATTCCAAACCAAAAGGCAGAAGGAACTGAATTCTTTATGTAACTTCTATGACAGAATTTGGGTTTCAGACCACCCCTTTTTCATTCAATGGGCTGTTTAAACAATATACAAGGGGAAAAATAATTTATACCCTCCTTAACCCACTTAACAGTTGCCTCCTAACAAGGCAGGTAGTAGCAATACTGGCAGATGCTGAACACGAGTATGAATTTCACTACAGTGATTACACCATTTAAAAAGTTAACACTGTACCAAACTACCGGTAGTATTTTTCCAGTTATATGTTTAATTTTGATCCAAGATCAACTTGAGATTTCACCAGAGCCAACAGAAAATTATATGTTCCAATGATAGTTCTCTTAGTTAAATATTATGACACTAATTCACAACAGGTGAAGAGAATTAAGTGGCAGAGTGAGCAGAACAATCCAACAGTAAATTAAAGGAGAATTTACTAAAAATGAACACTTCTGTGCAGTAGGATAAAATGACAGGTCTCTGAAAACAAATAATTTCCAGGAATATGTTAATCAACAACTTCATTCAGCAAAGCACTCTTCATTCATGCTGTGTAGAAATTAACCACTATTTAAAGAGCAAAATGCCAGGGCTCAAATCTGCCTTAACCTATATCAGTGACCAAAAGATAAATTCTCTAACCCCATGGTGACTTTCTTTATGCTCTTAACAATTTTATTAGAAATGTAGAAAAACAATGTGAAGACAAAAAAAAAAAAACCCACAGATTGGTCAGGGTCACAATTGATTACACAAATAACATCCCATAAAATGAACCATTCTCCTTCTTCATTAATGCAGAATTTTGGCTGCCTTCCTGCACTTCAGAAACTTTTCTTTCTCTGAGCCTTTCCATCCCAGAACCAAATTCACATTACCTCATGCTCCTAGTTGTGATGATGAACATCTTATTTAAAAGATACTTAATATTTAATTACAGTTTTACTATTTCTCCGGGGTTTGGTCAAGAATCTGAGTGTGGCCCCAAGAACCTATTTTTGTCCCCAAGAACCTATTTGGATGTGCTAAGCTTTTTCTCAAACAAGCAGTATCCACACAAATCCAGCATTCGGCTGCAGTCTGGGGCCTTAAAAAATATTAGCCCTTGGAGGCCTTCTGGACGAAGCACCAATTTTTTCGAACTATTTCCATGAAGGAGTTGTTGCGCTTTGCGTTCCGTTATCAAAGGCGTTGCCAAGGGGCCGTCTCTGCAGCTCTGCGATTGTCCCTTGCAGGAGGACCAGCAGCAGAGTCGTTCCGCGCGGACTCCGAGGCGCTCGATTGCTCGGCTGAGGAAAGGCGGCGAAGCCCCGGCCGAGACCTCCCCGGGAATAGCGGAGGGTTTCTGCGCGCGCTCTTGCCCCCGCCAAGGGTCCCAAGCCCTGTTTGCGCGCGCTCAAGGGTCAAGCCAGCCCGCCTCGGCCAAGCCGCCAGTTCCCGCGCGCTGGGGCGGAGGGAGGCCAGCCGGGCGTCCAGGAGGGAGCGCGCGGCGCGCCCGCCTCCCGCGCGGGGTTCCCCAGCCCGCCGGCCTCAGGAGCCGCCTGGAGGCGAGCGCGCCTGGGGGGGCGGGAGGGAGGGAGGGAGGGGTCCTGGCGAAGGCGCCTCCTCCCCGCCCACCGGCCTCTCCTCATTGGCCCCGGCCCGCCCCCTCCCTCCCTCCCTCCCTCCCTCCCTCCTCGGAGCCGTCGACTCCGCTGCCTCTTCGGAGGCTGCTGGCCAGGAGGAGCCCGCCCGCCCGCCCCGAGCTCCGGCCGCTGGTGCCGCTCCAGGTCTGGAGACGGAGCCCTGCGGGGGAGCCCGCCTGCCGGCCAGCCAGGCGACGACGAGCGCGCCTCGGTCCCTTCCCCGCAGGAGCGGTTGCGGCGCTCGCCCTCCATTGTCTCCGCCGGCTGCCAACAGGTTCGCGGCCGGGAGCTGCCGGCTTCCCCGCGCCTCGCCGCGCGCTCTCCTGGCGCCGTGCCGGGCGCTGTTCGCCGAGCCCTCGAGGAGGAGGAGGAGGAGGAGGAGGATGCTGCGGGCTTGGGCGGCTGCCGCTGGTCCCCTCGCCGGCTGGAGCCCGGCTTCCTGCTGAAGCCAAGAGCGCCCGGCGGGGGTGGCTTTCGAGCTCGCCCCCCCTCCCCACCCGGTGGTTGAATCCCGACTGGTCTTCCGACAAGAGGATTATGGACTGATCGCCCCTCTCTTCTTGCGCTATGGAGCCCCGGGTCTGCTTGAGCGCCTGGTGCTTGCTCTTCGGGCTGGCTTCAGGTAAGGGAGCGATCGCGAAGAAAGAAGCCCCCTCGCAAAGCCCCAGAGCCTCTGGCAAAGCGAAGACCTGGGAAGAAAAGCCCTTCCTATGATCGATCCTGATTTCCCGGGGCAGCTGTGGGCACGGAGGGAGCCCTCGCTCCAGAAGCGCCTTTCCCAGGTGGAACATTGAGTAAGGGCAAGAAAAGCACACATGCCGTTTATGCACGGGAGGTTTTGCCTTGGATGTGCCACTCTTTAGATGTACTTTCCTCCCCATCCATATTCTCAACACTCAACAATAAGCCCCCCCTGCAGAGTTTTGAAAATTCGGATGGGGAAAATGTGCATCTAGAGAGTGGCAAATCCAAGGCAAAACCTCCCTTGAATAAATATTGACACACACACACACACACACACACACACACACGAACTTTAGGAATGGATTGTGCTAAAGTAGGTCATGGAAATAGGACTGGCTGATGCGGCTGATCGGAAGAGGTACCTGAGCCGTTCAGTGGAAGGATGGGGAAGGGGGGTGGTAGAGCTGGTGGGTGGAAAAGGCGAGGGGGAGGGGGGGAAGTACCCATCGGTGGCCTGGGGGGAGTAATGCCTCTGTTCTGGTTCAAGTTCTAGGCTTTGGCGTGGATCCTTCGGTGCAGATCGACGTGCTGGCCGAGTTGCAGCTGGGAAATTCCGTGGCCGGAGTGCTGCAAGTGCAAGGGCTGCATAACGGGAGCAAAGCTTTCTTCTTCCAAGGTACAGGACATCTGTCTCCTTGCTGGCTCACCAGGCAGGGTCAATCCAGTCCACCTGAATAATTCCTGGACTTGCTGGCAAATGCGTTGGGCTGAACTTTTTGCATTAAGGTGTTGGCAGGCACTATTCCTCTGGGATCATGATGCAAGACAGTCCATTTGCTCAGCAACCCTTCTCTTGGCTCTCTAGAGCTCCGGGGTTACTCTTTCTTCCTCCCCTCCCTTGGCCTTTCTAGCCTTTCTTTTGATTGATAGGCCTTTAATTAATGGTCAGCAGGAAAGCTGATGGCAGATGGCTTGTTTTGCCAGGCCTGGGGAGTCCTGAATAATCAACAGACTCAATTGGACTGGCTGAAATGGTTTTATTTTTTATTTTTTGGGTGATTGTACCAGGTTAAACTCTGAAACTAAGAGCCCATAGCAATAGAAAAGATGGTTAAAATGAGGTGTCACAAAATGTTGTCTTTTGGAATTATATAGAAATGGTGGTCATATAAGAAGCTCTTTTTTTTTAAAGTAAGGAGCACACAGACTTAACAATCTGTTAATTAAGACAAATGTTTCATATCAAGATTTTGTAAAGGCACTTCTAGTGTTGTTTAATAAAAATAACACAATAATATAAACTACAGAAAAATACATTAAAATATTTTTTTATAAATAAAATATCTCTCATGGAGGGGTCTCATCAATACAAGCTGTTAATTTTTAATGAAATTTAAAAACACATTTTAGAGCTGAATACATACATACATATGCATGTATGTGTCATTGTTGTTTATTTGAAATGCCTTCTTGCAGGTGACTGTATTGGATGCCCATCAACATTCTAAAGTTGAAAATTACCGCTTTATGTATGCATGCTGAATGACATAAGTGAGGAAGATGGTTAATTTGGTGGACTGAGAATAACATTTATAAAACACAAAGGATTGTTTTATGGTGTCATTCATTTTGTTAGGAATTTAAGTTATACTTGGATGGATGTATTTTCTGCTTCAAGTACTGAAAATGGCCTTTTCAACCACCTGAAATGTAAGAAAAAATCTAAGAAAAGGTGTTGGTTTTAACTTCTGAATTAGAATGTATCAAATGCTGACTGTAATTACTGGAGGGTTGAGTTAAAGATGTTGTTTTCTGGTAGGACCAGAGTGTGTCGCTGTGACCATTATCACAGAAAAACCCTGAGGATACACTTTTAAAATTGACACATGCTATTTTTAAACAGAAAAGGCCTCATCGTTATCACCGGATGTAGACATCTAAATGCATGGGCACTTTACAGAATGAAAATATAAATTGATGCGATTATAAATATGAGATGATTGCATTTTGGAGGTTGGTAACACGAACAATTCAGAACTTTGGAAATTAGACTTCAGCAATCGTTCTTTTTTAAAATGATGACAATCCTACAAATTGAACATACTGGAGATTTTATCTTGCCTTCCATTTTTTCAAAGAGGACAGGGCAACATCTATAGTTTTTCCTTCCTTTTTATTCCAAAAGTTCTGTAAGGTGGGTGAGATTGACCCAAGGTTACCTAGTGAGATATCATTACACTCTAACCTGCTACACTACAATTTGTATCCAGAGACAGTGGATCTTGATTTCTGCACATTGGAGGTGGCCATGCTTGATAAAGAGGCAGAACAATGGCTAGTGGAGTAAACAAGCACTATATAAAACACTATATAAATAAACACATATAAAATTGTCTAATATTGGGGTATCTTGCCCCTTTTTGTCCCAAAGAAAAAGAGACAAGTATAAAAAACCAGAATAGGAGCAATGTAAAGGGTCTTTTTGTATTCAGAAATATTAATGCAATAAGTGACACCTTGGAGAAATTAAACGCAAATAGAATATTATGCTCTGCCTGGAAAATCACAACCCAGTAATAGTGATGCCATCTATTGTAGATCTGTCGTAGCCCTTCAGCCCTCATATCCTTGGAGGTACAGGATACTGAACTGAAGAGCCTGCTTTAAACAATCAGGCCTCCTTCACACACAAATGAAAGAGACAATACCTAGGATATGATTCTGGGGAGTATCTTGATTATTAAAAACATATGTGCAGAACCATTTGTGTGGATCTTTGCCTCCTGAATGGCTCCCCATTGGAAGAGTGCAGATGGATTAGGAAAAAATGTAGTCACCCTTGCCCATATGGTTGCAATAGTCACACAGTTTTCCTGCAGTGTAGGATTGCATGTAGGGAAGCAATTGATATGTTGCTGCTTTGTGAGAGGGAGGGGAAAGAGAGAAGGGGGGCTTAATGTCCTATTAAGAGAGGCATTACTAAGAAAATATGTGGTTGGGAGCTGGTCTCTGCAGATGTTACACTGTCCTGTGGGTATTTGCACAAAGACATGGCCTGAAACTGAAAAAAAGTGTTGAGAAATCCACAAACATTATTAAGACTACTTTGGAGCATATGAACTGCAGCCCTGATGACCACTTGAAACGGCCTTATAGTGAGTCATACCATCAAGATCAGTATGGTCTGCTTTGAGGCAGAGGTCTCCTACTACCTGATGATTTTCACTGGAGTTGCCTGAGATTGAATTTGAGGTCTTCAGGGAAATTAGATACTGTACCACTGAGTTACTGCTCTCCCCAAATGTCTCAGATATTTAGATTTTATATTAGGAATGAGGTTTTCTGAAGCACTGAATATTAGTATGACACCACCATTTTGTTAACAAAAACATAGAAAACAATCATTGAATGCTATATATATAGAAAAGCTGAATATCAGTAAAACATTGGCATAATAAGCCTAGAAAAAACTGTTTAGAACATATAGCGCACAATGCTGAGGGGGAGGGAGTGAAGCTCCATATTACACCACACTGGTGTAAGTGCCCGTCTAACCTGGGTGGCACATATACCGGCGCCTGGGACCTGCAGAGTTGTGCGGGCCTCTGAAGGCAGTGCAGCCACACCATAAGGGAAACTTGGAAGAGGCAGCAGGTGCCGGCGTGAGGGAGGCGTTCCGGGGTGGAGCTGAAGTTAGTCAGCTTCCAAACCCCTTTCACCCCAGGAATGACCCCTCGAGCTGCGGCGTGGCTGTGCCACCTTTTTTGTTGGTGCAGCCTCGCTTTTTGCAATGGGCATTTCCCCCTTTTTCCATTTTGGTTAAATTCTTTTATTTTCTCCGTGGTGGCAGGGAAGCCTCTGAGGAGGCAGTGCGGCTGTGCCACTTCCAGCCGCCACAGATCTTCCCCCTCTTCAGGATGGCCTGTTTGTCGATGTTTATAAAATACGACTTAACTGAAATGAATTATCAAGAGAGGAAGGCCTCTCTGACTTGGGTAAATTTTGCAGTGGGAGGTTCCACTGGGCATTTTTATTAAAATAGCAAAGCAACAGAACTGAAATTTAAGCAGTAAGCAACATGTAGAAGTATATTTAAATATATATGGGTTGTTGCTGTTGTGTGATCACTACATTGATCTGGAGAGAAAGGTGGTAAAGTTAGAAGAATTATTGATCAGTAATTGCAAAAATCAGTATTTAGTTAATTTCTAGAGTGACAATTTAACTATTCTTGACAGATTGATGAGAGTAAGCTGTATATCTGAGTGTGGAAATAAGTGTTGAAGAATAGGAAGAGACCTTGTGCATTGGATGCTTAGAGTCTGGGAGTTATTCTGAAAGCAAGAGTTTATTTTTATCAGTTAAGATGTTTAGCATTTATGTATATAAACTTTACTTGGTTATTTAAGGAAGAAAAAATAAAATAAAAATCCAGGTTGGACTGAAAGTATATGGCTTTGATAAAGTACAAAGATGGTACAGAACACCAAAGAACGTATTTAAACTGTCAGTATGATGCACGATGGAACTTGAGAGCTATTGGCTTCCCAAATGGTTCTTCCTGGCACAATCCGCTGCCAAAAATAAAACTTAAATAGACCAATTTGTACAACACTAAATCTACAGTATGTAACTGTTTTAGGCATGTTACCATTACTGTTTTACAGTTTGCATACTGATTTTATCTTTGTCCCTTCATTCTTTTGGAAACAGCATCTTCTGTTTTGTTCATAAATCTGTTTTCCTACTGTACTAGACAAATAACCATAAAACTTGTAGGAGAATATTGCAGAATAGACAAGGTTGAAATACTCTTCCTCCTCTGTGTTAAATTCTGTCCTAGTTATGCTACTCCCCAAAGGGAGTAACCAAGGATATCAGAAGAAGAGAAAGTAATAAATGGAGCCTTTTCCCATTTAAAACTAACCATTGCAAAACACTGAAAAATAATCTTCTTAAGCCCCTTCTCATCTGTGTAGGAAGCAGTCTGGAAAGCTATCAAGTTTTCTTAATGCACTGTAGTATATGAAGAAGTGTTATAAGTGATTTAGCTACTTTTCATCATTCCACACAACCAATAGAATTTCCAGTTCTTTCCTAGATGCCAATACAAATAGAAACTACTGAGAACATGTAAAATGTAAATAAATTGCTCTAAGTATTCTTATCAAAGTAAAATTATGTACGGTAATTATGTCTGAATCATGCCATTGGTTTTATGCACTATGAGCACAACTGCCATGCTTGCTGGTTATCACTGTCTTTACAGAAGTTACCATGGGCTCCACAATGAATTTCAAATAAGGAAAAGTTGTCAGTATGATCATCTAGGCCCTTATTCATTTTAACATCTTTACCAAAAAGTTTGAACTCTGATTAATTGGCAATTGCCTGGAATATAGCCTATTTAAACATTCTTAAAACCTTAACATTTACTCTATTTTTAGATATGCAGGAGCCATGTTTCCATGTTATTTGATGGCTTTAGAAACACACAAAGAACAAAAGATGGATATTTTGAAAGAAACCTTGAATTATAACCTAGACTATTTTTCATGAATTTCTTTTCCTCTAATGGTTGTATAATTATATGTTGAATAATTAAATGTTAGGAAAGTATGACAAGGTGGACCTTGTGTCACCTCTTTATTTTGGCAGAATAGGGTGGAGTGTTTAAGGGACAACTGATGCTCTAACTACTGTATACTGCATGCAGACATAACAATATGTTAGGAAGATACTCTTGGCTAAATCAATTTCCTCTACTTAAGAAAAAATGCCTTGGTTGCTGATGCACATTGTTTGCCTTTTATGAAGATGACACTACTGTCAATTTAATGTAATATGCAGAAAATGCTAACTAGGTGGATAAACTTCAATAGGGAGAAATACATATATAAACACAAGCTGAGGAGATACGGAAGATATATGTTCAGAATATGCTTACTGTTAAAGGAGAATGGGATGTTGCTTAAATTTATGAGGAAGGGGTTTAGGAGAGTCAGATAAATGGGAGCTTGCAAAGGGCACAAACATCTCTGGACGTAACTAATCGGCTACAGACAAGGACAGGTGGCAAACTGTGTTCAAAACAGAATACAGCAATGGATACAAGTGATGCAAAATTTCATCTGTTTTATATACAATACACATGGTTGAGATACTGTTAATAATGACTAGTAGGTAAATCTTACAGTCCAACTTAAAATGGTGGCTTCCACATCTGCATTTACACTGGTACAATGACTCTTTATCCTGTGATTTCTCAGCAGCAAAATAAAACTACTAGTCATTGTGTAAAGAGAGAGAGAAAAGGCTGAAGCTGTCTTATACTGAATCAGATCCTTGGTCCATCAGACAGAATTGTTTACTCAGACTGGCATCAGTTCTCCAGGAGTTCAGGCAGAGGTTATTTCACATCACCTACTGACTAGTCCTTTTACCTGGATATGCCAGGGATTGATTCTGAGACCTGCATGCCAAGCATCAGTTTTCCAGGAGTTCAGGCAGTACATCACCTACAGTTCAGGCAGTACATCACCTACTCACCAGTCCTTTTACCTGGAGGTGCCAGGGATTAAATCTGAGACCTTCTGCATGCCAAGCAGGTGCTCTATATCTGAGCCACAGCCCCTCTTGCACACTTGTAAAGCACTGATGGACAGCTCAGAGTCTTAAGCAACACTTGTTGGCATCCTCCCATTAGGGCTGTCAAAAAAAAAATTCGGTACAGTTCGGATTCGGCCGAATTTGGCCCTTGTGGGTTCGGTACGTTCCGAAGTCCGAACTCCCCCACTTCGGATCCGTTCAATTCGGCGGGAATTCAAAGTTCGGAAAAAAATTCGGCCGAATAAAGCCATTAAAAACACAACCGCACCTTTCCGCGGCTTTGGGGGGGCATTTTTGGGGTTAGAGGTCCCAAACTTTCGGCAGAGCTTCAAAGGACGTTTATTGAAAGACTCCCCAAGTTTTGTAAAGATTGGGTCAGGGGGGGCTGAGATATGGGCCCTGAAAGGGGTCCCCCCCACCTTTAATGTGCATCTCTCAGCAGAGCTTGCCGCCCACGCACAAAGCTCCCAGCCCCGACAACAGCTGAGACGTTTGCAAACCAACTGCAAAACAACTGCAAAACAATACAACCTTGTTAAACAACACCTTTGCAACACACAACTGAAACCTCCCCCCTCAAACCAGGGAGCGAGAGACTCGAGGGGGAACACACACCCCAGGCAGAACCGACGAAAGCCCCCTTTGGCTTCCCCCCCACCCACAGAAACTGCTCCCTCCCCATACACACACAGATTCTGCTTTCCCCCCCCACACACATACACAGGAGAAAACTTATAGACTAAAGCCCCCAAAGGGGTCTTACTGTGGCTGTCTTCTGTTCCATCAAGAGGGGCTGAAGAGGACTTGTAAATAATCCAAGATGATTCCAATTAGGCACGGAACGTTTTGCTCTGGAGATGCACAGGATCGGCTGATCCATTCATCCCAATAGGGGAAAGCCCATATCTCGGGACCCCCTAACCCAATGTTCACAAAACTTGGGGGGTATCTTAAGAACACTGGTCTGAAACTCCGCTCAAAGTTTGGGATCTGCACCCCCCAAAAAATGCGCCCCCTGCAGCCATGGAAAGAGAAAAGGGGGGAGGCGATATTTCTGCCCCCACTGAACCCATCTTTACAAAACTTGGGTAGTATCTTAAGAATAATTGACTGAAGCTATGCTAAAAGTTTGGGGGCTATATTGACAGCCCTACATCCCATATTGATGTTACCTCCTATTGTTATGCCTATTAGAGGGAATACCATAGTGATGTCACTTCTGATAATGGCCAGATTTAAGTGGCTGTTGGAGGAAGAGCTACTTACATTGGAGGAAGGCTCCTTGGAGAATGGTTGGATCCATTCCAATGCCATGTAAGGAAGCCACTCATCATTAAGTCCTGATGACATTTGGTCCACACCATACCTCCAGCACAAAAGGCACAATCTTAGTGCTGGAATGACATCACAGTGCAATGCTACAGCTCATCATTAGGTGGCAAACAGCTTGTGCCTACAGGATCCCTGCACCTTTTAGGGGTGTTTAATGGCAACAGTGGCATGTGTCCTACCATTCTGTTCAGTGAAGTCTGAAGCTTTCCTTGAACTTAGAACCGCTTCATTCATGCAGTTTCCATGCAGAGTTGGATAAAAGGCTCCTTAGGCTGCAGGACGGCACCAGACTTTGCTGATTGGAGAGGTAGGGTACAGGCCAGTGGTTCTGTATGGAAAAGGAGGAAAGTTTAAGAGGAACAAGAACCTACATCTCCCATTCCTCATGGGAGCAGATAGATAACAGGTGAACAATGGGGCTTTTGTAATCTCATAAATTAGCACAAAAGGATTTCATCCACACATTCTTGTTGGTCTTCCTTGGTGGGACTTGCACTGGGAGAAAGGCTCAGGGATTATTAACATACTGCAAAGTGATGGGGAGTACATTGGGAACAATCACAGTAATCACTTTTCGAGGTTCCCCTACTTACTGGGATGGACTGCATTGTCCTTTCTCCCCCAGCTGGAGGAGAGGTTATTCCTGCTGGGTATTCCTGTCTGGAGTTCTGAAATGGGGTACCTATAATATAAATGTGAATCATATTTTGAGTTCCCCAGGCTTATCTGACATAAAACTATGCATACATTTTGGGTTGGATCTAGCCAGCTTTTCTGCAGATGAGAAAGGAAGGATGACGACCCTTTGACCACCAAAAACCTGCATGGATGAAGGGCATATCCAGTGGACTCTAGAGTAAGGAAGAGAAGTAGGTGAAATCGAGTGAACAATCTGGCTGGATCCAACCTCTTCAAATAACATTTGAGACACGTTATAGTTGATATAACATGGATAAGGAATTCATTGTTGAATTCCTCATATTCTGAGTCATTTATTGATTTAAGCTTTCTTGAAGGTTGTTAGTGTTACAGTATTAAACCCATTCTTAAATTGCATGTGTATTGTAGCTATTCATTTTTTGCCCATATTATTAACAACATATATCTCCTGTGCAGAATATGTAAAAACAAGTGGGGACCCACAAGAAACCTGTGGGGAGGAAGCATGGCCCCCATCTTTGTTTCCTCCCTTCTCCCCCTACTTCTGTGCCTCTCAATGTTTATCCTGCTACCCCTTCTCTTACTGTTCTCTCTCTTTCTGCCAACCTATCCCAGCTCTCTCCCATCTGCACAATGTAGAGAACGCCTTTTTATTTGGGGGAAAGTCAACTCCCCAATGTTTTTTTTAAAGTCAGGTATTCCCGCAGACCTATGGGGTTCCCCAAGTCTGCAGAAACATCTGTTTGGGGTAAGTGTGGCCTCGATCTGTGGATTTAGGGGGCACACTTGGGAATTAGATATATAGATAGATGGTTTTAAGCCGATTACTGATCTATTTTAATTGAAATTTAGATTTCCTTTTTCTTATAGAAATGTTTTCATTATCTCAGGAATCTTGTTGCCTCTTGTTCTTTAGACAGATAGCAAGTTGAACTCATAATATATTTAAAGCTCCTACATTAAATTAAGATTTTATATTTCGCTATTGTGGGAAGTTCTTTAATATGGTTGTTAATCATTTCCCAATAACTTGTCATGTTTTAACATCTTTTGTTAGAAATTCATCATAGCATCTGAGTCTGTAATCATCAGACCTAAAGGAAAAGTTTGGATGTGGGAACTGCAGGAGGTCTCTTGGCAAACAGTTTTTGTTTGAGGTTGAAAATTCACTTTGACAGTGTTCTGTGTATTCTGTTCCTTTTCATACTTCTCATGTCATGTGAAAATCTGCTGGATGACTGGTCCATAAACAGCAGCTGTAGTTCTGACTATGCAGACTAGCTTTTGGACAAACTGGATATCATGAATCAAGGTTCATCAAAGGTTTCCGGGAAAGGAAATATAGGTGGAAACCAATAATTTTAATTTCACTAACCAACCCTTGGGGTGAATTAGCTATCCCAGTTGTGCGTTGTTGTTGTTTTTTGAGGGGGATGTAATGCCGAGGAAAGTGTCTCTAGAACCTTTCCCTCTTAGGACATTGTCACCTGTATAGTGGTAAACAATGTCCCCAAAGTGCAGCCAGCTACTATTACAGTTTGCTCTTCAAAAACCAAAAGTCACTCAGGGTAAAAAACGAACAAATAAACCCAGGAATCTATTAACTTTCTCCCATCAGGGTAGTTTTTCTACCCTATGAGTTTATTATCCCAGACAACCATTTTTAAGTGTTCTGGAAGGATACAATCCTTCATGGCAACATGAAGACTCTTCCTGACAACCTGCAGAATATTTATCTCACCACAGAGAGAGATATTCATGGGACAGAAAAATACGGTACCCCTGTGTACAAAAATGTTAGAAATTTAGTTTTACATATTTTACCTTGAAATTCATCATTGTTTATGTTAGTTGTCTAATATCTTAGGTTCAAAACAATTTGTCTTTCATTTTTTTAGAAAAATAACTTTGTAAAGGAAACATACTGGTGTTGTCAGTATGCAAAAGGAGAAAGGTGAATCTATGAAAAAGAAACATTCTGCCTCATGTCAAAGTATGTTTTTAAGGTCTGGATGTTTTAGTATCATGAAACACAATGGCTTCTGACACCACAAACAAATATTTTTTGTGGGACATTTTGTAACACTAGACACATAGCAATATTGTTTGGGGTGGACGTATACCCCAAAGGCAATATGCTTAAATTTCTCATTACAGGTTAGTTTGAGGGTTAAAGGAACAGGACATATACATCACTAGCTAATGTGATCAGTGTTAATGAGATGGTAACTCTTCCTGTTCTGATGCCAAGGGAGATCAGCCTGGACTACTATCTGGGATGTCCCCCCCACCCAGCACAACTTGGCACACCTAAGAGCTGCATCTAATTTCTCTTCTTGTGGGAAAAGTAGGTGTGAGGTAATTTCCCTATTGAAACGACTTGGACCTCTGTTGGCGTACCATACTTTCAGTACCATGGACAGCTTTCATGCTATGTGCTGCGCAGTACTGAGACTGTCTCATCATCCCCAGTATTAGTCAATCTGAACTTTCTGGGCACCTTCCCATAGCCCCCCCCCCCCCTACTGCTTGTCTATTCCGCACCACCACACTTAGCCACTACTAAAAGCAATGATTAAAAAAAACAAGTACATTAGGTTAAAAGTAAAAGTAAACCAAATAAATACATCACAATTAAACCCTTCCCAGAAGATGGAAATCCCAAGGAAGGGAAAATCATGCCAGTTGCACTTCTCCTGCCCTGCTAGATGATTGAACAAGGTAGAGACCAGGCCTTTAGAGGCTGCATTCCCATTTGTTCCTGAAACCCTCACAGGATCCCACAGCCAAATCATGGGTCTTGCAGGACTTTGCAAAGCTACTGCTAATGTTGCCAATATAAGCTAGACACTGCATGTCCTTTACCCTTTCCCTCCACACTGCGATGTACCCCATATGCTTAACCATGTAGAGTGGAGGTACCTTCTTTCGATCACCTGGCTCAGGGAGACTCATGATTCTCTTTTTCTCTATAACAGGGTGGTTGAGAAGGAGGGAATACTCCTGAGGAAACATTTGTTTTTTCTTATCCTTACACTGGAAAATGTATATAGGTTTCTGGTGAAAATGCAAACTGGAACAGTTTGCAAAATCTGCCTCTCTCAAGGACATTGTTCTTCCACTTGGGCTCAGGGGAAGAGGTTTTCTCTGGAGGGGCATATATGAAGGAACCAAGTTTTGGTAGTATAAATGTGTGTATGCAGGTGTGGCTGTAAAAGAGAGAGATAATGAGAAGGAGAATGTATCTACATCTTTGTACAATATTCTGTAAGCCAATATAAAATTATAATCATCTAAATGTTGCTGTTTGTAGGATATATGTTAGAATGCAGATCTTGAAAGCACCAAGCTGATCAACAGCCTTAAAAGTAAGAATCTTGAACCACTGGTTTGAAACAAGCAAATAGGAATGAAAAAGACATAATTTGGTGCTAAAATTCATATAATAGGCTGAGGCTAGTAACATTCTGCACACAATAAATTTGCTACAGTTGGGCAGCTGTGGTAGAATCTGATGGAAGGATTATATAATTGAGAGGCAGTGAACTGCTGCTGTTCCTTGAGAATATGGTGGATGTTATCTCCAGAACATCAACATAAGAACTAAGGCTGGAAGACTATGTATGTGTATGTGTAAATTAATAAACTGGGGTTGTGTTTCCTTTTCAGACAGCATTTCTACTTTCCAGTTGTAGAACTAGGTTTGCTCATGTTCAGAGAGGGTTTCTTTTCATTAAAAGGGATTGTTTCCTTTCAATCCTAATCACAACAACAAGTTGCTAAACTGCCTCTAATAGGGATTGAATTGGTAGTCAATAAGTGGTGTAGTTTTGTTCTTGTAAGCTAGAACTGGCAATGGATGAATGATTTGCAGTTGGCTACTCCATAAAGTAAGTAAGGTTTGTATTATTAGATTGCAAATACCTGTTGTTCTACTAGGCCAGTGGCCTATGGACTCCATGACTCAAGTAGTCATGCACATATCTGCAACATGAGAGTGGCCGTAGATAATGGCCCTGGTTCTAGGATATTAAGCTTTCCAGCCATTGCTGCTTTTAGTATCAAGCAACCTCAGAGCTCTATACCTACATCCATTTCATCATGTCCTGTATTCTCCTCAATATGCACTGCCAAGAATGATTGCCTGTGCATTTGCTATGTTTTCATCACTGTCTGTTTTTCTGACCATGCTCAGAACCTTTCTAAATACTACAAATTACACACAAATAATGCACGTTCTTCCAGTGTTACATAAATAATACTTATGTGCATAATATAGTCAAAGGGTCTGAGCTGTGGTTTTTTCTAGTATAATATAAGATGTTTGTGGTGTGGAAAGAAAGGTCTTTGATTGTAGTCTGACTTTTATAAAACATGTTATTGCGAGCACTGTTACTGTTAGCTCAAAAAACTGAGCCTGAGGGTACATTATGTTACAGTTACCTGAGCTCAAATGATTGGCAGATTGGAATGTAAAAAAAGAGAAACTTTGTCATCAGGTGGGTGGATTTAAAGTCCTGGTTTCAGGTGCTGGTTTGGGTAGTATTGCCAAGGTAATAGCCTCATCCCACACAACTTCATTTAGAAGCAAGTTCCATTGATTTCAGCTGGACTTGGCTGCCAACTGAGGGCACCCTGTGCTGCAGCCCTAATTTTAAAGCTTCTGGGGGAAATTAAAATGCCCCTTAAAGCTTTAATGTCATCTTTGCTCAGTGCTGTATGCCTAATGCTTTTGTTTGTGAACTGAATACTTAGGGATAGTCATAATATGAAAGTGAACTCTGTACTAAAACATGTGACACATGTGATTTCAGTGACAGTGTTTAAATAGCTGAAAAGTATATGGTCCTTTTATTGTTTTGTCAGCACTGGTCAGCTCCTAGGTTGCATTGGATTACTCCGATATTGTCTAAATACAAACTTCCTCTAGAGTCCTGGGTGATATCCCACATAATGGGAGATATTCACCCTGATATAACTAGTTCTGTTGCAAGATTTTTGGCAGAGGTGATGTCGCTTAAACGTCAAAATAAAATAAGCACGTAGGCTGCAAGATGAATGTTGGATTAAATTTTATGATTTGAATGATCCCAGTTCAATGAGGCTGGTTCAGGGGAAATACATTGATTGTTATGGTACTAGTGATGCTATGTTTAGTAATTACATTCCTACTGTGTTTTAACTTTAAGTATATGTTGGGTATTGTAAATTAATTATTTGGTGTTGTTTTATTTTATGTATTATGTATTATTGTTATGCTTAAGCTCAAGACCTTTGGTCAAAGGAGCTAGTAAATAAATGGAAATGGAAAAGGATATGGTCTAAGAGGTTTAAAATAGTGATTTAACATACAACAGCAAGAATATTGACAGTGTGTGTTAAGTGCCACCGTGTTAAGTTGCTTCTGATTCATGGCGACCCTATGAATTAATGTCCTCCAAAATGTCCTATCGTTGATAGCCTTTCTCCAGTTTTGTAGGCTGAGAGCTGTGGTTTCCTTTATAGAGTCAATCTATCTCATGTTGGGTCTTCCTCTTTTCCTGCTGCCTTCAGCTTTTCCTAGCATGATTCATGACTCATCTTCTCATAATGTGACCAATGAACGATAGCCTAAGTTTAGTCATTTTAGCTTCTAGGGAAAGATCAGGCTTGATTTGATCTAGAGCCTACTAATTTATCCATTTGGCTGCTTCTGTGGTATCTATAGAACTCTCCTCCAGCACCACATTTTAAAGAAATCAACCTACTGACAGTAGAAGTTCCAAAACACCTTTAATGGCATATGATGATGATTAGACAATTGTGGTCTGGAGGATACGCTATCATTAATTCTGTGTAGGATCCCTCTAAGCAGGAATCCCCATCAACATCAGCCTTTAATCTGCCAGGTAAAAGTTAAGAAGCCACTTATAAAAGCTCTTTAAATAATGCAGTGTGGTTAAAAAAAGCTTTGTTAAACAAGTCCCATACATGTTCAGTACATGTAAGTCCTCATTCAAGTTGGTTTAAATAAATATTAGAATTTCAAAGAGTCAAGTAAATATGTCCATGGCTACACAGCCGTTTTTTAATGGTGAGGACCATAATAATAGACTGGACTAACCAACAATTTCAATGGGACTCACTTCTTTAGAGAGTATGCAGTCTGCTGTCCAACTGGCCATATTGTTGTAAGAGATTATTTTTCCACTATAAGAGAGAGAACTTGTAAAGTAGTTGGATCTGCAGGGTAAGCGCTGAAAGGTAAGAAGAGCTGTGTATGCTTAAATTCCTCTTCTATGCACTTATTAAAGGTATAGGGCCCTGTCCTTTCTTGCATCTGGCACTGCTTTATTTCTGTTAAGATCTGATGTCTTTTATACAAATATGAAGGAAAATTATGATTAAAAAGTGAAGGGTTTTTTTTGCAGAAGCTAAGAAACATAACAATAAGGCATTTTGCAGTAGTAGGTGCTCACTTCTATTCTCTTCATGGTCATTGTCATGTACAGCAATGTACCCTGCAGCCTAGGAAAGCTTACTTAGAGAGAATCTGAATTTTGATTGCCCGTGTCTCACGTCCTTATGTGGGAGTACTGGTACAATACAAAAAGTTGAACACCATTACTCTTTATTTGGAAACTGTGAAAAACAAACTCTTTCCAGTCAATGGTTCTAATACTGCAGTGAAACATTCATTAATTTGTTGCTGTGTCAGGATTCTGACACTTCTAGCATGCCTGTAAAGACGGAAGTTTCCTTTTCAAAATTCCCAAGATGGTGAACTGTAACAGCTGTTCACAAGTGGCTAAAATTAAATTGTTTAACAAATCTACACTTAGAATTGATTTATAGCGGAAGCTTTTAAAAGCTGATTATGTGAATTCAGAAACCAATTTGGTTGAGGTGTGTGCACAGAAAGCTTTTTAAAAAGAACTTATCTGGCTATGATTCTAGGCATGCTTATTTTCACTGGGGTTCAACTGGAATGAAGTAAATGTTCTTAGGACAATGATGTATCCTTTTAGGATCTTGCACTTTTTTTTAAAGAAGTTTGAGCATTTAGTAGCCTCATCCTCAGGACTGTATTTCTCAGAAGATTGTGGGTGGGTTGCAGAGTGGAAAGGAGGAAAGAAATTAAGGAAATTAGTGTTTTTTAAATAATAGGACCCAATTCTATACAAACCTATGTTTTTCAGTTCTTCTCATACCTTATTTGTGCCAGACCTTAGTAATGAATCTAACGTCATTATTACCTTTTAGTTTCTAGATGAAATAATTTGTAAGAAAGTTGGAGTCCTCTTGTAAGAAAGGATTGAAGTACTATTGGGACTATATTGTTTGGTGCATGGTGGGCTTTGAGCAACAGATGGAAGATTGCAAAGGGAATAGTGTTATAGTATGCTTCTTATGCACACCATATGTCAAGTCTTCATGTCACAGAGGCAGAGTGCTATGGTACACTCATTAGAACTGGAGAAGTCACTGACCACTGGAAGCCAATTTTCTGTCTTGAGGTGTGACTCTGCAAGCTGTGGATATTAATTTGTGAAATGAGAGTACATTTGAGCCTAAGAGGTACTCAATTTATTTATTATGATACTTGTTCCAGGGCTGCAGTATGGTGCTGAACTGAATGCGGGTTCTAGGTTGAGCTCTAGCCAGACCTGTACTAAATGAAGGAACGACTGGCCAAAATACTGGGGTTGGGAGTACAGCCCAGCCTCTCTGGGAAATATTATCGTACAAAAAGAAGTCATGCACTTTGACAATGCTGGCAAGTGTCTTGGCATGTCTATGACCACTTTGAGATTAGTGTGGCAGTGAAGCCAGGATGCATGTGGATGCAGGTAATTTTGAAGAGGAAAACTCTGAGGATGCTGGGAGGGAAGCAACCCCAGAGGTTGAGTTGGTTGGGGGGAGACTCTGTTGATTGATTTCTTCTCAGTGGAGGGGTCTGCTGAAGCATGTTTTCCAACTTTTGCTGTCTATCCTGCTATAAACCATAATTTCCATCAATGTTAATAACTGTTGGGGGCTCTTGGCCAGATATCTATTCCTTATATAGGATCAGATAGAGGCTTTGTACAATATAAATTGCTTGTAATAATTTGGATACCATGATTTCAGGTTTCAAAATGTTTTGAAAAACTGCTAATTTGCAGAAAGGTGCAAAGACTGCAGAGGTTTTCATTAATTCATGAAATACTACTTTAGAAGGCAAGTGTCACAATTAAACTTGCACCAACAATTTGCTGAACATAGTGGATAGAGCATTTTAAAAATTACTTTGACACCTCAAGGGCAGCCAGAATAAAAGACTAGTTATGCATCTCAATTATAGATTCAGAGATGTTTTCTTTTATGTTTATTGCACTGCTACTTTACTAGCAACCACCTGTAGTTTACCTGTAAAAAATTCTGCCTCCTTGAGCTCTGATTATAGATACAATGTTGTTGCTTTACATGAAACAAATGGCTTGGTTCTGTTTTGTTTTTTTTAATGACCTAAAAAGAGCCTTCCATTTCCCACGCTGTAGGTAGAAGCCTCTAGGAAACTTTTCATCTAAAAGGAGCTTTGTTTCTGTTTAAGAGATCTGAATGACAGAGACGTTTGTTTGCTAGGTGAACTGTCATACCCTGGGACCCCAAAAGTCAGACCCAGAGATTTCCAGACAGGGCTCATGAAAACAAGAATACAGAAGATAAGGGTCAAATACTTTTATCACTATTTGTCCTGTACAATTTGTTGTTTTCATATTCCTGCTTTTGCTAGCATGTAGAACTGACTAATTTCATTTTAAAAAGGAAAATCAGCATGGGTCTCCTTCTTTGAACCAAAGTTAACTCCTGTAGTGACTATCCAACCAGGGCTGAACAAGGACTTGGCATTTCTTAGTCACTGTAGGTATTAATAATTTTAGCGAAGCTTGGGACTCCACACCCATTACAGGTAGTAACTAGCATAGTAACTAGCATGGCCACTCACAGACCTTTCCACTTTCATGAAACGATCTAATCCTCTTTAAAAGCCTTCTCAACCAGTGGATGTCAGCTCATAGTAGTTTATTAAAAGAATAGATTATACAGCACGTGATGTAAACTGAAACTAAGGCATTTAACCAAGGCATCCACTATTCCACATTTATAAGTTCTAACAGAGTAATACAGATCAGAGTGCATGTAAAATGTAAAGATATAAAGATCACCCTTTTTCTACTTTGATAGAGTCTTAGGAAATACTAACTTAACTACTAGTAAGTATGTCTTAACTTCCAGCCAAGTTAGGGATGAGAAAAATGAGGCTAGAAAGTGGGGGGGGGGACGACCACAAACAGAAGAATTAGGCGGTGTGAGGAGAGAAAAATGAAGGCATACCAGGCTAGTTGATGAGCTTAGGAACATCTCGTGATAGGCAAATGTTTGTTTCATCCTTGTACTTAAAATGTTTGCAGCAATTGAGAGCTTTCTTTAAAAATCACTGCTTAAAAGGGTGGCAAACAGCACCAACTATTAAGAGTCTGTCTGTTTTTTCTGCTCTGCCTTGCTTGCCACCCTAATGGCTGCAGTGCAGAACTGCTCTAAAAGTAAAATGTGTGTGGTGTTGTTGTGCATTTGCTGAATTCAGGATGATTCTAGCTTCCTTGGGCTCCCAAGCTGACTTGGGCCCTATGGATTTGTACCCCGTCAGCAGTTCAGGCACTCCCTCAGAGGTGCTAAGTGCTATCTCTGTTCCTCTCCCACTACTGAACTGTAATGTTGCACACTCTAAGTGTGCACAGTCCCATGCCAGAACCCCTGCCTACAGAACTATGGGACATCCTGCCTGAAGTTTATATTGTGTTGGGGGATGTGATTGGGTATAGGTAGGGTTGCCAGGTCCCTCTTTTCCTCCGGTGGGAGGATTTCGCGTGTGCGTGCGTGCATGTGCGCCAACGCAAGCGCGGCACTTCCGGTTTAGAACTGGTAGTGCTGCCTCATAAAGGGCCTTTACCTCTGAGTAGTTAAAAGGTGAGTAGTTAAATGGTTAGTAGTTAAATGGTGAGTAGTTAAACAGTGAGTAGTTAAACGGTGAGTAGTTAAACGGTTACCACTCAAACTATAAGGTAAAGGCCCCTCGCGAAGCGGAACTTCTGGTTCTAAACCGGAAATGCCCTCAGGTGGTCGGCTGGCAGAGGGGGCAATTGCCGGGGGTTTGCCTGCCTCCAGCGGGCACCTGGCAACCCTAGGTATAGGGGAGGGGTGTGGCCACCACTGGGAGGAGGTGATTAGTTGCAGCTGTTTTCTATATCCTGTGCTCTGAGGGGGTTATGGGCTGGACCATGTCTGGAGGTTATGAGTTTGGCCTGGTCTGTTGTATGAGTGCCTGTGGGCTATGCTGTAGTTTTGGGTTCCATAACTTTTGGCCAGTTTGGAGGGGCATTCCTGGGCTATGGCAAATTAGGGAGCTCACTAATTCCTGCGACACCCCTCGCCCCACCAAATTGTGTCAATGTGCTCTGTGACATTGCCACAGCAGTAGCCAGACAGGGCGTGGTGCTGCTGGGGTGCTGTGCTGGTGTATCTTGGCTCCTTGTGTGATTTCAGCCACACCCCTCTGATTGTGCTGCAGATACACTAGATCATGTGATTCCATCTTAAGGTCTGAAAGATAGTTGTGAACACTGCAGGATTACAGCACAGTAAAGCCAATTATTATATTTACATGTGTGCTTGATGCACTTTTGATATATAGGATCCTTTTTTTTTTTTGTAAAATAGCACTTCATATCTCTCTCTCTCTCTCTCTCTCTCTCTCTCTCTCTCTCTCTCTCTCTCTCTCTCTCTCTCTCTCTCTCTCTCTCTCTCTCTCTCTCTCTCTCTCTCTCTCTAGGTACATCAAGAAGTGTGAAAGCATCTCCTGAGAAAGCTGAACTTTTTTTCCAGAAGCTAAGAAATAAACATGAATTCACAGTTTTGGTGACACTCAAACAAGCTCGTTTAAATTCAGGAGTTATTTTTTCTGTTCACCACTTTGATCACAGGTGGGTGCTGATGTCTATATTTCTTGTTTTGCTGGTATATCAAAATGTGTTTAAAATAAAGCCATATATAGACCTGCAATGGATTTAGGCTGTTATCCCAGGCACATTTGCCTAAAGGCAAATTCTGTTGAAACTGATTGGATTTGCTTCCTAGTAATTATATTTAGGAATGGGAGGCACACTGTGACATGATGTGTATGGCATTATCTGGAAATAGCTATGGTGCACATGACTGTGGATAATGTAAATGGGTAGATATCTACAAGCTAAGATCCATCAACAGAAAGTGGCATAGCTGTCACCGTTTAAATGTCTCCTACTGCTAAGGGCATAGAAAGAAATTCCACTGTTGGCTTCTCATATAATTGCGAGACTCATCCTCATCTAGCATAAAATCAGCTTGTCATTGCTGCCAGTTCAGAGCATATGTGTCGATGTGCTTCCTAAGGGTTTTTGTTTGTTTGTTTGTTTTTTGCATCTTACTTTGCAGGATAGTGAATATTCATCAAGGTTAGTGAAGTGCATCCATAACAATAAATAGTACAGTGGCTTATAAAAAGCCTCTTTAGGTATACAACATTCATCTTGAGGGCATTTGAGAATGATATTTTCATGATATGGCAAGTCAATTGCTGTCATAGGTAAAAAGGGTGTTATCAAAATAGTTATACAGCTGTTGTAGCAGTCAAGATAAGGCTCTAAAAAGGTATCGTAATAACAATCTTGAAAAATATATGATTTACAAGTAAAACATGAAAGCTCTGTATCATATGCCTCATTGAAATCAATAGTTTCTGTGACCCAAGCAATGTAATTCTTACAACTGAGGTATTGTAATGTTAATAACAATTTGTATTTCTTTATTTTGTGATATATACCATAGGGAAGTTTATTTCCCCCTGTTCTTTACTGTAGTAGAGTTTTATTTGTATGAAATATTGCTTTTAAATGAAACAGTTACATATATTGCATTTTCTGTGGGATAGCCTTGTTAATATATTGCTGGAGGGGGGATTTTGTCTTGAAGATTTTGTTTTGAAGATTCAACAGATTTATTGAAACAAGGTTTTGGTAGGCTAGATCTAATGGTGGGCATATGCTACAATTAATCTTTTACAGCCCATTCCTCAGCTGACAATTGCCAGGGACATTGCTGCGGCGCCTCCTAACCTGTTTTCTGGGCGGCAACAGCTTGAATAAAGCCTTTTAAAGGCCTTTAAAATTTTAAATGGAGCTTTTTGCCGCTGGTTAGCTGGGGTGAAAGGGGACAGGGAGCTGCCTAAAGGCAGCTCCTCCCCCTGGCACGCCCCGGGAAAGCCCACGGGGATGCTGGAACAGCAGCACGGGTCTTTACTCTGGAGGGACGCTGGCAGAAGGCCCCGTCAGTGTCCTGGGTGGTGCTGTCATGGCTGGGAGACCAGTGTCTGGGCCTCCCTGCTGGTTTTGGGGCCAGTTACAGTGGCGTAAGTAGCTCAGATGCTGGTGTGGGGGGCCCCAACACCATCACAGCCCCTACCTAGCCTCCTGAGGACTTTCGTCCCCAGATGTCAGGAATGTGCTGTTAGTGTTTCAGTTCACCTGGAAAAAATGGCCGTTTTGGCAATTGGACTCTATGGCATAGAGGTCCCTCCCCTCCCCAAACCCCACCCTCCTCAGGCTCTGCTCCAAAAACCTCACGTCGGCGGCGAAGAGGACCTGGCAACCCTAATCAGAGCACTTCCTTGTGCTCTAGGGCTTAGGGCCTATTTCACCTATTGGGAGGCTAGCTGGTCTCTAAGGTTAGTTATTTAGAGATATCTGGGTTTGGTAGCAGATTTCAAATTTTCTCTCTGCTGATTTTCCTTTCCTAACATTCTTCCTTTCTTGACCCTGTAAAGCTCTGCCAAGGATTGTACTGTTGTGTGTGTGTGTAAAGTGCCGTCAAGTCGCAGCCGACTTATGGCAACCCCTTTTGGGGTTTTCATGGCAAGAGACTAACAGAGGTGGTTTGCCAGTGCCTTCCTCTGCACAGCAACCCTGGTATTCCTTGGTGGTCTCCCATCCAAATACTAACCAGGGCTGACTTCCGGTGGTGACGCTGGGCTGAGTGCTTCGTTCTCCCAGGGGCTCCTGGGGGGAATCCAAGTTTGCGTTTCTTTTGGGGTGTTTTACTGCACCCCAACCCAGCCCTTGCAAGTGGGCTGGGAAGCAGGAATTCCCTGCAGCCATCTATGCGGTTTGATCTCCTAAATACTCCGAGGGAGCTTCAATAAGTCCCCCGGAGATTTAGACGTTGATCCCGCGGGCACGAAGGGATTGGAATCGCCAGAGCGCAACTTTGGCATTTAGACTCTACCCTCCACCACCTTATAAACATCATAAGGACTACATTAAGATAAGAACCTCACCCCTAGATGCCCAAGTGAGTAGATAAGAATCTTTCGTTCATCATTGGCGTTATCGAATAACAGGGGGGTTGAAGAAGACATTCCTGGAAACCCTGTTCCTTCCTTAATTGAAACGGATGACTTTGCTGTATGAGACTTATCAAATAAAGCGGCAGGAGCCTTATCAAACTGATCAGCTTAAACCAAAACAACGAGCCTAAATGATTGACTTACGATTTGCCAATCCGATTCGCTCTTAAAGGAAGGGGAGGGAGATACCTTTGAGAACTTTTCCGGTGTAAAAAGAGTCCTCCAGCCACGTTTTGCAACAAAGAGGATATCTCAGACCGGAAGACTCTGTGTTCCATCTATTATCCCTCTCTACTGCTCGGCATCCAAATCAGCAGGAAGTAAGTTATAGGACCGGAAAAACGTCTCACTCGTGCTACATTGAAATTGTTCCTGAAGGAAACAACCATCGAGAAGAGACGATAGAAGGTTCATGACGAGGCAACTTCCGGAATACTTCCTGGTTAAGCCGACCTAGAGCGTCCGGTAAAACTCGTTGGTATTGTCAATTTTAAAAAGCGACTTTAAGGGTAAATGTTAACTTTTTTCAATTCAAAAAAGTACTCAAGCTGGTCAATGAAATATCCTTCATCAATTACATGTAAAGGACTCCTGCCAGATGACCAACAATTTTGCAGCTTAACTACTCAAGTAAATATCTGGAACTCGTCCCTGTTCTGGTTTATTACATAGCCCTGCCTTTAAAAATTTAAAGGAAACTTTACAGAACTTAACCATGGAGAAAAAAGTGCAGGATATGTTAGTTAATCAGTCTGAGGTGACAGCTAAACATCTAGAACAGATATCAATACAAATGGCTCAACTGATCTCAATGGTGACTACTCTTGACAAATCATCACAAATCATTAATCAGAAGCTGGATCTGGTTACAGAAGACATAAAGGATGTTAAGGTTCAAATGATGATCAATACAGAAAAGCAAGCAATGGATTCTTCGGTCAAATTAGTCTTGGAGCAACATAAGGATATAAAGAAGAAGATAGAAGACCAAGAATGTAACCTGCCTGTGACAATGAAAACAGACATGCAAGAAATGGACATTCCAGTTAACAAAGTTATGGAAGAATTCAAGGAAACAAAGAAGGAGCTAGAAGGTCAAGAAAAACAAATTGAAGCAACACAAGTAAAAATTAAGGAGTTAGCCATGATGAAGATGCAGGTCAGAGAAAATTATCTTGGTGTGTGTAACTTGCCAGACGAGTTGAGAGAGAACAAAGAGACCCTGTTCCTGTTTCTAACTGACCTATTTCAAATGCAGAAGGAAATATTAGATCATGGCTAAAAGACTTGTTCAAATATGATTATTGGATTTGGATGGCTTTGACAATATAAATGGGTGGCATGGCTATTTACGGTATAATGTTAAAAGGATATTTTTGAATTTATCTTATAATGGCTACAAGATTATTATCTGCAGCCAAATGGAAAGAGGCGGAAGTTTCAGGAAAAAAAAAAGAAATTGGAATTTTAAGATTTTACAGCTAGTGGAGATGGAGAAATTAATATGTTAAATTAAATTAAATAGGTAATGAATATCTATGAGAAAATGGGAGGATTGAATTAATTTTTAGAATTTATAAGATTTGGGGAAAATGAAAGGTTACCTTTTATCCTGATCCGGAATGTAATATTCCATATGCTATGAGATTAATATTAGGATCAGAATATATTAATGATGGATTATATTATTTTATCAAGTGGCAGACCGGGGTGGTGGGGAAGTCAAATTGTTTATTTTATAACTATTTGTAATTAAGACAACAATTGTTACAATCGTGCTCTGACATTATCTTTAAAATTGTTGTTAAAATTATGAAGAATTTATAGTTTTAAAAAAACCAATAAAAATTTATAAAAAAAAACAAAAAACAAATACTAACCAGGGCTGACCCTGCTTAGCTTCTGAGATCTGACGAGATCAGGCTAGTCTGGGCCACCTAGGTCAGGGCTGGTCTGTTACTGTTCTACTACTATTGTACTGTTACTGGTCTACAATCCACATGGTGATATAATGGGTGTTTGCCCCAATTTTCACCACAAATATAGCATGCCACATGGTGAGGGCATTACACCAAGACCTGCTTGATTTGTACAATTTTCTCCCCAGCTTTTTTAAAGGGGAATAACTGTATAAAGGGGAATAACTGTCCTTCATTGTTACTCCTCTGAAGATGCCTGTCACAGCTGCTGGCTGTGAGGTTCTGCAGGCAACCTCGGCAATCCCAAAAAGTCACTCGCTCAGACAGGCAGATCTAAAGCAGGTAAACATTTATTCAGGAGCCGCGGGTACAGCATAAGCAACCCACAGATTCAAAGCTGCTAATTACCATCCAGTCTACAAAGCATAACTTTAAGCACAAGGCAATCCCAGGTGCAAAATCAAGCAGGCCTGGGAATTGGGAGATAACAGTGCCTGGTGGGAAGCAGGGAGTGAGCAAGCCATAATACTGAAGTTGCCTCCTTGTGACTCAAGGTCAGAGCGGGGGGGGGGGAAGGCAGGGAGCGGGGATAGTTTGAACAGCTCAGGGAAACAAAACCGAAAGATGCTCTTGAACAGTAAAGGGCCTAACTCATGTCAAGAGCCTGCCTGGACCGCACGACTCCAGACTCCTGACATTCTGCCCCCCTTAAGACCTTCCTCCCGGTTCCGAGACAGGTTGAGGTTTTTAATGGTAAGCATCATGAAACTGTCGTACCAGATGGGGCGCTGCTACATGCGGCGCCGCAACCCATTCATCATGTGCTGGCCCCAGATGCTTCCAATGTACCAGATAAAACAACTTCCCTTTTCTTATGTTGGAATCCAAGATCTTAGAGACTTCTAGATGTACCTCTCCCCCCACTACAGTTGGAACTTCGGGTTTAGGTGCTGGATGGAATTGGGGAGCCGCTTCATAGGGTTTGAGGAGACTGATATGAAACACTGGGTGAATTCCCCTGAGGGCTTTGGGAAGCCCTAGCTCTACAGTCACTTCGTTGATTACCCTGGTGATGGGATAGGGACCCACATACTTGTTACTGAATTTTTTACATGGTCGTCAGGTCCGGAGGTTCTTGGTGGACAAGTAGACTTGATCCCCCACCTTAAAATCCCACCCCGGGGAACGGTGTTTGTCCGCATGTTCCTTGTACTTGCGTTTAGCCCGCTCCAAATTCTTCTGAAGCCACGGCCACGTGTTCTGGACCACCTGTAACCAGTCCCCCACTTCGCGTTTTACCCCCCTCC
The DNA here is from genome assembly GCF_029931775.1 of Euleptes europaea. Lineage (NCBI taxonomy): Eukaryota > Metazoa > Chordata > Lepidosauria > Squamata > Sphaerodactylidae > Euleptes > Euleptes europaea. The sequence goes on along the minus strand of NC_079314.1, from coordinate 66,768,337 downwards.
TCCCGGTGTAGGTCTACTCGCGCACATCAAATACATCTGCGAACTGTGCATATTCCTTGGGGAGTTGAGGCGGCGGAGCCTCTGCTGGCGGATGCTCTTGCCATTTCGGCTGCTTGTTCTCTGAACACCACCTCCCTCCTGTGCCGGTCACACTGGGCCTGCGAAAACGTAATAGTCCTTTCCAGTCTATGGTAGGACTATGACCACGTAGTTCATTCCCAACACTATGGGGTACTTAATAGTGGGGGCTATAGTAAAATGGAGCTGTTCCCAATGCTCCCCAACTCCCAAAGCGACCCGGGCTGTTCTATGCGTGACCGGCCTCCCCTTAAAGTCACTACCGTCCAGCTGGGCAAACTGGTTGGGTTCGGGCAACTCCACCCTCTTTACCCGTAATTCACGTGCAGTCTCTTCATTAGTCAAAGTCCGAGCACAGCCTGAATCAACTATCGCTGATACTCGTAACATGGGTCCCCCCCGGGGTAACGCGAGGGCGACCTTAATGAACACATTGTCTTCATGATCGCTTACCATCACTGGAGCTCCCTGCTCAAGGTCCGGAGCGGCCTGCTGTGGAGCTCCCTTTACAGCAGACCAGCGGCGTTTTTTGCCGGCGGGCTCCACTCTTCCTCCTCACTAGAGGAAGAGGAGTCTTTATTTGTAATCTGTGGCTCCGATGAGCTGGTAGCTTTCAGCGGTTTTTGGGTGGGTTGAAGCTGAAGAGCCGTGGGTGTCTCCCGTCATCCTGGTGGGACGCTTCTGTGGCGCGCCTGTCCCTTGGTGCGCGCCTTCTCCGATTTCACAGCTGAGGGCTGAACTGGGGCTGTTTTTTCTGACTGGGATGGGCAACGAGCGGCAAAATGTCCCAAGCCTCCGCAAACGAGACAGGCACCACTCTGGAAACGTTTAATCCGTTCCGCCGCTGACAGACCCCCTCCTTGCAAGGACCGAAAGTCTTTAGGGGCACCTGGCCTGTCTCCACGGGGCTTGGCCTCCCGCGCGGTACGCTGCTTTGAGAGCTGCAAAAGCTGCCTACGGTTTTTGATGTCGGCTGCATGTCGCACCCATCCCTCCACGTCCGGAGGATTCCCTTGCATGAAAGCCCAGTGCTGCAATTCGGGATTGAGCCCCTCACAAAAGTACTGTACCCGGGTGGCCTCGCTCCAGTCCAGGATTTTACTCGAGAGCAATTGAAACTCGCTAGCATACTGCACCACTGACTTAGTCCCTTGGCGCAGCTGCAAAAGAGCCATCTTGGCCCGTTCCCCCCAGTGCGGGTCTTCAAACCGGTTACGGAGGGCTATCATGAAGTCATCCAAACTTCTCAAAACTCAGGAGCACAGTTCGTATTGTTGCACCATCCACGCTGCCACTTCCCCCTGAAGCAGCGATGCAACGTATTGAACCCGGCTTTCGTCCGAGGTGAAGGTTGCACCCTGCTCCCGCATGAACACGTCCACTTGGATCAGGAAATAAGACAAAAGGTCGCTCGACCCATCAAACGCCACCTTCAACTCACGTCGGGTTGGAGGCGCTGGACCCGGCTGCCGCGGCAGTGGCGGTAGCTGGACCGGTTGGTTCACAGGAGCCGCCGGTTGGTTGTCGGGAGGACGAGGCTGCTGTTGCCGCAAGTCGTTCAACTCATGCCACATATCTTGCATCAAGGTTTGCATGGCATCCATCCTTTCCGCCATCTCCTGTTTCTCGAAGCGGAGTTGCTGGCGTTCCTCCTCCCACTCGCGCCTCCAGACCGATTCCCTACGGGCCGTGTCTTCCTCAAACCCCTCAAGCATCCCAGAAATCGCTGGCCTTCGGCGCCTACTTTCCGCCCCCGACCCCATCCAAGGTCGGGGAGAATCCATTCTCAATTATGAGAAATCTTAGGTATCGCTCCCTTCCCGGTGCCGCTTGGTTTCTCATCCACTGGCTTGTCCCCCTTCGAGCCAAGGTTGGGCTCGGCCGGAGGCACCGTCTTGTCCTCCTCCTTCTTGTTGTCTCCATCCCCCACCATAGCCACCCTCACGTTGGGTTGGGAGCAGAGAATGGAGCAAAAAGTTTAGCAGCTTAATGTGAGGTTCTCCAGCCAACCTCGGCAATCCCAAAAAGCCACTCGCTCAGACAGGCAGATCTAAAGCAGGTAAAAGTTTTTCAGGAGCCGCAGGTACATCATAAGCAATCCATAGATTCAAAGCTGCTAATTACCATCCAGTCTACAAAGCATAACTTTAAGCACAAGGCAATCCCAGGTGCAAAATCAAGCAGGCCTGGGAATTGGGAGATAACAGTGCCTGGTGGGAAGCAGGGAGTGAGCAAGCCATAATACTGAAGTTGCCTGCTTGTGACTCAAGGTCAAAGCAGGGGGGGGGGGAAGGCAGGGAGTGGGGATAGTTTGAACATCTCAGGGAAACAAAACTGAAAGATGCTCTTGAACAGTAATGGGCCTAACTCATGTCAAGAGCCTGCCTGGACCGCACGACTCCAGACTCCTGACACTGGCGAAATGTCAGGAAAGAAAATACCAAGACCACGGTTACACAGCCCGGATAACCTACAAGAACCAATGAACTCTGACCTTCGACAATATTCTCTCTCAAAGCCTTCGACAATATTCTCTCTCATCAGTTTTACTGATGCCAAATTTGATGTGATTTAGATGCCAAGCAATAACTTATTTCCCCCACAATTTCTATTTGTGTTGTTTGTTTTCCCCATATTTCACAGATCTTTCATTTTTACCTGCCTCCTCCCTCCCTTATCTAAACGTTTGGTTTAATTATTTTCTGTTTTACTGTCTTATCTTTTGATGTGGTAGGGTTTATTTTGGATTATTGCTCTAGCTTGTTTTACTTATTTGTTGGCCTTCATGAACTGCAAATGATAATTTAAACATATTTTAATTTAAAATATACAGGAATATTGAGGCACTTTAAAGACTAAGATGTCATGGACTAGAACTTGCTTTGCCAGGCATCTGATGAAGTATGCTCTGTACCAGGGTCAGGCAATCTTTTGGTTTCATGTGCTGAAAAAATGCAGTGTCTACCTATGAAGATGTTGATGAACTGGAAAACACAAGGGGGGAGGAGATTTTTGTACTTGACCAGACTTGCTTAGAGCCAGCCAAGCCCTAGCAATGCTGCCAGCATCTAAAGGGTTTATCTTGGACTTGACTTTTGACTCTGTAGGTCTTGGGGGGTGATAATGGGTATGAGTAGGGTTGCTACCTCCACATTGGGAAATACCCGGAGATTTTGGGGGTGGAGCCTGAGGAGGGCAGGGTTTGAGGAGGGGAGGGACTTCAAAGGGGCATAATGCCATAGAGTTCACCCTTCATGGCAGCCCTTTTCTCCAGGGAAAATGATCTCTGTCATCTGGAGATTGGTTGTAATCCCAGAAGATCTCCAGCCACCACCAGGAGATTTAATAACTATTGCGCATTCCTATATCTAACTAAGCTAGTTTAGCAATTACTACAGTGAGTCATTAAATGTCTCAAAACCAGCACAGTTGTCTCCGATATATTCCACATTGTGATCATTTCATAATAGATATCAACTTTCCAGTTTGCCCCTAACAAACATTGGGCAACCTTCTTATTAAATACGACAGTAAGGAACTATTCAGACCGTTCTCAAACGGTCCAGCTGTGGACTTAACAAAAAATGTCCTATCAGCTGATTTTGAGACCTTTAATGACTCACTGTAGTAGTTGGTAAGCTAGCTTAGTTAGATGTAGGAATGCACAATAGTTATTAAATACATGTTTGTAAATACAGATACTTCTTGTTGGTTACAATTACATTATTGCCATTAGTGCTGTGATTTTGTTGAACTTTAATGTACAGTGCTGATTATTTTGATTTTTGTGTATAAATACCGGAAGGTTGGCAACCTTAGGCATAACACATGCTTTTTGCTTTTTTTTGACTGCTTGCCCTAGCAGTGCTGCTGGTGACTCAGTTGCTTGGGCCATAAGTGCCAAGCAAAATGGTCTGGTGTGCCTCAATCAGCAGGTGTGTCAGGGCTGCTCTGGTCTATGAAATCTTAAATCTACCCCTCTCCAGAAGTATAAAGTTTTTGGCTGGGGTAGGGGGGAGAACTGATGGGTAGAAGGGGAGAAACCTGGTATAGAGGTGACAGGAGCTTTTTTATTCTTTTTGGGAAATGTGTTTGCCATTCTTGAAATGCTTGATCACTCATGATACCATGAGTAGTAGAAATGTTTTGAAGCAGTTAAAAGATGCTTACTTTGTATTTTTTTAAATCTCTTTGTCAAATGTGGAATGACCTCAAGCATTTGTTTTATATCAGTTCATTGAACTGACTGATGTCCTGCCATATCTGCCTGTTTTCTTCTGAAGGTTAAGCTTCTCTTAATTCAAAACGCTTGGCAATGCACGAAGTGAATTTTGGCAATAGGAAGTTAATTATTCCATACAATAAAAGTTCACATGAGTAAACACTTTACAACCAACAAGTTATATATTTACTGGCTCCCAAAGTGCACAAAGTTTCGTAGGGTAATAAGTATTTTTCAGTTCAGTAAAAAGCTTGTGGTCTTTCAATAGAAATGTGAGTTTCCAAGCTTCATTTTAGAAACAAAGTTTCTAGTTCTCATATTTGGAAATAAAATGTAACAGTTCTCAACAGTTACATTAATCGCTTTATCCACTGAAACTTTATTTATCTTGATCTTTATTTGGCAAATAATTTTTTTCACATTTGCCTTCATCAGAGTTCACAATAAACATGTTTGAGGCAGACCTGCGTAGTATACATTGTCCTTGCATCTTCAGCTGTATGAATGGAGGGTGTAGTTCTGTGTTTGTGTCCTGAGGTGGAGTATCTATAAGCATTCTGAAAAGAGCAGGGTTCAACATTTTCTGTAACAATGTTAGTTCTCTTCTTTGGCTTTTGGGCAAAGGGTTGCCATCAATGAAAGTCTCCTGAAAGTGTGCCTGATCTGAGTCCAGGGAGATCTAGTCCCATACATGTTCCTCCCCAGCATATGACAGATTAGTATCCTGACTGGGCTCTATATTAGAGTGGTGTGGTTGGTTGCAGGCTTGGTAACCTGTGTTGCTTTATGGCTGTGAGGCACAGATTAACTGGATTGGTAGTTTTATCACTCCTCTTGAGTTCTAAGTGTGGGTTCCTATCTATGCCAGTGTTGTCACCAGTGTAACATGGCACCAGGGAGCAGGGCATGGGTAAGGAGGCTTAGGATACTGACAGAGCACTGCTTCTTTCCTGGCTTGTTGCTGATGCCACCCATTTCTAGCTTCTACATCAGCAGAACTGAGTCCATACCAGGACAGTGCCATAGGGGTGCTATGCAATGTGGTATAGGGCTGAGCTTTTTTTTCAGACTAGCTGTAAGTCACACCTGATCTATGACAGCTTCCCATTGGAGGTTGATTGGAAAGAAGCAAGGCCAGAGCAGTGACTCACTCAAAAAAATTAACCAAGTAGTTTCCTTTGGGGGTATTTTGTGTCTCTGACTGGAGTTACTAGAGTCACACCTGATGCAACAATGTCAGCAGAATGACCTGCTGCAAACCAAGGTTAACTAAAAGTTGGTAGTGCTGGAGCAATGAATAATGAAAATAAATATTGTACAATTTTCTGTGGGTTGGAACATTCAGCATACAGAAGCCTTTAATTTATTCTTCCCAGCTTGCTAGCTGTTGTCTTATGGCATGCTAGTGTGTCCTGTCTTGCAGTTCAGGAATAACTGCAGTAGAATTTGTAGGAGTCCAACTCAGGTAACCCTATGCAATGGCTGCAGCTAAATACATCAGTGTGTGCTTCAAGGTTATTGTAAATTGACATTAAACACTAATCTAGAAAATATCAATGGGTAAGATCACTCAAGTGGGGATAATGTAAGAATGATGACTAGTGAACACTGAGAATTGAAGCCAATAGAAGTATATCCAAAATTAAACCATCTAAGGGATGGGGTAATTTTGTAGGAACATATATTGAGAGCCAGCGTGGTATAATGGTTAAGAGCAGTGGTTTGAAGCGATGGAGTCTGATCAGGAGAACTGGGTTTGATTCCCCAGTCCTCCACATGAGTGGCGGAGGCTAATCTGGTGAACTGGATTTGTTTCCCCACTCCTACACATGAAGCCAGCTGGGTAAGCTTGGGCTAGTCACACTCTCAGCCCCACCTACCTCACAGGGTGTCTGTTGTGGGGAGGGGAAGGGAAGGTGATTGTAAGCCAGTTTGATTCTTCCTTAAGTGGTAGAGAAAGTTGGCATATAAAAACCAACTCTTCATCTTCTGAACACATGTGCTATTAAAATATCAGAAAAATATGTTTGCTATCCTGATTTAACTTGATTCACATACCATAATGTCATGATGACCTGTTGTTATGGTAAACCATACCTATCAATTTATGCGGTTTTTAATTCCAGAATCACACTAACCAGCTTTTTTGTTGTTTCAAAGGAGAATTGTCACTGTGATAAAATATTTCAGTGTACATTATATGCTTGGTCTTTTAAAAAGTCAAACAAACATTTGACCCATTACTTTCTGAGGTAACACATTATATTATTCCACTTAAGGGATGTAGTTATATACTTTAACAACTTGAGTATTATAATTTCCTTTTCATTGTGCATTTTCTGTCGTAATCTGAACTCTGTGTCATCTTTGGTCTGATCCTGTCTAATTTGTCTCAACCAGTTAAAACTTTGTCATTAATATGAAGGGAGTGCTACCTCAGGTTTGCATAGAGAGACCTACCCTTGGTTCTGCTATATGCTTATTGAAACAAACATGATAGCTGTGATCACAAATGAGCAGTCCTATCAGTTAACTCCCCACCCCTCAAACTATATTCTCCCCTTCTATCAAAGGGGCATACCAGTTTAATTGCTATTTAGTATGCTGAGAAGAACTTTTAAGCAGATACTTTCTTGTGCATTCCTCCTTATAAATGTTTCACTATGAGAATGTATGGGAGGAACCTAATTGGTGGTACATGATGTTGTAATGTCACATATTTTCTGCAAGGGCTCAGGCTTGTTAATACATTTTTATTATAGTTTACCATGTTAATTAGAAAAGTGGAAAAGCTGTGAAGAGGTCTCTGGTTTATATTATATCTAATGTTGCTTGTTTAGTTAGGAATGACCTTATATCCTTTTAAGCTTGTGATGTAGGAAGTGATTAAACTGAATTATGTTCTGCCATTATTTTCTATTTTGTTAGCAGCCAAATCTTCAATTAGCTCATACTAGTTGCCAATTCAAAAATGATTTTTGGGGGCCACAAACACGTGAATTATTATAGAGATAATTTTTTATTGCTGACTTCAGTTAACTGCTTTGTTAATACAGAGACTAGAGTGCTTTGAGACACCGTAAAGCTAGAGAGTGCAATTTGCTAGGCTTGCAGATAAAACAAACAAAGAAAAAAGCAATTCTGTTTTTTGCCCTGTAGACAGGAATATTTCATTGCAGAAAAGAAATTGCAGAGAAAGGTGAAATACAGTGAATATCTCTTTTGCAAATCACAATTGCATATTCTAAAGAACCACACTTTGGTAATGTTTGGGACCCTTCTCATTCTGAACTGGAAAGGAGAGATGACATAACTTTCGGCAATGATTCCATTATCCTAAGCAATGCTGAACTCATAGTGGGAAAGCAGCTCTTCTGCCAAATCAAAATCTAAGATTGCATGTTGCTGAATGGGAGGAAAGGCAGCATGATATAGCCCTATTTCATCAGATCTCGAAAGCTAGGTAGGGTCAGTACTTGGACGGAAGACCCCCAAAGAAGACTCTGCAGAGGAAGGCAATGGCAAATCACCTCTGCCTCTCACTTGCCTTGAAAGCCCTTTGCTGGGATCGCCATGAGTCAACTGCGACCTGACGGCATTTTAGAGACACATAACACTGAATATATGCTCTTTTTCCAGTTCTGCTTATAAACAAGGATGCATTATGCTTTCTCACTGTAAAACTATTTCATGATTTGCTGTTCCATTTCTGGTGCAGGTACTTGGAACTAGAAAGCAGTGGTCATAGAAATGAAATCAGATTGCACTATCGGTCAGGAAGCCATCGGTCGCACACGGAAGTGTTTCCTTACATTTTGGCAGATGACAAGTGGCACAGGCTGTCCTTAGCAATCAGTGCATCACATTTGATTTTGCATGTGGACTGCAATAAGTAAGTGTAGAGCTGAATTTCAGATTATGGTGCTGCAGTATTTTGGATGCTAACTGAGTGAAAAAGCAGTAAATTGATTTTTTTTTGTTTCTGCATTTTCTCTTTTTCTTTTTTAAACAGAATTTATGAGAGGGTAGTGGAAAAACCCTATATGGAATTGCCGGCTGGCACAGCATTTTGGCTGGGACAAAGGAACAGTGCACACGGTTACTTTAAGGTATGTTTTCCTCAAGAAGAAAATTAAGGAAGATGTAGGCAAAAACTACCTTTTATTGAAGCATTGTATATGTTATAGAAGATATCTCAAATGAGTGTAAATGTTACATGCTCAGTTCTGGTGTTATTTTCATTGTATATTCATTCAGTGGAAAGATAATTGAATTATATTTTGGGACTTGCTGTTCCTTTTGAGTAAAAAGGTATGCCTGCTGTTCTTGCATGTTTGTGTAGCTTTACAGCTTAAAATTGTGCTTGAACTCTGTGGCACTTTGGATTCGAGGCCTTCCAACTTATATTGACTGTCTGAAGAAGTAATATCAAGATTCTAAGGCCCCTTTCAAACTGCTCTTATAATCTGTTTTAGCAGCTGGTTGCAAATGGATTTTTTGTGTCATTTCAGACACAAGCATATTGGCTTCTGGCTGCTAATGGGTTTTGTTACCTTTTCAGACAAAGCTGCTTGTGTCCTGTTGGTATCCCAGGGCTTAGCTGTTTTTTTTAATGAAAACGTATATTCCCCATTTTCAGCTTTTCCTTGTGCTTCTGAATCGCTACAGTGTGCTGTTTAAAAAGTCTGGAGAGCTTCTGAAATGACCGCTCCCCCCCCCCCCGCCTTTTTCTACAGTGCATTATTTTTTGCCCTTTTTAAAAAATGTTTTGAGATATGTGCTATCGTGCTATAGCACTGAATAGCAATATCACCAGCATTTGGATGCATTGAATTGCTATAGCGCAATAGTGCAGATCTCAGAACATTAAAAAAGGCAACAACAAAAAAAAAGAACACACCACATAAAAAGGGAGGGGAAAAGTGGCCCTGTTTGAAATGGACAGAGCACTTCAGAGTGCTTTAGAGGTAGCTCATAGATGGATTGAAATGAGCTGTATGAAACGCCCATTTCTGTATCGCTTTACTTGGAAACGGGCCAACAATGGATGACTTCTGGTTTAGAATGGTAATCTGAAGGGGGTCTATGTATGCACAACATTAAAGTCATTTATTTGGCTAGAAAAACAGCATGGTGGTATCTGTATATGTTCATCATCTGCATATTGATTGGTCTGTATCAATTCTTTTGGCACCTTAAGTCAGTATTATGTTTTTGGCAAGATGACCAGTATTAAATGGAAAGTTAAGAGGAATAGGCCAATTCTGAAACCTTTGTTACATAGAAAATACATATGTAAAACTGTTGAGATATGAGAGAATCACATAAATTGGCACAGGAAGAATTGTCACTTACATTTGGGCTAGCAAATTTATATCTTTCTGTGCCAGGAAGCAATTTTTTTGACTTGTGTGTATTTAGTTAAAGTAGGCAACATGGCATCCATAAAATTATTTGCACATGGAAAATAAGCTGTTTTTATTTCAATGGAAAGTATCTATGACCTTGTCAACAGATTAAAGCTGAATTAAAAAATAAAGAAAATACTGGAGGTGGGGGGAGGACGGTGGATTCCTGGCTACTGATGACATGGCAGTTACCCCATTAAAACAGCTGCACAGCTTGAAACCTTTCTTGCTCCTGGGGAAAGAAGTGATGACGGTTGCCAGCAATGTATTTTATCAGCTATATCTGATATATTGTGGCCCTTCCTAGTGGGCTGGGATCTTGCCTTGATCATTACTGCTTTTGTAGCTTCTAGGACTGACTGCAACAATGAGTTGTACATGGCTTTGACTTTGAATATAGTTCTGTAACTCCTCCTGGTACAAAATGCTGCAACTTGCTTTCTGAAAAATATAGAGAAGTAGGTGGCAATTTCATGGCACTTCTTACTTATTGGCTGGCTTCCAGGTCCAGTTCAGGGTTTTAGTTCTGACCCTTTCACGGCCTGGAGTCTACATAGTCCACAAATCTACTGCTAAAGTCATCTGAAATCTACAGTACTAATTATAAACACACACATTCTGCTTCCATAGTAACCTGTTGAAGATAAAAATGAACATATTTAGTTGGCATATTTGAAGTCTTCTTAAACCTTCTGTTACAATAATCTCTGTAAATGTCATGCTCTGAATTATTAGTCATGCTTTTAGAACTGGATGTAGTATATTCACTAGTCTTGTAAATGACCTGCAATGTACCTATACCTCTTCAGGTGGGCAACAGAGAATTGATTACCCATGGCAGTCACAGGATAGGTGTCTGAGAGCCAAGAAAGCAGTAAAACTCCTTCTCTCCAGTTATATTCCTGAGGGCAAATAACTAGAGCACAAGAGTGCCATATTTTATGTTCTCTTTTATTTATTTCTGTATAGCTTTGTTTTGTTTTTCAATTTTCTAGCACACTCTAGTGGCCAGAGATGAAAGATTAAAAATTAAAAAAATTAGGAAAATTTACTACACAAGGTGAAAGACAGCAACAGTGGAGATGGAACACCCCTTCTCCCTCTGTAGACAGTGGGCTTGATGTAAGGTACTGGAAGAGTAGATTTTTTCCACACATACTTAGAAAGATATTCCTCCATTGTATTTCTGCAATCTAGGTCATGGGTTTAATTCTTTCCTTAATATTTATAGGAAGGATTGTGCATTCTGCTTACATCATAGAATCCCAAATGAAGAACATTTGCAAGTTTATATTGTTCACTGGATTAGGATGTGCATTAGGGAAACTTATTTGACTGCAATTTTACTACATCAATACTAATTCAGGGTCTGATGCGATCATGACCCAAAGGTACTACATCCAAAATCTCCAGGAAAATTACATGTTCTACATGACTGTATTGATTGAGCTCCTGGGTATATTTTGGGATAGTTTTTGACTTAAGGGTCTCCTGGAAATTGCCAAGAAACCAGAAAGGTAATTTAGGATTTGGACTATATTTGGTATACATTTCCGCAAAGTTCTGGATTGTTTACCTCGGATAGGTTTAGATAGCTGGTATAGAATTGTAGTTGTCAAATATAGTTGTTCTATGCAAGGCTGTTTCAGTCGGATATGTGTGTGTGTGTGCATAAATGACCATATGAGTATACAAACAGTTGTGTTGCACTTTTGTACATTCTATTGTACAGATGCGTAAGAGCCCGTGGCGCAGAGTGGTAAGCTGCAGTACTGCAGTCCAAACTCTGCTCATGACCTGAGTTTGATCCCGACGGAAGTTGGTTTCAGGTAGCCAGCTCAAGGTTGACTCAGCCTTCCATCCTTCCGAGGTCGGTAAATTGAGTATCCAGCTTGTTGGGGGTAAAGGGAAGATGACTGGGGAAGGCACTGGCAAACCAACCCGTAAACAAAGTCTGCCTAGTAAACACCAGGATATGACATCACCCCATGGGTCAGGAATGACCCGGTGATTGCACAGGGGAACTTTACCTTTTATTGTACAGATGTGCCCAATTGTCTCTGTGTGAAATCTGTCAGATTTCCACATTATTTTATGCTGCTGCTTCATAGAACTGAATGCTTGGGTTTTTATATTTTGTCTCAATAAAACAATGAATTTACATAATTGTACCCATTTAAAACATTTAATGCATTTTTTGAAATGGGAGTAGTAGTGGGCTTGACCTCAGCATGACCTCAGAAATTATGATATAGTTTTTGGGCCATGACTTATGATCATTTACTGCTAGAAAAATGAAATATTTTTTAATTTCTGCCTTTTAAATTGAAATAATGAAAATAATGAAAAGTTGTGTACATTATTTTAAAAATTCAAATGAAATAGCCAACTCTAACTTCTGTTAGTAAAACTTAGACAACAAGATCCTATAAGGACATTCAGATTCACCATTTTTAAAGAGAGGAAAAGTCTTAAATGATGAAACAGAAGACGATAGACAGCAACAAGAAATGAGATAATGAGACTCCTTTCCAGACCAAACATACACACTTTGTACTATTTTAATGTTTTAAGCTTTTATGCAAAAAAAAGTGTAATATATTAATGGAGCATGGATGCAATGTTGACTATATCTGCTTGTTGCACAAGGCTTTGTAGCAGATTTGCATGGAGAATTGCCAGGGACAAGCCACCCTAGGACTGGCTCTTGATGATCTGGTGCTGAAGCAATTGTGAAGAATATCTCACAAACCCCCATTAAAATGAATGAAACTTGTGCAGTAAGCACAGCTGTGGTTTGTGCTTTGATATTTTTATTTTAAGTATGTGCCTCAAAATTCAATGGAACTGCAAATTATTTTAAAATTGCTTTCAAAGGTCATTGGAAACTTTTAAAAAATTTAGTCACCAAAGAAAAGTAACAGTGAATTCACTGCAAACTAGTCTCTTGCTGGTTAATTATGCCTTAATCCTAAATCCTCTAAAAATTGGATGAATGCCTGTGTGTTTCAGTGTGTACATGTATAGCTATTTTCCTTCTCTGTTCTGCTATTGTTATGGTAAATGGAAGCAAGCAATAATGATTTCATGAAAGCTGTTGGGATTGTGTAGCTGGTTGGTGGAGAGGGTTTTATGTGCATACATTTAGCTTTAGAATGTTATACCAATAGGCTAAAAATATTATAACCTTTCTTTTCCCGCTTGTACACAGGGCATAATGCAAGATGTACAATTACTTGTCATGCCTCAAGGATTTATTTCTCAGTGCCCAGATCTTAATCGCAGTAAGTCTGCTAGTTCTTATACGATAAAATATGTTGTGGTGCTTCTTGTTTAATTTCCCCCCCAGCAAGATTCTTCTTAAAGCGTATTGATTATCAGCTAACTCTTGAATAGGCAGAGCCTCCTACCAGTACAATCTGACAAATGCAGTGTTTGTGATTTCAGCATGCCCAACCTGTAACGATTTCCATGGACTTGTGCAGAAAATAATGGAGCTGCAGGATATTTTAGCCAAAACCTCTGCCAAGGTAATGCCTTTCTGAAAAGTTTTAGGGGTAGATTTTAGGACTGCATAAACTCTGTTAAGCTATGTTTATGTGTAGTTTTCTGTATGTGTATTTATTTTTGTCTAACACTTTCCTTAACATTTGTGTTTTTTCTCCAATTGGAAAATTTAATAAAAATCCTTGAGCAACGAGTGGTCCATAAATATTCACAATCTGCCTTTTAGAACAATGATTAATTGATTTGAATAAAATAATTTAGATATTTAGGGACTCTGATTTATTGGTTGAAGGCTTGTCTAAAAAATACATAGACAAGAAACTACCCTGTCAATCCATAACTTCCTTGAGGAGGGGTGGCTCAGTGGTTTAGCACCTGCATTGCATGCCAAAATTCTGATGTTCAATTCATGGCATCTCCAGTTGAAAGGCTCAGGTAGCATGTGATGTAAAAGGCTGGGAAACTGTACCAGTCATTGTTGGCAATACTGACCTTGATAGGTCTGACTAGCTTAAGGTAAGCTCCATGTGTTATCTTCTGCTAGGGAAGTGCATTGAATCCTGTGTGCACTAAAAAAAAAAACCACTTTAGTTCACCGACTTATTATTTTTTTTGTGCTGTCAAATCACAGCTGACTTAGGAAGACCCCATAGCATTTTACAGCCAAGAGTTGTTCAGAGGTGGTTTGCCATTGCCTGCCTCCATGGTATTCCTTGGTGGTTGCCCATCCAAATACTAACCAGGGCTGACCCTGCTTAGTTTCTGAGATCTGATGAGAACAGACTAGCCTCGAGCTATCCGGTTCAGGGCCTCTGGCTTAATAGGAGGTTGCATATTGCTTCTATTTTCCATTACTGGTTAATACAAAGAAGACTGTCGTGACTCTTCCTATGTAAAATGTTTTAGCATTGTCGAGAAGGAAAAATGTATCAATTTTAATTAATGAAACAAACAAAAAAACTTTCAAGGTTAAATGTTTTTGAATATGGTCTTTGCTCTATAAATTTAATTAAATGACAAATATTCAAAATATGTTAATATATTCTAATGTAATGAAAATACATAAATTTTATGCCATTCCTGAAATATTTTAGCTACTTTGTTTTTAGGTTAAAAGCATTATATGTATTATTATTACAATGGTTATAATTAAGCATGCTGTTAACCTGACACAAATAGGATCATCAGGAGAACTTGACCTTGCTCAGCTCCCTAGTTTAGACACAAGGAGAAGTCCTGATTAGATTACCTTAATGACCATTGTCAAATGTAATACCTCCCCGGTGAGGAGAATTGAGAAAAAAGCTAGCTAGATCAGACCCCCGGTTTCCCACAGTGGCCTACCACGCACTAAAGAAATCATGCAGCATCTGAATGTGCCTCATATACATTGATAGATCTATCATCCATTCGTACAATCTGAATGTGCCTCATATACATTGATAGATCTATCATCCATTTGTAGCTATCTAAGCTACCTGCCATTACCACATCTTGTGGCAGAAAATTCAATGAACTAATTATGCGACTTATGAAGTACTAGACTTCTGTCTGCCAATCTGTTTTCAATGCAAGGCCATGAGTTCTTGTATTATGGACAGAAGAGAAAAACACATGATGGCTGAGCTGCTCTTTCCTGTAAGAGAGTAGAATAATACATGGGCAGCACCTTAAGGTTTTATAAACTATTACATAGCGAGCCCCTCCTTCCTGCTACTGCTTGTGCTAAACATGAGTAGGATGGAATATCAAAGTTATGGGACAAGCATTGGATAGGACGCTTAGGTTAGGACACTTAGGGCTGTTTAGCTTGGAAAGAAGGCGGCTAAGGGGAGACATGATAGAGGTCTATAAAATTACGCATGGTTTGGAGAGAGTGGACAGAGAGAAGTTTTTCTCCCTCTCCCATAATACTAGAACACGGGGTCATCTGCTAAAGCTGGAGAGCGAGAGATTCAAAACAGATAAAAGGAAATATTTTTTCACACAACGCATAGTTAAATTGTTGAACTCCCTGCCCCAGGATGTGGTGATGGCTGCCAGCTTGGAGGGCTTTAAGAGGGGAATGGACATATTCATGGAGGAGAGGGGTATTCATGGCTATTAGTTAGAATAGATACTGGTCATGCTGCATACCTATTCTCTCTAGTATCAGAGGAGCATGCCTATTATTTTGGGCGCGGTGGAACACAGGTAGGATGGTGCTGCTGCAGTCGTCTTGTTTGTGGCTTCCTAAAGGCACCTGGTTGGCCACTGCATGAACAGACTGCTGGACTTGATGGGCCTTGGTCTGATCCAGCAGGGCCTTTCTTATGTTCTTATGTTCATATAATAAGGGGGTGGGGGGAATGACATTGGATGTTATAAAAACCTGGTCAGAAGCGGAGTTCATCAATTAATTGGTTTCCATCTCTGCTCTTGTTCCTTCAGCCATGTCAACATCAGCTCAGTTTTCATTCTTCCCTGAAACTGATTCTGTTCAATGCCAGATGTGTACAAAATAAAATGATTATCATCCAGATTTAAATCCTGGATGAAAGGTCCAATATGTCTTGCATCACTGACCTGGCTGGTGTCTGATCCTGTGTTGGCCCATGGTTTTTGAGTTAGCTCAATACAGGGAGTTGGTGTTGCAGTGGTTAATAAAATTTCAATCTCACCAAATATCTGGTCTAGACTACCATTACAAAATCTGTGCAAGTGGTGTTGGGAGCTAAGAGCAAACTTGGGATTCTGCGGGTATACTACCCACTCTACTGCCAATAAGTTCCTCACTGTTCTCAAAGATGATGTTTGGAAGCTTTATGTTGGCCCTCACCTTAGTCCTGAAGTAGTTCAACAGCCATGCCGAGACCCTTTCACATGTAGCTTATAATTTCATGATCACTATGACAACCATGGGGCTTTCCCTATATGCCTGTAGCCCCAAAGCACACGCTTTGTTAATATGAGGACTGCCATGTTTTATTTCTGGTCTGTCTTACAAAGATCTCTATGTTCTAATTATTGCTGTAGAAAAGAGCAAGAGTCTAGTAGCACCCTAAAGACTAACAAAATTTCTGGCAGGGTATGAGCTTTTGTGAGTTACAGCTCACTTCTTCAGATATTCAGATGATTGCTGTGAGAGCGATCTGATTATTTGTTTACTGCAATTATGTTCCTTTTCCATCATGAAAGGTTGCTGGTTTTTATATTTTCAAAGGGGGGATAGCTGGTTTTTTTCCTTTTCAGATGCCATGGTGCATCTTGAAATTTTTACTGAAGCTTGGCAGTGCATTTGTTGAAGTCACCAATTATTGTAGCACTGTCTTCTTTGGCTACTGCCTTCATTCTTTTGCTCCTCCTCTGTCATCTTAAGCCTGAAAATATTGATACATAGATTAGAATAGCAAAATTCATCCAGCAGTGAATCAGTTAAGCTCTAGAAGCTAAAGCAACATAATTCAAGTTATCTCTAAGTCTTCACCATTACCACACAGTGCTTCAAAATTAGTTGATCATGTGAATCTCTAGATGCCTTTTAATCAGCAGCACAGTTCATTTCTTATCAAATAGCTTCTGGAGGCATGTCGATGGATAATCCATGTGGAGCACAATTCTGTTTTTCTTGGAAGCAAGTCCTTGTTCATTTCAGAGGAGCTTACTTCCAATAGATGTGCATAGGACATGCCTTGGTTGCTAATTTAATCAGAATACTAATGACTGAAATAAAAGGCATTGGCAGTCAGATCCAAATTTCTGTTATGTGTATATTGAAGTTCTGATGCTCATGTCGAGCTTCCTATTAAAGAGCTTCCTCATGCAGTCCAGAGAACAAAGCAGGATCTATATGATTATTCTGGAACTCCTTCTGTTCAATAAATAGGGCAGGCCATGAGCACAAAAGTGATTACACATGAATAAAACCTTGAAAGGCTAGAAAATAGAGCTGGATTATATTGCAACCTTGCATTTTTCTTTCACAAGTACATGGATATTCAAGTCCCTATTCATAATACTGTTTTTCTCATTCAGTAGTATTTGATGATATCAGGGAGCTTAGCTTTTACTGTAGTTTTAGGCCATCCATTCTGCAACTAATGATTCCTTCTCTGCGGAATATGTACCTAGCTGTCACGGGCTGAGCAGAGGATGAATAGATTGGATCAGTGCTATTGTGAAAGAACTTGCACTATGAAGGGCTTCACCTTCCGAGAATTTGAGTCTTGGACAGATGGCTGTAAGAACTGCACTTGCATGGTATGGCTATAATTTTGAATGGAAATTGAGTGACCTGAATACATAATTTGATTTAAAATGCTTATATATTTTAGATGTGAAATCTTTTTTGTTTGACGTAAAAAATAAATGTTGTATATGTAAGAATTTACTCAACGACATTATTCTTCGTGTCTTAGAGTTATTCTAAAATCAATTTCTATCCTGTTCTTATGTAGAGCCCCTGTTATATCCAGTGTTGGAAGGGAATGGGAAGAGTTGTGTAGGACAAGGTTAGCATGGCCAGACAAGTCACCCTTTTCCTCATGTCCTATCTCTGCTAAATATTGCAGTGTGTAAATGGGCATGACTGGAGTACCGTGTAGAAGAGATTCTTTCTTCTTACTCTGCCTCAGGGCTACATGAAAGGGGGGAATTCCTTGGCAGAGTTTAGAAGAGATATAAGGTTGTGTAAGATGAAATGGGTTTGTTTCTATCCATCTATAGTTAGAGAATACCTGGTGGGTGTACAAACCAGCTGCAGAGTACATGTTAGTTTCAGAGGCACAGTGTGTGAGTGGAGGTTTCTGGGAATTTATTTTACATTTTTCTGGAAAAGAAATTTCTCTTCTAATATTGAGAAATTTATTAGAAGCCACGTACTTGGGAAAAGAAAATGTGGTTAAGCTGCAGAAAAGATAACCATGTAAACTTGGCTTTGAATGAAGGGAAATATAAAGTCAACTATAGTCAGAAGCTCCATGGACCTCTATACAAGCCAAGGAAACCCCATTTATCTTCAGTGATTGGGAATGCACTCACACTGTGCTGTTGATGCGTTTCCAACAGGGAAATCAATAGGGCAGCTTCTGCTTTGAGTCAATGCTACATTACAGTTACTGGATTAGAAGAATGATGTACTAGATTTTCACAAGGGTAAGATATTAGCACAGATCCCATGAAATGTAAAGGTGATTCTCTGTGGTTTTCTCCACCTGTTTCCTATCCTCAGTAGCACTCTAGCCTTTAAAATGAAGAAGTTGGAAGCTGCAACATCTGAATGGACTAAAAGCCATGCAGCCAGTGAAGGCTGCAAAGAAATCCCTCTTTCATCAGCCAGGATTCTGACAGGAGTGCAAGACTTTCCATTAGCACAAGAGTGGCACCTGTCAGGATCCCTCCCTCATTTCAGTCTCCTGGGTCATGTAACTTATTGTACATGCAGGTTCTGCCACCTCTAACACTAGTTTTTGGTGGTCTCAGGGATCATTGGGAAGAGGGAGTATCAGGATCCACTGGAACTGGGGCTGGAGCTGTCCAGCCTTACAGGGTTTCTTTGGTTGGCTCCCAAGAGGGAGCCCCAGAATAGGGTAAAGAGGGATTCATTTCCCCCAGTTACCATGCTCTTCCCAGCCTGTTTCCTTTTCCCAATTGCCCAGGAACAGGTCTGGCCCTTCCTCCCTGAATACTCCCAGGTGTCCTTTTAAATGATTCTCCAGAGCAGGGACAGCCCCAGGCTCTGAAAATCCTCCTTTTCCATTAACCTGTTCCTGGGGAGTGACAGGTTCCAAGGCCAATGATTCCTCAGCCAGGGGAACCCTGCCTATTGGTCCCCCTTAAAGGGCTGCCAGCCCAACTCAGGTAGGCCCAAGAGGGTCAAGGTTACCTGCTCCATCTCCTGCCCTTCAGTTTGCGCCTCCCTGGGCCAGGAGACCAGGATCAGCTCCACAGGAGCCTTGGGCAAGCTTGCCTTCCTCCACTCTACTCTGATTGTTCCCCTCAGATGTTGCTGCTGGGTGTGCTGGGGGACCTTGCCCAACACTGTGTCAGCACCAGAGCTGCAGGCCTTGCTCGTCAGTGTGCAGTTGGCACCTTGCCAGGCTCCCCCCAACCATCCTTCAGAGGGGGCCTCTCTGCTGGCTTACAGTGGTTGGGCTGACTGCTTCGGCAGCATCAAGGCTCACCAGGAAAGCTGTTCTGCATTGGGCCTCCCAGCCTCTTGCAGTAAGCACAGGGATGGGGGCTTCGACCCTGGTCAGGGAGGATAAAACAACTGTATCTGCAAGCTCTACTGCCCTTGTGCTTTATAAAATCCAGGACACTATTTTTTTAAAAAAAGAATACATATTGGCTTTCTTTTGGAAATCTTGGCAAATATTGATCACCATTTTATAATTCAATGAAGTTTTATAATTCACAGTAATCTTTCAATTCATAAAACTGGCAGAATGAATGGAAAGCAACGTATTATTGTCAGTATATATCTGTTATACAATTATCAAAAATATCTATGCAGAATTCTTTTCACTTTGAGTATATATAATTCACCTTCCTAATCAAAAGAAGAAAATTGGATTTTGGCCCTTTGAAATAAAACGTTGTCATTAAAGAACCACATGACCTAAAATAGATATTTATTTGATCACATTATTTTAAAATACTTTTTATTATTTCTAGAATGGTTCTATCCAGTGTGAAGCACTGATTTGCCCACTTACTGATTGCCCACTCAATTCTGCTCCTACATATGTTGATGGCAAGTGTTGTAAGGAATGCCAAGGTAAGTGTTATGGATTTTTAAAGTAGATACTTTCATTGTACAATATTTATAGAGCTTATGTTTACATGCGTCTGTCTCCAGTTTGGATGAATCAATACTTAGGGATGACTAAGCATAAGCTAAACATTTTTAAATGTGATTGTTTCAGAGTAGAGATAAAAGCATGAGCTTAATTCTCCTGTTGCAGTTTAATGAGACAGATCTTGATCTAGCCAGAGAGATCTCATTTGCAGAGAATGAAATATCTAGAACTTTCTATGTAGTTCTTTTTTTAAGGCTACCATTAGTGTGAATTTGGACAAAACATGTTTTCAGAATGAAGGTTGAGCACTAGGAATCAGCTGTAACTTTCACAACTGAAACAGAATTTGTGGCTGTTAGACTATTTAGGAAATTTGTACCAGAGTATTGTTATAAATTATCATTAAAGATATGTTGGGTTATTTAATGGATCTATCTACACATACATATCCACCCTTCTTCTAGTAAGCGTGTTTTC
Source organism: Euleptes europaea (assembly GCF_029931775.1). Lineage (NCBI taxonomy): Eukaryota > Metazoa > Chordata > Lepidosauria > Squamata > Sphaerodactylidae > Euleptes > Euleptes europaea. The sequence continues at coordinate 66,747,866 of NC_079314.1, read as the reverse complement.
AAAATGATAAATGTGTTTGTATCATCTGGCATTTTCATTAAGTTTCTTCCAAAGTCTGCTATGTAGGAATGGGCACAGTAAATAGTCCTTAGATACTGACACGCTAAGATATTTGTTTAGCCAAAATCTCAGTATGTAACTCTCTTTTTTAAGGTTTCTATTTTCTCTCCTTTCCTATATTTAATGCAGTCTGTAATATCCATTCATGAACACACAGCATTTAGTGAAGCAGGACACATGTATATAAGTGCTGTCAAGTCGCAACCGACTTATGGCAACCCCAGCAAGGAGTGTTCAAGCAAGTGAGAAGTAGAGGTGATTTGCCATTGCCTTGCTCTGAAGAGTCTTCTTAGGTTTCTCATCCAAGTAACAACCCTGCTTAGTTTCCAAGATCTCATGAGATCAGGCTATACCATACCATTCCACAGCCCAGGAAAGCAGCAGGAGAACAAATATTAAAGTAAACCGTGATAATTAGACCAAAAAAAGGTTGCTAATATCAGCTTGGTTTTTATTTCTAGTAGTTTCATGGAAGGTAAAAATGCATACAAGTTGTCTCTGAAATTATAAACATGTTCTGCTATGCATTAGGTTTTCTCAATCAATCATATTTATTTCAGTCATTAGGTTTTCTCCATATACTTAGTTATTAAAAAGTTCTTTTAATTTCAACCATGTTTAGCAAAGGAAGATTACTTTTAAAATATTTTCTGTCTATGTTCTTCAACAGAGTAGTTTTAAAGGGAGAATTCAATGCAAGCTTGTAGCCCAGAATGTTATGGTGAAGAGGCATGAGTTCACTGAGAGGCGAGGGGCTGGAGTTGCCAGGTCCCCATCATTCTGATACTTTGAAATGTTATGAATGGGGGTTCAGTGATATCATGGGGGAGACCATGGCAATATTACATTGAATAGTTGTTTTAAAACAGCACTTGGTATGCACCATATGGCATTTGTTTATTATCATGTGGTTATAAAGAGGAATCACTATTTATCAGTTTAACATAAAATAGGGCATGGGAATGTGCTCGTCAGGGTTGGGCCTGATGAGTCCTCCTGTGAGGATGAGGATGCCATGGGGGCTGACCCCATGGAGGTCAGAACACTGGTAGACCCTGAGGTTCTTGGGTCCTCTGACCAGATGCCCAGGTGGACCATGAGCAGAAGCCAGACACTGGGGCTGCCAAGGAACGCATTGAGGAGATTGCTCTGTTGCCAGGAAACCCACAGATAATGCCAGGAACACCTAGAACGCCAGGAGTGAAGAAGTTGGGAAGCATAAGCGGAAGCTCAGCTGAGGCAGTATAGTGCACAACTGGGTGCCTGGGGCCTCTTTGCATTAGAAGACCAAGATTCGCTGTGAGGCTTTACAGGATGTTGGACAGTGTCTTGCTGTAAGTGCCTAAAGGCTCCAGGCCACTGCTACGGCTGCAGGCACTAACTCCTACAAATAACCTCAGTTCTCCTCTGGCTCTTGTAGGATTAGCATATCTGAGAGTATTTATAGGTCCTGCCCACCTGCATGACAGCGCTGGTTAAATGTCTGCCTACCCTTGGGTGCAAGCAGGACAGAGCTAAATATTAAACAGCTTTTAATGCCAGATCATTTTCTCCTGCCAGCATGGTGTCGTGGTTAAGAGCAATAGTTTGGAGCAGTGGACTCTAATCTGGAGAACTGGGTTTGATTCCCCACTCTTCCACATGAGCGGTGGGCACTAATCTGGTGAACTGGATTTGTTTGAACTCCTACACATGAAGCCAGCTGGGTGACCTTGGGCTAGTTACAGCTCTCTCAGCCCCACCTACCTCACAAGGTGTCTGTTGTGGGGAGGGGAAGGGAAAGTGATTGTAAGCTAGTTTGATTCTTCCTTAAGTGGTAGAGAAAGTCGGCATATAAAAACAAACTCTTCTTCTTCCTCTTCCTCCTCCACATGCAAATAGGATTGGCAATATTAGCCAGGGGCTTACCAAGGCTGACAATTTGCTCAGTCTTTGTAGGTGAAATAGTAGTTTGTATCATCATCTGCTGCAGTGATCAGTCATAATAGTTATGCTTTTCTACAAAACTTTACCACAAACTAGGCCTTTCAATTATGTATTCACAAATTTTCTCCCTGTATGGATAAATCTTGCTTGAGAGAGGTCACTTCATGTATTTGACAGAGTGGGCTTTAATATATGAAACCTTATGATGCAACAAATCTGTTGGTCTTTACATTATTGAAAAATGTTTACAATAATATTAATGTTGATTATGTAACATTACCAGAAGCATTTCTTATGTATTAGATTTGCCCTTAAGCCTTTAAATGTAATCATTGTCCTGTGTAGAGAGGGAGCCATACCAACATATGCAATGCAGCATCTCCTAGCCATAACAATGATATTCAAATAATGTATGAACTACCACCTCTAATTCTTTTTTTCTTTCCTTATTCTTTGCAATAAATCCCTGTGTACCCTTTAAAGTAGATTTTCATAACTTGTGTATAGGCTGCATCCCAGCAGTGGATTGGCACACATGCACAAATGCTGTTACATTCTCTATAATCTTTTAAGCTTTCGTAAACAACTGGAGAAGACACACCGAGTATAATCTTTGCTGGAAAGTTAGCAGAGGGACTTGGCAATCCATCTAGGATGAACTAGGCAAAGTGGAGGCAACTTCAAAGTTCAGCATATGTCTGTGTGATCCCCCAAATTAATTGAGTTGTGAGAGATGGGCTTGGATTTCACAGACACAATAAGTGTAGCACGTTCCTCTGTTAATGCAGGAGGCTCTTCCACTGGTGTAAGCATCGGAGAAGACTCCTTGCACCAAGGGAAATTGATGCCATGAGATCTAACCTTGTAAAATGGCAGTGTAATTTGAAAGAACTATGTGTGTGTGTGTGTGGGGGGGGGGGTGTTGAAATGTTTTCAGTGTCCACCAGAGAAAACTATTGGCTTGGGACAGGAGTTCCAATAGGCATGTGCCTCCCAGTGATGAGTGGCACTCACAGATCAAGCCTCTTGTGCTTTATTTTCCAAACAGGTTTAAAGTCCCTAGGGAAGCCCTTACTACAAGATCCAGATTATTGAAATTATGGTCTTATTTTAAACTACCAGCAAATTGTATTTGAAAGGGCTTTTATGCAATTATGAAAATAAAGCTAATAAAGAGACTCCAGTGTGCAACTTTGTAAAAGTACTCAGTAACATAAGAAGCAGACAGGTGAAATTTCAGGATCTTATACAGGAACCTCATTACTACAGTGTTGGGAATATAAATTCATCATGAGGTAGAAAGCATGTGAATGTGGTGATGGCTGCCAACTTGGAAGGCTTTAAGAGGGGAGTGGACGTGTTCATGGAGGAGAGGGCTATTCATGGCTACTACTGTTATTGTAGGTGCTGTGGGACACAGGCAGGATGGTGCTGCTACAGTTGTCTTGTTTGTGGGCTTCCTAGAGGCACCTGGTTGGCCACTGTATGAACAGACTGCTGGACATGATGGACCTTAGTCTGATCCAGCAAGGCCTTTCTTATGTCCTTATGACTGAAAACAATCAGTTGTGAAGGGATGTGTATCATAAAACACACAAAGTGGACCTTGCTGTTTTGTGCTTTAAATCCACAGGTCCCCAAAAAAGATCAATTCATTTAGAGGCCGGCGAAGACCTTTGCTGGCGCAAGGGCCCAGAGTGCTGGTGTCCAGGCAGCGTACACCTGCGTTTGTGGCCCCAATGCCAGCGTGAAGGCCGGGATGTCGGCTGCTGCTGTGGCAGCGCCTGGCCGGGATGCCGATGGATCCTTCCGCTAGCATCCGGACACTGGCAAAGGCCACGGCGGCGTCCCAGGAGGTGTTCCTGGGGCATCCCGGCATCCCGGGAGGGGTTCCCGGGCGTTATGATGCTAGCCTGGGGGCGGGGCCGCCGTTAGGCTGCCTCCTAAGCCATTATGGCTCGGGAACGCCCCCTTTTCTGTTGAGATGCGTATCTCCCGTGCAACCCTATGTGGGTTGCACGGATTTTTGCCCAAACCTCCTTAGGAAGCAGCTCTGCTGGATTGCCTCCTAAGCCCGGCACAGGCATTCCCCTCAGGAATGCACGATTTGTTGCTAAAACCCACTATTTCATACACAAAGCCACTATTCAGACAAATAGATGTTTGCTTGTTGCAACCTTGAACTTGGTTTATCCTAAAGTTCCCACTCTTGTCTGAGCTTTGTTGTGTCATCCAAATGCAACAATATAAAAAACTGGGATTTAGTTCTTCCTTGCCATCTGGGATACAAGGAAGATTCCATTGACCTAGATTTCTAGACCTGCCAACAAAAATTTAGTTGCCATGATTCAGCCTCAATAAATTTTGTCACATTCACTGACATTCCCAACTAAATCTAGACAGCATTCAAGAATGAAGTAAGGTGAACAGGACAGAACTGGATATATTCTGTATATTGAAGTCACAAATGCACAGAAAGAGTAATTAAAGTACTTCCAGTTTCCTACTGCAGAAAATCATCTGTTACTAAAAGCAATGGAAGAAACAGCAGATATTAAATATAAATAAATTATACTTGTATATGGATTACTTGTAGAATGGGACTATGCCTTTAACAAGGCCTTTTTACAAGGAACATGAAAACAGACTTCCCTTAGAATTAAGGAGAGTGTGAACATGCTTTCTAGTGAGATGCTTCTGCCACTCAACCTAACAAGTCAATTTTTTGCTGGCTTACTGGGAGCATGAATTTACAAGTCTAGTTTTTGCATCTGCAGCTGGAACAATTTAATTCGAAATAAAACTTTGATTACTTGCAGTAATATATTACTTCTGCAGAGTTTCATTCTCTACTTACAATCATTTCATCAAAGCTCTACTTACCATCATTTCATCATAGAAAAGAGGCAGGGTTTCTCCCTCTTTAATGCATTTAAAGTGTTGCAACTCCTTTTTAAGTTGCTTGCATTTAAGTAGTCTGGTATGTGCATAAATGACAATATATGTTTAGAAAAAATATATGTAAAGAAAAGTTCAGTAGTTGATGTTAAATAACCTAGATATATTCTCATTAGTAACCTAAGGGATGAAAATTTGTGTTCGTTAAAGTATTGTGGGCTGTGTGTGTGTGTAAAATTTGGCATTTTTTAAGATGTTAAATTTTCATAGTATTTGTAATATTTGCCAGTGGAGAATTAAAAATATCATCACTGAAAACACGCTTTAGGGATTTTCTTGCTTCTTTTTCTTCTTCTTTTTTAATATATCAAGAGGTTTAGCTCTTTTCCTTTCCTTTTCATTATATCCCCTCCAGGGAGTTTGCAGAATATAAAAATCTCTTCAGTAAATTATTGCTATTATCTTATTTCCTGTGCATATAAAATTTAACATGTTTTAAGAGATAATGCTTTGGCAACGACAGGGAAAGTTTTATAACAGTGCTCTGGAGTTAATTCCTGGAGATCAGTGCCATTTTATGCAGAGCTGTATCTTTCTGAGTTCATTGGGTTTAGAAGGATGTAGCTCTGCATAGGATGGCACTACTAGGGATTATTATGTAGTGTTATGAAAAAATATACACAGTAAAATCAATTTTTGTGTATGTAGGAAAGCACAATATTCTGCATGGGAAATGTAGGTGGATTACAAGATATTTATAGTATTGAACAAATATCATTCTTCACATGTCTTATTTGATTTTTAAAATACCAGAGGAAAGATACAGCATTGCCATTTCAGCAACCTTCAGCAGATTTTTCTTGATCTTAGTTTGGAAACTCTTGCAATAAAAATGGATGCTGCAAACTCAAAACCAGGAAATCCGTGCCTAGTTTTAAAATGTGGTCATACTTCAGCAATCCACAGCAGAAACAATTGTCAAAGGTTGCAAAATGACAAGAAGAAGCAAAGGAAAGAGCTCCTAATAATATCTGTATTAGAATTTCACACGTTTATAATGCATTTGAGAGCTATCAAATGACATTCACCAAACCTTCCATCTGGCAGATCCCTAACTTAGCTTCTGTGGGTGATTTGCAGCACCATCCTGAAGGCTGCTGCTGTGGTGGCAGCCAGCTGCCAATGCAAAAGCAGCACCAGTAGTCCATTCCCTATAGACATTTTGCCGGGGAAATGACACACATTCCTCCTCAAGCCATAGATGGCCTAGCAAGCACACTGGAGTCCATAGCAACCTTGGTAATACCCACCAATCAGACAACAGCAACTGATGGTATCCCTGTGATTGACACATGGAAGCACAACCACTCAATGCCTGCCAATCTAGCTACTGCCCCTTGATGCTACTGCCCTCCCTGAAAAGGCAGCAGTCAGGGAGGGAAGCCCCAGCAACAGTGAAACCCCAACAGAGGCATGGGGTCCGAGCAGCATCTCCAGCCCATAGGGGAAGGGCACCCATGTGAGGGACAGGACACCCATCCCTTCCCTGGGAAGGGCCTGACTGGCAGCAAAAGTGCTGCCCACACACAGCCATCCAAGCTACAGATTCCCTTCCTCTGTAAAAGTAAAAATAGAAAGATAGAAAATGAGAGGGGCCAGGTGTGAACCCACAGCCCCCCACCCAAGACCAGCATCATAACCATTGGGTTCAAAGGAGGCATGCCATCATGCAATAGGCATTCCACTGAAGCCCTGCCATCACCACCAGCCATGTGGGGCTAGGCAGAGACCACTCCACAGACAGGCATGGCTCAGTGGAAAGGCACTGTGAAAGCATGGCCACCCCACACCCCAGTTTGATTCCCTGGAAAGGGAGCTACAAGAGGCTGGCAAAAGCCTCAAGGTGATGTTTTGCCTCCACAAACCGCAATGAGTGAACGGCAGCCCAGCTGACTGGCCACCCTGGAAATCCAGCATTTTGGCCACTCCATGGTCCCTCTATCTTACACCCATGGCAGCAGCTCCCTTGTATCCACCATGGGTCCCCTGCACCAGCACCATGAAGCTGCATGGCCAGCCAGCAGACCAGCAGAGTGTGGGTGAGATGGATATGGGGACCAATATGTGAAATCAGCCTTCAAAGTGCCAATGGATCACTACTATGAATTGCTGCTGAACAAAACCGAGGTCCGGTGGCTCCAGAAAGATCAATAACAGCAATCTCATCATGGGCATTACTGAGTCAGAGCCAATCCTCTCAGAAGTCTGAAGGGGGAAGGAAGTGGGGCAGGGAGGGGTGGGAAGCTAGTCTCACTTTCTAACTGACAGGGACAGATTTGTAGTAGAATACCCCAGTCTTTATTGAACAGAAAATCATGAGGAGGTCTGAAGAACTGGCTTGCCAATTTCCTCTGTTCAGTATGGCACCTGTGCCTTTGCAAGCTGTTTCCAGGGGCCATGGGGAGACAGGCTGAGCTGTCCTAGGACAACATGCATCTGGGTGAGGAGGACTTGCTGGTTTGGAAACTGGATAAGGCAGGATGTTCCAGGAGCCAGGCTGGAACCAGTGACTGAGCCGAATGGCAGAAACTGTACTGGTTATTCCCCCAGTCTTCCTGTTAAATCACCACCCACACAGTTGTAGTCAGGATTGTGCTATTATTTACATTTTTTTTACATGGATGGCTATACATGGATGTATTTTAAAGAGACAAGGGCTAGAACATATAACACAAATACTTACAGCCATATTTGTACCTAGAAAGTTATTTACAGATTAATCAGACATTTTAAAAATGTTTTTCTCACTATTCAAAATACCAAAGGTTCCTCAAAATTATCTTATCCCAGTCATTCACACACTAACATTCAAGTATTTTAGGAGGTTATTCAAAGATTTTTAATATAGCCTGCAAGAAAAAAAATCTATGAATAACATCCATAAAGTTTGAGGTAAATTCTAAGAAGAAAATGGTTGTGCTGCTGCTGCTATATAATGATCTTGCCAATATCTACTCTTGCAGTATCTGATTTGGCCGCTGAGTTCTAATGATGAATGTTTAAAAAAAAAAGTTTTTTCCATACATCAAAACTTGCCCAAGCTTTTTCGTTACTACTTTCTGGAAGCCACCCACTCATATGCACACAATGAGGAACTTTGGAACTTCTCAGATTGTCTCCAATCTAGCATGAAGAAGAGTGGAGGAAAGCTGAGACTATGTGTCCCAACATTTTCAGGCACCCCCTAGGGCCCACAATTTGACTCATTCCTTGTAGGGTTGGGGTCCTGTTTCTCCCATAAAAACAATGCTCATAGGGGAATGATTACCACCTCTTCTCTACCACTGATCCTGATTCTAATTGGGACTGAAGTGGCGGCTTTCTGGGAAAATTAAATATATCATGAGACCCAGACACAATTCTCCTCTAGTTAAGCCCTGAGTAATATGATGAACTTCTCAAATATAAATGTTTTCTGTATTTTTTTGTCAAAGACATTTTGTAATGATCCAAGCAAAAGGATTGTTCTAGTTTCCCAAGTGTAGCAGTTATTTTCTTATTAACACAGTGAAGGGATGCCATTGGATTCCCTATAACTAGAAATGATAAATGGCAGTAATTTGTTCCTGTCTTGAAACATATAAATTCTCAAGCTTTGTTTTTCAAAGAAATAGGTTCTTATTTAGGTTTAAAAGATTTGTTTCAAATATGATATCTTTTCTCAAAATCTTCTACTGTAAGAAATTCGTTTGGCAGTCTATTTCCCCCCTTCTAGATGAAACCATTTCATGCTTCCCAGCAAATATAGTGTCTTTTCTTTCCTTTCCTTTCCTTTCCTTTCCTTTCCTTTCCTTTCCTTTCCTTTCCTTTCCTTTCCTTTCCTTTCCTTTCCTTTCCTTCTTTCCTTTCCTTTCCTTTCCTTTTCTGGAATCAGTTGTGCTGAATTATAAGTATATAATGGCAAGCTTTACCCATTATTAATCTTTTCTATACAATTATTTCATTTTGGAATTGTAGTATAATTTGTTCATATAATTTTTGTTTTATGAGGTTTCTGTTTTCTTAGCATTCAAATACTATTTAGTTGTTAGGAGAATGTAATCTTCCTGCCCCCACGCGGCTGCTGTGCTGGGTGAAATAAAAGGTTGTATGAGTAATAGGCTTGTTTTTTTGTTTTTTGTTTTTGTTTTTTTGCTAATGCCCACTTCCTGTTCAGTGATGGATGAAACTCTCCCCCTTCCCTTTGTGAAGTTTTGAACTGGCTTGTAGATTTTCTGCCATTTGATTGGCATGGGCAAGGCAACGGACAGCCCAATCCTGAAGAGGGAGGAGAGATTTGCGGCTGCCAGGAGCAGTGCAGTTGCACCGCCTCCACAGAGGATTCTGGGCCGCCATGGAGGCAAAAAATAGTTTAAAAATACAAAACAAAAAAAGGGGGAGATCCCCCATGGCTTTCAACAGAGCTGCTGCACAAGGGGACATTCCCGAGGGGAAAGGGGCGAGGAAGCTGCCTAATGGCAGCTCTTCCTATGTGAACACCGCAGGAATGCTCCCCCACACACTGGTGCGGGCTTTCCCTTTTGGGAAAGCCCTGCTGGTGTGACTCTGCTGGCAGTGGGTGCTGGTGGCTCCCAGATGCTGGCGTGTTTGCCCCTGTGCTTTTGTAGGTGCTACCATATTCCATGATAAGGTGGCACCTACACTGTTGCAGGGTCACACCGGCTCCTAAGGAGCTTTGCCCCCCCTTCAGGAATAGGCTCAAACAAAATCAAAAATGAAAATGAGACTTTTCAAGGACATACGAAACTTCCTTATCAGTCAAGCCAGTAGACTATAATGGTCAGTACAGTCAAGCCAGTAGACTATAATGGCCAGTACAGTCAACTGTAACTAGCAGTGACTCTCCAGGGTGTTAAATCAGGGTCTTTCACATCAAATACTACTGTTTTAACTGGACATTCCAAAGACTGAACCAGGAACCTTCTACATGCAAAAAGGGTGCTCTACTCCAGATGAGCCCTTCACTATTGTACAATATGGTTTTCTTCATCATATATATTCTGTACAACTACTGTAGTGCTTAACCCTAATCCCATAAAAATTTACCTTGGTATCACTTTAATGCTCTGATACAACACAAGTGCATCACCTTAGTGAATGCATAGATATGGCTGTCTCAACACTGAAATATTCATATGTGTTTATGTACTTTAAAAACATGGATTTAATAAACTAAGGTGGTTTGGTGTCAAATTATTTTTGCTTCCATTCCATTGCAATATCCAGTAAATTCCCCAGGGAAGAGCCTTCAAAAATTTGCCTTCAGCAAATACCTGGTGAGAGATTTTTGGATATAAAATATCTGGAAGCAACCCTGCAGCGAGTATCTGTCACTCAGAGTTTGAGGACTAAAGTACTAGTGCAAGCCCCCGTTGCCTGAGACAATAAGGGTCGATCCAGTACAGTACTTTGGAGGATCGAGTTGTCAGGGTCATTCTTAATAAAATGTGGGACAATAAGCTGTGCTTGACTTTTTCAGTGGTAGAATGACTAACCCTATGCAACTGGAAAACACACTGAAAAAGGCAGGAACGTTTTATTTTAATTACACTTCCTCCATCATGCTGTGTCTTTCTTCCTCCTGTCTCCCTCTTTCCCTTCTATTATGGACCATTTATTATTTGACATTCCCTACATCTGTAATATGGACAGTCCAAGAGAGCTTTATGCATAGTGTATGTCTTGCATAGATTAGATAGATAGAATGAATGGGTTGGGTCCTGCAGATCTGTTCCACAACCACTGGTATTTTCCTTCAGAGCTAGAAGTTCTCATCTGGCATCTCCCCTGCCCCCACTACAGGTGGTTTAATGCAGGGAGCTATCATGAGTTCGTAAATATTTAACAGAGAGAATGTAGCTATGAAACAGCAGTCGAATTCTCAGTGTAAAAAAAAGGGCAAATATGTTGTTACTATGCCTATGGATGGCAATATAGCATAGGGGCTACTATACATTTGTTAGAAATCTGCCACTATTATTTTATGGAGAACATTTGAAACTGAAAAAAGCATTAAATTGACAGGAAATGATGAATGAAGTTCCTGTTTACAGTTGCAGAAGTGTCCCATCTCAAAACTACCATTCTTGAGCAAGGTGATTGAATGAATGGCTGCTGAACAACTCCAAGGATTTCAGGAGGAAGTGGATTGTTTGGATCCATTCCAGTCTGTTTGCAGGCCTGGCTATGGGACTGAAATAGTCTTGGTTGCCAGGGTGGATGACCTGTGGTGGGCATGGCCGGGTCTACATTTTTTGAAGGGGAGCAAAAGTACAAATGATGCCCCCATTTATTATTTACATATTTTCTTTATATATACATATATAATCAACATATGTAATATACATATATAATTAACAACTTTTAAATGGTAGAATAAATTGTGTTGACTTCTATGAATTGTTAATGAATAATTACACTTTTAATATTATCCATCTATTATCTATGAATTCCTCCTAGGATTCCTTTTGTTGTTGGGAGCCAAGGGAGTTTGTAGCCAGACATGTATGTTAGATATTAGAATGGAGCAGGTGCAGAGGAGAGTGACGAGGAGGATCAGGAGCCTGGAGACCAAGCCCTACAGGGAAAAGCTGAGGGACTTGGGAGAAGAGGAGGTTGAGGGGGAAAATGATTACTCTCTTTAAGTATTTGAAGGGCTGTCACTTAGAGGAGTGCAGGGAGCTGTTCCTGTTGGCAGCAGAGCATAGGACTCGCAATAATGGGTTTAAATTACGGGTGGAAATGTACTGGCTAGATATTAGGGGTTTTTTTAACAGTAGGAGTTGTTCATCAGTGGAATAGTGCTACCTAGGGAGGTGGTGAGCTCCCCCTCTCTGGCAGTCTTCAAGCAGCAGCTGGACAAACCCTTGTCAAGGATGCTTTAGGCTGATCCTGCATTGAGCTAATGGCCTGTATGGACTAGATGGCCTGTATAGCCCCTTCCAACTATATGATTCTGTGTTAGGAAGATGGACTTGAATGAACTCAGAGGCATGATAAGAGTCATTCCATGGCAAGGATGCTGAAAGGGAGAGGAGCAAGTGAAGGGTGGGCTCTCCTAAAACAAGAGCTGTTGCAAGCTCAAGCAATCAGTATTCCAGTAAGATGGAAATGTGATAGAGAATGTGGAATTCACTGCCAGAGGATTTTTGGGCAAACTGCTTCATGATGCATTTGAAGAACAGAAGGTCATTTTCTTCTTAATTAAAACTATTACAAATGGATCATTTAATGCACAGGGACTACAATTAAGTCACAGAAAATCTGCCTGGTTATTCCTATGAGTCAGTAGAATAGAGATAAAGATGAATGAAGATGAAACTTTCCTTTGGGGAGTTAGCAGTTACAAAGCAAACACAGTCTCATTGCTAAAGGGCATTCAGACAGGCGGAAATGAAATCTGGACATTGTATTTACAGACTTCTAGTCAAGGCAGCCACAATATCTTGCCCTCAGTGTCTAAGGTCAAAGCAAACAGAAGTCCCACTGTCATGAGAAACTGAATTTACTGGCTTGTGAAATTCTCTTGTCAAGAGCAAGAAAAATATCTATTGTATTTCAGTGGTTATGGCTGCTTTCTGTGGAAAATGGTGAACAGCAATTCTGGCAGCACTAAGGCCTTCTGAAGGCATTCTATCATCACCACCATACAGTTTGAGTCATGTTATGATGCACACTAACAGGGTGGCAAGAATCTCTTCTGACATGTTTGATTAAGCCTTACTTCCGAAAACCTGTGGTCTGCAGTGCAAAGCAAAACATGGCTAACTGCAAAATCAGGGACTGTTTCACTCTAGCATTGAGCTTCAGTATCTGTTCAAGCTGGAGCAGCTGCAACATTTAAGTTCTACTGTGCACAGTTTTGTGCAGTTATAGATGGTGAAGAGGGGGTAATGAGAAATAGGCTCCTGAGGATGTAAAGAGCTCTTCATAGCCTCTTCCTACCCACACCTTAGCCAGTCTCCTGATCTAAACAAGGATCAAGCCTAAGCTTATTTGAAAATAAAAGTTACTCTGCATTTTCAGGTCTCCATTCCTCAGGTAATTAATAATCTTTGTCTGTAACAAAATCACGATATTAGTTGAAGGGGCCATTCTGATAATGTGACTAACAGTGCAATCCTAATTGGAGGACCAAGTGGGTTTAGGAGGTGGTGTGACCACGGTGATGGTGTAAATGCCATTTGTGCCATTGAAATGGGCACTTACACTAGTGCTGGGCCACTTATACCGGCGTCGGGGAGTGGTGCGGCAGTGCCACGCATGGGTGTCAGTGCAGCCGTGGCGGCAGCACACCTCCGGTGAAGGGCTTGCACTGACACAAAAGAGGGTATTCCCAGGGGCTGGGTTGACATTAGCTAGCTCCCTGAGCCCTTTTGCCCCAGGAATGCCCCCTTTTGCTGGCGTGAACTTACATCAGCAAATATGGTGGCACTGCCCATGGAACTGCATACAGCAGTTTCATGGGTATTCCAGGAATTTTCCTGTTTGGCTTGCTGGCTGCAGCATAGCAAATCACTCAGGAGGCAGTGCAGCTGTGCCACGGCTGTACCATTCCTGGTGCAACTACTCCTTCCCCAGTATTACACTGTAAAGCATGGCATATGTAGATGAGTGTTACAGGCTCCTTATATAGCATGTTGTTCAGCCCTGTGTTTGTTAGTGATAATTAAATTAAATTTAAGCTTACATAACCTGGAATTTTCTGTTGAAATGAATAATCAGTTAGTGATGTAAGCTGCTCTGAATCCTCATTGGGGAGAAAGGTGACATATAAAGGAAGCAAATAAATAAATGTGGTCTCTCTCTCTCTCTCTCTCTCTCTCTCTCTCTCTCTCTCTCTCTCTCTCTCTCTCTCTCTCTCTCTCTCTCTCTCTCTGTGTGTGTGTGTGTGTGTGTGTGTGTGTTTCATATAGAGCTTAAGCACTTAACATTAACAAAAGGTTTTTTTTTAATTACACAGCCACATGTATATTTGAAGGCAAAACCTACTTTGAAGGTGAAAAAGAAACTGTACATTCAAACTCAGGAGATTGTATTCTATTTGAATGCAAGGTAAGAACATGATTGATAGCTTATTCTGTTCTTGTAATGTCTCTCTACCCTTTAATTAAGGCTGTTAAAATTATTCTAACAAATGCCTTACTATAACACCACAAATGCCTTACTATAACATCTACCTTTTCAAATCTGTTATGCCTTGGCAGTTTTTATATCAACTGTAAAATTGTGGTGTTATAGTAACGGCTTGTTTTGAGGAAGAGAGAGAGAACAAACTTCAGTTTCATTCTTTCTGTTTTGTTGCTCCCCTTACTGTGAACAAATGAACTGGAGATATTCCAAATTTATTTGTGTGCGGGGATTCTGATCCTTAGTACATATCCCAACTTCTCTTAGTTAATAAAGTTACTTCCTTTACAGAGCAATCCTTTACAGAGTTGTAGTCTTTTAAGCTACTTGACTTATTTATTTATTTATTTATATTTATTTATTAGATTTATCTCCCACCCCTCCCCAAATTCAGTAGATCTATAAGGGTGTTACTTTGCTTTGGAGTGTATTGAAAACTCATTTCCCCCAATGAATACTAGCAACAAAATCTGCATTATTATGGTTCATAATATAAGATATTCTAATCATTTTCACTTTGTAAAATTGTAAAATTCAGTTGTAAAATTTGTAACATTCATTATTTATAAAATACTGAATAATTTGAAAGGTTTTTAAATTTTGAACCCATGGTTTCTTCCTGGAACAGGGGCTCAGGAGTAGTTTACCTCTTTGATTTGCTGAAAGTTATTGACACTATTCAGAACAGAAAGAGTATTTTAGCTGCAGTTGTGAATCGCTGCAGGAAGGATATCCTTATAGAATAATTGCATTTGGAATGCTGCTAGCTATAGCAACCTGATTTTGATGCATACCAATTAAAGCAGTTATTTATTTATTCTCTGAGAGCACCAACATTTAAGTTTAAGGAAAATTGTAGCTCAACAGAACTCTGATGGAAGTCCAACTGTTACTATTTTTATGAAACATTTTAAAGTGTTAGAAGCTGATTTGTCACCTTTGGTGTTGTTCTTATACCATGAGTAGAAAAAGCTGAGTCATTTCTGCTTCCCCTCCATATATTTTATTTTGTATAGGCTGCCTAAATAAAATAACTTCAAGCAATTAAATAATTATCTCTATTCAACAGGACCACAAAATGCAACGTGTATTGAAGTCAGATTGTCCTACCTTGAACTGTCTCGAATCTCAGCAAATCGCTTTATCTAATAGTTGCTGCAAAGTTTGTAAAGGTAAGTTATAAAGGAAAGAATGAGATCATGCTGAGAGATTTAAAATATCTTTCATGTATATGACCTGGTAGGCTCTAGTCCGCAAATGTTTGTGCCACAATTAATATGTTCATCTTTAAAAAGCTATAATGCTCCTTTTTATGTTTTGTTTTTTGCTTCATGAGGTTAATGTGGCTATTCCACAGAGAAGCTTTTTAGTGCTGTACTGGAAACGCTGTAAATTAATACATGTGAATTGATTAAATATGTATAGCAATACAAATATCCTTAAAAGGGGACTCTCTCAGAATGATCACTGGACAGATGTTTAAAAGACTGCTTGTGGTCACCTGTGGATAAATATAGGCTACTGGCAGGCTCATGGCTTGGCAGGAATCTCATGAGGGTGATAATTGTTTGAAGAGACACATCTTTGGTGGGAATATTGATTTGGTCCCACTCATTTACATGAACAAAAAAAGCAGCAATTGGGATCACAAGAATGGCATATTGACAGCTTCTTTACAATTCCTTATAGACTACAAGTATGGATTATCATGTGTGTACTGTTAAGCCTGGGATGGATGTCATTTTTGTATCTCATGGTCACTTTGATTCTTTGTGTTTGGTTTGCTAACATTCCATTACATTCCCACTGTAGCTGTTGTTTTGTGTAGAGGTTTTTATTTTTAAAAGTACAGAAAATTGTTTAGTTTTTGAAAGCCAAAATCTAGTTTTTGAAAGCCAAAATCAGTACACAATTAATCATCCTTACTTGTTCTTTTATACTGGTTTATAGCCAAAGGGGATATATTGATCAATAGAAATATGTAAGTTTTATCTCCTGTGATGCTGAGATGCTGATTAAAAAAATCTCTGAGTCTAACAATGCATTCCTGAACTGTTGGAAGCTGGGCATGGCGAGGAGGAGGCACATCCTAAGCCATTCCACAGTCGCCAGCAGCTCGGAAAAAAGCATTTGAAAGGCTTTTTTTCTCTTAAAATGGGGCTTTTCACCCCATTGAGAAAAGCGAGGCTGCACCTTCTAAAAAGCAGGTGCAGCCTTGCTCTTCTCGCTGCCGGCATACCCAGGGCTAAAGGGGACAGGAGGCTGCCTAATGGCAGCTCCTCCCCCCGCCCCCCCGGAATGCCAGCACAGGCCTTTACGCCGGTGGGATGCCGGTGGAAAGCCCTGGCGGCGTCCTGGGGTGGCTGGCAGCACCCAGAGACCAGCGTCCGGGCCTCCCTGCCAATGTTGGGGGCACTAACACCAGTGTAAATAGCCTAGACGCCGGCACGGGGGCCCTTAATGCCGGCGTGGCCACTTCCTGGCCTTTGAAGGGCTTTTGCCTTCAAAGATCAGGAATGCGCTGTTTGACCAGTACTTTGTCTTTAATTTGGGCTTCTTTGTGATGTATAGGAATATCTTTTGCTCTCTAACATACATAAGAACAAATGCTTCTATTCATAAGCAGACGGATAAATCATAGATTTCAGAGAAGGTTGGCATACATATTGAGAACATTGAGTTAGCCTTAATAATACTTAAAGGGGGTAATCTTGCTTCAAAGTTAAGTTTTCATTTAATTGTTTCTGTCATGACATTGCCACTGCTGCAGAAATGTAACTGAATGAGGGAAACACTGACTTCTGAAAAGTTAGTACCCAAATTGTTATTTTATCTTGCCCACAGGTTCTCCCAAAATAATTGCCCACTAAGGCTACAAAAGAAAGAGAAAGGCTGTGCTGTGTACAAGTTAGTGCCAGACTGGGACTAAACATGTCCAGGTTCAACTACTCACCCAGTTGAAAAGCAAATTGTGCGATTGCTTAGGCTGGTCACTTTCTCTCGGCCTAAACTAATGTTTAGGATTGTTGTGAGGATAAACTGGAGGAAGGAAGAATTATCTTTGCCATCCTGAGCTCTGTGATGAAGCAATTGGGGGTGGGAACATAATAGGTAGATAAAGTGGCAGTAAGAAACACATTTATTCTTACTCATCCTTTGTGGTTTTCACTGGCATATATTCTGAAAATAAATTAGGAATTATTTTCACAACTTCCCTATGATGTCGATTGGGCTTGGAAGCCAGTTAAATGCAGATATTCACTTATCTCATTTCTGTGCTCATGTAACCACTGGTCATTGAATTTGCCAAGAGTTCTCCTTACCACTCGAAGGAATGTTATAGATGGTAAGACTTGTAAGATTACAAGCACAATATGGGAGATTACAATGGTAATTTTTTTTTGTATTCATCCATAGTGTGAAGGTTTATTGAAGGTCAAAACTAGGATCTTAGATATCTAATCCAATTATTCTACCTGTGTGTACCATTTTGATACTAAGCTAAGAGCACACATACGGTTTCTGTAAATGGATCTGAGGAACAACAGCCTGTTAGGTAGAAGCAATGGGGCCAGACTCACCTGAAGACCATGTTTGTGGCCCAAGCACTGAGGGGAGGAGGCTGGTCCCGCCGACTCAGCTGTGGCAGCGTACACCCTCAGCCCAGTTGGCAATATACAGCCTGGGAGGGGGGTGTGAGCCTGTGTGAGCCTGTGCAAACTCCTTCTACAAGGCTGCCCTGCCCATCCCTTACTTAGCTGGGCTGCTGCCGGGCCCTTCGCCTCACTTGGATCCAGTGTTCTGTATCCTGGTCTGTGCCAGCTCTCTCCTCTCAGAGGGAGGCCATGTGCATGGTGAGACTTCGGGTGCCAGCTTCCCTCAGTGGTTTCCAACTCCCTGAGGGATTGCGGCAGGCTGTAGGGAGAGAATGGCTGAGAAAAGCTGGTCCCTGCCAGGCCTTTCCTCGGCTGCTGGCAATCGGGCTGTGGCAGTAGACTGCACCATGGGCTTGGCGGCAGAGAGCAGGGAGGGATCTTTCAGCTGCAGCCTGCTTTTCCTCCATCTGTCCTTCAGTCTGGAGAGCCCTGCAGCGGCCAGACCCTTGTGGGTACCATTTTGGCACTAAGCTAGGAGCACACATAGGGATCCACATTCAGTTAAATCTCCATTTAATAACTAAGGCCAATTAACATGAGTGTTACCCCTGAAACCATTAATCTTGGGTTTAAACAGAATTGTTGAGGACATAAAAGAACTGTTCAGCAAATAAGAACAAACTTTATTTTAAGAAGCATTCTGTTGCTCAGAGTCACTCTGCTTCACACACATATACTGTTGCTGCTCCCAGCCAACCTTTTAAGAACTATGTACCCAATTACCTCTTAAGAACTACATTCACAATTGCAACACTTTATGGCATTATTTACAGATGTCACAGTATCTCGCAACTGAATGTTAAATGAAACTATTAAGTTATTTTTTAGTCCTGAGCATTATGAAAACAATTAATAAAAGTTACAACTATTAATTAAAAGCAGAAAGGGGATTTATATATTTCTCCTAGCAACTACATGATGACGATGAAGACATTACAGTTGCCTTCAAACCAGATTCCCCCCCCCCCCCGTAGGATCAGGTTTTTACAAATATTTAATTGGTTCTGATCAGGACAACAGTGCAAGTGCTTTGATGACCACAACCCCTAAACACTTGTAAATTAAAGAGAGTACAAACTAGTTTTGCAGAAAAATCAATAGTGCATTCACCAAGCATGTTGCTAAGGTGCTAAATTCTTCATATAATGAAAAGGGAGTTTGTTTTTAAGCATCAGTCTCTTATTTCTAGGCCACAACTTTTGCTCTGAAGGACACAAGTGCTTGGAGAATTCATTCTGCAGGAACCTCAATGATAGGGCTGTCTGTAGCTGCCGAGATGGTTTTCGAGCCCTTCGAGAGGACAATGCATACTGTGAAGGTACAGAAATCTTTTGTAAAAAAAGAAGAGGAGATTGTAGAGGTTGTATCACCCATAAAAACTAGTGTGGATTACTGCATGAAGTATTAATTCACAGCTTGTCAAAATGATGTACTCATTAAATGCAAGGAATTTAATTTAAAGCATATTAAACAACTGAAATAATTATCTCTCACATTAAGGTTTTTAATTTTTTTTTGAAAAATATCCAATCTGTGTCAAAGTAGTAAGTTAAGACAACCGAGTTCTTGATTTAAAAGTCATATATTAACTGCCGAGTATGTGTTTTTCTTATTAATCAGATCTCAGATAAGCTAAAATTAACACATTAGGCCATTTTAATATAGCTTGAGAGCTATTATTCCTTTTAATTAAGGCCTTGAGGTTTTCTTAAAAATTTTAAATTTCAAAGTAAGCAATAGGAGTTAAATTCCAGAACTTCAACCTTATGAGTCAGTTTTAATTACAAACAACTGTCTTAACTGAAAGAAAATTTACAAATAGGGCTAAAACTAGCAATTGCCTTTAGACAAGAATAATAACATTTTTTTCAGGTTTGTAAAAAAAAAAAAACCTATCTAGTGTAACCTCACCGTTAACTGTGAACCTTGCAAGAATGAGAGAATAATCTTGTAAAGGTTTTATTTTACATTTTAATCTAAATAAAATTAAGGTTGAGAATATTTTTAGCAGTCTAGATGCATTCTGCTTAGATAGCAAGTTTACATAGAAATATTTGTAATTTAAAGAAAAAGAGGTTAGATCAAATGTTCAACTTGCCTGCTATTTACATTATTAATTGTTATCAAACTTCTTTGAATTTTTGACTTTAAAATTTCCAGACTGTGCTGGGGGGTGGAGCTGCCAGTAGGCTGCTTCCTGCCCCCTTTCAGCCCGGCACACCGGCAGGGAGAACGGCGTTGCTGCGTTTGCTTTTTTGCAGGTGCAGCCTCACTGTTCTCAATGAGGCAAAATGCCCCATTTAAAAAGTAAAAAGTCTTTTTAAAGCCTTTCAGCAGCTGGGAAACTGCTTTGGAGGTACCGCGGCGGTGCCTCGGCCACACCGTCCCCAGTCACCCAAAGGTCAGGAATGGGTTGTAAAAGTACTTCTTCATTCAATGATTAATTAACTTGTGGAATTAATTGACACAAGATGTTAAGTTGGCTACTAGTTTCATTGTCTCTAAAAGGGAATTAGAAAAATTCATGGAGGATAGGTCCATCAATTACTATAATCTATGATGACTAAGTGGAGACGGTCTGAATGCTGGAGCTAGAGAACAGTAACAGGGGGAGATTTTTACCTTCGTACCCTGGTTGAAAGCCTCTGAGAAGTTCTCATTGGGCACTCTGTGAAACAGAATGCTGGACTACATGGACCATTAGTCTGATCCAGCAACTCTTAAGTACATTGGCATTAAAAAAGAAATATATGGTACATCTCTAAATATAAACCACTGATAATTTTTTGTGTATCAAAATGTCTTGAGGTCCAGCTAGATTATGCAGATGGAAATACTTATTATTTATGATGCTAATGCCAGGCTGAGGTCAGCAATCATTTGGCTATACCAAGTTTATATATATATATATATATATATATATATATATATATATATATATATATATATATATATATATATATATATATGTGTGTGTGTGTGTGTGTGTGTGTGTGTGTGTGTGTGTGTGTGTGTGTGTGTGTGTGTGTGTGTTATAATGTTTAATATATTTATATGCATTTATACATATTATCTTGAAATAGCAGTCTCCATTTTTTCTATGGTCAAGTTAAGGAAACAGCAGAAGGCAGTCTAACTGGACCAGTGGTGAAACAAATGAACCCTTAATGGGGGTGGGGGATGGGGGCATTCCACTCATTAAATAGGATTTTCCAGTGCTCCCCTTCCTGCTGCAGCTCCCTTCAACCTGTGAAAAGCTGCTCCTAAGGGTTGGAGGCCCTCCTGAATGGCATGGGATGTGACACGGGGACATGTAGAAACAGTGATAAGTTCAAGAGATTTACTGGATCCTGCCCTTTTTTGACAGAGACATGTGAGTGCAGTAACTAAGAACACCTTTCCCCAGTTGTTCCCTGCCTGGAAATTATTCCATTTTGGGGACATAGGCAGTGTAGAATGATGACTCATACTACAGTGACCTCTAGACTAGACAGTGGATGAAATTAGATGTGCTTTTTTTAAAGCGTTGAGTCCAGCAATGTTCCAAGCCCAAACGGGCTTTATTTCAAACAGACATTCCCTGCAGCTGCTATGTTACTGTGGGGAAAGAATAAGGACATTTGGTTACGAATGTGGCAGCCCAATTGCTGTCAGGGGCTAGATTCTTTGGGCATGTAATGCACTTGCTGGGAGGGAAGACGGCATGGTATAGCCTGATCTTGTCAGATCTCAGAAGCTAAGCAGGGTCAGTACTTGGAAGGGAGACCTCCAAGGAAGACTCTGCAGAGGAAGGCAATGGCCAACCACCTCTGCTTAATCACTTGCCTTGAAAGCCCCTTGCTTGGGTCACCAGAAGGAGGGCTTACATGTGTTGCTGCATTCTTTTCTAGCTTCTGTTCATGACTCTGATTGTGACCTATAAAGTGTCTTGCAGACTGGAACCCTCATATCTCTAGAACCATCTTTCTTTCTTTCTTTGAAAATTTTTTATTAGATTTTTAGGGTACAAAATAAAACAGGAAGGAGGGAAAAGTAGAAATAAACATATATTCTTGTGACAGTCCACGACATCTGGTACTTAACATATTAGCACATTATACTTCTAAATTAAAATTAAAATATTCATTACAATTCTTTTAAAATCAATATTCATAATAACCCCCATAATTTCTGTTTATCTAAAATGTCAATTTCTATATTTTTTCTTCTATTACAGAATTTTATAGTACTATATTGTATATTATATTCAAACTACATTAGATTTCTCAACCATTGAATATCTTATTCATTCAGTATAACCAATTTATTAAAAATTCTATATTGTACCACAAAACATAATATTAATTTAACTACAAATTGTTTCTCTATCCGATTTTGTCATAAAAGGGTTGCCATTTGTCCCAGAAGGTTTCCAGAGGTCATTTCTTTATTAAACAAGTTAGTTTGGACATTGTTGCAAAATCCATAAGTTTCTGAATCCATTCTCTTTTAATCGGCGTTCTTGGGTTTTTCCAATATGAAGCATATAAAAGTCTCGCTGCAGTTTTAGCATATTGAAAAATGTTCTCTTTGTATCGGGTTAACTTGTTAGAACCATCTTTCTTAATACAAGCTTGTGAAACAACTGAGATCTTTGCAGCAAGGTCTGTTGCATGTTACCTTCTGTAAGGAGTTAAGAACTGTGGCGGTATGAGTTTGGACTTTCTCAGTTGCTGTGCCTACACTCTGGAGCACCACACCAGAGGTCTCAAGAAAGACAATGACCTTCTGGTCTTCTAGAAAGAAGGGATATATTTGTCTTTGGGGGGGGGGGGTTCAACCAATATGGCCTGTCTCTTTGGTGCAGATCACCAATGGTATTATTGAGTGTTTACTGGTTTTTGCTGGCTCAATCCAACCCGCTATCTCCCATTCCTACTTTCTTTAGACATGTCTGTATATTTTCAGAAATGGGTCAGTCATATTCATAAACTGATGAATGGCTTGTGTACTAGCATCTTCTTGCTTTGTGGAGACGTCACTACAAGTAAAACGTCCCCCCCCTCAAAATAGTTTAGTCAATATTGGCAAGAACCCCTTCCCCTCTCCTTTTGTCCCCCTAAGGAGGTGTGGGGTAAGCAGTAAGTTTCTACAATAAAGTTCTAGTTTTGGATTTTCCCCTCACTTATTTCCAACCCCACCCCACGGATTAGTAAAACGTCCCAGGATCTTTGTGTCTTTTGTCTCATTTGCTCTTCTTAACAGTGCCATTCTAAGCAGAGGTGTACCCGTTAACTTCAATGAACGTAGAAGGGTTTAGTTTAGGATGACACTGTAATAGATCAATCCTAAGGAGAGTTGCATCCTTCTAAATCCATTGAAATCAATAGGTTAGAAGGGTGTGCTTAGGGTTCCATTGAAAATCACCCAGCTATTGGGATCATTTGTCCCTATTTTATGCATCTTTTCCTACATTAAAAGGCAACTTGATTTTGGCTAGGCTGTCAAGCACCCTTGTTAATCTTTCTTTTAATAAGTGTTACTGAAACAGCATTCTGGTGCTCCACAGATACATTTGTTGGTAGTAATTAAAATAATAGATTTTACATAAATCTACATTTTCTTCCTTAGGGCTCTTCTACTATCTCTTCTGACTCTCATGTTTGATATCCTTTTTAAATACTCCCTCATTTTTTGTGCTGTTAGTGGTCTCTTATTTTGTCTGGCGGGGTGGGGGGAGGGTAGAAATGGTCGTCCTTATCTATGTACCCTTATCTTATTATAGTGTAGGAAGGGATTAGTCCTTCTCCTTTTCTAATGGCTACTTTACTATTTGTTATAATTTGTTTCCTTGTGCTAAAGTTAGCAAGAGATATTTACTGTGAATAGGCTGAATTCATAATTAACCATATAAAAATATCTCACAGTCGTTATCTATAGGTCTGTCAGTCTGTAAATTCATGCTTAGCAAAAACCATATTCTGTATCTCTGTTGCAATGTAGTTGCTTGCTTATGTACTTCCATTGTTAAATGTTTTCATTTAGGATAACAAAGTCACTCTACTGAAATGGTGAGCCATTATCTTCAGCTGGTGTAGGAACTAATTCTAAAACTGCTGCCTTCAACCCAACAGTTCTGGTGTACTTGACACACAGCCCCTTAACAATGTTTATAATAGAAACAGTATGGTTTGTTTTACTGACTCGCCTTTGAAGTCACTTGGTGATTCAAAATGAGTATGTCTGGCAGAATAAACAGCATTTGCAGGTGGAAAATACCATTTCACACACAGTTGGATGCTATGCAGCATTCTCTTTAAAACTTAATGAGAACATTTTTATCTGTACCACACTTCTACCACATCTTTAAAAAAATTAGGTCAAGTTGTATTTACTAGCTGGAATAAATACATGGCTGTAAAGATGTGTTTCTTAAAAGCTGAGGTGTTGATGTATACAAAAGAGGTTCTAAGGAGCCCATATCCAAGACAGTTTGTGATTTGCTATTATCTTGAAGATTCTTGCATGGGAATTAATATCAACAGCTGTACTACATATAGGCTTATCCAGATATATAGCCCCTTTACAAAAGCTGCGCCCTGACCTGGATAGGCCAGTCTAGTCTGATCTCTCTAGATCTCAGTAGGTAAGCAGGGTCAGCCCTGGTTAGTATTTAGATGGGAGACCACCAAGGAAATCCAGGGTTGCTATGCAGAGGCAGGCAATGGCAAACCACCTCTGGATGTCTCTTGCCTTGAAAATCCTATGGGGTTGTGATAAGGCAGCTGTGACTTGACATCAAAAAAAATCCCTTTTACAAAGGCTAAAGGGGCAGTGCAATTCTAAGAATACATCCTTTACTGGTTCTTGTAGGTTATCCGGGCTGTGTAACCGTGGTCTTGGAATTTTCTTTCCTGACGTTTCGCCAGCAACTGTGGCAGGCATCTTCAGAGTAGTAACACTGAAGGACAGTGACACTGTCCTTCAGTGTTACTACTCTGAAGATGCCTGCCACAGTTGCTGGCGAAACGTCAGGAAAGAAAATTCCAAGACCACGGTTACACAGCCCGGATAACCTACAAGAACCAATGAACTCTGACCGTGAAAGCCTTCGACAATACATCCTTTACTATTAGTATACATCTAGTTGCAAGGTAGACAAACAGAAAATAGTTTCCTGAAATATAATTCAAAAGAACAATCCATACCTGACTGAATACAAATATCCTTCAGGGGTACGGCTTTCAGAAAAAGTCGTCCAGTGGAAAAAACACGAGGGAAGAACTAGCAAGATATATTAGTTTAAGGTTATGTTAACATATCTTCAAGTTATAAGAGACTGGCTTGGAGAATATGAGAAGTCAGAAGTACAGTGATTTTTTCCCCTTTTGCACCACTAGGGCAGTATGGATATTTGTTATAATGCGAGTGGAAAAAATCTTCCAGAGAGTACACAAAGAACAGTGTGGGGGTAGGGAGCTAGTGGAAGATGAGGTCATTAAAAGAATGGAAGAAATGGCTAAAATGTAGCAAAACTGAAAAAGGGTTGATGTTGCATTGTCCAAAGACATAAAGGATAATACAGAAAACAAAATAAATACGGCTATTAAGTAAAGTTTCCAAGAGCAGAGGAAAAAGGAAGACAACAAATTGCCTTTAATAAATATCAAGAAAAAATAATATTTGTATTTGAAGAGCAATGCCAGTGTGTAGAAGCAGGCATTCATTCAGTTAAATTTCAGCAGAATAGTATAAAAGACCCCCTCAAAAACAAATTTATTGTCAATCCATGTTTCCAGCAATTAACATTGGGCCTCACATATTAATCAAATTAAGCTTTAATTGATTCATCCACTAATTGAACTGATTAAAGACATAGTTAAAAGCAATTGCTACTAAATTTTTATCATGGTGGCACTCATTAATATTATTACAATGCAATTGAAAGCAGAGTTACACCCTTCTAAACCCATTGATTTGGGATTGCATTGTTACTGGCTGTAGGTACTTAGATTTGTTTTCTCTTTCTTATCTCCATGGATATAATACATCCAAAGATTTTAGAAAGGATGAAGAAAGCTGCTTCTTTTGACTCCTTTTTAGTTACATGATACAGTTGGTGATTTGGCCTGCAGAAATTTGATCAAACAAGGCACAGTATGTGCTCTTGAATACAGACCACTTTCCAATCTGTATAAACAACAGGAGACGTAGGAAACGCAGCAGTGTTTGTTCAATTGGCTTCACTGCTCTGTCCACAGATATTGATGAGTGTGCTGAAGGAAGGCATTACTGTCGGGAGAATACCATGTGTGTAAACACACCAGGATCATTCATGTGCATCTGCAAAACAGGTTACATCAGGATTGATGACTACTCATGTACAGGTAAGAGTACACCGGCAGTTTGTCAGTAAATAGAGCTGTCTGTAATTTCACTGTTTTGAAAATACTTCTTCACTTAGACATACAATATGCAGTGAAGGAAGCAAGAAAGATACAAGTATTTAGCTTCTTGGGGATACATTGCAAGCAATAAATGTGCTGCATCATTTATGAAGAATAGGAGTCAAAATTAAACTTGCTATGGTAATACATGCTTTTGATCTTGAACTTGAAGTGGATAATTAGAACAAGAAATGTGGCATGTGGGAATACCCTGTTGTATAACTGGTTTATAGCATATACATTCAGACTATATTCAGCTTCTTTCTTGAAGAATAATATGAAAGTATTTCAGACACATTCTTGTTCTGCATTATCATAAACATCCTGTAACTCTGTTCTTCATAAATCTGTGTTGCCTTTATAAAGATTAGTACTGGTGGAAGTAAACACGATAAAAGAATTTTTCATAGAAACACAATATGGAATTACGGAAGGATTTTCTATGGAGGCTGAGCACATTCACAGTCCTTGAAAACACCAGAAAACATAATTATGCAGTACAGACACTAGCCTTTCTTAAAGAAAGAGAGAGACAGAAGTTTGTACATTTGTAGTGGCTAGCCAAGCAAATAATGTAGTGAGGATAGCAGTAAAGAACCCTTCCTTAAGGAATTCACAATAGCTGTGAACATGGGGGCTGACAGGATAAGGCTTTTTGGATGAACTTGGCTAACCCCTCCAAGATTTTTCCATAGATAATCTTTTATTGTTTTATTGCCTATTCCTAATCTTTACTTTCTGTAGAATCTTTATCATTTGTACACAAGGAGTGGTATCTGTCTCCAGTTTTTGACATTAACTACCATATATGTATTTCTCTACTTCAAGGGAAAGCCTGATTTTGAAATTCACAGCAAATTGATGAGTAGGCATGTGGCAAACATACTTTCCCACTTAACCACTGATTGGGTAGGACATAGTGTTTATTCCAGGGCAACCTCACACAACTGTTGGGTTCATAGTAACAATGGGGAAATCACTTGAAAATCCTATCCATACTGAGTCCTAACTTGTGGTCAGAAAGCATATATACATCTGCTACCAAATGCCGGATTCTACATGGGTTGGCAAACAGGAGGATACAAAAATAATTTTAAAGCAGCAGGGTATTCATGTACACAGTAGCAGTATAATTTAGCCTCTGTATTGTAGTATTGTGTCTCCAGCAGACAGAAGTCAATAAGAATATAGAATTGCACTGCCAGATCTGGTCAAGCTCCACCTAGTGTGCCAAAATAGTTAATGAAGGTTCATACACAGGGCACAAAGGTGGAGGCTATTTGTTTATAATCAGCATCAAATAGTCAGAGGCACATTGCTTCTGACCATTTCATTATTGGGACGTGTGCACTGATGACTTAGTTTTATTCTTTTGAAGATGTATGCAAGCCAAGGCCCTTACCATATTTGGTGGATTCCATAAGTTATGTTGTCTAAAGAAATGCTTGCTTTCTTAAACCCTAAAGTTATTGCAGGTCAATTCCATACAGGTAGCTTATTTTGCTTTTATAATAGGTGAGAAATAATAATGATGTCAATTAGATATAGCAAAATAAATCACAATAAATATAGGAAGTAGTGTGTATGTGCACACTGTTTCTTCATACATGAATGATATAGTAATGAGTTCATAGTGTACTGTTCTGTTTGGTTCAGTAATGCAGTAGTTACTTCATACCACAGAATGTGCTATGGACATTATTACAATTATAGAAATTGTGAGTTAGTGTGTGCAAGTTAATTGTAAAAACGTAACCTCTGCTGGCCTTACAAATAGAAATATTGTGAGACTCTGTTAACTGAATTGTACTTCTGTTCTTTTATAATGTTTTTCAGTCTTTCCAGGAGACTATAAAAACGTTGGGTAAAAATGTCAGGCATTATAGCTTGAGTAGGTCACTTAACTACAGTCATTTTTCTACACTTGAGTCTATTATCTTTGGACTACTATAAGTACTAGAAGTTGTTAAGTCAAACGAAAGACGAGTGCCTTAAACTCATTACAGTACTCTGTGGTCTGGACTGTTGTTTTATATAAATGTGTTACAGGAGAGTACTCTGACAATAATGATGTGTACTTCAGAAGCCCATAATCATAAAATGAGCAGCACTGTTAACAGAGCCACTATCCCTGGTTGGAGCTCTCTGGCTTATAGCCTGACTTTACATTTAGCACTTTGGTACAGATACAGGACTACAAGTACATTCTTCTCTTGTCTCAAACCCCATGCCCTTGAAAATACTTGGAAACAAAGGTTCTAATGGCTTTCTAATCACTGCTTCCAAGTATTTTATCTATCACTTGGCATCCTGTACCTTCCTCCGAGGAACTTAGGGCAGCATATGTGATTCTCCTCATCCTTCTCCAGCTCCATTTTATTATCACAACAATCCTCTAAAAGAGTGATTGAGCCCAGTGTCACCCAGTGGTAGACAGGAATTTTTAACCCAGGCTTTCTCTAATCTTCCAGCGCTTTATGCCATACACCACATAGGCTCTGTTATAAAAGGTTCACACTCCAAAAGGTTGCATGCACTCTAGGCTTGACAACAGATGCATGTATTTTCTATTTGGGAATCTGTTATCAAACTACAAAAAGTAAACTGAGATTTGGCCTTAAATTGGGTATAGATGCAGAGAGCATTCTACCCCCAGGAGTCTTGGGTAGAGAAGGACTAAGCAATCTGTCCTCCACTGAATCACTTACTTGGTACCTATCTAGCTCTGCATACCTAGCAGTGCATTCCTGACCTCTGAGGACAAAAGTCCTCAGGAGGTCAGGCAGGGGCCACTTTGGCGTAAGTGGCCCGGCTGTTGGCAGTGGTGCCTCGCTATTTTCAGTGGGGTGAAAAGCCCCATTTTTAAAAAAACAAAAAGCCTCTAAAAGGCTTTTTTCAACATTTCGGCAGCTGGGAAGTGGCTTTGGAGGCGTCCCCGGCTGCTGAAATCTCAGGAATGGGCTGTAAGTGTGCGTACGTGTGGGAGTGTACCAGGCTCATGAGGAGATATAGTGATTATATCTTGTCTATACAATCTGTATCTTTATATTGTAAGCCGCCTTTAGTTCCACAAGAGAGAAAGGCGGCTAATGTTTCAAAAATACATACCCAGTTAACCGGGTTTATAAACTGTCAATAAGCTGAATCCTAGAGACTTCCAGGTTGGAAATGGCCGCCAAACAGTCTAGCCTCGGCTAGCTGCTCGCAACCACATCAGCTAGGAGAGATTTCGGAAGCCTCAGAAGTCTTGGTGGGTTGTAAATACCCTTTACAACCACCCCCCCATTAGATTGGGGTCCGCAGGATCGGGCTCCCGCCTCCAGCGGGTCCTTGCGAAGCTGCTGCTGTGCCAGGATTTCCCGAGCCGGCTGCTTCCACCCCCCACCCCTCCTTCTCCTTCCCCTTCTCCGGAGAGTGGATTTCGAACTGTGCCCTGTGACCCACCTCAAAGAACTACATTTGGTGAGTGGATCAATTTCTACATGAACTAAGATTACAAGATATATACTTAAAAAAGGAAGCTCTGAAGCTAAAGGACAAAGTAAAGGGGGGCTAAAATGGCTGACGCATGAAAACGAAACCAACTTTGGAAGGGGGAAAGAAAAAAAAGTGAGAAGGGGGTGACGGAAGAAATCAGATTAATCAAATAACTGGAGAGACTTACTTGTTTGGCCCGGCAAGAAGAAGAGCAAACATGTTTAAGAACATAGCCGGCATGATTCTGAGGGTCGCAATGGCGGGGCTGGCGCAAAGTTTTTAAAGTGAGTAGAGAACCAGTGCACTGGGCAGAGAGAAGCGGGCCGGGGACGACCTATAGACGGATGCACAAACCGAGCGTCAGGGCAGTGGCTGATTGCTGGTGCGGGAGTGGAGGCTGGGAAGATTTGTTCCTGAGGGGCCGTTTGCGCGGAGTGTGAGGTTGGCGGGCGCAAGAACCGAGCGCCAAGGTGCGGCGGCTGGCGACCGGTGTTAGAGCGGAGACCGGAAGAGTTTTTTGCTGTGAGGCCGTCTGTGCGGAGTTTGCTGTGAGCGGGCGCATGGATCGAGCGTCGGAGTCCCAGTGTTAGTTGGAACCCAATCTGCAGACAGGGGTGACAGAGCCAACCACGAGCTGGAGTGTTTCGGGCGCGCAGAGCGAGCGCCGGTGAGGCCCAACTAACTTTAAACTGGCAAAGTCATTCTGAAGTCATTGCCTGCAAAGGTTTCACTAATAGCATTTCTCCCCTTATAGTGGCACTAACATAACCCTCAACCAAGCTTATTACCAATCTCCCTGTTTTCCTAATTTTTTAGCCTGAATAAAATCTAATTATTGCTAACCAATACTAATATACTTCATGGACACTTACTAATTAATTAATTTGTAACAAACTAATAGATACCTACTCAAGTTTAATTAATGATTTAAAAATTGATTTTGAATTGTTTATTAAATCCGCATTTAAAAGATTAGAATTTCCATATATAGAAACAAAAGTAGACTTCATTCATAGCTGTCTATAGATTTGTAATGAATTTCTAGGGTTTTAATTAAATATTGATAAATTAATTTTAAATACTTGATTTTTACTGCCATATCGTTTGTTTATTTAATAAATTAGCATTGAATAATCTGGGTGCAAAAAAGGTATAGAAATTTATTATTTTGGATTATGAAAAATATCTACAACAATCAAAGAAACGTTTTATTTCATCCAAGATCTTGACATCATCTGAGCAATCACAATATTTAAAAGACAGTCCAAAAGAAATGCCAAAATCAAAGAAGAAAACTAAAAACCAAGAAGAAGAGAAAGAAAAACAGACACAAATGGAAGATCTTAAGGCTTTAATAATACAACTCAGTGAAGAGAACAAAAAGAGACAAGAAGAAACCAAACAAACTGTACAAGAATCTTTGCAGCGTATTGAACAGAAGATTGATGATAATGCTAAAGAAATAAAAATTCTACAGCAAAAACATCAGAAACTGGAGCAGAAGCTCGAACAACAGTCAACAGCAATACGAGCGTATGAGCAAAAACATCTGGAAGCAGAAGAAAAGTTTGATCTTCAAGACATCATTAATTGTGAACACAATTTGAAATTTAGAGGCCTTCCGGAAAGATTCGGCTTAACAAATTTGGGATTAGAACTGCAAGAGTTACTCCAAGAAACCTACAGTTTTTGACAAGAACTTCTTCAAATTGATAAGATATTCAGAATCAACTCAGCATTTTCTTCTAAATACAATACACCTCTCAAATCAGAGGACCAGAGACGAAGTACTCCAAGCGCAAAGAGATAACAGGTTGTCCTACGACGAGAGAGAAATCTTGGTTCTTACCGATTTACCACCAGCGGTAATACAAAAAAGAAAACAATTTGACGAACTCAGAACCATTTTACATAAAAGAAACAAGATTTCGTTGGATTGCTCCATACGCTTTGAACATTTCTCTACTGAAAGGAAGAAGAATAGTTAGAAACAAGGAAGTGGCTGATCAACTCATAGACGAACTTCTACTTGAACATTCATTTCAATCAAGTGGATCCAGAGGAGAATCATACTCAAAAGACAGAACTACCCCAACACAAGAAGCAAAGAAAGATAAATTTCAAAAAGGAAAGAAATTGTGGAAGCGGTGGTTAACTTGGAACAATTAGAACCGGGAACACCAATCACAGAAAGAATTCAAGTTAACAAGATAGTGAAGGCGATCAAAACAGTAGTCTCTCCTGAAACAAGGCAATTGATAGACCAAGCAGAAAGTCAACTTAGCATTCAAACATCAGAAGTACTAACTCAAGAGGAACTTGAAGAGTTCAAGTTATCTGAAGCAGCGGCCACAGATTAGCAATGGAAAACCTTAAAATAACATCAGTGAATGTCAACGGGTTAAACTCTCCATCCAAAAAGAAGAAAATATTTCATAAACTTCTCAAAACTGCCTCAGACATCATTTGTCTTCAAGAGACACAAATCAAACAACCACACAATGGATTTTTAAAATGTAAAAAAGTAGGAACTCTGTATACATCTTCTTCACCAATCAAAAAGTGAGGAGTAGCCATATATATCAAAACTAACAAGCTGTCAGTAATAGACTCAATTGAAGATGATAAAGGCAGATATTTGATCTTACTTGTAAAACACGTTAATGGACAGAAATTCACTGTAGCCAATATTTATGCACCGAATCAAGCCAAAGAAAAGTTCTTCATCACATTTTTTCAAGAACTCAATCATTTTCAACAAGGAGAATTATTAATTGCTGGAGACATGAATGGAGTGATGAATATCAAATTAGACAAATCTGTTCTATACAAAGGAGGAAAATTACCGAAAGTGGTTATTCAATATATGGAAGATTGGAAACTCATAGCCGCCTGGAGATACACACATCGAAAAGAAAAAGACTATACTTACTATTCAAATCGACACAAGACATATTCGAGAATTGATATGATTTGGATTTCTAGCTCCTTACTCAATTGAATAGGAGCAATCAACATTTTGCCTGCAACATACGCGGATCACAATCCTATGGAATTGAGTTTGCTGAGTCCTAGGATTGGACTGAGAAGATGGAGGATGAATGATTATATTTTGCAAAGAAAAGATGTACTGGAGCAATGTGAAAAGGACTTGAAATTCTTTTTTGAGACAAATACGACTTCTGAAATTAAGCACAGAACCATATGGGACACAAGTAAAGCTTACATAAGAGGAAAACTAATTGCAATAACATCTAAATTGAAAAAAAGAGAGAACACACACTAAATGACTTATACCAACAATTACATCAGAAGAGAAAAATCATGTTTCAGGTGACCCACAGACCCTTCAAGAAATTTCTAAGTTAAAATTTAGGATTGCCTCAAAGGAATCTGAAGACTTACAAAAGAAGTTGAGATTCATAAAACAAAAATACTTTGAACAAGCTAATAAACCTGGTAAATTGCTAGCGAATACACTGAAGAGAGAATCTGAAAAAAGAAAAATTGTTGAGGTTCTAAAAAAAATGGCTTATCCAATAAAGAAGAAGACATACAAGAGGTTTTCCGGAATTTTTACTCAGAACTTTATCAAAACACTGACACCAATCAAATTGGTTTAGAAGACTATGTTCAATCTGCACATTTGCAAAAATTCTCTGATGATGAACGAAAAATTTTGAATCAAAAGATTTCAACCCAAGAATTAGTTGATGCTTTTAAAAAACTGAAACTAGATAACGCTCCTGGTCCAGACGGATAGACTGCCATTTATTACAAAACGTTTCAAGATATTTTGATTCCACCTCTTAAAAATGTCCACGATGACATAATCACGGAGGGTCAGATACCAGGTTCTTGGGAAGAAGCACACATCTCCTTAATTCCTAAAGATGAAAAAGAGAAACACTCCCCGAAGGCATATAGACCAATATCTTTGCTCAATGTGAATTATAAAATTTTAACATCCATTTTAACTGAGAGACTTCAAAAATGTGTTCAAAAATAATACATTCTGATCAGACAGGTTTTATCCCGAAAAGGCAACTAAAGAACAATGTAAGAGTGGTACTTGCTGCCATGAATTTCATCAAAATGACCTGGAAAAAGGCTGTTATGTTATTCTTGGATGCAGAGAAGGCATTTGATAACGTGTCGAAATTTCTTAACTGCAGTATTACACTATTTGTACTGTGGGAAAGAATTTATGACGGGGATAAAGGCAATTTATCAAGCACAGAACGCAAGACTATTGATTAATGGAATGTTAACAGATAAATTTGAAATCAAGAAAGGAACAAGACAAGGTTGCCCCCTATCACCTTTGCTGTTTAACTTGGCGATGGAAGTTCTAGCCAATAAAATAAGACTCAGTGGTAAAATTAAAGAACTTAAATATGAAGATCAGGAGTACAAACTCAGGAGTTATGCGGATGATGTAGTACTGATATGCCAAGATCCAACGCAGTCTATGGCTGAAATAAAACAACAAATTGATCAATTCAGCTACTACTTGGGATACAAATTAAATCAACAAAAAACTGATATGATTTCCTTCAATTTGTCAAATAAAGAAAAATCAGAATTATCAGAGATTTTACAATACCCGATTTAAAAAAAAAGTGTTAAGTATTTAGGAATCAAAATCCCAGTTGGCAGTGACTCATTGTTCGATTTAAATTACAAAGAGACTTGGATGAAAATAGAGAAGGACTTGGAACGATGGGACAGACTTCAAATATCTTGGCTAGGCCGAATTTCAACAATTAAAATGAATGTGTTACCAAGAATGAATTTTTTATTTCAGACATTACCAATTGACATCAATAAAGCAACGATAACAAAATGGCAAAGAAGTATCAATAAGTTTGTTTGGAAAGGAAAAAAAATCTAGAGTTAAATTTGTGGTTTTACAAGATGCTAAAGAAAGAGGAGGACTCACTACCGAATTTATTTCTGTACTATCAAGCCGCTGCACTATTGGCCGTGACAGATTGGATAATCCAACCTGAAAGTAGAACATTTAGATTGGATAATTCACAGTGGGTAGCCGTGTTAGTCTGTTTGCAGTAGTCAAAAAGGGCAAGAGTCCAGTAG
This sequence comes from Euleptes europaea, assembly GCF_029931775.1. Lineage (NCBI taxonomy): Eukaryota > Metazoa > Chordata > Lepidosauria > Squamata > Sphaerodactylidae > Euleptes > Euleptes europaea. The sequence goes on along the minus strand of NC_079314.1, from coordinate 66,713,137 downwards.
CACCTTAAAGACTAACAAAAATATTTTCTGGTAGGGTATGAGCTTTCGTGAGCCACAGCTCACTTCTTCAGATACCTTTAGATACTTCTTCAGATGTCTTTAGATTGGAGAAAGCCTCCCTGGAAAAAGGATTCCATTACTGGCTTTGGTCTAAAGACATCAAGAATTTACCAAAGAACGTGTCTCGGGAATCTACTTTTTACTATTTGATTAAAACATGGAATTTATTGAAACCATCTCTTAGCCCGAAAGCTCCTAGACTAAGGTCTCCAACAGAAGCATATATGGACTTTGAGAGTCGGAAACTAATGACTTTTTGAGGTATGGAGACTTAATAAAAAAGAATGGTCTGATCAAATCTCTTGAGGAATTGAAAGAAGAAAATATCAAAATATCATGGCTGGCATATCATCAAGTGGTACATGGGTTAAAATCTGATTATCATCTAGTCGACGATTTGACCAACTTTGAACAAATAATAACGAAATTGCAAGATCACTTATTATCTAAAATCTACAAGATGTTATTAACCATGGAGACGGCGGAGGAACAAGTGAAAACATGTATGGTTAAATGGATGCAAAATTTTGGTGAAATGATTCCAATGGCTGAGTGGGAGAAAATGTGGAAATCTGAAATAAAATTCTCCAGATCGCAGGATGTCCGAGAAAATTGGTACAAGATGTTTTACAGATGGTACTTTGTGCCAAAAGACTTACAAAAGATGTATAAATCTAACCAAGCGAATTGTTGGAAATGCTCAGAGACAGAAGGGACTTTCTTTCATCAATGGTGGACTTGTAAAAAAGCTCAGAGATACTGGAAGCAAATACATAATGAGATCATGACAACACTTCAGACGAATTTTGACTTAAATCCTAAATTTATGCTCTTGTGGATGATCCCAGCTCAGTTACGATCTGTACAAAAAGAATTTTTTCAATATGCGACCACAGCAGCGAGAATTATTTACACAAGATATTGGAAAAACAAAGAGATACCCAGTCTGACAGAATGGATTACAAAAATGATGGAATACACTACTATGGCAAAGCTTACTGATCAGTTACAAGGAAGACCACATGAAGAACATCAACTGAAATGGCAACCCTTCAACAATAAGTATGGTTAAGATTGTTTATATTTAGGTGATTTTATTCTAATTTGGTAATTAACAAGACTTGTGTATATAAGAATCATATATCGAAATACGGTGTAGAATTAAGTGTAGAAATATAATGATAGATGGAAAGTATTTTTTTAATTCAGAAAAAATATAGTGATACAATGACTCATAAATGATAAAGAAAATACTTGATTACAAAAATGAGTAATGACAGGGTCACTGGGCACACACAAAATGTTATCATATCATATTATGTTTCCCTTTTACCTATTATCCCTTTTCTTTTCTGTATATTTGAAAAAAACAATAAAAATTATTTTTTTAAAAACAAGCTGAATCCTAGACTTGTTTCCTGTGAATTGCTTAGAAGCAAATACAAGCCAATTTGAATACATGATTTAAAATTAAAATAACACAAGTCTTGAAATGTTAATTTACTAGAAATCATTAAAAGTTCCTAAACTCAAATGTGAACTCAGCTCTGAACCTTAAGTTATTTTTTCTTATAAACTGTAGCTAACAACAATCTGTTATGGCTGTGAAGAGACTGAATTATAAAAGAAGTTTAAAAGCCCTTATGTTGCAAATTGCTTAATGAGGATCGAGAGCATTTACAAATACAATAGGATCCTTGTTTACAACGTTTACTGAAGAGGAAAGATAATTTCATTTGAGAGTACTCAAATGTCTTTGACCTTATGTCTTGTAGAGTGCACTGAAGTGACATTTGCAAAAATGTTACTTACAAAAGTCTCTCCCCCCCCCCAGTTTCAGACTATTAAAGTGAATGATAGCAAGCTAGAAACACAGTTCTTCATAGCTGACGACAATGGCACAGGCAAAACCAGATCCTGTTCTTGCTGCTATGCTGCATGGCTATAAAAAGCAGCAAGGACATCTTGTACATATAAGTGCCATTAAATCTTCTGGAAATGGACATGGAAACCAGGAAGCATGGTTTTGTTTCATACTTCCATTTTAAAATGAAACTCAAAGCTTTATTTTAAAAAAAATCAATGCTTTCTAATTTCGTTTTCCTTCTCAACTTCAAATCCAGCTGAGAGCAGCTGTTTACCCAGCTCTCCAGTTATAACAGGACTTGTTTCTTTCTTTGTCTTGCTAACGCACCTGCTCTCTTTTGCCCCTTTACCTATTAATCAACCTGTTCTGAAGCCCAGATGCTGTCTTGCTCATTGCCATAGCAAGTTGTAATGCAAGCTTAGGTCTCTAAGAATTTCTATCCAGCACTTGCCAAATGAAGGAGCCACCTTATAAATCTAACCACGATAGTGAAAGTCTGAGAGCCATAGAAACCAGTGTTCTCTCAGTGAGTTAAGAAGAGGGAGCAACAGTCTCACATGAACAAGGACCATAGCAACAGTTTTAACAAATGCAAAGATACATTTATAAGACATGAATGAAAAATTGTTTTCACAAATACATGTTGAATTAATTCAAATCTGATATTCATGATACTGTCACTGTTGTTCAGGAGGAAGGTAAGATTTCTCATTTTTTACATTTCCCTAGGCTTTTCTTTTTATATTGATGATGCCTTTAAGAACAACAAAAGGTTCACTACTGAACAGATAATTGATGCTAGTGATGTTCTTGGATGAGTAACTTCAATACACAGTCAGCATTGTTATAGCCAATTTGTTTTACAAGACAGGTCCTTGGTGGAGGCTGCTGCTACACTGTCCTTAGTTCCAGGGTTGAGGAACTGGTTATAAAGTCTGTCTTCATTTGTTGAATGTGATTTTTTTTGTCTTGAGGTTGTTAAGGTATCCCTTCAAATTGTATCAAATATAAGATAAAATGCAATACCCAGATAATTTTAAACAATATAACATTTAATTAATCCATCCTTAAGTGAGACATATGCTGATGACTATTTTAAATGCCAGCAAAGGTCAGTAGTTGCCTGGCAATTTAGCTGAATTTCTGGCAAATGTCTTATCCGACACTTCATATGCTAAAATGCCAGCTACTTCACATCCCAATTCATAATCTTTTCAGCAGTTAGATTTTGATTTCATGTTAATCATAGAAAAATAGAAGACATATTCAAGTAATCCTGTTTCTTACTTAAAGCACATATTTGCTAACTATTTCTATAAATGAATTCTATCTGTGTATACACTCAAGAAACATAAATCTCAGTTAGCAACATATATTTAGGGTACAGAGTGCTCTGAAATACCCTAAAGCACTTAGCTTAAGTCAGTTATTAGATGCTTCTTCATACATTGTTTGGAATCTTACAATAAAACTAAATGATCATTAAAACAGTAAATAGTAATCAGTAAAATTATTTAATTATCAATTAAATAATAAAACCAGTACCTTCAAAACAATATAATACTAAATGTAAGTCTGGTACATCTTCCCTTTGTAAATAGGAGGATGGGTTCAAAAGAAATACATATGGTAGGGTTACCAACAACATGGGGATAAAAAGTACTGTACCTTTAATGAAGATGTATTGAGTGGAAATGGGCAGTTGAAGCTATTCATAGCATGGAAATAAACAACTTCACCTGTTAAAAAACATCCCATTGAGTCTCTATTAAAGGAACAGGAATTTGGCAATCCTAGCATACTGTTACATGCTAAAGTCAAAAGCAAGCACCATACGTATAAAATAGTAGCATTTAACATAAGTGCGCACCTGCAGCTGCCCTCAGAATGTAACTATGGATGCTACCAAATTCCACTCCAGCCTGGCTGTTATGCACTCTAGGATGACCCTGGAGGTCACTTAGGTATGTGCAGTGGACATTTCTGATGTGAGAGGGCAGTAAGAACCTCTGCTGCACTGGACACTTGAACCATGGAAGGTGATGTCCTAATGTACCCCGGAGACACTTGGGTTGTGGCTTAGTCACAGAACAACTATTTTGCAGTCATTCAGTTAAAAGATAAATTAGTTGGTGATGTGAAACACCTGAGACATTGGAAAGCTACTGTCAGTCAAAGTGGATAATACTGACCTTGACAGACCATAGGTCCAAGGTCATATAGTCAGCTATATATCAGAGGGTAGCATTTGATCTCATGACTCACTAGTCTAATCTGCTACTCCAACCACTATTCCACATGGACTTTTATAGCATTTGCTTCTGAGATGCGTGATAGTAGTTACTTGTGACCCATATCATCCTGACCTGGATAGCCCAGGCTAGCCTGATCTCATCAGATCTCGGAAGCTAAACAAGGTCAGCCCAGATCATTATTTGGATACCACCAAGGAATACCAAGGTCTCTAAGTAGATGCAGACAAGGGCAAACCACATCTGAATGTCTCTTTGCCTTGAAAACCCTCCGGGGTCACCATAAATTAATTCTGATTTGATGGCAAAAAAAGAAGCCTGTATCAAGGGTTGATTGATGTGGGAGTATTTTAACACAATGTATCCCTGTATCCTTCTTTTTAACCAGTTTTTGTAAAGCTGCAGTGATTAAGCTGCAGAGAGCCAGCGTGGTGTAGTGGTTAAGAGCAGTGGTTTGGAGCGGTTCTAGAGAACCAGGTTTGATTCCCCACTCCTCCACATGAGCGTCGGAGGCTAATCTGGTGAACTGGATTTGTTTCCCTGCTCCTACATATGAAGCCAGCTGGGTGACCTTGGGCTTTTCACAACTCTCTCAACCCCACCTACCTCACAGGGTGTCTCTTGTGGGGAGGGGAAGGGAAGGTGATTGTAAGCTGGTTTGAGTCTCCCTTAAGTGGTAGAGAAAGTCGGCATATAAAAACCAACTCTTCTTCTTCTTAATACCTAATTACAATGTATGGGCTATGATAATTTCTTTTTTTACACAGAATGACACAGAACAGCATAAATCCATATAAAACTGCCCAAAGTCAATAGTGTTATGGTATGAAAAGAATATGAAATGATAAACAAGAATTAGTGTGACTTCAACTGAGAGAAGTATTTAGACAGGTCATAATAGACTCTTCTGATAAATGAACATTTCAACCGAATGCTTTGATCCTTTCCCTTCCCATGTGAATCCTTTTCTGTTGTATTCATAACCCCAATGACATTTCAATTGAAAATAAATTACCACTAATTAGCTTATAAACCGATGTTAAAATGATAGGAAGTGCTTTGCTAAAAAGACAGCTGAAAGCTGAATTTACACAGCTTTCATCAATATTTGTCTTTGGCTAGTGGGACTTAAGGAAATCAGTGTCTGCATAAGAATATAACATGCACATTGAGGTGAGGATTGTACTGACAAGATAAGAAGCTTAGAATCTCATAAAGTGATCACTGGAGAAAATATATTGTCAGTAACGGTAATTACTGCAGGTAATTGTGTGATTTGCTCTGTTACGACCACTGAACAAGGGACCTACCAGCTGCAACATGCTCTTATCTCTGATTTTGAGGGATGGAAAAAAAATCACCTGTCTTACATTATTAGCATTTAAAATTGTATAGATAGGTAGATTTTTAGTTAATTGGTTTGATTTCTTTGGGAAATGACTTTCCTCTACTCTTTATGTATTTCCCAGTGCTTGATAAATTGTAACAAATCCATTATTTGTTAAAAAAATAATTAATTTGGCCTTGAATTTTATGGTTGTCAGGCAAAAGCAGGGTATAAATATTTTAATTAATAAATAATTTTGTTGAATTGTCATTATAAATCATAATGATTGAAGTCCTATCATTGAGAACACCAGTGCTGATAAAAATTGCCTTCAGCCAGCATCCAGCCATTGTAAACAGGGTTTACAAGTACAGCTACAAACTGGCTGCTGTACTAGCCCAGCCCATGTTGGAGGAGGCCATCCCAAGGTGAATGGGATATCTGTGTACTACACTAGAGGTCTTGGACTCATAATATCACATGGGGTTGATGAGATTGGAACAGCAAAGGGATCAATAGACTGGTATATACAAATCACTCTGATGAATTTAGCAGTATACAGCTGCCTCTTTTGAAAGGACTTCTGCTTGTTCCCCTGGGACGATCCTCTGTGCAGAGGAAACAGGAGCAGCATGCAGAATGAGAACTTCTGTATATTTTGGTAGGTCGCAGGAGGTCCTAGTTTTGTTGGGCCATTTCAGGCACAATCTGCATGACATAGATTTGGAACCATGGTATACACAGCAGCCAAGGGCTGTTATCAAGGCACTCATGTACGGTTGCTGCTATGTAAGCACATTTAGCTTGACCATGCAAGGAACCTCCATTCTGTGTCCTCCACATTCATTTTGCCAGGATGGGACCATGACCTTCCTTTGTTATCACTGGAATATTTACATGAAATGTATAGATTCAAATACAGTGTGAATTTAATGAACGATCATCAACATATTTTTAAATTCTAACTTGGCTTTTTATTATCTTGTGCAAGGATTTTTTAAATTAATTTGATGCAGAGATATTTCATATCTTTAGATGATTTATTCCTAGTAATTAGTCTTTTTAATTACATGTTTTACTTACATTTCTGTAACTGCCCAAACACTTCCCAAGTATCCAAATGAATGTACAATTCACAAAACTGCATCTGCAGTTAATAGGTTCCTCAGACAAATTTTAGCTCATTTGACCTGGTAGTGAGCAACTGGTACACCATGTAGTTATGCAGAGGTTTTTTTCTTGGATCCAAGTTCTTCCATTTAATTGATGGCTTGATTGAGCTGCAGGTTCTGTGACTATCTTCTGCACCAACAGATTCTGCAAAGATCTGTTGTGTCCCCATGGGCAAAGCAGCCCCGCCAGGAAAGGAAGGAAATAAATACACAGACAATTGTTTATTGGGAAAACACAGGCTACAGCTTTATTGGTTACAACAGATGGAGCATTGGCGAGGCATAGGGAGAAATGGATCCAGGCATTGAATGACCACCCTGTCATCCGATAGATAGACAGATCGATAGACCGACCCCAACTCGACTGTTGGGGTAGCAACCGGAATGGCGTATAGATGGCTCCACTAAGACATAAATCTCTGAGTGAAGCCTACGCCACATGGGAGTGGAGCTATGAACAGCCCCTGAACTGGGCATCGATGATGTACTCCATCCCAAGATGCCTTATTGGGGTCCCCAAACAGGGGAAGTCAGGCATACAGGCACATCTTCTCCAAATTGGATCCATCCCAATGCCAAAAACTGCCTAAGCTGTGGTGAAAAGAAACAAAAAACAAACCATAAAACATAGGGAGGGTGGGATTCACTGTTGCTAGGGGAAGAACAGGGCCAGTGGCCGGGCAGCGCCTCCTTAAGTAGGCAAAAGGGGTGGGGCGATGCAGGGAGCACCAGCGTCATCACCTGCCGACTCTCCACCCACCCCCAGAGCAACATAGGCTGCAAGGTAGTAAGGGGCTGGGAGCCACCTCCCAGCTGGCCACAACAGGCAGCCATGGTGAGTCGCGGCTGTGTGCTTTCTTCCAGACAGTAGAGCTGGTGAAATGTGTGTATGCATCAGGCAAATATCAATGTCTGTTTAATAGCCCTAATCCCCACTTTAGCAGCTGCTGCTGAATATTAATCCAAATTGGGTATTTACGTTGTAGGATTACATATATTGTGAATATCTGTAGAGAAAGCTACCTACATATCAAAATATTGTGCAAGTATGGGGTTCAGAAACCAAGTGACTATCCTCAAGGTATCAGCTGTTATCCATGACCCACCTAGTTGACCATGTCCTAGACTGGTGAAAGGCCTACAAAAGTTAATGGGAACTTGTCAAGTACTGTGCAAATAGTGGCCAGAGCATATGAACAAGCAGAAAGCAAAGTTACTTTTATAGTGTTATGTGAATTTTCCTTTTAGGTGTGCTAAAGCTGGGGTAAGAACTGATTTAGGATTTAGGATTTCTGCTTGGCTGAGGTAATTGAAGTGATTTGAACATGTAACACATTAATCAGTAATATCAAAGGACTGAATGTTGAAGGAGCAGGAGGCTAAAGTGTTGACTGGACTGTGTATTCTATTATGCTAGCTCAGACATGAATTGTGAATGCTTCATTATCATTAGTATTGACAAAAGAAGTCAAGAAGTGTCAGTTGATTTTAAGTATTTCTGACAGCATACATTCAAATATGATAGGCTTTATCAAAATGTCAGAAGAAAACATCAGAAGCTTATTGTTTTGACAGATTAGCTGTGTTTTTGACTGAAATTTAAATACTTTATGGACAAATACAGTTTGTATTTGTCCATAAAGTATTTAATTTTCAATTAAAAACTCAGTGAATCGGAGAAATAACAAGAGGTGGTGTTCTTTTCTAACCTAAGCCCCGTCAAGTCCAATTCTGTTTTAATTAAATATGATCCATATGATCCATCACAGTCACTGTGATGCTCCCCTTATTATTAGATATATTCCTTTAGTGGTCATATGCCCATATGATCACTAATGAAATATATCTAATATTATGGGGAATATCACAGTTTTTTTCAATTAATAGGATGTGAAGCATATAATTAGCTCACTTTAAATACCTATGAGAATAATCCTAAAGAGGTCTACTTAGAATCTTGCTCAGATTTATTCAGTGGGGCTTACTCCAAGGAAAGTGTTCATAGGTTTTAACTGCAAGTTGCCAGCACCATCTATGTGGTCTTCGTGCTTGTGAAGGAAAGAATTGATCTTGTCCCATACTTTAATTTGTAGCCTTGTATCTTTATATATTTTGTTCTCCCATGCCTCTTCAATGTGTATTTCCGCACTATGTTTTAACATGGAAACTCAAGCATTGTGAGAACTATGAGCCTAAAAAAAAGAAGGGATGAGAAGGAAGAGGAAAAGTGATTCTGAGGTCAGTACTTACATTTTGTTTCCTTAAATGGCTGACTTCTCTATGTGAATGCTGAACACGTCTTAAGATATTTTTCAAATTCTACCCCTGCTTGTATACCACTGTAATGAGCAGAGGTTATAAAGGATCAGTATTAACTATGGAAGATCATTAATATATATTTTTCACATACATTGTTGAATATTGCTCCGTTGTGTTTCACAATGAAGCCAAGTGAATATAAGAGGTGTCAAAGTTGAAGTTAAAAGAAATAAATATAAATTACCAGTTCAAAGTTACATAAAACTGCCAGACATTTTTGTTAGCCTTTAAGGTGCTTCTGGACTCTTGCTCTTGCATAATTTCCATACTGAATTGGAAGATGGATTGAAGGCAGTGCTTCTTTCATAAATGTGTTAAAATGTAACGTATTATTTTGAGGAATACAATATTTATCATGAGTCCATAAAATGAAACCTTAAACTACATACTCAATATCTCCCGTTGCCTTCCATGGGGTCAAGATCTCATTTATAATCCCCATAAAGAGGGTATTCTAACTTCTTGTATTGTAAAGCCATTACTCTGGGAATGAGAACATAATCAACATGATTACACATTTAAGGACTCCCAAAGCTATTATGAATACAACCCATTTTGGTTCCTATTTCATAGTGAAATTGCATTGAGAAAGATTTAATGACCCTTATTTAGTTAGTCTAGAACTTGCTTAGTCTTAAAGAACATTAAGCATATGTAAATTCAGGTTAATAAATCATTACAAATGCCTTGCGGTTTTATTTTTGAAAAGTTGTTATAAAAACAATTTTTTACCACTGAAAGTAGTATTGTCTTGATGGAGTAAATTTAATGGACACTAATTTCTGTAAAAGGTTTTAATGCCTAAAATGCTGATAGCCAATTTTATTCTACTCACATTTCTGATTTATGCAGTTTCCAAACATCTATGAAGTACAAAACTACAGTGCAAGAAATTTGTAAAACCAAGTTAATTCTAGCTTTATTTTTGTGTGTGTGTAAAGTCTCAAGAGAATTATAGCGACCCCATAGGGTTTTTAAGGCAAGTGATTAAGCAGAGGTGGTCTTCTGCATAGTTGTCCTTGGTGATCTCCCATACAAGTGTCAACCCTGCTTAGCTTCTGAGATCTGATGAGATTGGGCTATACTATACTACTCCACATCTGTACATGATTAACTATCTAAGCCACATAATTTTCTCTCTGCTGCATGGGATAAGAAATGGAATAAGAAAATAATCATTGGAGGAGATAGGGCTGTCAATTCGGTTCGTCCCGAACCGAAAAACAGCCGAATTTTCCCTGATTCGGTGGTTTTTAGTTCAGGATGAACCAAACTCAAAAAAAGGCGGGAAACGGGGGAGCCGAATTCGCCGACTTCAGGGTGTTTGGCGAATAAATTCGGCAGATTCGGGGTTTGCCCCCCACGCCTTCAGGGAAGGCAGGCACGCAGGGGGCCCTTTAAACAGATCTGCGCCTTCCAGCTGGAAGCCGCAGATCTGTTCCCCCCCGTGCGCCTTTAGGGGGCTTGCAGCTGGGAGGCGCAGATCTCTTTAAAGAGCCCCCCGCGCGCCTTCATGGAAGCCCCGTGAATATTGATGTATAGATATGTTCTTGAGAAAATAAAAATGAGTGATAGCACTGTTTCTTCAGAAGGAAGTCTTGCCAAATGATGCCAGTGTTGTAGCAAGAAACTTTCCTTTCTCCCTTAGAAGCTCCTTGATTCATAAACCTTGAGCAGCATAATTCTAAATCTATTGTCTAAGGGATATCAGGACTAAGATAAATGTTGCCACTTCCATTGTAACCTTAGGATTGCTGTCACTTAATAAATACGGTATTAACTCAGACACAGAGGTACTTACTGTAGCTACTCTATGACTGCACTTAAATGCACTTGGTGTTTAGTTTATTTGCCTTTAAATAAAATTAGCGACCAGGTTCAAGGAATCTGTATACAGATGCTTGTGGTAGAACTGGGTTTGTTCATCAAACCCCAACAATAAATTATTTGAACGTAGAAATTTTGTATGCATTTAGTTCCTACTTTCCAATAACAACATCTTTTAAACTTTTCATTTGAATGTTAATGTTAGGAATGTTAATGTTAGAAACTTATCAGGAGCATTAATGGGTCAAAAGCACCTTGAGTTTCAGTGAGAAAGGTGTGCTACGTAAACAAAGGAAATAAATACATTTCAATAGACAGCCATTATGATCACTTAGAAATATGCACCTGTCAAATCATATCCTGTTGTGCAAGCCAATTTGTTATAGTACAGTTCTGACCCCAAGTGTTCAACTTCTATTTGGATTTCCCTGACTTCTGTAACTGTTGCCTGTATAAAGGCAAGAGGTTGCTTGGAATGGAAACAGAGAAGCAAGCCAATAAGTAAGCCTTGTGTTCACCTAAGGTCTTAAGACCCAAAGCTTAGCAAAAATTCTCCTGAGTCTTCCAGGTGGGGCCACAATACCCACTTGAGCAACAGAGCATGTTGGAAGATGGCTGGTCATTAAGGTTGCCAGTCCCCCAGCCATCGGCAGGGATGGGAGTTGGGGTGGATCTTACCAGGCTTAAAATGAGGCCTAGGTCTCAATGTCTCCTGTGTGAGGAAGTCACTTCCAGAAGCAACACCATCATGTAGACGATGCTCTGGTATTTGTGCAAACACTCTATGGTAGAAGCTGTTTTTACCATAGAGCTTTGCCCAGATACCACAGCATCTCTCCTGTCGTTGCCTGTGAGAAGTGACCTCATCATGCAGGAGACATCAAGGCCTAGGCCTAATTTTAAGCCTGGTAAGACCCCCACCAGCCAGCTGGACAGAAGGGGTCAAAGTGGGGCATCCCCCAGCGCGGGTCTGGCAGCCTTACTGGTGACTCATGGCAGAGCCTGGGAAAACTTTTATATTAGTTATGAATTGTTGGGCTGGCATAGTTGTTTGCTTTGTTTGCCTTCCATATGATGGCACCTTTTTCTAGGTGTGGCTTTTGGGGGGGAAGCAGTTTGGATGAATTTAGCCATTTGGTTTCTTTATTTGCATGTTCTTTGTACAAATTTTGGTGGATAAACCAGTTAATAGGGAGTATGGACAGGTGCCTGGAAGAGTCATTGTTTGACAGCAGAACACTCTCAATTCTAGGATCAATTGAGTAAGATCAATGAGTACCATAATGGTGCAACACAAGCAACATAGTTTGCAGGTGGCTAAAATACCTAACACATACTGCACTTGTGTTTCACTTTAAAACTTGTACTTTACAAATAAATTGTTAAATGCCAATAAAGGCTTGTGTTGTGTTAAATAAATTAAATTGTACTTGAAATTTATTTTTTGTTATTTTATTGTTATGTTTACTTTATCCCTAATATTGGTATTAGTATAAGACAGTTTTAGGGTATTCATAGTTTTATAGTATTCAAATTGGGTTATACTGTCTAATTGAATTGTTTTCTATATTTTGTAATCTGCCTTGAGTTTCAGTAAGAAAGGTCAGCTATCAATCAATCAATCAATAAAATTTACAGCCCCTATAAATGTAACTCACATAGCAAGCAGATATAAAGTGGAACAGTTTAGGATTATGATTTCAAAATGTTTTCTCAATGCAGGGTGAGCGCCTAGACACCTGCAATAAAGTGTCACAACATATTAGAATTTGATTGAAGGTTTGCCAAAGCAGGAACCTTTCAATCACACAAGGGGAAGAGGGAGGGAAGCATGCAAGCATGGTAAACAAACTGTGTTAATGTTGTCATGAACAAACAGATTTGTTGTGGTGTCAGAATACATCTATTGCTATTACATGGAGTTTAGATAACAGAGTCAGAATTCCATCTGATAAACTCAATAGTAAAGCTCCTTGTTCCTCATTTAAATATAATATTATCTTTTTGTGTAGCAGAGATTTAAATGTTGAACTTTCTCCTTGGTGGCTTGCTCTTTGGTGAATGCTTTTTTATCCTGAGCTAGCAATCACTTAAATGTAACTCTTTCAGAAAGTCATAAATTGAACTTATTTTGGTAATTCAACTTTCAGTCTGGTAAATGCTACTGGCCATGATAGAAATAAAACAATTGTGTCTGACTGTCTAATCATCTTAAAATGTTTTTTTTTTATTGTTGTACAAATTTCTTCACTGCAGTTTAGTAAAAAGTGCTGTGCAAAAACAAATAATAAACCCTTTTATTTTTCCCCTTTGTGGCATTAATTATATTGAAGTGTTTGCTTCAGTAGTGATATGTATTGAAGTTAAATTCATTTTTGACAGCCATATACATAATCTAGGAAATCTCAAGGCTGTGAATTGCTAATTATTATATATATATTTTGTTTTTGCAGAATATAAACTAAATATCCTATAGGCTCAGTTCTCAAAATTTACACTAGTCCCTAAATTTGCATGCAATTAATATTCTGACATCAGAGTAATGTCATTGGGACTATACAATCTAGTCTAGCCTGTGTTTATGTAAGAATTCCCTGAGATTCTAGAAGAATTTCTGTTGCCTAGAGTTTTTAGTGTGGTTGACTCCTAGAACAAGAGGGTTGCACCAGTTACCAAGATTGAAGTAGACAAACACAAGTGCTGATAGTGCAGCAGGGAAGTGAAAATTTAATACTGGAGTATTTTAAAAGTCCCTATGTGTTTTGTTGTAGCTTGGTAGGGAATCTGAAATATAATGTAATAGAAACATAAATAAAATAATATGAAAACAGTTAAATATAAGATATTAAACCACAGAAGAAACCTGAATGAATGAGCACAAATGAGAATGTTACATAAACAGAGAAATCTCACTTTGGTTTTAAAAGTATATTCTATCATTTTAATTTTGAACTCATATGTTGTGAATTTGGAGATTCATAACTGGTTCACAGTATTGTGGTTTGACTATTCAGTTAGATTTTTCTGATAACCTTTCACCCAGTTGCCCCAACTGGTGTCTAAATTAATGACTTGTGCCCCAATTGATATCTAAATTAATGACTGGCTATTATCTCACTAATTTTATCATCTTTCTTGTAGCACTGTTGCTCTTGACCAAAGTACTGAAAGTATAGTCTAATTTCAGCTAAAGTTCTATAAAAAACCCTCAACAAGGCTATTTCCAAAATGGTGACCAAAAATCACCTTCTGTCACTTGAGATTATTTTCTTTGACCAGCAAGAGTCAAGTAGTGGCATTCTACTTCCTCCTCAAATAGACAAATAGATTAACATAACACCTATAACAGTGGATAGTGAAGTTGGCTCAATAACTCTGCAGTTCTGATGGGCCATCAGTAAAGATTGTCAACTCATACCTGGCAATGTTAACTAGCAACAAATGTCCTGTTCCTCATATAAGTGTACATTTGCATGGGGGAGGGGGATAAACATAGTTCTTCCTCAGAGTTGTAGTAACCCAGCAGTATGCAAGACTCTACAGCCGCCAGATCATTGAAAAGGGTACGTGGTGCTGAATCTGCTGACTACTGCGAAGACTGCATTTGACCACAATTCTAACTCAGTTTGATAATGGCCAGTTCTAACTTTGTTTTTTAACCTAAGATTATATGTGCTTTAAAATTGTCAAGGTATTAAAGTTGGCTTTGTCTAAGTATAGTATTGTTCTCTAGAGAGTAAAGAAATGGCATCTATAAGACATTTGGGTGTTTTCCTTATCAGTATATTGTATAGCATCCCATAATTATTTTCATGTTGCATTACACGAGGTGAGAAAAAAAATTCAAACTACATTTCAATGCCATTAAGATAATAAGACAAAGCAGCCAAGCCTGTCTATTTAATTCCACAGCACAGCTGACATGTGGCCCTAATTTGCAAAGTTGTGACTTCTTTTTCTTTCCTAATAGCTTGATCCAGTGTAAATGATTCTTTTTGCTACATGGAGCTAGCTTGTGGAATTCACTGTTGTTGGTGGTCACAAAGTCATATGCAGTAACAAGCTTATTACAATGGTTAAATAATTTCATGAGTAATAATATAGTTATCCATGCTGAGGTGGGAGTAATTAAATCTCATGCTTCAGGAATCAAAAGCAGCAGGTCCTCAGCACATTTTGCTGAAGACTTAAATGTTCTGACCACAGTGCTACAATTTGTTAATGGAACTGGAGGAAGACAGAGGTCACTTATAGAGGTCACATACTGGTTCACATACAGCGATCACATACTGGCTCAGGTTTCACATCATAATTCCAGCCCAGTCTGCAGATTTGGGAACCCACAAAGAATTCTCCCTGTGTTTATTTGTTCTGCTCAAAGTGTTCCGTGACATTCAAATTGTGAAACTGCTGTTAGCCCTTAGTAGGGCTTTCTCTAAATTATTGTTTGCAAACTCTGTTCAAACCATGGTCTCAGTTCATTATTTGAGGAATCATCAGAATTGCAGAGTGGAGCACAAACAGAAATAGGTGGCCTTTCCATAGAGAATATGTAGGTATGTTACAAAAATTGAAACTAATCTAAACCAGTTATTTTCACATTTATGTCCTTCAGCAATTAATCCTTGCATATCTATCTACCATGGCACCTTCATATATTTAAGAGAAATTTGGGGCATGATCTAAATTACTCACAATAATTTCTTATGAAATATTTGTTATTTGGCCTGCAAGAATTTCAGAGTACATGATAGAACATACCCAGCATTCTCCTGCGGTTGCACACTGCAAGAGTAACTATGGTAGTAAGATAGTTATTTTTGATAAAGCCCTGATAGGCTTCTGAGAAACCCCAGGTTTTCTTGGAACACAGTTTGCAAATTATTGATCAAAAGGGGCATACAAAGACATGATCTGTCTCAGTCATTTTATTTCTGAAAATGGTGTCTTGCTAAACTCCAAGGCAGTAATCTGGTGATCAATCAGATTTGCAGCTCTAGTTTAACTAGCGCTGCTTGAAATAATCGCTGTATGGAAATTACTGTTTTACTTTAATAAATGCAGAAAAGGAAAGAATAAACTTCAAATAAACTGTGAAATGTCCCAGAAAGAATTAACATCTGAGTCATTGCTAAAATTCAGAAGCTTGGTTTCAGCTTCCAGAAATACACCAATATGGACATAGCAATCAGCAGTCACAGCTATAAGCAAAGTCTGCATAGAATTCTGGGATGTGTGTGTGTGAAAAAAATTATGATGAATATTTGCTTGCATATGTGATCTATGCTGTCTATCTTTAAGCAATGAACACTGTGTGAAATATCTTAATCCAGATACTGAACCAGTATTGGAGACCTGGTTAATCCAAAATAGGGCTGTTGAAAATAAATTTGGTAAAATTCAGATTCGGCAAAATTCGACCCATTTTGATTCGGGAAATGCTGAAGTCCGAATTCCCCCGATTCGGATCTGTGCAATTCGGCGCAAGATTCGGAGTTCGGGAGAAAATTCAGCAGTTTAAAGCCATTAAAAACACATTCTCACCTTTCCGCAGCTCCGGGGGGGGCACGTTTGGAGGTAGAGGTCCAAAACTTTCATTGTAGCTTGAGGGGACCCTTCTTGCAAGAACCCCCAAGTTTGGTGATGATTGGGGCAGGGGGTCCCGAGTTATGGGGCCCGGAAGGGGTCCCCCAATTTGCCCATTGCAATAAAGCCATCACAAACACATTTGCGGCTTTCCGCGGCTCCGGAAGGGCCTTTTTGGAGGTAGAGGCCCCACATTTCAGCGTAGCTTGAGGGGACCCTTCTTGCAAGAACCCCCAAGTTTGGTGACGATTGGGGCAGGGGGTCCCGAGTTATGGGGCCCGGAAGGGGTCCCCTCTCCGCCCTTTGGAATGAATAGAAATAAATAGACCATTTGGACTCGAAGTTTGCAAAACCATGCAAAGCAACACGTGACGCGACCTTGGGAGTTTGCAAACTATGGAAAGGGACAGAGGCGCGCTAGCTATGCATAAGGAGCAGGTGGGGGTGGAATTTCCCCTTTTGCATCAGACTCGGGAGTCGGGAGTCTCGGGACCAGGCAAATGCATTGTTTAAGTCACAATTTGAAAACCAGTTCTGAGCGAGCATCAAAATAGACCTAACCGATCTTATGAATGAGGGAAAACCTGAGGACACACAACTGAAGCCCCCCCTCAAACTAGGGAGAGAGAGACGCGAACGGGCACGCACACTCCCAGGCAGAACGGGCGAAACCCCCCTCAAACCAGTATGGCTCGGCCCCAAACGGGGAAAAAACCAAGGAGGAGGAGGCGTGGGTGCTGAGCGGCGCCGGGGAGAGACTCACGCAAGCCGCACCGTCGCACTTAACCCCAGGCTAGGGGCAAAAAACAAAAGCAGAGCACAGCACACACTCCCACAGAGGCGAGCGGGCACACACCCTCTGCAGAACGGGTGAAGCCCCCCCTCAAACCAGTACGGCTTGGCTCAACCCCAAATGGGAAAAAAACCAAGGAGGAGGAGGCGCGGCCCAGGTGCCGAGCAGAGAGAGACTCGCTAGCCGCCGCACAGACTCAACTTTAAACTTTAGAACTTTAAAAGCAGAACACACACTCCCGCAGAGGCGAGCGGGCACATCCCCCTCAGCAGAATGGGCGAAAGTACCCTTTGGCTTCCCCCCCACCCACAGAAACTGCTCCCCCACACTCACACAGACTCTGCTCCCCCCCACACACACACAGGAGAAAAGGTATAGAGAAAAAACCCCAAAATCAAACTGTGGATGTCTTCCAGCAGGAGCACTGAGTAAATCCAATCCTATTCCGGTAAACACCAGCAGCTCGGCCCAGTCAGGAATCGGATCTCTCAGCAGCACCCCCACCAAATTGGAAGGCAATGAATACAGTCAGGACGAGAGGGGAGGGACGGGAGTTTTTAGACTCTTCTCCTGGCCATTTCAAAAGTGAGAATCCCTGCTGTTATTGGCCAAGAGAAGACCCAGCTTGGCCACCATTGGCCACGGGAGAATGCTGCTTACTAACTGACAATTATGCAGCTGATTCTGAGCCTCCAAATTTGCCAAATTTATTCGGCGCGCCCCAAACTCGCCGAATTTGGCTCGTCGTTTTCCTGCCTTTTTTGAATTCGGTTCCATCCGAACTGAAAACTGCCGAATCGGGGGAAATTGGCTGTTTTTTGGTTCGGGATGAACTGAATCGACAACCCTAATCCAAAATACTGATAATTTTGCCCTCTCTGAAAGCCAGATATGAAAAATACAATTTTTTTCCCTGGTACACATCCCTACTTTACATTCTTTCATACTGCCGGCAAAAGTTAAGATTGTAGGTGTACATTACATTGACATCTGTAACAAAACTCCAGTTTATTTGAAGGTTTCAGGTTACCTCTTCTAAGTTCAGTGAACAGAAGGAAAGATTATAGCACATTTCACAGAGCTTTCCTCTGTTTCAATACACAGGGAGTGAGAAAATATCAGTTTTGCTTCTTGTTTAGCTTTTTGAGTAAACACTGTGAATCACTTGTACTAGCCACTGACAACTTACAGCTTGTTAGCACAGAAATGTATTTTTTGTTTCTTTACTGCCTTTTACTGTTGGAGTTCCAAATAATATACATTTACTGTTTTGCCTTCCAGAGCATGATGAATGCCTCACAAACCAACACAACTGTGATGAAAATGCACTGTGTTTCAACACCGTGGGAGGGCATAATTGTGTGTGCAAGCCAGGTTTTACTGGAAATGGCACTGTGTGCAAAGGTAAGCAATGAGAACAAAAATCAAATTCCATTCTAAACTCTGTCTTTTAACTGATACCAGAAAATTTGTGTACCTTTTAATAATTCCAGCTCAGCAAATCTAAGGTAGATAGAGGCCCTATTAAATCATGTTAGCATTAGATCTTATGTAATATATAGTTTCATTCATAAGGCAGCAAAAGCGTGCTCACAGTACATGCAGGTACACTGGAAGATTGTGGCTATAGCTTCCTGGCACACATATCCATGCAGTGGTAAATGTGTGTGTATAAAGTGCTGTCAAGTCACAGCAGAATTATAGCGACCTCATAGGGTTTTCAAGGTGTGATTAAGCAGTATTGTCATTCCACATCCCAAGTGGTAAATGCAGCTCTGTTCAATTGTTATATTTAACCATGTGCATGGGCCAAATGCTGTACACATTACAGCACATCTGAAAAAACATATCTTTCAGCTTCAGAACATGTATACCAGACCCCCAATTAATGTGCCTCTGCACATGAAATCCTGAAGGAGGCACAGACACCAGAAGGTACTTTCATATTGGTCCTTTCCAAGTGAAAGGTGATTATAGATGCTAATGTAATTCCCCCTCTGTCCTCTTCTACAATTCTGTTTGTGTCTAGCAATTAGCCTCAAGGAAGGGTTTGCCTCCAGCCCCCATTCCCAGTGAAGTTTCTGTGTGCAAAGCAGCATTGTGGTTGGGGGAAGCTCCCTTTTGAGTGCACACATCTGATTTGGGGGAGGAGGTGACTGAAGGGACTCTAGTGGGCTGTGTTCCAAATCAGAAGAAACTGCTTCAGATAAATCTTTACTTGGTTACTGGGTGTTTAGGATGGATGCCTTAATTGACAAAGTAACAATCCAAGAGTCTAAAGAGGAGCTACCTTTTTTCAGAAAAAAGTGGATTTTATGCTTTTTCAGATTAAGAAAAAACAAACAGCTAAATATTTGGGGGTAACTCCTTCTGCTCCCCTCCCCAGTTTAGACAATGGTCATCTTACAGACAGCAATGGTACCTCTTCCAGAGGGGGTGGAGACCGTATACATAATCCAGGCAACAGTATCCTGCACAAAGGTCCTTTTTGTCTCAGCAACCTTTTCCTAAAAAGTAAAGCTCTTCTAAGCAGAAAACTGGCCATCAACCTTACCCTGCTAAGGAAATTCAGGCCCACCAGCTTGAATTCTGACCAGGTCACCCTGACTGTTCAGTCCCTTACTTTAGCGACAAGTTATTATCTTTCATTTATCAATGTGGGACTGCAACACTGTTTTGTACACTGAAACATTCCCTGGTGGCATTCGTATGAACCCTGAGAAAAGTGCTTTCTGAAACTTCAAAAGGGAACCTTAATCTGTTGTAATATTGGCATTAAAAGGGAACCTTAACCACATTTATCATTAGCTAAAATGATTATGTAGGAAGTCAAATTCAGACACTTCTCTTCAGGGCAGTTGTGAGACTGTTATATTTATTTAAGATATTAATTTATTTCATGTGTCCGTCGTGGTGTTGAGGGATGCTGTCATGATTTTCTTTAATGATTTCAGCATTCTGCAAAGATGGTTGTAGAAATGGGGGAGCCTGTATTGCTTCAAATGTCTGCGCCTGTCCACAGGGGTTCACTGGCCCAAGCTGTGAAACTGGTGAGAGACTAATTTTCTTTCCATATGAATCAAAGGTATATCTCAAGTGTCAGAACTGTTGTGGCAGAAGAAATAGTGCACGTGCTCTTTGTCTCCACCCCCTTTGGTGAATTTTTGTTGTACCTCATCTGGTGGTGCAAATTCATTTTGTCAGGTAAACGGGTAGACTGTATAAGCATTAGTCTTTCATGTAGGGAAGAATGGCCACCATAATTTGTCATGTGTTTTTAATTGTGATGTTTTTAATTGTCTTTTTCAACTGTTACCAATCTCAGATCCGGAATATGTGTTGGCATAGAATGTGGAATAAAAATATTAATTTAATTTAAATTAAATAAGAATCTATCAGCATTAAGCATGTATGTTCTGCAGGAAGCAAAATATTTTTTCACTGAAGTTATATATTATGGCAATATTTATAATTAGCACTGAGGTATCTTATACTGCACTTCATCCTAATCCTTAATATGATCCTCATCCTTCATATGATCCTAATCCTTCATATGATGGTATCCGCTCCCATTGATTTCACTGGGCATTATTTCCATTTTATGACTGTGATCTAATTACCCCAATTATACATTGCATCCTGTATGTTTGGGGAAAAGGAAGAGGCAGGGACTCATGCTGAAACACATGCAAAAAATATTTCTATATTGGTTTATACATGGGATTGGACCAATAGTTCTGTTATTCCTTTCCAGGTTTTTCAATGTGGCCTTTCCCCTACAAGTTTCTTGCACTCACAGTTAAGCTGATCCATATTCAGAAACACATGTGGGAAATATTGCCTTTTTTGCCGTCAAGTCACAGCTAACTTATGGTGACCCCTTAGGGTTTTCAAGGCAACAGACATACAGCGATTGTTTGTTGGTTTGCCATTCTCCATGTCTTGCCCCTGGTATTCCTTGGAGGTCTCCCCTCCAAATACTTGCCAGGGTCAGGGCTTAGAGTGTGTGACTGGCCCAAGGTCACCCAGCAAGTTTCCATAGCAGAGTGGGGATTC
Organism: Euleptes europaea; assembly: GCF_029931775.1. Classification (NCBI taxonomy): domain Eukaryota; kingdom Metazoa; phylum Chordata; class Lepidosauria; order Squamata; family Sphaerodactylidae; genus Euleptes; species Euleptes europaea. Next base: position 66,691,878 of record NC_079314.1, on the reverse strand, counting down.
AAATCGGAGTTTCCCAGATCCTAGTCCAACACCTTAACCACTACACCACGCTGGCTATCAGTATTGCATTACTGATACTGAATAAATGAGATGGTATTCTGTGCTTAGATATGAATATTTGTGATGAGCTGTGCTACTGTAATATGTTCCAAATAAGCTTTTGGTGGGTTGCCTCTCGAGAATTGTACTAAAATTAGAATATATTGTAAACTTGCCAGATGTTCTTCAGTAACACTCCAGTTCAGTCATAACCTAAACAGTGTTCTGCAAACATCTGAACTGAAGGCAATACAGACAATGGGCTAAATAGGCCACATTGTTACTGATGGCACTGTCAAACCAGTGGTGGTAGATCAGATTAATGTCTACAGCAACAGATAATCAATTATCCCAGTTTACTGAACAGTATAGCAATTTAATGTGGATGTTGTTGCTAATCAAACATATATGGTTTATGACTGTTCTAAAATTTGGGAGTCTGTAAAAGTATCTGATTTTTAAAATATCTCTTATTTGTTGTTGCATTTCTGAATTCAGGCTAACTCTGAGTGGCCTTTCAAATTGATTGGCCTTGTTTTAAGACGGACTGGCTCTGTTGCTGGTCAGCTATTTTAAGTATAAATCTTCAGAATAATACACAGGAGGTAGTTTCTGAAGTGCTGTCTCCATCTTACTTGCAAACATGTCCAGTTTTAAAACCGAAACATTCACTAGTCCGAATGTCATTGAGAAAATGCTCTCTGGTCCATTTGAGAAGTAAAAATAGACCCTGTTGCTTGGTATTAAAATATCGCGAATAAATGTTACCACAGTGATAACACAGAGCGTTGTCTAAGTAGCAGCTATTACTTCAAATGATCCGGTGGCTGTTTTCAAGCATAATTTAGTTCAATCATGTGCTATGCTTAATAGAAGAAAACTAATCATAGAGACTTTTGTTTTAAAAATTAAAAAACCAGATAGGACATTGCACATTTAGTTTTCTAACATTTAACATTTCATTTTTCTCTCTCTCTTTTCTACTAATATTGCTAATAAATCGTTCATCCACATGTATTGGCTGACCAGTTCCTCTGATATTTTCTTCCTTTATGTGCTGTGTTACATCTGTTATCGCTAATGCACAAACCCTCCTCACATTTTAATATTTATCCATTTATTTGCTTCATTTATAGCCCACCTTTATTGCTGACTAAAGGCAGATTACAAAACATAAGAACAAACAATAAAACAGCACAAATCACATGGTGACCCCATAGGGTTTTCAAGGCAAGAGACATTTGGAGGTGGTTTGCCATTGCCTGCCTCTGTGTCATGACCCTTCTCCATAGACAAGCATTAGCCAATTGGCAAAGGAACAGAGAATCTGACTCCTACCTTCTTGCTGGTGTATGGAGGTGGGAGGAGGCGACCTCTTCCAAACCCCATAACTTCGGACCCCCTGACCCAATCTTCCAAACTTGGGGGTTCTTGCAAGGAGAATCCCTGCAAGCTACCCTGCAAGTTCGGGGGCTCTACCTAAAAAATGCCCCCCAGGGCCAATTTTTTTCGGGAAACCTGAAAATAAACCGAATTCCCATATTTACCGGTATGGGAATTCAGCTTATTTCGGGTTTCCCCAAAAAAATCTGGCCCAATAAACCCGAACCCGCATTTTACCGGATTAGTTTTTTTTTTGCACAGCCCTAATTTAGAGTTTATCTTTCTCACAGAGACTCGAAGCAATTTACACAGTTAAAAAGTTCAGTCAGAATAGGATAATGCAGACAATCAAGAATTGGTATAAAATGTATTTTAGATGGTACATAACACCTAAAGACATAGCAAACGTTTTAATGGAAAATGTTGGAAATGCCAAAATACAGACACAACATTTTATCATATGTGGGGGACTTGTAGAAAGGCAAGAAACTATTGGATAATGATACATGATGAAATACAAAGAATACTGAAAATTATGTTTGTGCTAGATCCAAAAGGCATGTTATTAAACATTTTACCAAACAATATGCAAAAATATATAATGAATTATTTAGATATATGGTGACACTGGTAAGAGTATGCAAGAAAGCAGAAAGCAGAGGAATACCCAGATGTAACTGAACAGGCAAACAAGTTAGCATAATATGCAACTATGGCTAAATTAACAACTGTAGTTCATAATAGACCATCCTGAGTGAAAAATAGAAAGCATTCCTTGACTATACAGCTGATAACCAATAAAAATGTAAGAATTTAAGTAAGAAATGCATTGTCAGATATGCAAATATAATCAGAAAATAGAAAACTGTAAATCAAACAAGGAGATAATTGGATTGTAATCATAAAGTAAGTTTCAGTACAATGTAATAATTTGACGTTTATGCTTGTATGTTTGTAAGCTTTGTTTGAAAAACAAAAAATATTTTTGAAAGAATTCAGTAAAACAAGATTATAAAAGAGAGAGTAAGGACAATATACTACATGCAATACAATAGTGTAATACATACAGTGAAAAAGACAATGAAAGAAGGCTGGATTACAAATTAGAGAAATAACGTAAATAGTGAACAAAGCAATTTCCATTCTTATTGTAACAAAGGCCATTTAGTAAAAGTTTTTGCACTTCGGTAGGGAATAGTAGAATTTCCCCTGCTAACCCTAGATATCACCGTGGGGGTTACTGCACTTTGTATTCCCAGCAATGTATTAAGAGTGTGAGAACGTTATAAAAAACATCGTTTTAAAAGGGTTTTTGGATACCACGGCTTATAAATGGTTGGAAGACGTCTTCACAGCTAAAGGGGCCAAACAAAGTGCGAACAATATTTTTTATAACGTTTTCAAACTCTTAATACATGGCTGGGAATACAAGTGCAGTAACCCCCCAAGTATAAACTTTTGTCACACTGTCAACCATTACTGCTGTCATTCTTTCTGTCAGTAGTACAAGGAAGCTCTGTGCTACATATTGGGCAAATGTATTTATGTATTTAATTCATTTATATGCTGCCTTTCTCTACTGTAGGGACCCAGAACGGCTTACATCATTCTCTTCTCCTCCATTTTATCCTCACAACAACCCTGTGAGGTAGGTTAGGTTGAGAGAGTGTAACTGACCCAAGGTCACCCAGCACGCTTCCATGGCACAAGTGGGGATTTGAACCTGAGTCTTCCAGATAACAGTGCAACACTCTTAGCCACTTCCCCACACTGGCTCTTACATTCAAGGTGTAATTTACCAGTCTGTCCACTATAACCTGCCTTAGGATTTTTCCATTTTAGCTAATATCTGCTCATATTCTGCTCATGACAGTTCACTAAAAGAGACAATAAAGTAGAATATTTTATTGCATTTAAAACACAGAAGTAAATTCATACCTTACTGAGATATATAATGTTTGCATTGAAACTATGAAAAAGATATGGTTACAGATCTGCATAGCACTGCAGATTCACATAGGGTAAAAAAATTCATAACCATTCTTCAGTATATGCATGACAAAATAGAGAAACTGCTGAATAGAATAATATATTTTATTTGGTATCCCCTTCTCACAGTATTTTCCCTCCACAGTTTCTCAGTGGGTTGTTCCTGCAATGTGTTTAGATATCCCATAGAGACCTGGTGCTTTTTTTTTACCATAGCATAGTGGCCTAGAAATCCAAGAATAGATCATTACTCATTTTTGTAACTTCCTTTGCATGATTTGAGGATCACAGATTAAAATTCAACTTGGGTCAGTGACTTGCCTAGGTAATTGCTATAGATTAGATCTCTGTAGAGTTGGGTGTCACTTTCAGTGGCAGCTAAATGTTTAGCATGTGTGGCTGTTGCTCTTCATTACAGCTTCAAATTAATATGTTCAGGTGCATTGACCACAATAATAGATTCAGATTATGACTATTCCAGGGGAGTTTGTATAAAAGCTCTTTAATTCCAGTACTTAAACTTACTTAGAAAAATGGTTTTACTAGTATTCGCAATATAATTTATTATCAAAGCTACCGCGAAATTGCCTCTCCTGGTATGTTCTTTGGAGTACTCTTCGTTCAGCTAATAACAATCTTTAGGCAGTCCCTGGCCCGAGGAGTGTCCGGCTGGCCTCAACCAGGGCCAGGGCTTTCTCTGCCCTGGCCTCTGCCTGGTGGAATAGCCTCTCTAGTAGGGTTGCCAATTGCCCGGTGGTGGTGGGTAAACTACCGCCCATCCACCGGGCTGCCCGCCGGCCAGCCTAACCCTAACCCTAACCCTGAGGGCCGGTGGGCACTGCGAGCACGCACGTGCAGACATGGCGCACGCGCGCAGATGCAGCGCATGCATCACTTTTCAGTAAACCCAAAAGTGACGCAGACGCTCTAGCACCTTCGGCTAAAACTCTATGGAAACCATAAAGTTTTGGCCAAGATCGCTAGAGCGTCCCTATCACTTCCAGGTTAAACCGGAAGTGACGTAGGCGCATTGCACGCTAACGCCATAGCCCCGCGAAGCTCCCGCTGTTGGAGCTGCGGGGCCTGGTAAGCCTACTCTCTAGTGCAGTGGTCGGCAAACCGCAGCTCCCGAGCCGCATGCGGCTCTTTGGCCCCTTGAGTACGGCTCCCCGCCTCCCCACCCTCCCGTCCATCGGCTGAGCGGCTCCTCCGCATCCCCGCGCACAGCCAGGCAGAGGCGCCGCGCTCCCGCTGAGCTCCAGTGCGCCCCAGGTGGGAGAAGCCCGCAGGCAAGTGGGAGGCGGCACCCCCCTCCCCCGGCCTCCCCTCCTCTCTCTCTCTCCGGCGGGGAGGGATCAGAGGCGGCGGGGAGAGGTGGTGGCTGGCCGCCCAGGCTGCTGCTGCAAGGGGGGGAGAGGCAGGCTCTGCCTCGCACTGGGCCGGAGCGGGCTGCACACCCCGTGCGCCACCTCCACCTCTCCCAGCTGGTCCGGAAAGGAGCCAGCAGGCGAGCGGGAGGCGGCACCCCCCTCCCCCAGCCTCCCCTCCTCTCTCTCTCTCTCTCTCTCTCTCTCTCTCTCTCTCTCTCTCTCTCTCTCTCTCTCCGGCGGGGAGGGATCAGAGGTGGTGGCTGGCCACCCAGGCTGCTGCTGCAAGGGGGGGAGAGGCGGGCTCCGCCTCATGCTGGGCAGGAGTGGGCTGCGTGCCCGTGCGCTCCCGCCGCTGCCGCCTTGCCCAGCCGGCCCGGGAAGGAGGGGAGGGCGGCGGCAGTGGGCCGTGGGGGGGAATCCCACCCGGAGTGCAAAGCAGGGCACCCATTGGGTGGGGTTGGGGGGAGATAGCGGCGGCGACGGGGCACAATTTGCACAAGATCACTCCGGAGGCATAGAGTCGGTGGCTGCTTTGTAGGGGCTGAATGGGAGATACAACATTTGTTGAGGGAAGGCAGACACTGGGGCTCCTTCCACCCCCCTCCCATTGCTAACCTAGTAGCAAAATCTCAGTTGCAGGAGCTGGGCAACCCTAATGGTGTTATTTATGTTGATGGGACTTAATAAAAGCGAGCTGACGGCTCCATAAATAACTGCAGGGTGGGGGAAATGATGGGGAAAGCAAGCTGATTTCCTGCCCCCTCTTTCTTCTCCCTTTATTTGTTTAGGTGGCTCTCAAAAGAAATCTCAATCGTTGTACTGTTGATATTTGGCTCTGTTGACTAATGAGTTTGCCGACCACTGCTCTAGTGAGACCAGGGCCCTGTGAGACCTCAAAGAGTTCCACAGGGCCTGTAAAACAGGGCTATTCCACCAGGCTTATGGTTGAGGCCAGCTACGGTTCCTATATATAAAGGCTGTCCTCCCTAACCTCCCCACTGCAGTAACACCTTTTATTCCATCTGGTGCCTTCCATCTGCTCGTCTAGCTGAAGTTTGTGTATTGTGATTCGTATGTTAAAGGTGCCTGGGTAATTTAGTATAATGTTCATACAGTTTTATAGGGCTATTTTAATGCTATTATTGATTAATATGATTTTATATTCTATAAGCCGCTCTGAGCCTGGCTTTGACCGGGGAGAGAAGGGTAACAAATGGAAATAATAAATAAATAATAAATAAATAAAGTGTGCTGATACTGCCAAACCTGCAGGAGTACTTTAGCACTATTAATACCACAAGAGAATTGTTTTCATTTACTGCTTTGCTCAAAGGAAAGCAATCACAACATGCACATAGCTAATAATGCTCTAAATTAAGGATTGCTAATTGACAGCTCCTACAGTGGATTAAGCCCCAGAGGCAAGTCTGTCCTGCCTTATTAAATTTTAGTTAAAGTATGGCAAAAAGATTGCCTGCAACTTCACTCTCCTCTTGGCACACAAGTAAAGCTTCATTTTCTCCTTGTACTTTTCATTCCCAATTAAATGGTTGGCCAAGTGCAGCCTGTACACTACTAGCCACCCAGTGGCCGTGCACCTGCATAGTACTGCAGCAGCAGTCCTAGTACCTTTGGTGCTTCATCCTAATACTGTCTGGTAAGGCTCCTGAATCCTCTTCCACCACAATCAATAATCAGAAGTTGTAGCTAGTCTTCCTTTTCTTCATGCTAACCATTGCATAACTTATGTTTACAGACATTGCAAGGTTATTGAACCCTTTTAGTAGTGTAATAGCAGACTTTAGGAGTTAGATTTTCAAACACAAAGACTCAAAGCCAGCTTTGGAAGAATCAGATTTATTATTTCAAATAGCTATTTGAGTCTCCAGACTCTGCCCTTCAGAGGCTTTCAAGATGGAGTTGGAGCCCTGAACATAACTGTGTTTAGACTTATATAACCTTTTAATTAGCTCATTATAATATTCTAACTACGCATATTACATAGTAACTTGTCATTGGCTCAGAGTTCTAGGGAATGATTCCATTGGCTTATAATACAAATCAGAATAACTTTCATTGGTTACAAAAACAAGGAAAATCATTGGTTTTTAGAAATATAAGAATAATTCCATTGGTTTAGATAATACTTAGATAATAGCTATTGTTAGTGCACCTGGTATTTTTATCTAGTTACAATTAATCTTTTATACTCCCTTGACTTCCCCGCCAGAATGGCACCCTCCTTGTTCATTCTAGCCCTAGTCAACCTTGAGCTTAACAAACAACACTGTCTGGCTTCAACTGTAATCTCTTTTTGGCTTCTTCTACTGTTTCTAACTTCTAAATATATTTCTCCAGAGGCCCTTTGATTTTGGAGTTCAGTAATGCTTTCTTATTTATTTATTTTTATTGTTAGAGGCCTGTTGGTTTTCTAAAAGCCTGCTGCTTCAGTGGATCCCAGTTCAGTTTTACAGACTCACTTGCTTAGGGTATGTTGGACATTAATCTCAGCTACTGATATGAGAACATCAGTGTTTTGGATATCAAATAGCACACAACATTGGAGTAAGTTTTACATACATTCTATTCATATAGATAGCTGGCTTTTCTTTCAAAGATGTTGAAGACAACTTTCTTCATGAAGACAAATTTCCTTCTTCAATATCTAATGTTTACCATGCTTGAAATTTAGTTTTGATTGCTCAAATGTGTACCAAATGCTTTAATAAGATGTGTCTTCATAGATTAAAAATTGGTTAAACAAAGGAGAAAGTAGGAATACATGCAAAATGATTGCAATGATGAGAGTGAGCAATGGAGTCCCACAAAGTTCAATATTGGAACCTGTGCTATTTAATTTGTTCATAAATTATCTGTAATGGGTGTTGAGCAGTGTAGTAGACAGGTGTGCAGATTATACCAAACTATTCAAGATGGTTAAAATCAGTGGGGATTGTGAAGTGCTTCAGGGAGATCTCTTTAAATTACGTGAGTGGGCAAGTGAAGTTCAGTGTAGGTAAGAGTAAGATGATGAACACTGGAACAAAAAAAAATCCTAACTTCAAATATATGCTGATGAGGTCTGAAATGGCAGAGACTGAGAGGGGAAGGGATTAGGGAGTTGCAGTAGATTGCTTGATGAAAATGTTGACTCTGTGCTACAGTGGTGAAAAAGGCAGATTCAATACTGGGGACTGTTAGGAAAGGGACTGAAAATAAAATAGCCAATATTGTAATTCCCCTGTATAGTTCTATGGCATGGTCTTGTTTGGAATACTATTCACAGTTCTGGTTGCTGTCTCCTAAAATAGATATTGCTGTAGAAAGATGATTCCAATCATCTTTCCAACCAAGATGATTGAAAAACCTTTGGAGCCAGCATGGTGTAGTGGTTAAGAGCGGTGGTTGGAGCAGTGGATTCTAATCTGGAGAATTGGGTTTGATTCCCCACTCCTCCACATGAACAGTGGACGCTAATCTGGTGAATCCAGTTGGTTTCCCCACTCCTACACATGAAGCCAGCTGGGTGACCTTGGGCCAGACACAGTTCTTTCAGAACTCTCTCAGCCCCACCTACCTCACAGGGTGTCTGTCGTGGGGAGGGGAAGGGAAGGTGATTATAAGCTGGTTTGATCCTTTAGTGGTAAAGAAAGTCGGCATGTAAAAGCCAACCTTTTTTTCTTTTCCTATGAAGAAAGGCTAAAGAGTCTGGGATGTTTCAGTTTAGAAACAAGGACCATTAAGGGGTCATTGCTTTATAAGCTCAAAAACAAAGCAAATGAAGCAAAACCTTTTAAAATGGATTTTCCTAAGAAAAACAGTCATCCTCCCAGGCCTTCCCCTACACGTGTTGTTTATAGATAAAGAGCTAAGAGACAATACCAAGCAATCAAGTTTTATGACAGTGACCTTCTGCAAGACAATACCAAACAGTCATGTTTTATGACAGTGACATCTGTATCAGATGTCAAAGTGTCCTTTCAACTTTACTACCCAAGATGATATGCAAAGATAAATATAGTAAACTGTGACAAGAGTTAGACTTCTCTTTCTGAATCTGTGATAAGTGAGTTAATGGGTTTTCTACTAATGAGAGAGTAAGCTGGAGATTCAAGACAGGTTGCTGAATAGTCCTCAACACATTAACATATTATTTTTTCTGTAAATGAGAGGAATTCTACTGCAGGATCTTTTTCATTCAGTGTATATCCAAGTCCTATTTCCATAAATCAGTCCTTTCCTCTCTTTTAATTAGTATTCCAGATGAATGTGTACCCAGTCCTACACATCTAAAGATAAAATAGGTCATTATTAAAGTTTTCCCCCCACTTTTCACTAAGTTAGAAGTGTGTCAGGATTTTATAAGTCAGGCTAGGGTCAATTTCAGTGGTCCCTTTATGCCATAATGAAATGTATTGTAGAGCGTTTTTCTAAGCAATGTACATGATTGACAAAAGAAATGCTGAATTTTGCTGTCTTTCTTAATCACACAGCTTAGAAAGCACATTGAGCAATTGGGGATGAAAATATTTTAGTCTTCATGTGGAAGTTCCATTTATAGCTTTATCTGGGCATCACCCCCATTTGCATAAGGAAGAATTGACGCCATTCAAATTAGCCCCTCAGCCAGGATTTTCACTGGGAAAAGCTAAAGGCTTCTTCTGGAATTATTTTAAAATACTTTAGGATTTGTGTCCTTAAAGCTGCACAGGGCAAATGCACATGACCAAGATCAAAGCCTTGACAAACGACAACCTCCTGCAGATCTCTGCAAACACTGAAACAATCATTCGATGACTTCCTTCCTCATCCAGATACCTTTTCAGCACACAGTTCAGTGATGGAAAAAACCAGAATGGCAGTTTCCTAGTATGAATGTAAACTAGCAGACATTTAATGGATCTTCTTAACTCACAATCATCTTTGGATTTATAGCTGAGAAAGCCATATGCTAAACCACACTCAAGTGTGCCACAATTCAATATGCTGCACACCTAACAGAGGTAATAATGCATATAGTTTTCTCCCCTGACCCGTTTATCCTAAGTATATCATATATGCACCTTCTGGTTCTTGTTATATGGGGGGAAATGGCTAAGATCCCAAAAGCTACCAAAAGAAGTCATTAAGGTGTGTGCACCTGCTCACAAATGTATTTAACAGCAAACTACCATGTTATATCATCAATTGCTTTTGAAAATGCCTTCTTTCAAAAATTACTTGCCACATACCATGAAAGGCTAATGTCCAAGATACACAGCATAGAAGAATTAGTCACCTGATTCTTGAATTCTGGCCTCCATATTGATTCGACCTAACATGGAAAAGTCTTTGACCGCAAGTCACTAGCTCTTGAATACAGTTAGAGAAGGAGGGAGTTTTGTTAGATTAATTTTTGCTAATGAATACCTGTAAGCTTTTCAGGTGCATGATGTTCTGTAAGGTCAAGTCAAAACATAAACAGCTGCTGCTATTGCAAATACGTGCGGGAGGAAGGGGAATCTTCAGTATTTTAGCTTGCACTGCCCATTGCTTGTTCCCTGCAGCTCTCCCCAGCCACTGCTCCAGTACAAAACACATTTGCCTGTTACAAGCATTGATGTAGGAGTTAGTGCACATGTTGGCATATAATATGTATGTCTGTCTTTTTACACACAGCTTGAGCTAGCACAAATTGGTCTAACAAACAGTATTGCCATTCCCACATTAACTGCTATATACTCTGACAACTGTAGAGGCAGCTGCCTTGAAACTAGTTAGAAAATAGCTTTAGAACTGGTGGAGATACATTTCTGTTGTGCCTGTTTTAGCTTTTCCTGTTTTTAATTTTTATCTGCAGACTGTTAAATAATTGCATTGTTAAATTTTGGTTGTTAGCCACTTTGGATATTTTTCATCAAAAACAAAAATATAAAATGTTAGATAAATAAAGACGTTTCAGCTATGAAGAGCTCTAGGAGAGCCAGCGTGGTGTGCTGGTTAGGAGTGGTGGACTCTAATCTGGTGAATTGGGTTGGTTTCCCCATTCCTCCACATGAAGCCAGCTGAGTGACCTTGGACTAGTCACAGTTCTCTTTGAGCTCTCTCAGCCTCACCTACCTCACAAGGTGTCTGTTGTGGGGAGAGGAAGGGAAAGTGATTGTAAGCTAGTTTGATTCTCCTTAAAAGGTAGAGAAAATTGGCATATAAAAACCAACTCTTTCTTCTTCTTCTTCTTCTTGATGCCTGATGAATAAGAAATACATGAACTCGGTTAGATGTTATTATTACTAAAAGGTAGATATGGTGAAATGTTTTAGCATTTGCGGGAGAAGATTCACTTCAAACTAATTAATGCTTATTCCTGCTGTAAGCAAATAACAGTCTAAACAATTCTAAATACCCACTCAGCATTTTCTTGAAGTGCAAAAATTAGTATACAGTATATTGCTGATGTAGAGATGAAATATCAGTTCTACAGGGCATGTATTTGAGGTTCACTGCTGGAGGCAGTTTTGTAACAGTGAATGGTTGCTTTGTCAAAGACCTTGAAAAAGACCACTTATTTTTCAACAAAACATATAAGAAGATTTGTTTATTGAATCATTGAGACTAAAGGTGGATTACACATTGTAAGTCAATGAAGTCCATTAGATGGGACATCCAATAAACAGTGTAATAGGATTAGAATGCAGACATTAAAACCAAGTAAAAAAAAACCTGGAACAAAGCACAAGCATTAACATGGCACATTAAAAATGCAGATGCTACATAATAGGATAAAACATACGGCCACAAATAGTACATACTGTACACAGCAGTATAATCTACTGTCTCTTTCCCTCTATTAAAGCATTCTCCCTGAATCAATTCGGTTATAATAAAGCCCTATTTCCTTTGTAAAAATGTCTTCCTAAATTTTTGCATAGTTTGCAAAATGCAAGGAGAGTGGGAGCCTTCCTGACCTCATCAGCCAGGCCATTCCAAAGGTGGAGGCTAAAGCAGACAATACGGCAGTTGTTGATCTGGCCCATTTGCAGGATGGCAACTGTAGAAGGCCCTGCTCAGAAGAGTGAAACTGTCATGGTAGAGCATAGGGGGAGAGACAGTTCTGCAGATATGAGGATCCAAGGCCATGAAGGGCATTGAATGTAATAGCCAGTACCTTGAATTGAAGCTGGTAACTGATGGACAGCCTGTTGAGTATTTCCAGAATGAGGCTAATATGCATGCTTTGCCTGGCTCCTGATAATAACTGAACTGCAGCATTCTGCGCCAACTGGAGTCTCTGAGTTGACTTTGAGGGAAGACCTATGTAGAGTGCATTACAGCAATCTAGTCTTGATATTACTGCACTGTGGATCCAGGTGGCCATGGGCGAGCCTCTTCTGGGCTAAACTAAGTTGGTTGAAAGCATTTTTTGCCCATTATCTGGCTTTTCCAGCAGTAATGTTGGCTCCAGTATAACCCTTAACATCTTGACCAAATCAGCAAGGGTCAGCTGAACCTCATCAAAGGCGGGAAACACAATGTCATTCAAGATCTCCACATTCTCAACCAACATTACTTCTGATTTGTCAGGATTTAGTTTCAATTTGTTCACTCTTAGCCATTTAACTACAGCAGACAGCAATTCAGGACCTCTACCGCACCACCAGGAGATTTGGATAAGGAGATAATGAGCTTGATATTATCAGCATATTGATGACAGCTACTTCAAACTCACAAATGATTTCTCCTAAGGCCTTTACATAGAGTTGGAATAGAATGGATTTTATTGCAATCTTCATCAGTATTGAGCATAAACTTACATTTGTATGTAGTGCACTTATTTGTATTAGGACTTTTAGCATTTCAATTATGTAATTAAATATATATATATATATTACCAGCTACCTGGAAGGTTGTGCCAGCCAGACTTGCCACACTTTGTCTTAAAAAACCCACAACTTGGCTTTAATTGTCGAAAAATACAGTGCAAGTCCACACATTTCAAATTCTATGGTAATTGGTAAGAAAATAATAGCAGCCCCACTGAATCAGACAAATGAGCCATCTAGCCAGCATCCTTTTTTGCCCTGTGGCCAGCCAGATCCTCATATAAGACCTGCAAGCTGGGCAAAAAGGCCAAAGCTTCTCTTTGTTCTTGCCCCTTCACCATGCTGCTATTAAGAGGTTTATTATATCTGAGCATGGGAGTTTAATTTAATCATCATTGCTAGCAGTGCAATCCTTATCAGAATTACTCCCTTCTAAACCCATTGATTTCTAAGGGCCTAACCTGGAGTATCTCTGCATAGCATTGTACTGTCCACCAATGTTACATACATATCTTTAAACACCTTAGAACTCTTAGCTTGGTTTTTATTATAAAATAACCATTCAAGATCCATACAGCCATGAAACTAAATCTCTTGGGGAGAGGGAAACAAATGGCAGTCCCCTCTCTTCCTTCATGGCAAACTGATTTTGAAACTTTCAAAAGGTTATGATAAGGCTGGGAAGTCAGTTATGGGAGGGAAAAAAACAAAATTTCATTTAGCTAGCATATAAGCCTCTTACATGTGCCTGAGCAGCTGGTTGAATACTAGCCTTCGTTTTTGAAGAACAGCTTCCACTCATTAAATCTTAGGCTACTTGCCTGTATGTAAAGAATTTGATAAATCCTCGGAGAAAAAGGGAACAAAAAAGGAGGAAATATAGGTTGAAGCAGATTTCTTGGCAGAACATTGTACTATTATATTAAATATATCTTACATACTAATAGTCAACCCAGCCCGGTCTGTGGATACTTATTACCTGCAAATCAAGCAAGGTGGAGAGAAAGGAGTAAGATTGGAAAGGGCCGCAACATTTTGTTGAGGGCCCCCACTTGTACTTAATCTAACAACGATACTGTGGCTTTCTTTCTTGCCCTTTTTAAATCTTGTTATCATTCTTCAGACTCTTCAATTTCCCTCTGTTTGTTAATACTTTTGCTTTGCTCTCCTAATAAACCAGTGACCATTCTAATCCCAGCTCTTATTCACCCCCTCCACTTGTTCACTGAGAGGGTTGAATGGACTAAGATGAGAAATCCACAGAGGACTTGTTTCTGTCAGGCCGTGAGGCATGAAGAGGAAAGAGAGCTAATGACACTGGCCATGGCAGAGCCCTCCTTTTCCCTCCAGTGCAACAGTGGTGGACAAAATGGACAGTTTTATCTGGCAGGGTCATGTTCCATTTGCCTGTTCTGTCTGCAGGGTCTGGCTAGAGCAGAGACAAACCTGTGTGAACTCAGGCAAGTAGGGATGAAATGGATAACTGGGTAGAGAAAAAAGACTAGGGGGAATAAGAGGCATGTGTGTGTAAAGTGCCATCAAGTTGCAGCTGACTTATGGCAACCCCAGCAAAGGGCTTTCAAGGCAAGTTAGAAGGAAAGTTAGTTTGCCATTCCTTCCTCTACAGAGTCTTCCTTTATTGTTTCCCATCCAAGTACTGACCCTGCTTTCAAGATCTGACAAGATTGGGTTATACTATACCATTCCACATCCCAATAAGAGGCATGGACCAGTCCAAAGCAGGAGGAATGAGGTGAAAATGAGAAAGGGAGAGGAGGTTAAAAGGCAATAGGAAGAAAAGGGGTTTTTTGAACAATGGTAGGAAGCAAGAAGAAAGAAAATGAGGTGAATATGGTGATTTATTTCATTCCTGGTCAAGGGATGCAAAGGGGGTGCCTGGAAATGAGATGTTCACAAGTCTCCCACTCCCTCTCTTGGCCCAGTGCACCAAGTGGGGAGAAAGAGGGCTTCATTTAATATATGGTGATCTCTCGATACACAGGCACAATGGCTGGGATTGACTGGGGTTTTTAGATATATAGTGTGGCATTAAAAGAACATGAATAGAACTCAGCAATATATTTTGTAATAAATTTCTTTTCATGTAAAGAATGACCTTCATAACTCATTCCAAGCTCTTTCACTTATGAATTATTGTATTATCTGACATTACAGGAAATAAAGTTAACAGTATCAATAGCAATCTTGTAACTTCTCCTTCTTGATTCACCCCCCCCTTTTAGTGTGGCCTACACACATATATATGTATCATATATAATATATAGCTGTTGTCAGTACATTTAATATAGAAGATTTTGGATTAAGACTTATTTTCACAAGCATTTCTGAGATTCAAAATGTCTGTTGTTTCATTTAACAATTTCATGATCTTGCAAAAGCATTCCATGTGTTTTAACACCTCCTGGAAAACCAATAACAAATCATAGGGATTGTATTTTATTTTCTGTTGTTTACTATTTTATGTCCAAACTGCATGGATGTCAAGTTAAGTACAATGCACAGAGTTAATATTTGAATTAGGAGAGCACTAGAAGTCTGGCAGCACAACCCTGAGGCCTGGGATTTGCACCATGGCTAGCCATGGCACAACTATGGTGCAGCTGGACTGCTTCCTAAGGGGAGGCTTACATGTTAGCCAGAGGGAAAATGGAGGACTTTTTTAACTTGTTTAGACTGCCGTCACTGCGCCAGTGTGGAACAGTGACATGACAGTGGTCTGCTGTGGCGTGGAGGGTGGCAGCGGGGCCCCTGATGGACAGGGCATCAGCAGCCAATGATGATTGGGTGGCAGACTCCTCCTGGGGAGGAGACAGGTGGGGCTAGGCTCTCCAGCCACTCATACTCGATTGCTGCCCGTATGGGCAACAGGGAGGGGATAGGCTGAGCCAGACAGGATCCATGTTTCCGGGACCCGGCAATGGAGCAACATCCTCAGCTTCATCTGGGCCATCAGTGGCTGCAACACCTGGTTTCTGGGGATGGGGCTTGCCCCAGCGTTCTCCACTCTCCCCAGTCTCTGCCATCCCAACTACACCACCATCCGACGACATGGAGTCTTCCTGCTGTATGGGGTCACCCACAGCCACTAACCCTGGCATCTCCAAGATGCCCAGAGATAGCAGGATAAACACACTTTAACAGAAGAAAGTTGCATTTGGAGGTGGTGATTGAAATATTTTAAGAGAACCTGATGTCCACATAACAGGCAGCAAAAATTGACTACAGTAGAAAGTTGAAGGAAAAATTGAAGGAAAGCAATGTTATATATATGATTAAGAGATAAAAGAAACGGAAAAGAGAAATTTTTTGCTGATACTCAGTGTGCTCAGACAGTACAAGCAAAAATATCTTCTTTTGTATATGAAACCATGAAAGAACCCAGAGAAACATATTAACAAAAACCTTCTTTCTGTTTTTATTATATTCTAAAAGAGCGGTCTTCATTTTTCTCATGGAGAAAATGGTTTTATTTTAAAAGATGCATTAAGAGAGAAACTTGGGTATATATTGTTAAAAGACAAACTTACAGCCCATTCCTGAGCCAGAGTTCCGAATGGGCTTAGGAGGCAACCAGCTCCTATGCCAGCGTCTGTGCCACTTGCACCATGCAAACTGGCATGGACACCAGTGTAGTGCCACTTGTGGCAGCCCCTCAGGACTGCCACAGCAGCGTGGCCCTTGGACGCTGGCTCGGCAAGTGCTTGCACTGGCATCCTGGGAAGTGTTCCCAGGGTGTTCCGGGGGGCAGAGCTACCGGTAGGCAGCCTCCTAACCCCTTTTAGCCTGGGAACACCCCCTTCAAAAACAGCAGTGCTGGACCAGCTTTTGTTGGCACAGCATCACTGTTTTCAATGGGGCTATTTCCCCCCTTTTTGTCATTTTTATTTTTTCAAAGGATTTTTCCCCCCTTCAGTGGCTGCAAATCCTCTTTGGAGGTGCCATAACGGAACCTCAGCCATGCTGTCCCCAGCCACTGCAGGGCTCAAGAATGAGCAGTCAGGTAGCACAGAAAGTAAATGTACTTATTTCACAGTCAGCATCTAAATATAGTAGCAGTATTCTCAATTAGTCTGCCTCTTTAATGGGCAATGATGAAGCCAGTGGCACAAATCTTGCCCAAAAAAATATATTACCCTTTTTTAAGCTGTTCAAGCATGCGCCCAATTCATCATGCCTAATTAGGTGCTCTGAATTATCATCTTCACTTGCTACAAGTGTCAAATCTTTTGATGGTATTGGATACATAATGAGAAACTGTCAAAGCCTTGGTTGTCTGTAGGTTTGTGACTGATCAGTTTTTGACAACAAAGAAATGTTAACAGGGCCACATGTGAAGCATTCACTGGAAAAATCCCTTTCATAATGTTTCTATCTAATTTTGGAGCATCGTCACTGCCACACATGAAATAACAACACAATTGAATTTCCTTTGCTGGCATTTAGCAAGACGTATAGGGGTGTGCAAAAATCAATGGGGGATCAGGAGTCTGGAAAATTACATACTTGAAGAATTAATGAACTATGATTCCGTACTAGATTCTCAATCACATTTTGCTTCCTTTTCATTAATAGAACTAAATTAGTTTTCCATGGACATGGTACTTTCAAAAAAGCCCACAGTCAAGCTCTTGCTAAGGTATGGGGGGAAAGGACTGATTTTAAGTGTAAGTTTACTCTCCCACAGAACATGTCCGCAAAAAGAAAAGAAGAAGAAGCATTGTAGAACATGCAGACTGCATTAACTAAACTTGTTAAAGAGGTTTTGACATAATTACTGTAACTAATTTCCTATCCTTTCATGAAGAATTGATGCAGAATTGTTGCCCTCTCTAGTTCTCTGCAATACAGCATCATATCATCTAACATTCTTTAGAAGAGATAAGGGCAACTCTTTGTACACTAGACCTGTCACTACCAGCATTTATTCTTTGTATAACTTTGTTGCAGTACCCATTACCAGTGAGTATAGGTACACTAAAATTCATGGTTCAAAATATTAGAAATGCTGTAGAGAACCCCCTTTCTTCATTTCTCCCACACCCCATCTATTGTGTACACATTAAAAACAAGCAAGACCTGGGGTAGCTTACAACAAAGTAAAATACAATTCAATGGACAATCTTAAAAACAATAGTAATAATATATATATAATAAATATAATATCACAATTTAAAACCAGTTATTAAAATCTCTTATTAAAACATAGCTGCATCTAACAACCCAACAGTAAAATCATCTGGTGGGAAAAATACAAGAATTGCAAGACATACAAAATGACAAATCAAAAGCCTGTTGTAAGAGCTCTGTCTTGCAAGCCCTGCACAAACTAACAAGGTCCTGCAGGGAACATGTGTTCTCTGATAAAACATTCCACCAGGACAGGGCCACCACAGAGAAGGCCCTTACCCTGGTAGAAGAGACACAAGCCACTCTAGGGTCAGGCACCTCCAAAAGATTGCTTGTTGAGGAATGCAGGCAACTTGGGAGATTGTAACAGGAGAGGCAGATCTTCAGGTATGATGATCGCAGACCATTAGTTTTGAGACCTTATTTTTGTGACTAAACATTGTATTTTATTCAAAAATTAGACCAGATCTTTAAAAATCTACTCAGGAACAACAAAAAAGATGTAAGACCTTTTGCGCACTAAGAATGGACAATTCCAAATAATTAAGTAGTATGTGTTTTTCTTAGCCTATTTCTTGGTGTTTTTCTTCTCTAGACCTGATCCAGTACTAGAAATGCTATATCCAATATCCATGTAAATGAAAGGGGTGGGGGAACTATATGAAATTGAGAGTGAAAGGGAATAGCCAGCTACTGTTCATTGGTTCAATGGCACCTGACATTGAAATGTGTAGGAAATGTTTTACTGTTTTTTCACATAGGACAGTAAATATAACAACAAAACAAAAACTCAATGTAACCCTACCAACCATCCTTCCCCCACCTTCTTCCCCAACATAGCCCATCAAGAGAAGAAACTAAAAGCTGCCCAAATAGAAACAGCTGAGAGTAGAGATTTTTAAAAGGGGATCCAGAGATTTTAATATGGATCCAGCTAAGCAAGGAGTAGAGAAGGTGAGGCATCACTGCTCAAAGAGATACAAGGAATCTTCTAGATGGAAGTGAAGGTTTCAGGAGCTTCTTGTATGTGTATGCAACTCTCTTCCTCATACAGAAACCTAGCATGTCACTGACCCAATCATCCAGAGGAAGGAATACAAGTTCTGTAAGATAATTTGCTTGGCAACCAAGGCTGCCCTTTGAATCCATAACACCTGATGTTTGGAAAGTGCGCATAAAAATGGTCTATAGAACATACATAGAAAATAAATGAATATGCACATAAGTGTTCATAATGTTAGGATATATGCATAATTTGAGTTAGGATATCTACACCATTACTTCTCTAGTAAAATATATTAAGTATATAATATTCATTGTCATGGTATTCATATCTGCTTTATTTGAAATTGCAAAACAACATAATCTCTTGATATTTGAGGGGGAAAAACACCCAATGTTTAAAATGCTCTGGGGGGGGGGTGCGGATACAAATTGTTGTATTGGCAGCATGTAAGCAATTTAAAGAGCAATCTTAGGCAGGTCTGCTGAGAATCCTACTCAGTTCTGTTAAGTGAGACTTACAAGATTGCACTGTTGCAGTGTAGTCTAAGCCAATTGAAATCTATTGGTTTAGACTGGACTAATTCTGCATCGGATTGCACTTTTAGAATTTCATTTGCTCTCATACAAAATTTCAGATTTTTGGCACAAAGCACTGTTTGTCCTGACTATGATAGATAATAGCACTGAACCTTACGTGCTTTTCTTAAAATAACCCCCATGTACCTGTTTTGTTGTCCTGCAAGATGTTTATGCAATATGTAGTAGTAATATGGCCGTGCAAGAAGCTGAAAGACTGATAGCTTATTTAAACATAGAAATAGCTGCTATATATCAAAACACTTCCAGCCTGTTATGTCTCCCAAATGGGGCTTGAGATCCATATACAATCTCAAATAAAATATGTGATTGAAGAGCGTGGTATGTTCAAGTATGCTAAAACCCCACTGCACACTGAAAAACCATAACACTGCTTTTTTGTTTCTTTGTTTGAATATAAAACACAGGTAGAAATTGCAGCTTTAAAATAAAAATAAAACAAACCTCCCCTAAAGATTTGCTAATATAGATGAAAATATAATGCTAGATTTGGGGGCGGGGCGGGGGGGTTGGTCTTGCTGGCTGCAACAGTAATGCATCTACACTGAAAAAGATATTTTCATCAATTAAATGTGAAATGAGAGCTTTGAAATTATTCTGGCCACCCTACAGACTGAAATGGTTGCCAGCAGTTAAATTTATATAATTAAAAACGATTCAAAAATAGGTAAATTAAATGATACATCTATAATTTAAATGATCTAATATTATCTCCTATAAATAGTCCCCCTTCTCATTTTCTTAGCAGCAATAGAGAAAAGATCTACATGCCACATCACATATTTTATCCATACAAACTAAAAAAAATATATCACAACCAATGGATAATGGATTCTGAAAAGAAAGATCTTAACAAGGTACAAAAAACCGTGCATGGGGATCATTATCCAAAGGTAACTGGAAAATGTAATGAAATAACAGTGCATTCCTGAAGGGGGGGACTGTGGTGGCCGGGACAGTGCTGCTGAGGAGCCTTCTCAGAGGCTTCCTGGCCGCTGCAGAGGGGGGAAAAGCCTTTTTTTCCAAAATAAAACCAGGCTTTTTTCCTCCATAGAGGAAAGCAGTGGCACAGAACCGCCACCATCCAAGGAGGTGTTCCTGGGCCGAAAGGAGTTTACAAGCTGCTGAATGGCAGCTTCGCTGCCCGGAATGCTCCAGGAATGCCTCCTGGTACGCCAGCACAGGGACTTGAACTGGGAGAACACTGGTGGGAGGCCCCGCCAGCATTTGAGCCCCATGCTGCCACCGCGGTCCAGGGGGGGCAGCGTAAGTGGCCCAACACTGGTGTCCGTGCCAGTTTGCATGGCACAAGTGTCATGGATGCCAGTGTAGGGGTCACACCGGCTCCTAAGATCATTCAGCCCTCCCTTCATGAATGCACTTTAAGTTTTCCATTCAAGGCAATTCCCAACCAAAACTTGAGGTGCTTGATTTCTTCCGTGCCAATAGGCAGTACCTAATATAATCATATTTTTTTGAAAAACAAACCTTGAATTGACTTTTATTGAGAACAGTCTCCGGCCAAAATAGGGCAGAAAATACATCCCAACAAAACTCTCAAAAATAATTTAGGGGTGATTCCAACCCTTATCTTTTAAATAAACAACCCACATATTTCCTCCTCTTAAGGCATCTGGGTCATTTTTTTTAGCTTTATAAACAGATAAAATTTGCTTAACCAAATTACTTCCCTTTCAGACAGCAAATTTTAGCACTATAATTTCAGCCCTGAAATTTGCTCACTTGAAATTGTACCTTAACATTGGATAGATAACACCTTCTGAGAAACTGCCTCAGAAAAGAGCAAGTTGTACCTACAGCTTGTCCATCAAGTGGCCAGACATTTTTTTAGGATGTTTCTCAACACATTTACTTGCGTCTTAATTTTTGCATTCTACTGGAAATACAAATCAGCTTTTGAAAGGAGTTGTCTCAAGCCTATCTGGATTCTTGCTTTTATTACTAGGCTATCAAATGCATCTATATTGACAACTTTTGGTGCAGAGCAGTAAACAGAATAACTAATATGTTTAGATGAGTTGTGATGTGAAATTAAATAACAACGGCAGCAACATAATCCTTTCCTGATGCCAGTGAATTTCCATTTTAGAATAATTATTCATATCAACTTTGACATGTACTGGATTTATGTATCAGGGTACAATGTTTTAATAAGAAACAACATGCATGTATTGATACTTTCCTTTTCCAGTTTCTGCCAGAATGTGTCTAGTCTATCAAATGCTGCCGTGAAATATCTGCTTGTACCTCAAATATTAAAATCTGTATTTTGTCCATCCTTCTATTTTTTGACAGCCAAATACAATTTAGAAACAATATCCATAAAGCCTGATATCTTTTTAATGGCCTATAATTATCTCTTATTTCCCTCTTATCTCCCTTTTTGTGTTCATGGGTTACAGTTGTTTCCAGCCTTTTAGTTCAATTTATGTAAGAAACAATTTTTTAAAAATGGGAATCCAATATTCTAGTTTACTTCTTTACAGTTCTGTAGGAATCATAAATTTTCCTAGGGCTTTCAGCATCACCTGGTATAATCCTCTTGATCTGATTGACTGTAAGATTTAACAAATGAATCTGAAGTTTGGGGGGAGATTCAAGCCTGTCTGAGGGCCATACATTTCTAGAAAATATGTTCCCAGTCCTTTACATGCACTAATGCCTCTAGGGGAAACTGTACCTTTCTATTGTCCAGACAGAAATTCATTTTGGCATCTTTGTTCAATGGGGATGTGATGTTGTTGTGACTTCCCAAATTGCTACATGGTTATCTGTGCCGAATTACAGCCAGTCTAGAGTAGTTCATGAGTTCTGATGCACTTGCTGAATACCTGTGCTACTAGAGTTCCCTTAAACGTCAACTGAGAGGCAGCCCTGTGCATGAATCTCCTTAGAGTGAATATGTACAGTCCTACTGTTGTCTCTCTTGATACTTTGATCAAAGAATTAGACTCACACAGGAGTGCTCTGCCCCACTAAAGCTGTGTGTGTTATTTGCCCTCAAGTCACTTCTGTTAGTCATGCTTAAGTCCCATTGCACCCAATAAGGTTTACTTTAGTCACGACTGACTTTTCCTGTCAGTTGCAATGAAAAGGTAGGTCAATTAACTTTAACTCTATCAGTGCTAAAGACAACATTTGATTACTATGGTTGAGTGTTATGCATTCCTGTGAGCAAGACATCTACCCTCTTTCCAGTCCTGCCAAAAAGTTAACATTAAAAAAAGCTCAGGTGCTATCCAGATTGTGGTATTGGGTTCTCTCCAGTAATTGACACTTCTGACCCCATTAAATGTATGTAGTACATGTTCTGTCATAGAACATTCCTCTTTCCTTTCCTTTCCTTTCCCCCCTTTCTTTTTCTTTATCTTCTCATTCCTCACTCCCTTAATTCACCACTGATAGAATAGCACTTATAATTATTATAATAAATGTTGTTAGTGTAACTATGACATGCACTATTGTCAGAATTTAATTCTTGCGAGGTAATTTCTAGACTCCAGTACTATTACTTCATTTTTCAAGACAACTTTATTATGAGTATTCATTTGTTTTAAATAAAATTATATGCCACCTTTCCGCCCCAAAGGATTATTAAATAAGCATAAACGCAAATAATGACAAATCAGTATAAAACCACATTAACATTAAACAGCAGCAAGATAACTCAAAACCATTAAGCTGAAACAAAAAACAAACAAATGAAGACAGCCAAGTTAGGATTTGATCTGCCCTAACAGGTGCTAAAGATCTTGTTTTCCTCTGAGGACAGCAACCCAGGGATGAAGAGAGCATTTCTTCTTGTCATCACTGAAAAATATCACATCAAAATCTTTTGCCTTTCTTATCTACAGCGTTAGGTTCAAAGATCTGCTACCACTTACAGCTGTTCCTGCTGTTGCAACTTGCAAATAATCACAACCTGTAGAGTTCAGTAGTTAATAGAGTTGTTATGAACTACAGCATTAAAAGGTTAATTCCAACACTAATTTTTTGGGGAATAAATATAGAACACGTGGTCCATAACCCTTTAAAACTATTTTTCCATGTGCATCAAGGTTTTCAGTTTTCTACTCAATAAAAACAGATGGCCTTTTAAAACTCTGCATAATTTTCAAACTGTTATGCATAATTTTAATTGTTTGCTTCTTCAGAAACTCTTATTAAAAATGGTTTCTAAGAATCAGGCCAGTGGTCCTCTAGTCCAGTATC
Source organism: Euleptes europaea (assembly GCF_029931775.1). Taxonomy (NCBI): domain Eukaryota; kingdom Metazoa; phylum Chordata; class Lepidosauria; order Squamata; family Sphaerodactylidae; genus Euleptes; species Euleptes europaea. The sequence continues at coordinate 66,668,315 of NC_079314.1, read as the reverse complement.
CTTTTTTACACAGTGGCCAGTCAGCTGCTCAGGAGGCCAATGAACAGGTCACAGAGGCCAAGGCCTTTTTCTGACATTGCCTCCAAGCATTCAGATGTTTTCTGCCTCTGGATGTGGAGGCTCCCCTCTGATGGGCTTATCCTTCATGAATCTGTCTATTCCCCTTTTAAAGCCATCTATGTTAGTGGATATTATTGTGTCCACTGGTAGTAAATACAACAAGTTAATTACTCATTGAATACAGACTTACTTCCTTTTATCTGTCCTAAATGTATTGCCTATCAATTTCATTGGGCACTTACAAGTTCTAGGAGCGAGGGATAAAACGTTTTCTCTATCTGCTTTTTCAAGCAATCCATACATTTATAAACCTTGCTTTACAATATTGTACATTGTTTTCAATCCTTGTTTACTTCAGCCATTTGGTCTCCTTACACTGCTGTCCTTTACTGCCCTGCTCTCATTCTCAACCCCTAGGTGCTCCCACAAATATTACCTTGAATATATCCCAAACAGGAGTCTCCTCGGTTCTTCTCAGTTTTCCCCAGTGTGTTTAAAAGATGCTCTGTAGCCTTTTTGATGTTAAGACACCAACAGCTTGGTTCAAGCAAAGCTTTTTGTACAATAAAGATTTGGCTTGACCCAGAAAGTGCCTCAGGGCGTAACAAACCTACATCCTTCTTCCTGATGGTACTTTCTCATCTGTATGTTGAGACCCCTAACCTCTGCTTGTCTAGCTGGCCTTACATGTGGAACAAGTAGCAATTCTCGGCTTTAACCTTCAATGAAATTTTCCTACTGGACTGTATGTTTAGCTTGGAAAGAAGGGGGCTAAGGGGAGGCATGATAGAGGTCTATAAAATTATGCATGGTTTGGAGAGAGTGGTCAGGGAGACGTTTTTCTCCCTCTCCCATAATACTAGAATGCGGGGACATCTGCTGAACCTGGAGGTTGAGAGATTCAAAACAGATAAAAGGAAGTATTTTTTCACGCAACGCATAGTTAAATTGTGTAACTCCCTGCCCCAGGATGTGGTGATGGCTTTAAGAGGGGAGTAGACATATTCATAGAGGAAAGGGGTATTCGTGGCTATTAGTTAGAATGGATACTAGTCATGCTGCATACCTATTCTCTCTAGTATCAGAGGAGCATGCCTATTATATTAAGTGCTGTGGCACAGAGGCAGGATGGTGCTGCTGCAGTCGTCTTGTTTGTGGGCTTCCTAGAGGCGCTTGGCTGGCCACTGTGTGAACAGACTGCTGGACTTGATGGGCCTTGGTCTGATCCAGCAGGGCCTTTCTTCTGTTCTTATGTTCTTATGTAAATTTTCCGAAACATAAGGTGTTACATTCCCACCCAGGGTGTGTGTGTTCTCACATGCATGTTGCATGTTCATCTGCATGTAAAAGTGTGTTTCCTCTTTGTTGCCACCACCCCAAGATATAAAACCCAGCCTTTCAAGTAACCAACACTTTGACATATCCTGGTAAGGCTGTCTCTGAGCAAGAACGAAGGACAGAGCTGCCAACTACTTTAGTTTCCCTCATGTGTGTGTGTCTTTAGCATGGTTGAGTGGTCTTCAGTGTGTAGGCAGAATATGAGACACAGTCTGCTTTATTAAACAGAAATGAAGCTTTATTACTAAAGATTAAACTAGGGCACATGCATGGAAAATAGTGATCATAGATAAGAGAATACAGACCTGAGGAAATAAAATGAAAACATCAGCCTAGCTAAGTTGCATTACATGATGTTTACCTTCGATGGAGCAAGCACATTCCTATCCCCCTTGCTGCCCCGTTGCAGAGGAGGATGAGGCCCACCAGTCACAGCATCTGGGCAAACTATTTGAACACAGCACAAAAGAAGAGTTCACCTTTTAAAACTTCTGCCTGCTTAGGTGAAAACTCCTTTCCCCCCAAGCCAGAGTTAGGAATCCTGCTCCTCGTGGGAGATGCTCAGCTCTCTGTCAATAAGACCTTTGGGCATGGGCACCTATTCTGCATCTTTCTCTCTCTAATCAGGTTTAATGATGGTCTGGTTTTCCAGCTGAAACCAAGTTCCTGTTTTCTCTGACTCTCCCCTCTTGGTCAAATAAACAGTTGCCATGGTATAGGGTCCCAATCATAACAGGTACCAATGTACAGCATGACTGATGACTCTTCTGCCACACTAGGTATCATTCTATCAGACAGTGTCTGCCGTCTTTGATGTCTGCAGTCTTCCCACCAGAAAAACAAGTCGCTCCATTTTCAAAGCACCCATCACAGACCCCATTCTTAATATTCCTAATGATCAAACCTTCCAATTCCAAGAGCCTGCCTCCCCTTCCACCAGTAAACAATGAGATTTAACTGTTTATAGAAGCAACACAGAACAGGAATCCGACAGCAGTGGGTAAAATCATGCTATGGAAAAGTACTGCATAAGTCTTGTTCACATTTCAACATAATGAAAAAATCCACAGACAGAAGGTATAAAAAGAATAAAAGTAATAATTTTAATAGCAGCTGTCTTGTGGAACTCTTAAAATGTAAAAATAGGTATATGATTATTACTAATAAAGTAACTTGGATTAATAAAAGAATTAGGCAAACACATTAATGATGGATGATCCTACGCTATTAAATGAGATGACAGAGGAAGGTCACTTTATGCCAAGGCACAAAACTGCCAGAAATAGTGACTGACAAGGAACCCAGTAGAGCATCTCAGCAGTTGCCTAGCAACTGCTATGTTCTTTCTTCAGCTTTGTTCTGGAGCTAATCCAAGATCAACTTAGGCTCTTTGTTACCAGCCACTTACAAAAGTCCTTGTGAAAAGGAAAGTATAGTGAAAATGACCACTAAAAAAGCCTTTTTTTGTGTGATGGTACTCACCAGTATTGAATAATGGCAACTTTTAGGAGGTGCCAAATCATGAGGGAGACTTGTTGGAAATCAGCTCAACCTGATATATGAGTACTGGCACCTTTTTAACAACAACAACTGCTACTACAGACTGTTGAACATTAGATGCGGGATGACAACAGAGACTCTACGAGTTTACTGGGCCATGAAAAACATAGCACTTCAAAAGCCACCACCACCCCTTTCCCAATGATTTGAAAATTGTGCACAGCTACACTGCAAAACAGGTACCTGGCTTGAATTGACATGGTAAAATAGGTGTACGTGTAAATGGAAATCACCTCTAAAACTAACCAAAAGATGCTCTTCAGAACAGAGACGTGATTAACTTGTTACCTTCGCGCAGCAAGCGACAGATTGTTCATGCCTGTTGCTATAAATTGGCTTCCAGCAGCACCTAGATGTGTCAGTGTTGGCTGCTTGCTTTTAAATGTCACTGAATTCCTGTGAACAAAGCACGTTATTGCACACTACTTCATTGTACTGTAACATTTTTCATTGGGATTTAGCTCAAAAATGCTACTTTTTAAAGTAATATTTCCTCCACTGGATTCAGAACTAGAGTAATGTTATCCTGGTCCTCATCAGAGATGTTCCTGCTTCGCATCACTCATAGTTGCTGGTATGCAAAACATTTCAGTGAATTTATAATCAGTCATCAAATCATGTCTGATTGAGCAGCCACAAGATGATTCAGTAGAGAAAGGAAGGAAGAAGTCTGCTCACAAAAAAATTATCTTGATCTGACCAATAACAGCAGTGCTGTCTTATTGCTTTATCTGCATATAGTTTCAGTGTACCACAATAACACCTTTTTCAAGGTATCATGCTTTTTGGTGGCATAGTTTGGAGACTGGTACTAACAAAATAGATTTTTTGACATAAACGCTTGTATGCATTCTGGACACTTATGTGTGTGTGTAAAGTGCTGTCAAGTTGCAGCCAACTTATGGCAACCCCACCAGGGGCTTTCAAAGCAATTGAGAAGCAGAGGTGGTTTGCCACTGCCTTCCTCTGCAGAGTCTTCGGTGGAGGACTCCCATCCATGGCAGACAAGAATGGAGATTGTGGTACACCATAGGAGAACAGCATGGAGCAGAAGCTGTAGTGTCATCTTCTGGTACTTATTTAAATGAAGCTATGCCTTGCAAGCTAACTCAGTCAAGTAGTCCAGAGGAATACCATTCCAAGGTCCAGGTAAATTAACAATCACACCCCTCCTGGCATGAACCCTTTGCTTACCTTCCTTGGCAACAGCACTAGCTCTGCCTTCTAAGATGTATGTGTGCAGCCAGACCTGACAGATGCATGCACAAAGAAAAAACCCTGATGAAACTCATTGCTTTCCCCCTCTCTTCTTCTGTGCTATAGTCTAGAGAATTAGAATGGGCCACAATGGCAGTCTTAGACCTCTTGGTGAATACAATAATAGATCACTACTCAGCTCTGACTGCAGGCAGCATTTTCAGCGGAATGTGTTGCAGGCAAGCAATCAGTCAAGGGGATATGTCATTTCCTAAAGACCAGCAGAATTCTGCCATCAGCATATTCATGGCAGAGATACTGATACGTAATTCCATTCAACAACTTTGCATTCTGACACAGGGAAATGAGAGGAATGTATTTCTTTCTTTATTGGCATATGTAAAAACATTTCATCCCAAGTAATATTTCTTGTGATATTGGTTTGTCAGTTAGTTGGCAAATAAATACAGAATAGTTATTTTGGCTGTCAGTTTACCAATACTGACATGTCATTCAAAACTTCTGTTTTTCCTGAATAATCAGTAACAGAGCTCATCAAAATGCATAATGCCTCTTCCTGCAATGTTATATTCATAATTAGGATGCTTGCAGCTTCACAAATAAATTGTTCTGAAAAAGGAAAACAGAGAAATTTCTTTAATTCATTAATGTTACTTTGACCTAACTCATACACATTCTTCCCTGTTGCTTTCAATAAATGTTTCCTATCCCTCAATGTGAAAACTCTGTCATTCAAGATTGTGAATGCATTCATTAAATAGAAGCTACGAAGAGTAATTCTAAATGCAAACACCTTCCTTTGCAACAGAGGGAATCTACTACATTGTTTCTGTGGTTTGGGTTGGAATTCTTGTGTCACTCCCAACAAACTAGCAAGTGCCAAATATATTTGCTTAAACTGTTAATGTATAATATGGTAGTATGTATGACAGTGTACCTGGTGCACTTTCCCAAGTTACACAAGAAAATTGTGGTTAGTTTTTATTTCTATTTTTAAGAGAGAAGGGGCCTTCATTTTTCCTCATGTGTGGCAGAACACATCCATATGTACACACTACTTAATAACTGTAAAAGGACCCTTCTCTCCAAGAAATGCAATTCTCTTTGATCTCCTCTTTTTAAAAATTCTGTTGTTATGTCACAGCTTCTTTCTAAGAATATACAGCAGTCAGGGATGGGGGTGAAGGCTTAGGATGCAAGTAGCTTCATTCATACCTTGGGACTGAGTTTGCTTCATTCGTACCTTGGGACTGGTTACAGAACTGGGAGGTCTACTATAGATTTTCATCTGTTATCCTTAAACGTGTAATGTCAGTACCTTCCTCTTCACAGCATCTTTAGAAACAAAAGCATTTGGGAGAAAGAGTGTGAAAAGTAATTGCAGTATGGTTTGGTTATGATACTAAACTCTATGAAAGAGTAACTGGGCAAAGCTAGATTATGTAGGCAGTATACTGTGAAGATGTAAAGTGCAATCTTAAACAAAGATACACCTTTCTAAAACCAATTATTTTAATAGGATTAGAAAGATATAACTCTTGCTTAGGATCAAACTGTGAAACCTTTATCTATACAGTTAAAGATTTGTAACTAACAAAATGAAGCCCAACAATGAAGCTTCATCAGAAGTCTTTGTCAGATGAAAAATCCAACAGTAATCTTTGTATGGCATAATTGGAAATGACAACATTTCCAAATAAGATAAACAAAGTTACTTATGGGCTGATATCCCCTGTTCCATATACAGGGTTGGCTCTAACCATTGGTCAATTCCACCTAATTTCTAGTTTAATTTAGGCAATTTCAAAAATTAATTTTGTAGTTAGCATTTGCAGTTTTCCATGTCCATTTTGTTTCATTTCCTTGTAAGTTACCAAAGTTACATGAATAAGGTAAAGAACTAAATTAAACCAAAACACAAACAGGAATCTGATGTGATCACAAATCACACCAAGAAGGTTTCATTTTAAGCAATGTTGTGATCAGTATGTGTGTGCACTCATGTTTTCACCTTTTCAGATGTAATATTTGAGATTATACAGTAGTATGCAGTACTCATGATCCTCCTGAATTGCATGATCAGCCTTTTGTCTGAATAGGTCACAGTGCATATCTTCCAGTTTTGTTATAGACTACATGAAGCCTTGATTATTATTTTTTTTAGGGCTTTGGGTCCCATATACATGAGCTGTAAAATATGCACTGTATCCTTTTCAGCCAAAATGGTGACCAAGCATATCAAGAGGACCATGGGTAGCAATATGGGCAGCACATGTACATGTGTGTGTATATCCTCAACATGACCTCTGAAAAGGTCTCTGGTCAGTAATCTATAAGGTACTGCTCTGTAAACAAGATCAGGTTTAAAGTCAGGGAAAATTTTGTAACAGTCAACAAACAAAAATGAGAGATTCCAAATTAAACAGGTTTTCCCGAGTTACTATGAAATGCTGAAAGGCAGCGGTTCCCAAATTGTGCTCCCTGGAGCACTTGGTGCTCCGCGAAACATCTCCTAGTGCTCTATGAAGAGACTGGAAAGAAAAATACTACTGTCATTCGGTTTCGTATATAGGTGCTAAGTGAAAATTAGTGCTCCTTGATTAATTTCTCTCCAGAAAAGTGCTCCATGGCTCAAAAAGTTTTGAAACCATTGCTGTAAGGGAATTGTATCTATTTTTTCCATCACTCTCTAGACTTGCTTTTGTCAACACCAACTGTCTTCCCTCCCATATCTGGAACTATTTTGTAGAAAGTGTTCACTGCTTTTTGTTCATTATTTTAACAAGCTCTACACATAGATTTTCTTTTTTAAAACTTCCACCTGTTGGAGAATTACACAACACCACCTGATATTTGATTCAAGTGTAATTGGTTACGTTTTTTGGAATCCTTAGTTTTGTGCTTTCTTGAGAAATAAAAAGTATAGGTTCAGACAAATGATTTGTTACGGCTTGGAAAACATACTAATTATTATGAGAACAAATAATGCAGTTCATAGTTGAAAATGTGTTTTTGGAGTATTCTCTGTATACCATCAGCAGATTTTGCCATAATTCCTAGCAGCATTAACTCTCTGATAATGGGAGTTAGGATTTAATGTCTTGACATTCTACAAAAAATAGATAATCCTGGTTTACATGAGGCAGACTGATATAATGGGGGAGGGTTAATGGCTAGCTTTTGCTGGAACATATTTTTCCTGCTTGCTTTGTACAGTTAACATGTAGCTGATTGCTTATCTTTCATCAAGACGAAAATAAATTAAAAATGTTTAAGCAAGTCATAAACTCATTTCAAGTTATTGGTTTTTAGTGTTGTTTATATATGCATCTCATTCTGCATCTTCTTGGGAAGTCGTGAAAAGCTGTATTTTCTAGTTATTGGTTTTTAGTGTTGTTTATATCATCTCATTCTTCATCTTCTTGGGAAGTCGTGAAAAGCTGTATTTTCTTTTAAACGTGTTACATGGCAAGCTATGGGCTTTGAATACTCCTGCCTAGGAATGTTATATATCATGATAATATATCTTTGTCTTTACAGTATTCTAAAATAACAGTGTTTGGTGATGTTCTAGTTTCTTCCTTTTCTGTTTGTTGAACAGATATTGATGAGTGTTTGGATGGGTTTGTTCAGTGTGACAGCCGTGCCACCTGTATTAACTTGCCCGGCTGGTACCACTGTGAGTGCAGGGATGGCTACCATGATAATGGCATGTTTTCACCTGGTGGAGAATCCTGTGAAGGTCAGTAAAAGGGCTTTATAAATAATTTATTTGTGTTTGAGTAATGCTCACTGTTTGTGATTTACACTGAGACAGTATTTTGTTGGGGCACTGTTTATAGATGAAGAACGAAATGCATTGTGGCCCAGACAGCTTATATTCTGGAATCATGAAAACTAACAAAAGGAAAACTAAAAGCTAAAAACTAAACCTTAAGCTTTGGTTAAGGAACAAAAGCATAGATGTATATGTTAATTGCTCAGGGTTACACTCAACATTTACGGCTGGGCAAAGGAGTACTATACTTGCTGGAACTCTCGCTGCCTCCTACCACACCCTGAAGGCCCAGGAAAAGTCAATCCTAAAAGGAGGTCCACATCTAAGGTGAAATTTTCATGCATGAATTAAACTTCTTGTTCTGTCTCCCCCTCCGGCAAAGGGTACAATAGGGAAAACCTGCACGTAGCATTCTGCGCTGCATGTATAATGCAAGAAGTCCATGAGGGCAATACTCCAAAGCTACTCCTTTTGGACATCTGCACACATCGTTCATGTTGGGCCTTGCCTCAGGCAGCAAAAAGATGAAGGTTACTCACATTGTCTTCACTGTGGTTAAATGAATTTATTTGAGCACAGCTTATGTTCCTTATAATGTGGTGGGTATTGGATGCCAGCAGAATTGGGATATAGTTACATACACTTTGTAGGTTGGCCTTCTCTATTCCAAAAAATGGGAAGATAATAATCCCTCTCCTTCTGTCTGACCAAACGATTGTATTCCTGAAAAGAAAAAAGAGGGAAAAACATTAATACAGATATGTATGCACAGAACATTCCTGAATAAGCAAGGCCCAATCTACTAGTTGGACTTTCAAGTACAAATTAACCAGGAGTCCCCAACCTTTTTGAGCCTGTGAGCACAACTGGAAGCTGAGCGAACTACAAAATGGCTGCCACAGGAGGTGGAGCCACAAACACAGAGGAAGCGCAAGCGAAGGGGAGAAGAGGGGTAATTAAAAATACACTGAGAAAGAGGGATAAGAGAGAATAAAACAAACACTGTGGTGGCAGCTGCCACTGAAACAGTGTTATTTTAATCTGCATAGCCAGTCAGATCTTCAGTGGCCAATCAGAAGCCCTGCTGGGTAAGAGCCCTACCTAGCCCCACCCACTGTCTAAAAACACTGGGTGGGAGCCAAGAAAGATGTCAGTGGGCACCATGGCACCCACAAGCAAAATGTGGGGGACCTCTGAGCTACCTGGTACACTGTGGTTTAGTTGCTTCCTTCTTAGTTTACCTCCCCAACTCTTAACATTTGGGGATAGGCTTTTAAATCCATTATGTATTGTATGTATTATACTGTTTTAATTACATTGTTTTCAATCTTCCTTGAGTTGCAGTAAATGAAATAAGTAAATAAATAATGCTGTAGAAACTATTCAACTCTTCCATTGCCGGCTTCTCAGGCACAGTCAGAGAAGCAGATTGCAGAGGCAATCCTAACCATGCAATTCTGCTGATTTCCAGGGAAGACAGTTTGGGTTTGATCTGCAAGCCATAAAATACTGCCTTACTTTGCTGTACAAACTAAGTATACATTTTAAGATCAGCTATCTTATTGCACCATAATTAAGTAATTGTGAAGCCACACATAGTTGTAAGATATTTATTTATTGAAGTTCCTATTTTCCATATCAATGCAAGGTGGCTTACAGACATTTTCCTCTTGGACTAAAAGTGCAATTAAAATCTCAGTATAAAAAGGTAACAACAGCAGCTTTCATAGAATGGAGCATAAAGTACAAAGACTATGCACCAAAATAACATTCACAAGTGCCTGCTTCAAACAGATATTACAAGATAATAAGGGGGGAAAACGCTGGAAGAGCATGGATGAAAGCCATGTAGCTTGCACTGTGTCTCCGGAAGCCTGTTTCACACAGTAAAGGCAACTGGGGGAAAGATCCAGGAACTGAAAGATGCATTACACTACATGCAAAGTGAAAGGGCAGCTAGAAGTTGTTGTTATGCAGCATTTATAGTATGTAGAGTTACTGCATTTAGAAGACGTTAATTTGAGTAGCAGACTTGGAAACAGTGAAAAAATTTTGGGTGCTGTCTGTGACAAATGACATTACGTGGAACAGCAGGTTAGTGGGCATGCAGCTATTTTTAAATGCAGCTTTTTCAAAATGAAATATCCAGCTTTACGTGTTTATTTATAAACTGTGAGTTAAAAGTGTATTTTAAAGGAAACAACACAGCATGTACTACTATGGTCCATTTAAATGAAATATTTCATTTTCTGCAACCTTAAATTTCAAATATTTCCCCTCCCTTCAGATTACCAGGCAGAATCTGCCTGAATCTACATCTGGGTAGGATGCCTGATTTCTGGAGGGATTGGCGTGGTTATCACACAAATGCAGATTCAAGCCTTTGAACTGGAAGAACATATTGTTGGGAGGGAGGGAAATCAAGCCAAGTTGCATGAAATCAGGTAGTTTACTTCCAATAAAGCTGGGAGCATTAGGACAAAAATGCAAGAGGTTTGAAACTTACATTAGGGAAATAGAAAATACAAGTGGTGCACCTGCGAGAACTGGTGGGGGCATCTAATTTTTCCCTCCCCCACTATTTCTTCTTTCTCTTCCCTGAAAGTCCCTATAGTGTCTCCCCTTTTCCTGCTTCCTTCTCTTCTTCCACCAGCTATTCTACCATTTTATCTCTCCCCCCCCCCCATCTTCAGCTTTCCCTCCTTTGACCCCCTGGCAGACTGTCCCTGGGAAAACTCTGCATAGATCCAGCCATTGGGCTGGGCCCAGTTGTATAGTGCTGACCTCAGTTTCCCCTCTGTCTCCCTCCCCATGCTATTTCCTCTTTTCATCTTCCTGGCAACCCTCATATCTTCACCTTTCCATGCTTCCTTTTGTCCACCCAACCTACACCCCAAACAAATATTTATCTGCCCACCCATCTTAAGCAATATTATTTATTTACTTCATTTATACTCCACTTTCCTCCACAATTTGAACCCAAAGCAGCTCATAGCATTCTCATCTCCTCCATTTTATCTTCATAACAACACTGTGATCTAAGATAGCTTGAGAATGCGGTCGCCCTGCAACAGGTGAAACCTGCTTCCCCCCGTAAGGGATATTTTTCAATTCAACCACGATAGGTGCTGGAATAGCTATTCTTATATAAATTACAGCACACCAGCTTCACCTTCAAAATAATCAAATTATCAACATTTTTTTGACATGAAACCAATATTTAGTGTATGTGTATCTAATACAGTTCAAACTAGAAAGTATACAATAACCAAATGATACAGTCTAGTGGTTAGGAATGTTAGCGTCACATATCCACAACTCTAAGATATACAAAATGCCTACAATAAATGCAAAAACGCTAAAGAAAAACAGTACTTCGTTCTGTAGTTATACAGTAACAATGTCCAAAATTCATTCACAGTTTCAAATGGTTTAGAGAAGTCCGTGTGCTCCTGTCGGAGTCTCCGTGATCCGTTCCTCTTGTCAATTTTCTTCACAGAGCTGCGTACAGCATTGCCAAGTCCTCAAAGCATTTTTTACCCCTCTATTGGAAGAAGGGGGGTACAGGGGTTGCTTCACCCAAGAAAATCCCAAAGGGGATGCCAGGTGTGGTGTAAGAGTATGTGCCTTCCAGATACAACATGTTTCAAATGCTTTCATCAGCTCAAAACCCGGTATAATTATCTCTTCTCTGAGACATTTCCATTTTTCTATATTTTCAAGATTTCCTTTAGACTTCCATGGGTTCCTATGAGTGGCTACTCATAGGAACCCATGGAGGTCTAAAGGAAATTATACCGGGTTATGAGCTGATGAAAGCATATGAAACATTTTATAGCTGGAAGGCACGTACTGTTACACCATACCTGGTATCCTCTTTGGGATTTTCTTGGGTGAAGCAACCCCTGTACCCCCCTTCTTCCAATAGAGGGGTAAAAAGTGCTTTGAGCACTTGGCAACGCTGTACGCAGCTCTGTGAAGGAAACTGACAAGAGGAACGGATCACAGAGACTCCGACAGAAGCACACGGACTTCTCTAAACCATTTGAAACTGTGAATGAGCTAGGGCTGTAGAAAAAAAATTCGGTACAATTCGGATCCGGCAAAATCCGGCCCGTTTTGATCTGGGAAATGCCAAAGTCTGAACTCCCCCGATTCGGATCCGGGGAATTCGGCACGAGATTCAGCGTTCCCGAATCAATTCGGCCGAATAAAGGCGGGCGGGCAGCGTGGAGCAGTTTAAACACCCCCGCCCGCTTTCCCAGGACTCCCAGGAAAGTGGGTGGTGGGTCTTTAAAGACAGGAAAAGGCAGGTTCGGGGAACGCTGAATCTGCCGAATTTATTCAGCGATCGGCCAAACTCGCCGAATTCGGCTCGTCGTTTTCTTGCCTTTTTTTGAATTTGGTTCGTCCTGAACTGAAAACCGCCGAATCGGGAAAAATTTGGCTGTTTTTGGACAGCCCTAGAATAAACTTTGGATCTTGATACTGTGTAACTACAGAACGAAGTACTGTTTTTCTTTAGTCCCGTAAGGGAAGCATTCCTTTTTACAACAGACCCAGGGAAACTAAAGAGCCTCTTTGCCAGTTTCAGTGCAACACATTGACCATTAAAGCAAAGGCATAGATTGAGACTGCTACTCTCTTTGATACCCAGTGTCTGCAAGTTCCAGCTGTCTGACTGAAGAGAAGTCAAAAGTCAGAAGGTTAATTCCAGGTGTCAAGTGAAAACCCTGTGTCCCAGCCAAAGATCTCTCATGTTTATCTTTTGAGATTTTTATTGAAAACCAATCTAATCATTCTTGAAAAGAGTTAATATGAAAGCATCAGAATAATACATCCTTGTATATGTAAATGAAATCAGAAACAGAAACACACACATATAATTACTTATCCCTTATCCTATCTAAAGATTAAAAGATAAAATACAATTTCTGAGATTCTCACCAAAGTGCTTTCAGAAAGATAGTCTCTCAAACCACATCTGAGAGATTCAGGAGTGTTTGGGGTGTAGCTATCTTAAATATGCTCAATTACGTTAAATCCACATGACCTTACCAAAACCTTTCAATTTGTCACTTCTCATGGTATAAGGTGAGCGTTTCTCCGAGCTTAGAAAAAATTTCCCATAGAAATATATGTATCGAAACTGTCATCTCTTAGATCAGCTTGTTCAGAGATTTTTCTGGGCATCAGCCCATCTGTTCAAAGTATCTCTTCCAAAGATGGGACATTGAGTACACAACTCAGAAAGTAAAACCTGTACATGTTTTGAAAATTGGAAAACTAAAGCAAATTGTCAGGCATGCGGTTTGTTCAACCAGTACCTCTATACAAGAATCTGAAACAGGATCAAAGTAATCCAGTGGGCATCCATGGCAGAATGAAGATTCAAAATTGGGTCTCCCAGATCATAGACTCAAACTCTAACCAACACGCCACACTGGTTTTTATGTCTGCTGTTAAAAAGTAGGAAACAGCCAGGCCTGATTGAGACAGGCAAGTCAGATGGAAGCAAGTCACCTAATGAGTCCTTCCTCATTCGCCAGAACAGCCCTGTAAATAAGGGGCCTCCCCCTCCCCCTTCCTATTATTGGCAGAAACCAAGGCTGGCAATACTGTTGTGGTTGTCTTGCAAAGGCCATTTGCCTCTTCTATTATTTTGGGGGGTTAACCTTCCAATTAATTTTTTTATTTCAGTATTTTCCCCAAACCTGGGGTGTTTTCAGGTTTGTCGAAAGATCTGTTTCATCTATTCATGGCTCCAATCTCTGGATTTAAGTATCCACAGAAGGGACCATGTTGACAATTAGATGTATTGATAGAATGAGTCCAAACGGAAAGAAAAGTTGGAGGTGGAGATTGTGTGCAATTTCTTTCCTAATCAAATATGTATGTTAGGAACAGATGGATAGTTATTCCAAGGTGTCTTGGAAACATACACAATATCCAAGTTCTTAGTACAGGTTGAGTATCCCTTATCAGGACTGCTTGGGACCAGAAGTGGTCCGTAGTTTGGATCTTTCTGTATTTTGAAACATTTTGGAATTTTTGTATGTACATAATGAGGTATCTTGGGATGGGAACCAAGTCTAAACATGAAATTCATTTATGTTTTATATATGTTTAATATATACTTTATACACATAGACTGCATGCAATTTTAAATTATATTTTTAATAATTTTGTGTACATTGAACCATCAATTGCACTGCTGAGGGTCTGTGAGTAATACCTGCATGCCAGCTCAAAAGGTCTTCCTGTACAACTTGCTAATCGGCATTAAGTAAGCACACTTTTATTAATGTGGGAGCAGCCCTTGCAAGAGCATAAAAACTGGCTGTTAATCTAGAAAATAGAAGAGAAAGTAGGACTCAACCCTATTGTAAACTGTTAGGTCCAACAGGAACACAAAGCCAGTTCATAATAATTGCTACATTCTGCAAGATTTTTCCAGTCCAACACTATTTTTAAGGCTTGCCCATCTCTATTTATCACATTCAGAGCTATAGAAGCACAGCACTGTGTGAGGTAGCAGAAAAGGCAATGCATTTGTATTATGTGTCTTTTAAAAACAACATGGGAGTAATAATAATGACATATCACTTGAGTCTGGGATGGATGGTAATTTGGAGCCCTGCCTCCCCATTCCCCCCTCTTCTTTTTTGCTGCACTCAGCAATAATTGACACTATGTTTGGTCCCTGCCTTCTCTGTATTTTATGGTATTTGGAACTCCAGTTACAGCTGTAAACAAAATGTCAGCAGCATAATTCACTCTTTATGGTGGTTTTGTTGCAAGTCCAAAATCAAAGTGTTGGAATAAGTTTTTGTAAGGATAGATGACTTCTTGCATAGCACTTGGGAGATAATGACTAAATTTGAAGCTGATAAATAATGCAGATGCATATTTCATTTATGTAGGTTTTGTGTTTATTTCCTTGCAATTTCAGTCATTCATGACTTGCACATTGAAATAAAAAATATAAATTCCCAGGCTGACATGTTTAGTTTCCACCTCAGGATACTCTTTTTCTTATTCAAGTTACAAAGGGTTGACATGTGTATAGTGCAATTTGCTAAATACTTAACTTACACAAAAGGAAAATATTGTGTCCTGTGCCATTTTTGTAATAAAAATTATTTCTTTATCATATATTTGTTTATTATAAATATTTGTTTATCATACACCCCAAGAACAGATCAAGCTTCACCAGCTTGGGTTGTAGAGTGGGCTGTAGACTGTTATTTCAGTTGAACTTGCACTAATCTCTGTGTGTTTTTTTAGGTTGGATGCAAATTAGCATGGACCAAAAAGGCCTTCAGGGCTGCAGATTATTTATGTTGCCTGTAGCCAAGACCAATTGTTGTTACTGAATATAGTCTAAAAGCATCCCATGACCTCTTCTTACAGACATTGATGAATGTTCAACTGGGAGACACAGCTGTGCCAATGACACAATCTGCTTTAACTTGGATGGTGGTTATGACTGCCGGTGTCCCCATGGGAAAAACTGCACAGGAGACTGCATCCATGAAGGCAAAATCAAGCACAATGGGCAGATCTGGGTTTTAGAGAATGACCGGTGCTCTGTCTGCTCTTGCCAGGTGAGTCTGAGCAATCATATCAAGGGGTAGGTACCATGGGAGAGGGAAGGACTGCCAGGAAAAGAGTGAAAAAATGGGAAAGGAGTGTGGTTGAAAAGGGAAAGCTGAAAGCAGTATGATAGAGCCATTGTTGCACACAGTGGGTACACTTAGTTTTCCTAGTCCATAGTTGACTGGTTTGAAAGACTATTGTATGTTGTTGTTTGCAAATAATTTTACTGGTATTTTAACTTGTAATTGCACGGAGAGCTTTTCTGTAGCACATTTGCAGCAGAAAAACAGGAAACACTGTCCCTTTTATTCTTATTTCAATTATGTTTTTGTCTTCCAAGGTAGTCTTTAGTTGAAATCAGTTATATCGTCTGGCACACACTAAATGAAAAAAAAAAAACACCTTTGGTTTATTTTCAACTAGTTTTGTTAATTTGCAAAATATTAAGTAAAACATTTCCTATTCACATTCTCCAATATAAGCATGCAACTTAATTTTTGTTTTTATTATCGTATGCTGTTGTGTATTGCAACGGTAGAGTGGCTACGTAATGTGTCGGCGGATGGTCTGCGATTGCGAGAATCCCACCGTTGATCTGTTCTGCTGTCCTGAATGTGATCCAAGGCTCAGTAGTCAATGTTTGCATCAAAATGGGGAGATTTTATACAACAGTGGAGACACTTGGGTTCAAAATTGTCAACAGTGTCGATGTTTGGTAAGCCTTGTTATCACGGTATGCAAATTTGCAACCGTTCTGATAATTTACAATTACTGCAATTGTATTTTTGTTCTGTCCTTTATATGTAACTAAAAAAAATTAATTCTTCAAATGATCATAGACCACAAATTTCATACCCTTATATTTAACCACAAAGTTAAAAAATGTATCATTCACAAAAGATATTTGATTGAAGCAACAAATTAAGGTTGTGAAAGTAGAGAAATCCTTTTTCCCCCTTCCCACTGTGGCTGAAACAGTACATTTGAAATAACTGAAAAATTGTGCACACTGCAAGAGTCCATTCAAAATAATAATTCTCAGTCATGTTATAAAAAGAAAATTTATAAATTTAATATGTAGTTCAGAGAAAGTATGCACATTTAAGGCCCATTGAAATCCATGGGAGCGCACACTGTTCAGTGTGTAAGTCCCATAGAATTGCATTGTATTCATTAGTTACTTTTGGGAGCCATCCTAAGTAGGCCTACCTGGAAGTAAATTGTTCAATGGAGCTTGGTCCCAGGAAAGTGTCCTTGGGATTACAGCCTTCAGCACTTTGCACAAATCTAGATTATGAAGTTTGTTTATGCTTTGTGTGTTGAGACTACAACACTGGTGATACTGTTATTATTTTGTATATCTGTTGGTAACAGGCAAGTTTTGAGATCAATCTGAGCTTGGGCATGAAATGTGATTGTTCTTAGCTCATAGGCCAAGTCTCAAACAGGCCATTCCTGAGGTTGGGGGCCCAATTGGTTTAGGAGGTGGCATGACCCCTACTTATGCCATGCAAACTGGCACAGACACCGGCGTAGTGCCACTTACGCTGGCCATTCCTGAGGTTGGGGCTGAATGTGCTTAGGAGGTGGCATGACCCCTACGCCAGTGTCCACGCCACTTAAGCCATGCAAACTGGCACAGACATCGGCATAGTGCCACTTATGCTGGCCCCCTTTAGGCAGCCTCCTAACCCCTTTCAACCCGGGAATGCCCCCTACAGCAAGGGCATTGCCATGCCACTTTTTTGTTGGCACAGCATTGCTGTTTGCTATGGGGCTTTCCCCCCCTTTTTCTAAATTTTATTTTAAAAGCCCCTTCCCCGCCCCCCGCAAAACCTTTTTGGAGGCGCCATGGCCATGCCGTCCCCAGCCACTGCGGTTTTGAGGTATGGGCTTTAAAAGTCATTTGTCCAGTGTAGCAACCTATTCATTTCCAACCCCACCCCCTGTGATTGTACTACTAATATCATAATAGTTAAAGGAATAATAAAAATTCACAACTGAGAACATAATATTGATGCTCTTTGTGCGTGCTTTTTTAATAGCAGGGTGAAGTGGACTGTTGGCCCTTGCCTTGTCCAGAGACAGAATGTGAATTCAGCATACTCCCTGAGAATGAATGTTGCCCCCACTGTGTCACTGATCCCTGTCAAGCAGACACCATTAGGAATGATATCACCAAGACTTGTCTGGATGAAACTAATGTGGTTCGCTTCACTGGATCGTCTTGGATTAAGCACGGCACAGAATGCACCCTCTGTCAATGCAAGGTAAAGAGAAGGTCCTTTTACAGGTGGTTTTATGGTATATATGGTATATAAATATATGTTTAGTCATTGGGATATCTTTTTTCTACACTTGCATTATAAAACTTTCAGCTTTAACATTAACATCACTCGTCTGTCCTTGGTAAGAGGAGCAGCCAAGAACCAGGATAATGGTTTAGATGTATCAGCAGGACAGAATATTATATAGGCCATGCTCTATCTGACCTTGAAAAAATTAGCAAACTTATTCTTTGTATAGAAATATATTGGCTCAGCTGTGATGATCTTGCAGTTATCAGGACTGTGCCATTCTGAAGATGCTTAAAATATCAAATGATCTTCCAAGATATAAGCTATAACCTTCCCTCCTGCCCCCCCCCCAAAAAGATATTTTCTGTCAAAGGAAGAAAACTACTAAAAACAATATTAAAGCTTTGTGATGATCAAATGCTTTTATGTTCAAGAGTGGCAGAAATAGAAATTCAGGCATTTCTTTCCTGCTTTAAAGAGAAGAAAATAGAATTCACATGATAATTTGGGTCTTTAGTATTCCTCAGGGTCAAGAAGAAACATTTATCTCAAGAAGAATGATAGATGGCTAAAAGCTTACATGACTCCTACATCCTAAAAAAAGTCATAAGGGAATAGGTATTGGAAGAAACTCTTCCCGTTTATAAATATACATGTGTGGTAAATTGCATTTTGTATTATTCCCACTGAAGTCAAAAGTAGTAATCCCTGCCTAGGCACACACAGCTAGTATTTATGAATAAAGGCAGCAGAATCAGACCTGAAACCTTCTCCTTATAATACTCAAGATCTTTACATGGTCTTTGCACTTATTTGGACATATCCTGTGAAATTCAGTGAGGCTGACTCCCAAGTAAGGATGCATAGAATTGCAGTCTAAACATTTTAGTACAACAAGATGCTGTAATTTGGAGACCCATGCTTGCAGTCCTAGTGGTGAATGGGTGGCTGGGAGCTGTGCAAAGAATGGAGGCCCTCCCACCTTTTTTCTTTTTGTTCAGACCCTCTAGCATTACTGTGCAGTTACACTGAAGCGCCATTGAAGTTGGTGGCAAGTTCATTGTGCATTCACATTGGCAATGATGTGCATGCATCTGTCTCGTCCTTCATTTCCAACACTGAGACATAGCAACACAAAATGGAAGCAAAAGTCACAGGAGCAGGTGCCATTACCTGAAGGAACAGCAACACATACCCCATCCACCCACAAAACCCCAATTTTTTCGGCCAGATTTGCTATTCGCTAACATACCATCACTCCCAGTGTTCCTCTCACATGGCCCAGTGCTTACATTAGTGTTTTATCGCTGATGCCATCAATGAAAAATAAAAGAAAAATGGTGGGAAGATGGATTGAGGAGTTTTTGTTGGAAAATGAGTGAGGTGGAAAGGAAAATGGTTGAAGGGGATATTGGGCAACCACAATGTCTTATGAAGAGTTTTGGAAACACTAGGGGGCAATATGCAGGAGTTTTATGAACTGTACTATACAGATCGTTATTCCTGTAATAAAAAAATAATACTTTTCTTTATTTCTTCATTTTGTGCCTTCTGTGCTGTCAGAGGCTATAAAAGAAATGCTGGTTTCCTTTTGCTCTCCGCAGTCACCTCAGCACTTAAATGGCTCAGTGCCTTCATTAACATTTTACTGATAATTCTACCAATGATTTTTTAACATTCTCTGGAAAACGGAAGAGTAGTAAGAAAAAATGGGTGATGGGGTGGTTGGGCGACTACACAGGGGTGTGCATACGTGCCAGGTGTTTGGAGGGATGGAGACAAAAAAAGCTTGGAGATTTTTGCTCACCGGCTCCAAAATGGATCAGGGGGAAATGCTTGGGAAACCCATGGACAAAATAACCATTGGAAAACAATTTGAAAACCGAACAGGAAAATGCATGCAGAAATGAAAAAATAACACAATGAATTTGGTGACAAGATACATTGTAAACGACTCATGTGGAATAGCTTGAGACTAGGAAGGGCAGCCATGAGGGAGCTAGAAAAGATTTGTAAGTGTAAGGCTGGTCACTGGCAACAAAAGCAACATAATTCATGCCATCGTTTCCCTGTTACTATGTGTGGATGTGAAAGTTGGACAATGAAGAAAGCTGACAGGAAGAAAGGTGATTCATTTGAAATGTGATGTTGGAGGAGAGCTTTACAGATACTGTGGACTGCCTAAAAGACAAATAAGTGGGTTTTAGATCAAATCAAACCTGACCTCTCCCTAGAAGCTACAGTAGCTAATCTGAAGCAAGAGTACTTTGGTCACATGATGAGAAGACAAGTCACTGGAAAGAAAATAAGGCTAGGAAAAGTTGAATGCAGCAGGAAAAGAGGAAGACCCAACATGAGCTGCATTGATTCAATCAAAGAAACCATGGCCCTCAGTTTGCAAGACTTGAGTAAGGCTGTTAATGATAGGATGTTTTGGAGGTCATTAATTCATAGGTCATCATAAGTTGGAAGCAACTTGATGGCACTTAACACACACACACAAGTTCACATGCAGAGTAATCTTAGGCATACTTCCTTCAAAGTAAGTTCAATTGATTCAGCAGCACTTCTTTTCACGTAGGTGTTCATACAGTGGCAGCTTTCATGTTTTGCATGATTCAGCAAAATCACAACAGAGGGAAAGGGTACTTAAACATTCAGGAGAAAATGGGGCACAGGGCTGCTGTTTTCACTGCAGTGCATGTCAATAGTAACATAGACTTCCTCCCCAAGTTGTAATGAAAATAATGGGATATAAACTCAAGTAAATATGGTTAGGATTGGGATGTAGGAGAATATAGTCAATTGAAGTGCACATATTCATTTAAAAACTCAATCTTTGTCAAATTTGTTTTTGTATCGTATTGACTTGCTAAATGAATGCTTATAATTTTCTGCACAGCACGAGAACCAGGTTGGGAAATGAGAGAACAATTTTAATATCATCCCTTTGATATTTTTATTCAAACAGATATCCACTGTAATTGTTAATATTCAGAGTAAATGTGTGTTTGTTTCGGAAACCAACAAGTTGGAGTTCGACGGTTCTAAAATCAACTAAACTCCAAGTACACTGAACTGAACTGTTTTTTCCAATCAGGATGTATGATCAGGAGAAATGTTAAGTAGGAAAAACAGCCATATCACTGAGCCATTTAAATCTAGGTTCATAGATGGAGCCTTATTTATTCTTAATGCATTGTCCAATTTTCAGCTTTGTTAAATGAAACCATGGGGATTTAAATCAATGCAAAATCTTAGTGCTTTGCACTTCATTTCTAGTTAACTTTCTGGCTCTCTATCTCTTGTGTCAGCTGGGTTGTAGAATCTGGTGAAAATTGCTTCCCTGCTTTGATTACAGGAAATTGAACTTACAAATTCAACACTGTTTACAGAAAGTTTGTAAATATCTTTAAGACTGTTCACCTGTGGTGAATATCAATACCCTCCATATGGTTGTTTTTTAAATAGGCCTTTTTTGATGCAAATAGAGACCTATTGAAATTAAATATGTCCTTTCAACCTATTCCTTTAAAGCCAACTGTTCTCTTTTTATGTGGCTATTCATTAGGCAATGAAGTGAAATTGCTATGTTAATTTTAACTGGAACATTGGATAGAATTCAATATAGAAATGATTAACAGCAAGTACCTGTGCATTCATTTCTTCTATACTTCAATATTTCTCCAGGCAGACATGTAGAAATGCTTATACCTATCTGAAACAAAACTGTATGGAATAATGTACTTTTTTTCCTTCTCTTTTTCCAGAATGGGCATGTTTGCTGTTCAGTGGATCCACAGTGCCTCCAGGAACTGTGAAGCTAATGATCACGCATCACAGACAGTTTCTGGTTTAAGAATTTTAACTTTTCAAAAAAGACTCACAAACCAAAAATTGTATACAACCAAAACTGAAGCAAGATCGGTTTTGTCCAATTAAAGTGCAAAAAGGCTATAAGGTGGATGAGCCATCAGTTTCCTCAGTCTGAGTGAAACATATAAGGCTTGGTAGGAACAAATTCAAATGTATAAACTCTGTATTAAGATGTGAGGTTCAGCTTCTGGTTCATTTTTTTTGTTTGACACCATTATGTAAGATAGCAGACTTGAGAAAATTGACATGTTATGCATAAAGAAGTCAAAATCCTCAAGCAAACAGACAGTTCCTGGAGCTTTGAAAATGTACCTCATCCATGGCCACAGAGGGTTTTTTTTTTTAAGACCCAACTACAAATTTGTTTGATTGCTCACTGCAAATTTGCCAGAAATCTGAAAAGAAAGGAAGATAAGGCAGGAAATACGGAATATTGCAGCAACATATGTACAGCTCTGAGAAACTGACTCAAGTTATTGTAAAAAAATAATGCACAGGCATGATTACTTAATGTTTTCTGGTGGGAAAAGTCATCTATATTTCCTCGTTTGATTGCACTTATTTCTTGATTGAATTTGTTCAGTATAAGCTCGTTCTTGTGCAAAATTTAAATAAATATTTCTCTTACCTTACATTTGTGACTATCCATAAGTCTTGTGGATTATGGGAGGCATTCATGCTTGGGTTCTTTTCCTATGTGAATACTGTTGTATGTTAAAGGTGCCTGCAGCACATTTATAAGACGTGGAGTACAAAAACATCATGGCATTGTTTGTTGCCCTTACCTCTACTGGTATTAGTTGGCCTTGTGCAATGGAGTATGTGTTGTAGCAGTACTTGGTGGCCAAGATCTAGATATCATTTGCATATCTCTGTTACAATGTGTCCCAGTATGGGCTCCCACCCTTGCCTTCTGGACCCTCACAGCACCAGCTTACTCACCTCCCTGGGATGAGACAAGGCCAGGATCAAGCCCCCAGCCAGCCGGGTGCACAGGCAGTTGGCCAATGGCTCTTCTCCCTCTCCAGGAATGCTGGGGGAAAGAAGATGGCCAGCCAAACTTGATGCCACAGCTGCGACACAAGCAACATGCCTGGACCCGGCTGGAGCCGAGAAGCTGCAGAGGGAAGAGCCCCGTCCCGCCAATCAGCTGAAGGTCGGGAAGGCACAGGCAAGGCAGAGGAGAGCAGCCTGCCGCAATGGCTGGGAGGTGCTTTCCCTCCAGCTCTTATATGGACTTCCGGGGGGAGGGACTGAGGTGGAGCTTGGGCAGAGCCTCTCTGGCCTGGAGGGGATATAAGGCCAGAGAGGAGCAGCAGCCAGGGAGGGGATGCTGAAGGCTGCCTGCAAAGTGTGTCCTGCGGCAACCTGGCAACATCTGAGGGAGAGGGAAGCTCGGACTCTCCCTTGGATTGGTCTGAGGCTGAGGAAGCTCCGTTGGCCTGGCCCTCCTCCAGGGCAGAGACCCCCAAGATAGCAGGGGTGAAGGCGCTGCTTGACATAATGATTTTCTGGAATGTTTCCCTCTCCCCTCCTCCTAATTTGCATTCTTTAAAAAAGCAGGCACTAGAAGGATTGTTGATGCTTTTCCCAGAAGATTTATTGTGCCCTCTTGAAAATAGACACTTAAGAAAGTAGTAAGAAACTTTGGCTGTTACCGCACTTTGTATTCACAGCGATGTATTAAGAGTTTGAAAATGTTATAAAAAATACTGTTCACACTTTCTATGTATTCCCACCGATGTATTAAGAGTTTGAAAACATTATAAAAAATACTGTTCGCACTTTGTTTGGCCCCTTTAGCTGTGAAGACGTTTTCCAACCATTTATTAGCCATAGTATCCAAAAACCCTTTTAAAGCGATGTTTTTTATAACATTTTCTTTTTTTTTTTTTTATAAATTTTTATTGATTTTTTAAAGCTATAAATTCTCCATAATTTTGACAACAGCGTAAAAATAATATCACAATCGCAATTATATTGATTGTTGTCTTAATTACCATTAAACATAAAAAATATGACAACTTCCCCATCACCTCCATCTACCTCTTAATAAAGTATTATTAGCCTTCGTTAACATATACTGATCCTAGCATTAATTTCATTCTAAAGTTTCATGTTTTATAAAGTTTTACATTCTGGATCAAAATAAAAAGTAGCCTTCCATTATTCCCAGATCTTGTACATTATCACAATGATTCCTTCAATACTCCCCTTTTCCCCAGTTTCTCCAACTCCACCAGTTCTAGCGTTAAAATGATTTAATCCCTTTATTCTGAAACCTTTGTCCCTTTCCATTTAACATAAATTTAAAATAGCCATGCCACCCGTCCACACTGTCAAAGCCTTCCAATCCAGCAATCATATTTAAGTCAATCCTTTAACCATGGTCTAATACTTCCTTCTGTAACTGAAATAAGTCAGTCAGGTATGGGAACAAGATTTCTTTGTTTTCTCTCATTTCCTCAGGCAAGGTGCATATCCAAAAATAATTCTTTCTGGGCTTAATCCCCATCGTGGCTTCAATCTGTGTTCCTTGATCTGCTCTCTTCTTCCTTGTATCCACACGTCCTTCCATGTCTTTTTTAAATGAAAAGTCCATTTCTTGTATGTCTGGTCTCTTTGTCGCCGGCTGGTTACTTTCTTGAACTTCTGTCTTCTTCTTTATATCCTGATATTCTTCCGTGACTTTTTGGGCAGAAGAATCCATTGCTTGTAAGTCCATATTTGTAGTCATCATTTGAATTTTCAAGACTTTTATGTCTTCTGTAACCAGATTCAACTTCTGATTACATACCAGTGATGATTGGTCAAGAGTCATCATCACTGAAATCAATTGAGCCATCTGTGTAGAAATCTGTTTTAATTGTTTAATTGTCGCCTCAGAATATTTAGCAAACATGTCCTGTACTTTTTTTTCCATGATTGAATTCAGTAGAATTCCCTTTGATTTCATAAGAGCAGGGCTATGTATTTAGCCAGATCAGGGAGAGGCTCCAGAGTATGTAACTTTATTAAAAATTTGATGGTCATCTAGCAGGAGTCCAGCATGTAGTTAATAGAAAATACTTTATTGTCCAACTTAATATCTTTTTCGGGTTGAAAAAATAAGTATTTAAACTTAAAAAAACTTTTTAAAGTTAAAAATACCAACGAGTTTTACCAGACGCTCTAGATCGGCTGAGCCAGGAAGTATTCCAGGGATTACCTAATCGTAGACCTTCTATCGTCTCTTCTCTATGGTTATTACCTTCAGGAGTGGTTTTGGTGTAACACGAGTAAGACGAATTTCCGGTCTTACTACCTTCTTCCTGTTGATTTGTAGAGCAGTGGAGAGGTAAAGCACAGAGTCTTCCGGTCAAAGGATCCTCTTTGTTGTACACGTGGCTGGAGGACCTTTTTTTCCCTCATGTAACTTCTCAAAAGTTCCTCCCTCCCCTTCCTTTAAGAACGCGTCGGATTGGCAGATCTTACATCAATCATTCACGCTCGTTGTTTTAATTTAAGTTGATCAGTTTGATAAGGCTCCTGCTGCTTTATCTGATGGATCTCATACAACAAAATCATCCAGTTCAATTAAGGGAGAAAAACGGTTACCAGGAATATTTTCTTCAACCCCCTGTTATTCGATGACGCCAGTGAAAGACGAAGGATTCTTATCTACTCACTTGGGCGCCCGGAGGTGAGGCTTTAATCTTAATGTAGTCCTTATGATGTTTATAGGGTGCTGGAGGGTAGAGTCTAAAGCCGAAGTTGCGCGCTGGCGATTTCAATCCCTTCATGCCCACGGGACCAAACGTCTGAAACTCCGGGGGGCTTATTAAAGCTACCTCAGAGTATTCAGGAGGTCAAACCGCATATATGGCTGCAGGGAATTCCTGCCTCTCAGCCCACTTGCAAGGGCTGGGTTGGGGTGCAATAAAACACCCCAAATCACACGCAAACTTGGATACTCCCCAGGAGCCCCTGGGAAGACGCAGCACTCAGCCCAGCTCAGCACCGGAAGTTCTTTTTATAACATTTTCAAACTCTTAATACATCGCTGGGAATACAAAGTGCGGTAACCCCCTTTGTCAAAATCAATGGTGTTTTATGGGTCAGCTTTTATGGACTTTTCCTTAGATGAAAGGTTTCCATGAAGCTGTTGTGCCTGAACAATGGCTTGAGGATGACAGCCTGGTGCTGGGAAGTTTAGATGATTGCTTTACAGAAGTCAGGCTTACAAGTAATTGTATGTTTTATATGGTGTGGAGTGCTTTGCAGAGTACAAGAAGGTGGCAAGAAAGCAGAGGTGGATGTAAATGGGAAGAAAATGTGTTGAATTTCACCAGATTTTCTTCTAGTGAAAAAGGAAGGAAGGGTCTGCTTTGACCACCCAGACAGGCTATGCAAGAATCTTGGGACTTGCATAGACAAAGGCCATGTGGGATGGGGCTGTAGTAATGAAGATGAACTGGGTGGCTGGATCCAACCCTATGTGCTTATGTGCTACACGTATTTAGTCCCCATCACATACAGAAATTTTGCCTCAAGATAAAGATCTAAAAGGTTCAAAAAGAAATAATGCAACATTCTACTCTGAACCATGAAAGCTAGACCTTGTCTATAAATAATAGATGCTTAAGATTTTCTGTTACATCCACAGATTCTGTCAAGTAGCAATCAAAGTTGTTCAAGAAATAATTCAGGCTTCTTGGAGGGGTCTGTTTAAATACAGCGTTTCTGTCTGCTAATAACTGCCAAGGGATCAGTTTTTGCCTTTAGAGTCTCAAATGCAATGACCATTGCCTTCACTGATAGTTGTGAAAGATATGTAAGTACCTAATTTGATAGAAGCTGATGCTGTTTAACGATTATGTTGCAGTTTTATATCGGCTGTGTTAAGTAAACAGTGTAAGCTAAAACATGGTTTCATATTCTGCCTGGAAGAGGGAAGAACCATACAAAAATATAGATTCCAATAGCATTAACATCAAGTTGACTCAAGAGCCATAATGATAGCTAACTCTTGGGTCTTTCCTAGCTAGGCTTTGAATTGTGCTTGTTAAAAATGAGGGATAAGAACATAATTTGAATCAATAAATCTACAGCTTGCCTGTATTGCTTGGTTTAAAGCCCAGGGCTGAATAATAAATTACGTACAAGAAGAGACCAGGAAAATATTTTTCAGGCTATCAATGTTCAAGGTTTTAATTATATGGAAGCTCTTTTAAAAATCCAATACATTTTAGAGGCAGTCCCTTGACTCCCTGGCTAATCTGATCCTATGATTACTCAGAATTCTCTGAAATGATCACAGCTGTCCTTGATCCCAGAGAATAGGAGACTAAAGCCCTCATATAGAATGATTTTTTTATTTAAACAAAAGCATCCCTTCAGGTATTCAAGTCATGTTATCATCAGACAAATGTTTTGAATGAAGCTGGGCAATCTTCCATTGTTGAGTTTTGTTTCTTTTCCAGTGCTAGATTTCAATGAATCCCAAAGAGAATTGCTACATTTGGAGAGTAACTGCCCCATGCTTGTAGGAAGATCCAGTGCAATGTGTGTGTGTGTAAAGCAGACTGGCAAAGAATAGCATTAGGGGCAGGTCTGAATTAGATTCTTTGTTTTAAAATGAAGCAATAATTGATATATATTAAGATTTCAACATTCAGAACAATGCTAGAATCATAGAGTTGGAAGGGACCACCAGGGTCATCTAGTCCAACACCCTGCACAATGCATGAAATTAACAACTACCTCCCCCCACATCCCCAGTGACCCCAACCCTCCCCTCGCCATGCAAGATCCCACAATCAAAGCACTCCCAACAGATGGCCATCTAGCCTCTGCTTAAAGACCTCCAAAGATGGGGACTCAGCCACCCTCCGAGGCAGCACATTCCACCATCAAACAGCCCTCGCCGTCAGAAAGTTCTTCCAAATGTTTAGGTGGAATCGCTTTTCTATTAGTTTAAATGCATTACTCCGTGTCCTAGTCTCTGGAGCAACAGAGAACAAGCTAGTTCGCTCATCAACATGACATCCCTTCAAATATTTAAACATGGCTATCATGTCTCCCCTCAACCTTCTCTTCTCCAAACTAAACAAACCCAACTCCCTAAGTCTCTCCTCATAGGGCATGGATTCCAGACCTTTGACCATTCCGGTCGCCCTCCTCTGGGCATGCTCCAACTTGTCCAACTAGAAGTTCTAGCATGATGGGAATTTTATGAACACGAAGACAAAAAAAGATTGCTTCTTGTATTAAGAGAGATGATTTTGAAATATATGGTGTATGGAATTCATACTTGATGGTCCATCCCACATGCATGATGGGTATGCATGTGCACAGATGTAAGAACTATGCCCACTCTTCCATTGCACAGCGAGTCGCGACTCTCACTGGCCTGAACTGAGAAAGAGAGTTCCATTTCAAAGAAGATGATTCTAGAGTGACTGTAAATGTGCCACTTAAAGTGCCCCCCACTTTGACTCTCCACAAGACAGTCTCAGATCTGACCCTCATGATTTGGGCTATTCCATGGACTGGCAGGCACAATGCTGCTGCTCTGGTTAATGTGACACACTCAGAAGAAAATGAGAGGGAGGGTTTGTTTTTTAATTGCATCATTTAGTCCTACACAGAGTCACACATGTCTAAGCTATTCAGTCAGTTAACTTAGGCCAAGCCCATAGGCAGAAATTTTATGGTATGGAGGACTGAGTACATTCAGGGCGGGGGGAGCTAGGCTACCAAGTACCCTTCATCTTAAACATTGGCACTTATTGGGTGGGGCCTGATAATGTCATGAGTGGGGGTGCTGTGATGTCATGTCCCCCGTGATGTCACATTTAATAATTGTGTTAATAGTAGTACTTCCACACACCACTAGGTACAGACCATATGGCATCTCTATGTTGTCTCAGTCACGTGGTATTGATGAGCTGGGCTATTTACCAGATTAAAAATACAAGTATCCTGGAAATTAAATATATGCCAAATGTAAAATGCAGTTGAGCCTCTAGTGCCAATTACTGCCTCCCTTCTCCAGCTTACATATACAGTAGTCACAATAAGCAGGTGTGTATGCAAGTCTTAGAAGAAGCCATTTGCCTGCAATCTGGCATACTATCAGCTATCCAAAGAAATGTGATTCTCTTATTATCATTATGCTCTAATCCCAGATTTTTTTGCGGGGGGAGGATAGGAGCTTGACAGTAGTTTTTCAGTGGCGAGTAAAAGGAATTCTGCACAGGCTCAGAGGGCCACATTCTTTTACAAATTCAAGTTACAGCAAGGTGGTTTGCAGTTAATGATTAAAACCAGATACCAGGCAGATGGAGCTAGGCTTAAATGTTTTGCTCCTGCTTTGCCTCTCATGGACCTACTCCTGAGGCAAATTCCCCATGGCAAACAGAGGTGACATTACCCAAATGCTATATATTTCACTTCTGTTTTCTGCCCATTGCCATTGCCATGGACATTAACAAAAGACTGGCAAGAAAAAAGCAAAAGACCCAGGGTAGAAATATGGTGAGACAGAGCAGCAGATAATAAATTTGGGCAGTAAAGGGTTAACTGGCCCAGCTCCCTCCATTGTGCAGCTGCCCCTTCCCCACAACAAAAAAGGGCTAGGGACTTACAGGGTACTTTCTTCAAAAAGGAAGCAAGCTGGGAATTCCCAGGTGGGGGATGGCATATTTGGGTGTGGGTGTTTTCCCGAAAAGTAGCTATGGGCCTAGATTATGCACACCTAATTCTGCACAGGATTGGTTTATTTCAGCCCAAGAGAACTTGAACAAAAAAGGCCTTTAAGAAAACTAATAATAAAAAAGTGCTTTGATTTTCTTTCAGAGCATATAAATGTCTACAATTCAGACTCTCAATGTACAAATCACTGTGAATTAGTATATTTTCCTGCTGCATTCTCATTCTATAAAAAGCAAGGATAAAATTTCCATACTGCTGCTAGCAACACACATCCCATTCTCCATGAGCATATCAATGATTAATTTCAGCATAAAACTTTAATTATTATATATCAGAATAATCTGTCATATGCTCTGTCCATTAAGAGTAGCCCTTATACAATTACCATGTTCTGAAACATTTTTCTCTCCCTAATATCACTGTACCATTTGTATTCTACTTTAAGCTATAATTCTTTTTGATGTCTTTTTGTGCATTAGATGGATTGCACAGCATCATGAATATCATAAAAATTCCATAAGTCCTTTCATTTATAAAGACTTTCTGAGTCATACTGGAAACTGCTGGCCAAGGCCAAAATAAACCGCTCAGCATCACTGAAGGAAAAGTATAGTCCAACATAATACAATAGATCTCTTACAAAAAAGGGAAAGCAATTCAGCACAGCAACAGAATGGGTGCAATTTTAAAAAAAGGAAATAGAAGGTTGGATAGGTTCACATATGCATGTTTGTCAGGGATGTGCATAATCAAAATTCACTTTCCTGCTTGCTTTTGCATGTTTGTAATTCTTTTGATTGTTCATAGCAGATAGTGGGCACAAATAAACTGGGAGATCCTAGTGCATCCCATTCACTACCAGGGTGGACTAGGAGGGGGAAATGGGCCTGGAAAAGAGCTCACCCCATCCCTGCCCCCCAAAGGAAGTAGAGGCAGTCTGCCTGCTCCATTCCCTGGATCAACCCCACCGTGCCCACCCAACAGTGGGCACAACCTCCCCGCTTACTATGAAAGAGTAGGCTGAGGTGGGAGGGGAGGCCAACGGCCCACTGAATAAAGTCCCAATGGCCATTATGGCCAATCTACCCTTGTTCGCCACTAAGGTAAGTGCTAGGATGACATTTTATTTTAAACCAAAACCAGAGAACAAAGACTTCTTGACCATCCATCACTGAGTTCTGATGCTTGAAACATTTTTTTTGTCCAAAGCAACTTCAGTTCTGAGTGAATCTGGAATAGAGAAAAATGCTGAAATAAATGAAGGGCAGTGAACAAAGGTGAAAGTGGGGCAGGGTTAAGCTTCTTTTCCCCACATTCTCCATTTTTTTGCTAGAAATCAGCCAACCCATCTTCACTTTCTTTATACTTGCCTGTCTTTTCCCTCATCAGGACTCATACTAGCAGGGATAGCGACTTTTTTTTTTTTTTAATAAATTTTATTGGTTTTTTAAAACTATAAATTCTCCATAATTTTGACAACAGTGTAAAAATAATATCACAATCACAATTATATTGAATGTTGTCTTAATTACCATTAAACATAAAGAAAAATAAAGCGACTTCCCCATCACCTCCATCTACCTCTTAATAAAGTGTTATTATCCTTCGTTAACATATACTGATCCTAGCATTAATTTCATTCTAAAGTTTCATGTTATATATAATTTTACATTTTGGATCAGAATAAAAAGTAACCTTCCATTATTCCCAGATCTTGTACATTGTTACAGTGATTCCTTCAATTCTCCCCTCTAGTTTCTCCAACTCCACCAGTTCTAACAGTAAAATGATTTAATCCCTTTATTCTGAAACCTTTGTCCCTTTCTATTTGGCTACCTCAAATTGCAGCCATTATAACATAAATTTAATCATACTAAACAACATTCTCTCCGGTATTTTGGGGATTCCTGTTTAATCAATCTTATTTCAGTGTAAATCATATCCCAAATCCATATCAAAAGTCCACCCATTCCAATATACCTTTATATCAATTGATAATCTATATAAGGAGGACTTATTTTTATATTCCCAAAATGATGTCTTAATCTTAATTCCACTACATCATTAATAGCCATGCCACCCGTCCACACTATCAAAGCCTTTGGATCCAGCAATCATGTTTAAATCAATCCTTTAACCATGGTCTAATACTTCCTTCTGTAACTGAAATAGGCCAGTCAGGTATGGGAACAGGATTTCTTTGTTCTCTCTCATTTCCTCAGACAGGGTACGTATCCAAAAATAACTCTTTCTGGGCTTCATCTCCATCGTGGCTTCAATCTGTATTCCTTGACCTGCTCTCTTCTTCCTTATATCCACACGTCGTTCCATGACTTTTTTAAATGAAAAGTCCATTTCTTGTATGTCTGATCTCTTTATCGCCGGCTGGTTGCTTTCTTGAACTTCTGTCTTCTTCTTTGTATCCTTGTATTCTTCCATGACTTTTTGGGCAGAAGAGTCCATTGCTTGTATGTCTGTATTTGTGGTCATCGTTTGAATTTTCAAGACTTTTATGTCTTCTATAACCAGATCCAACTTCTGATTGCATACCTGTGATGATTGGTCAAGAGTCGTCATCATTGAAATCAGTTGAGCCATCTGTGTTGAAATCTGTTTTAATTGTTTAATTGTCGCCTCAGAATGTTTAGCAAGCATGTCCTGTACTTTTTTTTCCATGGTTGAATTCTGTAAAATTCCCTTTGATTTCATAGGAGCAGGGCTATGTATTAAGCCAGATCAGGGGGAAATTCCAGAATATGTAACTTAATTAAAAATTTGCTGGTCATCTAGCAGGAGTCCATCACATATAGTTGATAGAGAATACTTCATTGACCAACTTAATATCTTTTTCGGGTTGAAAAAATAAGTATTTAAACTTAAAAAGAAAACTTTTTTAAAATTGAAAATACCAACGAGTTTCCAGACGCTCTAGATCGGCTAAGCCAGGAAGTATTTCAGGAATTGCCTCATCATGGACCTTCTATCGTCTCTTCTCTATGGTTATTACCTTCAGGAATGGTTTTGAAGTAACACGAGTAAGACGAATTTCCGGTCCTACGACCTTCTTCCTGTTGATTTTGTAGAGGAGTGGAGAGGGGTGTTGGGTAAAGCACAGAGTCTTCCGGTCAAAGAATCCTCTTAGTTGTAGATGTGGCTGGAGGGCCCCATGCAAATTCTCAAAGATTTCTCCCTCCCCTTCCTTTAAGAGCGCTTCGGATTGGCAGATCTTACGTCAATCATTCAGGCTCGTTGTTTTAGTTAAAGTTGATCAATTTGATAAGGCTCTTGCTGCTTTGTCTGATGGATCTCATACAGCAAAATCATCCAGTTCAATTAAGGGAGAAAAGCGGGATAGCGACTTTTTTAACAGCAAAATGCTGTGGCTTTAATTTAAATAAAATTAAATATGTTAAGAGGTCTCTTGTGTCTTGTCTGATATGGCCCTTATATGTGTCTCCCTCTGGTGTGCATTGCCAGTTGCAGGGCAGGCACATGAAGATGACATGTCAGTCACTATCATTGGGAAGGGACAACTGTGGTATTTGCCCCCTTCCTGCTCAACTGGCAGCTCTTCTTGCTTTCTGGTATATAAGTGTATGCAAGCAAACTGTTTGCCTGTCAGATAACTAGAAATAGATCCTGCTTATAATAGAAGGGTGGGGAGGTGGGTGGTGGCATTCGTCTGCTTTGCTGCCTGCCTATGTGCTACAACATACAAGCAAAACAGAGAGTTAAATAGCAGGCAAACAGGAACCACTGTGGTGTTTGTGATCAGTTAGGGGTTCAGTCATATGAGGGACACATAAAGTTGCCAGTCTGTGGCTGGCAGCCGGCAGGAGATTGCATGACCTTACCTTTTCAGTATTGTGCACATCCCAGAAGTGATGTCATCAAGTGGGGCAATGCTATAGCATTTGCCCAAAACTATGTGCTAACCCCACCTGGGGGTTTTCTCCCACTAACCATCTGAAAAGCAATGGGCAGCACTGGCAGATTAAAACGTCTCCCACAGAAGCAGGTACCTGGCCTCCCTAAGGAGACACTAAAGAAAAAGTAGATGTAATAGTTTATTGACAAATAAAGCATTCTTCCAGCTTCTAACTATGTCTAACTCTTACTACCTGAAGTTCCTCCCCTCTAGCCAGCAGGGATCCAGTATAAACCCTTCCTCTGTGTGGCTTGTAAGGATGTGTTTCTACATTACAAAGAATCATATAAAAACTGACCTTTTCAGCCTTGGCCTCTGTGCCCTGTTTGTTGGCCCTCCAGGGCAACTGCTTGTCCACTGAGCAAAACAAGATGAAAGACCAGATGGCCCATTGGTCTGTGTTCCATTAGAGCTGCTCTTATAATCCTGCTTGGGGAAGCTGTGGTTATCCTATCAGTGCCTACGTTGCCCTCCTATAAGTCTACTCTTTCATGCAGCTATTCCTGATTGAATTGTGAATCCAAAAAAATCTCTACTCAAAACATTTTCTAAATTGATCATAAATCTTCTGTAGATGAGGGGAAAAGGTATGTATCATGGCTTCACAATCTTCTTTCACCATTATGATCTTCTTTCATCTTTTTTGTTTGTTTAAGCAAACAATAGCCATAATGTAACAAGCAATTCAGACCATTGTTACATCTGATAATACAAAGATGTACCTGAAAATAGAATTTTAATTTCACTCCATCACCCTGAGTTTCTCACCAGCAGCAATTACAGTCGTGTCCTACTAATATTACAGTTACATTTTTCAAACCCATACTGTTGTCTCCACAGTGACTTTTATCTTATTAGAAAGATTAAAAATATCTTACAGCATTTATTATAGAATGATTATGGTAAGTCCCAGTAAGGCAGTCATCATAAGGACAAAAAAACCTTTTTGGGTTAAATTGTGCATGGTAGCAGCTGATAATACTTTTTGATAGTATAATTAAGTCTTCATCTTGTCCAGAATAAATAACAGCCAAGCACCATTTAATACCTAAATCTGAGGCAGAAAAATACACCATTAATAGAATTATCCATGCCTGATCTAATGACATCCATGGTATTACATGCTGTTTGCTCTCTTTTCTAAAACAAAATTCTTGATCAGCTATCTGTGACTCAAGCCAAAGAATTAATAGAGGCACTGTACTCCAGCAGGGCATCTCCAGTACCCAGATAGACACCTGTTTAAGTTGCCAATGTGTAGACATATGGTCATTTTCTGCCTGAACCACAGCTTTTTCTACAGTGGCTCCTGTATTAGAGGACTTTTTGAATGGGTCAGGAAGGTACCAATGTTCTCAGCATTCCAGTACCACTGCCAAAGTGGAGGTATTCAGAACAGCCTTTCCCAGTATGTGGCCAGTATGTATGATCTTCAATTTTCTGAATTAATTTTAATATGTTTATGTTTTTTTCATATTTTTCAAATTATTCAATATGCATTTTAAATTTTCCAATTTATTCAATGTGCGTGTTAAACAACATTGTAACCAACCTTGAATATGGTAGCTGAAAAACAGGGTAAAAATACCCTCAATAAATAAGCACACTGACTCCATTTTGGACAAAAGAAAGGTGGGAGCTTTATTTTACCACAGAGACTGATGAACCTCAATCAAGAAAAAACTTCCAAACCTGAGAGATCCTACTATCATTGTTTTATCCTTAGTTACACCTAGCAATATCACCTACTCCACCAAGGCAAAGCAAATAAGAGGTTAACCACTGCACAATCTAGAACTGCACTTTAAATTTTAAAAGGTAAAGGTCCCCTGTGCAAGCACCAGGTCATTCCTGACCCATGGGGTGATGCCACATCCCGACGTTTACTAGACAGACTTTTTTTGCAGGGTGGTTTGTCAGTGCCTTCCCCAGTCATTTTCCCTTTACACCCAGCAAGCTGGGAACTCATTTTACCGACCTTGGAAGGATGGAAGGCTGAGTCAACCTTGAGCCGGCTACGCTACCTGAAACCGACTTCCATCGGTATCGAACTCAGGTCGTGAGCAGAGCTTGGACTGCAGTACTGCAGCTTACCACTCTGCGCCACAGGGCAGATTAATTAATTGATTAAACTGCATTTTTTCTATAAATAGGTTTAAAAGGTTGCTCTGGATGTCTGTCAGTTTGCTCCCTTAGTTTCGTATTGCATGCCTCTCTCTTTAGGCTTATTAATAATCCTATGGCCATTGCCTTTGTACTGTTACCTAAGACAATTTGTACCAGCAGGGATCTTGTCCCTGAGGACATCCAACTAGATACTCAAGAAGTAGCCTCAGAACACAAATCTGACTCAGGATGTCAGCCCATGCAGCCTAGCACTATATTCTGACAGGCACTGTGCAGGTGTCCAGGGCCAAAGCGCATTCTGCATGGGAGACCTAAGACTGGATCTCCCAATTAGGGTTGTCAACACCAGCTTGGGAAATTCAAGGAGATTTAGGAATGAACCTTGCAGAGAGCAGAATTTTGGGAGAGGCAGGAGCTCAGCGGGAATTTGATTCTTTGGTTCAAAGATGTCATTTCCTCCAGAAGAACTGATCCCAGTAGTCTGGAGAACAGATGTAATTCTGGCATAACTTTAGGCAGCATCCGAAGGTTGGTAACCTTACCCTGAACACTTACTTCACCTTTAAGAAATAATCTTGGGTGGAACAGGCGTTTGATTTAGATTAGACTACAATGATGAAAGAGGGGATTAGTAATTTCTTCCCTGCACAGTTTCCATAATAAGAATAATTTCCCAGAGCTGCTATTAGCTATAGAAGAGCGGGGAAAGATACTTACGTTATGGGTACCCATATTGTCACATCCCATTTCATAGCTAATAGCTTCTGGGGATAGTGATTTCTACTGGGAAAATGGCATAGAGGAAGTTTTAAAATCACTTCCCCACTACCACCACTAAATCAAATTCAGCTCTTTCCCCAGGTCGCTTTTATTGTCTTAAAGAAAATATCTGGTTCTCTGATCATGAACATGGTTCTGCTGTGCAATACGAAATTTGATTTCCGGGCAAACCTTTATCTTTCTTAGCCCTGATAGTTTAAAGCAATACCCGGGGTTATACCTGCGACCTTCCATAAGCAAAACATTTGCCCTCCCACCAAGTCCCAGAAGTGGAAGGGCCCCTCAGTGGTACATTTCTTGTGTGGTTATAGGTAGGACTGTGCACCATTTTTCCTGGTATTTTTTGGACTTTGGAGGCTGCTGGCGAGAATTCAGCCAGCAGGTAAGTAAAGGGGGAGGGGGGGAAATGGCAGTGGGGCCAAAGTGGTCCCGAATAATGCTGAAAAAATTAGGCATTACTCAGGATTCACTTTTTTGGCTCCCTTTAATTGCCACTAGTTTTTTACTAGTAAATTGTTTACCTCCCCCCCCCAATTCAGCTTTAACCAAATGCACACCCCTAGATATAGGTTTACTTAGCAATCATATAACATTTAACGTAGGTGGGAGCTGATTGCTGTAACAATCAAATCTTTTTGGTACTGGTCTGAGCTCTAGGAGACAAATTACCAGTGAAGTCTTTCATGCTGAGAGGTGCTGTATGGCTACAGGCTCCATTGATCTGAAATAAATCAGATTGCAGGCAGCAAGAGATTTGATTATTCCTTTGCCCATTTCATCTCTAGAGAGATACAGTTCTCTGAAAATTCATCATGTTATCAAAGAAACACTCATGATAATGGAAGTTTTTAATATAATCAAACCCTTGCAGGATATGAATTTGGGTCCTTTGCAACCTTCCTTCACTTCTAGTCTACTCATTCTTTTGTTGAGAGCAATGAAAATTTGACAGTGTTAAATTAGCCGCTGGAAAACAGGCACATTTTCCAATCCTACAATCACAGCATGGCAAATAAATAGAAAAACTATAATCATTGTAAAATAGAAATATGCATGGTCTATTCTGTCGCAAGTTTTTAATTCCTGCAGTTTTGGATACAACTCCCTTGAAGCATCAGCTCATTTCCCCAGGCTTCAGTGGAAGAAGTTATAATTCTGATAGTCTGGAAGGCATGAACACCGTCATATTTAAAGTATGCTAGATGTGGGGTGTGTATATAGGCAAATATTGCCATTAGTCAGAAGCATTTAAGATCAGTGTTATATCTTAGACCTATATTAGATATGGGTATACCGTCACCCTGGAATATAGCCCTTGTTTGGATTGCTCTGTAAGAGAATGAGATATGATTCAGCAAGCTCCCTAGCTGAAATCTTGTCTGTAGCATAAATGGGGTAGGTGCCTGTAAGCAACACATTATCTCTTCTCTTCAGACCACCCCCACCATGAACAGTATGGTAATCATATCACCAATTTACCTGATAGGGCTGTTGTAGACTGAACTGCTGTCCAAATGGTAAGGATGGTTGTTATCATCATCATCATCTACCCACTTACAAACTATAGCAAAGTCTGAATGCAGTAGGTCAACAATGCACCACAAAGCTATGGTACAGCTTCACTTGGAATAGTGTGTGCAGTTCTGGTCACCATATCTCAAAAAGGACACTGCAGGAGGAAAGGCTATGAGGACAGGCTGGGGAGTCTGGGTCTTTTCAGTATAGGAAAAAAGAGGGCTAAGGGGAGACATGACAGAGTTTGATAAGATTAAACATAGGGTGCAGAAAGTGGATAGAGGGAGGGTTTTTTTTATCCCTCTCCCATAATACTAGAACTTGGGGGCATCCAATGAAATTGTTAGGAAATAAATACAAGACAGACAAAAAGATATACTTTTTTACTCAGCAAGTAATTAAGCTGCATAATTTATGGCCAGGGGAAGTAGTGATGACCATGAGCATAGATAGCTTTAAAAGGAGGTTAGACAGATTCATGGAGGAGAGGTTCATCAATGGCTACTAGCATAGTGACTGAAGGGAGCCTCCACACCCAGAGGCAGTAAACCTCTGAATACCTGTGCTAGGAGGCAGTAGCAGGAGAGGGCCTTGGCTTCTATGCCCTGTGTGCCTTCCAGGGCAACTGATTGGCTGCTGTGAGAAACAGGATGCTGGACTAGATGGTCTGATCCAGCAGGCTCTTCTTATGTTCTTAATGTTTTGCCTTTTCTGGACAATGAAAGAAGGAAATCCCTTGCTCCCTTATTACCTGTTGTCAGTCTTGTTGTAGCTGAAGGATCACCCCTCAGCTATTACAATGCAAAAGGAGCTATCTTCTGAAGCAGAAATAAAATTTCAGAGAGATGAGTAGCAGAACAGAAGGTGATGGTTAGCTGTCTGAGTCCAGTGAAAGAAAGATACCCTCTGTGTGTCACAGTGAAGTTTTTCCAGTAACAGATATGCAGAGAAGATCAATTGTAATGTGGTCACTGTGTTCCATACCACCCTAGCACAAAAGTAACCAAATTAGGAAACATTATAAAAACTTCCTTCCAAACTTGATTGGTGAACTGCTATTGTTGGGAAATTCAGATGGCTGAAGACCTGGGATAGGCCATTAAGGCAAGTATTATACTCCACACCTTTGGGACCTGTTTAGTATCTCCATACTGTGGTCCCTCCCTCTTCCTTACTGATGGAGAGAGTGGACACCTAGAAGACACTATTTCTGTGACTTTAATTGCTGATATCTATGAGAACCATTTGAAGAATATATGCGTCAAATGTCTTTGTACTATGCATTGTACTATGAGTATGAGAAAGATATACCTGAATATTCATTTAATCACTGATTGTGGGATGACATATTATTTAAGGAGGAAATTCTATGAATGATAAAATCCCTGCTCTCAGAGGTTGCTTCTGTATCTCTCATGAGTGCACAAATACTTTTTGTACATTACTGGAACAGTGTGTAGGCAGTGATGTGTACAGTCACAAATGAATAACTAGGAAATGACTTCCCAAAGCAAATGTGCTGCTTCTGTTAGGTTACCATGGCCTCATTACAGCGGATCTGAATTATCTGAATATAGCAGTAAAGTTGTTAGATTCCATACCACAGCAAGTCCAAAGGATCTTCTACAAGCCAGAAGGGTGCTTTTGAAGGGCATCATGGACACCCAGTGCGAAGACAGATGCTGCACGCAGTAAATAGTTATGACAGAATAGGATGACAACACAGAGATTGGTCAGTGGACGTTCTGTGAATACATCCGGCAAATTAAGATGTATTTCCTAACACACATATTATCAAAGACATATTCAAGATGTCAAGGCAGGCGGAACTGCCTGTGTGGTTTTTCTGTCCATACAGAGGCTTCCCTGTACCCCTGATTGCATGGACTTTCAGAAATCAATATCTCATTTCTCACATCAGCCAGAAGGGTAAACCAGGCAAGGCTTTCAAATGAAGCCTTGTGCCTTCTGACAGAGAGGGGGGAAGCCTGTTTTTCCTGTTTCAAACTCTGCAGTTCACAAGCAGCTGTTGATAGCTTTGCTGTCCTTTGTCCAGGTACAGTACCTCATGGTAGAATTTTAAGGCTTTTTTGCATGTTTATTTTCTTCCACCCAACCTGCTGAATATAATTATAACTTCACTAAGTGGCTCTTACCCCTGGCTGGGTTTTGCTACTTCTTGCCAGGAATTTGTAGAGATGCCTCGAATCAACTCTAAGGCCAGAAAGGATTGGCAAACAATTGCATTTCCAAACACCATCTCATGCTTCCAGAGGTCCCAAGTGAAGGGGAAAAAATGCTTCTTCAAGAATTTAAAATAAGTTACAGCCAACTGGAGTGTGCTGACCATCACAGAAATGAACATTTAGTGACATAAATATTAGACCATGATATTTTCGTGTGCATTGAGAAAATTGGTCTTCATATACATTAATGTACTATTCACAGTGGGTAGCCGTGTTAGTCTGTTTGCTGTAGTCAAAAAGGGCAAGAGTCCAGTAGCACCTTAAAGACTAACAAAAATGTTTTCTGGTAGGGTATGAGCCCTTTTTGATTAATGTACTATATCCTAGCCAAGCTCTTTAAACTGAACATTGCTGGAAAATGACT
Source organism: Euleptes europaea (assembly GCF_029931775.1). Classification (NCBI taxonomy): domain Eukaryota; kingdom Metazoa; phylum Chordata; class Lepidosauria; order Squamata; family Sphaerodactylidae; genus Euleptes; species Euleptes europaea. Next base: position 66,627,934 of record NC_079314.1, on the reverse strand, counting down.
TGGGAAAAGAAATGTGGCTGACTTGCTATGGTACAAACAAGCTTTCTGATAATAAGCTTCTAAAAATACAAGTCTACCCAGAAAACAACCCTGGTCCTCAAATAGTTAAATGAACACATATATTGTTACAATGCCCTTAAATCAAAGGGTGATTTGGAAGATTTTTAATTTTCTCCTGGTTAACAATTGTACAAATGCACTCCATGTGGCAAAATCATCAATTTCAGTCAACTGAACATTTTGGGGCACGTTTTTGGAAATTTTTGGATTCATAATGATACCTATGGGAATGTGGAATGGTATGGTATAGATCAATCTCATCTGATGTTGGAAGCTAAGCAGGGTTGGTACTTGGATGGAAGACCACCAAGGAAGACTGCAGAGGAAGGCAAAGGCAAACCACCTCTGCTTCTCACTTGCCTTGAAAGCCTCTTGCAGGAGTCACCATATGTCGGTTGTGACTTCACAGCATGTACATAGATTGGGCCACACCCACTTTCTAAAAACACTTGGTGGGTGACAAGAAAGGTCTTGGTAGGCACTATGGCACCTACAGGCCCCACTTTGTAGATCCCTGATCTAGGGGGTGGGATCCAAAAGGCCCTGTACTCCCACCTAAACACATCATGGCACACATTTTCCCCTTCCAACTGCAGACCAATCCATAGGTATTGGAATAGGGTTGCCAACCTCCGAGTGGTGGCTGGAGATCTGCTATTACAATAGAGCTCCAGGTGATAGAGATCAGTTCCCCTGGAGAAAATAGCTGCTTTGGCCAAGGTAATTCCCAACCCAGAGCTGGCAACCCTATATTGGAATATATGGGGGTATTACCCCCTTGGACATATACCCTCTCCCTTCCCTTAATTCCTAGCTTTCTTTTTCAAAAGCATGTAGCTCTTTTCATTGCAGAGAAATAAAATAAGGGGAGGCATATTTTCTTCTCTATGGTTTTATACAAAGTAATAGAAGTAACTAAGAAAGCACAATTTGGTATGATTTCTCTTTACCAAAGTAAGCAAATTGAAATGGAAAGAGGAATGGGTGAAGAAGAAAAGGCAGAGCCAAATGGTAGTGTGTCACTGTTCACAGCCAAATTGACTGTATGAGCAGTATCATTAAGGAGCCAAATGGAAGATGTGTTAGAGGAGAAAGGGGCCATACCAAAGAGGAAAGAGCCCCAGTTATGCTCCTTTGCTCAGGGCCCACACAAACCTGGAACTGGCCCCATATGGGACTGCTCTTGAAAGTGACTCAAGCTCCAACTGGTTCAGAATTCAGCTGCTCACCTCTTTTCTGGGGGAGGGGGCTTTATGCAAGTAACATCAGATTCAGATAGTTTATTTGCGGCCCTTGCCCAGATAAAACAAGATACATGGACTAAAATGGTCTTACCAACAAAGGTTTACATTCCGAGTCTTAAGTCACTTAAAAGAATAAAAATAATAAAATAAATAACATCCGAGTTACATCTGCCATTAGGACTAAGAGACTACTCTGTGGCAACGAATTTTCATTGCAGCCGTACAAAATTTTGCTACCTGAGAGGTGATTGAGGGATTATCTCCTTGTAGGAGCTTTTCTATCTTTTCTCTTTCCCTGTCGGGTCCCATTCTCAGTATGAGGGGCTCAATAAACTTAGAACGGGGTATAGTGTAATAGTTGCAGTTCAGGAGAACATGTTCAGTGGTTTCTAAATCCCCGGATTTGCAGGGGCATAGTCTATTTGCCCTGGGTATCTTCTTGAATTTCCCCTCTAACATAGCGGAGGGTAAAGCTGCACACCTAGCCAAGGTAAAAGCCCTCCTATATTTGTTTATCTCTAAGTAACGGAGATAGGCTGCCGGTGCAAGGATAAATTTGGATTGGGGGGGAGCCATAAATAGGGGCACTCTTGCTAGATCTACTTGTCTCTCAATATCTTTAACTCTTTGGTTTATAGTTGACTTAGCTTGATCCCACTCTAACTGAAGTAGTGCTAGGGGGATAAAACCCAGGTTATTTAATTTGTCTTCAATGGCTCCACTTTGACCTAAAGGTATCACAAAGAATCAGTGGAAGAAGACCCTTGGGGTTGAAATTAATTTTCAGCCAGAGATAAAGCGAGGGCAAGACAACCCTTGTCTCCATGCAAGTAACATCACTGCTGAAGCAATCACATTTACTGCTAGTTGGTTTGCAGTCACAACTCAATGTTTTGACCTTTACAGACCTTCATAACCTGGGACCCATATCCTTGAGGGACTGACTGTTCTGATATACACTCACTATTCAGTTAAGGTCAGTACAGGGTCACACCTATTGGTCACCTCATGTTTGTACGAAGTTCATTTGCCCTTGGTAGGAATCCCAATGTTTTCTGTGATTGTACCTTGTGGATGTGTTTGCTGGTGGAGATGCAGTGAATACTTTCTCTGGCAAGATTTCCCAAGTTGTATAATGTGGATTTATATCTGCCAGCCTTTGGGACTTGAAGTTGTTGTGTTGCATATCTGCTTTCTGATGTAAGTTGGGGATGGCTCATGTTTGGTTTGGAAGCAGATGATGCTTATTTTTTGGCATAAAGTTAAAGGCTTTAGATTTTAGTGAGAGATAGCTATTCTATTATGGCTTAAGTTGGGGGCCTTGATTTTATGGTTGGGTAGGGTTTATGAGGGGTTTTCTTTTTTGTTTACTATGAATTGTTTTATTTTTGGTGTTTGTTGGCTTCTTTGTGCCTTAATTTAAAATAAATAAATAAAACCATGTATTTCTGCAGATTATTTAGGGTCAGGCAGAAAAAGGAATGCCTGGGAATAGACAAACCATTCTACTTCAATAGAAACCTGAACTTTACGTCTGAAAAGAAGCCCATTTTATACTCCATAGTAAATGTGCATTTTTCCTCCATCAAAACTGTATTTGTTCACTAACATCGTAAAGCAATCCTAAACACTGACAGAAACAATTGCAGTAAAGACCAAAATCATTTGCTGAATAGCAATACTGGGCTCAGCAGTGCATTCGTATTCAATTCACTGATCAACTACAATATTGTAAATGCAGATTTAGGAATGTCTGGACCAAACAGGCAGATTACACAGCCTTTTGAGTTAGCACAAAGAAGAGACACCTGCCATGCCAGAGGTGGCCTGTGAGCTTTTGGAGAGACTGCTTCCAAAATATTCTAAATGAGAGCAAGTCACAGAATACTCTGCCATCTGAAGGGAGTTAAAGGCACAACTCATTCTGCTTGTGGATGGCCTTGGTAATTAATGCAGCTTGTCCAAGAACTAAACTTGCTACATCAATACACACTTGAGATTATCTTAAATTTATCTTTAACTGGAGATGCCAGGGGTTGAACCTGGGACCTTCTGCATATCAAGCAGATGCTCTACCACTGAGCCACAGCTTACAAACAAACTTGTTCTGCAGGGCATTTGATGGTTATCCTCCTTGACATGCAGGTCTTTAAAGCTTGCCATGGTTCTCTTTTAATGTTGATTAATGATCTGTTTATGAAATGTGCCTTTATACGTTGAGTTTTTGCATTGGCTGCTGCTATTTTACATAGCAGTCAGTGACTTTGCTTGTTCTGTGTTTTATTTTTGCAAGCTGCCTTAAGTGTTGTTTTAATAACGCGGTGGGCTGTACATCAATAATAAACAAACCGCGAAGGAGCTTGGAGCTGTTTTGCATTTTTAGTTTAGCAAAGTTTCTTAACTCTTAATTACTTGAAATCTAGGTAGGAAATGTCTAGATTGCTATTTACAAACAGAGCAGAATACTTTTGAAAATTATGGTTCTGCATCAAAGCACAGTAATAGGAAGCGTTTCAACACTGCTGCTTCTTGACACACATAAAGATATCTGAGGAATGAATGCCAACATTAGCTTGGTTTCTTAATTATTAATCTGGGTCAAGTTAATGAGGCCGAGAAAAGGAGATTTCAGGAACTGCTAGGACCCCTTAATATTCCTGTTTTGGGTACCCTCCGTGCTATGGAGAACTAGGGTTGCCAAGTCCCTTTTCGTCACCGGCGGGAGATTTTAGGGGCGGAGCCTGATGAGGGCAGGGTTTGGGGAGTGGAGGGACTTCAATGCCATTGAGAGGAGGCTGAAGGCTGAAGTTGGTTCCTTATTCCCAGTTCGTTCCCTATTCCCAGTTCCTTATTCACATTTCCTAGTTCTTGAATCACTTTGAGGACATTACAAAAGCTCTGCACCCCAAAATATGTATTGTACCACCACATATCATACACCCCCAAATTCAGGGGACTGTGCCCTTCGAGATGACATATGCTGGGTCCTGGTCCAAAGTCCGGTTCTTGTGCCAGTGGCTCCCAAGTGAGGTGCCCCCAGGACCAAGGCACATGCAGACCCTGCACCCCAAAATAATCTTTGGACCACCCCAAATGACACATCCCCACACTCCAGAGACTGTCCCCTCCAAGAAGACATACAGCGGTTCCCGGTCCAAACACCGGTTCTGGTGCCATTGGCTTCTTTTTGGGTCCCCCCCCGAAACCTGTATTGCTAAGAGGTTTTGAATAAGGAACTGGAGCTCTGCACCCCAAATATGGATTGGACCACCACATATCATATATCCCCACATTCAGGGAACCGTGCCCTTCGAGATGGCGCATGCTGGGTCCTGGTCCAAAGTTCGGTTCTTCTGCCAGTGGCTCCCAAGTGGGGTGCCCCCAGGACAGATGCCCATACAGACCCTGCACCCCAAAATAATCTTTGGACCACCCCAAATGACACATCCCCACACTCCAGAGACTGTCCCCTCCAGGAAGACATATAGCGGTGCCCGGTCCAAACACCGGTTCTGGTGCCATTGGCTTCTTTTTGGGTCCCCCCCCCAGAAACCTGTATTGCAAAGAGGTTTTGAATAAGGAACTGGAGCTCTGCACCCCAAAATATGGATTGGACCACCACATATCATACACCACCACATTCAGGGGACTGTGCCCTTCGAGATGGCACATTCTGGGTCCTGGTCCACAGTCCGGTTCTTGTGCCAGCAGCTCCCAAGTGAGGTGCCCCCAGGACCAAGGAACATGCAGACACTGGGGCTCCGCTGCACCCCAAAATAATCTTTGGACCACCCCAAATGACACATCCCCACACTCCAGAGACTGTCCCCTCCAAGAATACATACAGCGGTGCCCGGTCCAAACACCGGTTCTGGTACCATTGGCTTCTTTTTGGGTCCCCCCCCCCCCAGAAACCTGTATTGCAAAGAGGTTTTGAATAAGGAACTGGAGCTCTGCACCCCAAAATATGGATTGGACCACCACATATCATACACCCCCACATTCAGGAGACAGTGCCCTTCGAGATGGCACATGCTGGGTCCTGGTCCAAAGTTCGGTTCTTGTGCCAGCGGCTCCCAAGTGGGGTGACCCAGGACAGATGCCCATACAGACCCTGCACCCCAAAATAATCTTTGGACCACCCCAAATGAGACATCCCCACACTCCAGAGACTGTCCCCTCCAAGAAGACATACAGCGGTGCCCGGTCCAAACACCGGTTCTGGTGCCATTGGCTTCTTTTTGGGTCCCCCCCCCCAGAAACCTGTACTGCAAAGAAATTTTGAATAAGGAACTGGAGCTCTGCACCCCAAAATATGGATTGGACCACCACATATCATACACCCCCACATTCAGGGGACCGTGCCCTTCGAGATGGCGCATGCTGGGTCCTGGTCCAAAGTTCGGTTCTTGTGCCAGTGGCTCCCAAGTGGGGTGACCCCAGGACAGATGCCAATACAGACCTTGCACCCCAAAATAATCTTTGGACCACCCCAAATGATACATCCCCACACTCCAGAGACTGTCCCCTCCAAGGAGACATATAGCGGGTCCCGGTCCAAACACCGGTTCTGGTGCCATTGGCTTCTTTTTGGGTCCCCCCCCCAGAAACCTGTATTGCAAAGAGGTTTTGAAAAAGGAACTGGAGCTCTGCACCCCAAAATATGGATTGGACCACCACATATCATACACCACCACATTCAGGGGACTGTGCCCTTCGAGATGGCGCATTCTGGGTCCTGGTCCACAGTCCGGTTCTTGTGCCAGCAGCTCCCAAGTGAGGTGCCCCCAGGACCAAGGAACATGCAAACACTGGGGCTCCGCTGCACCCCAAAATAATCTTTGGACCACCCCAAATGACACATCCCCACACTCCAGAGACTGTCCCCTCCAAGAAGACATACAGCGGTGCCCGGTCCAAACACCGGTTCTGGTACCATTGGCTTCTTTTTGGGTCCCCTCCCAGAAACCTGTATTGCAAAGAGGTTTTGAATAAGGAACTGGAGCTCTGCACCCCAAAATATGGATTGGACCACCACATATCATACACCCCCACATTCAGGGGACCGTGCCCTTCGAGATGGCGCATGCTGGGTCCTGGTCCAAAGTTCAGTTCTTGTGCCAGTGGCTCCCAAGTGAGGTGCCCCCAGGACAGATGCCAATACAGACCCTGCACCCCAAAATAATCTTTGGACCACCCCAAATGACACATCCCCACACTCCAGAGACTGTCCCCTCCAAGAAGACATACAGCGGTGCCCGGTCCAAACACCGGTTTTAGTGCCATTCGCTTCTTTTTGGGTCCCCCCCCCAGAAACCTGTATTGCAAAGAGGTTTTGAATAAGGAACTGGAGCTGTGCACCCCAAAATATGGATTGGACCACCACATATCATACACCCCCACATTCAGGGGACTGTGCCCTTCGAGATGGCGCATGCTGGCTCCTGGTCCAAAGTTCGGTTCTTGTGCCAGTGGCTCCCAAGTGAGGTGCCCCCAGGACCAAGGCACATGCAGACCCTGCACCCCAAAATAATCTTTGGACCACCCCAAATGACACATCCCCACACTCCAGAGACTGTCCCCTCCAAGAAGACATACAGCGGTGCCCGGTCCAAACACCGGTTCTGGTGTCATTGGCTTCTTTTTGGGTTTCCCCCCCCAGAAACTTGTATTGCAAAGAGGTTTTGAATAAGGAACTGGAGCTCTGCACCCCAAAATATGGATTGGACCACCACATATCATACACCCCCACATTCAGGGGACTGTGCCCTTCGAGATGGCCATGCTGGCTCCTGGTCCAAAGTTCGGTTCTTGTGCCAGCGGCTCCCACGTGAGGTGCCCCCAGGACCAAGGAACATGCAGACACTGGGGCTCAGCTGCACCCCAAAATAATCTTTGGACCACCCCAAATGACACATCCCCACACTCCAGAGACTGTCCCCTCCAAGAAGACATACAGCGGTGCCCGGTCCAAACACTGGTTCTGGTTCCGTTGGCTTCTTTTCGGGTCCCCCCCCCAGAAACCTGTATTGCAAAGAGGTTTTGAATAAGGAACTGGAGCTCTGCACCCCAAAATATGAATTGGACCACATTAAACCACTGAGGGAACTACATTTGAGGATAGGAAAGCTGAGAGACAGAGCTTTTCACTCTAGACCACTGGTTCCCAACCAGGGGTCCGTGGACCCCAGGGGTCCGCGAGAACGAAATTAAGGTTCCCGAAACAAAGTTCTAAACCCATAATAAATTAATATTTTCAATTAAAAGTTATCTACCATAAAAATATATATTCAGATATTATTCTAAGTTTAATGTTTAACTAACAGTTATTGATAAAGTTTATTTTCAAATTCTCAGAATTTTTATTTTGAACCTTGGGGTCCCTGCACCGAACCTAAAAGTCCTAGTGGTCCCTGGTCAAAAAAAGGTTGGGAATCACTGCTCTAGACATTGCGACTGTTCTAACACAACCTTCACTGGCAACTAAACATTGCCAGGGACAATGAACTTTTATATTACCTTTGAACATTTAGTTAGAAAGGACAGGTGATAGAAACAGAGACGCAGAATACCCAGATTATTCGGAAAAAGTACTGTTAAGTATTAGCTATACATTTCCAGATGAGTGAAATGGTTTTGGGTGGTGTTTTCCCAGGAAGAAGGAATGATTCCAAGATCCCTGAATAGAATAGTAATTACTTAGGTAACTGCTGTCAGTTACTAAGTCACCTGCAAGTGGACCTTTAACACATATGCTAAGGGGGCTGATAACTTCTCATTTGTCCTGGAGCCACCACACTTAAGAGCAGCTGGCAGAAGAATCGGCCTTTGTCCCAGGACCCAGCACATACCCCCTTGAAGTTCACAGTACTCTGAATGTATGATATGAGGTGTATGATATGTGGTGCTCAAAACTTAATTTTGGGGTGCAGAAGGCTCACAAATGTCCAAAACATTTCTTCACAATACAAGATTTTCAGGGGCCATCCACAAATAGAAACAGGTGGTACCAGAACCAGTGTGTGGACCGAGCACCACTGTATGTCCACTGTATGGCACAAGAATCGGACTTTGGACCAGGACCCAGCATGCGCCTTCTCGAAGGGCACGGTCCCCTGAATGTGGGGGTGTATGATATGTGGTGGTCCAATCCATATTCTGGGGTGCAGAGCTCCAGTTCCTTATTCAAAACCTCTTTGCAATACAGGTTTCTGGGGGGGGACCCAAAAAGAAGCCAATGGCACCAGAACCAGTGTTTGGACCGGGCACTGCTGTATGTCTTCTTGGAGGGGAAAGTCTCTGGAGTGTGGGGATGTGTCATTTGGGGTGGTCCAAAGATTATTTTGGGGTGCAGGGTCTTCATGTGTCTTTGTCCTGGGGGCACCTCACTTGGGAGCCGCTGGCACAAGAACCGGACTTTGGACCAGGACCCAGCATATGTCATCTCGAAGGGCACGGTCCCCTGAATGTGGGGGTGTATGATATGTGGTGGTCCAATCCATATTTTGGGGTGCAGAGCTCCAGTTCCTTATTCAAAACCTCTTTGCAATACAGGTTTCTGGGGGGGGGGACCCAAAAAGAAGCCAATGGCACCAGAACCGGTGTTTGGACCGGGCACCGCTGTATGTCTTCTTGGAGGGGACAGTCTCTGGAGTGTGGGGATGTGTCATTTGGGGTGGTCCAAAGATTATTTTGGGGTGCAGGGTCTGCATGTGCCTTGGTCCTGGGGTCACCTCACTTGGGAGCCACTGGCACAAGAACCAAATTTTGGACCAGGACCCAGCATGTGCCATCTCGAAGGGCACGGTCCCCTGAATGTGGGGGTGTATGATATGTGGTGGTCCAATCCATATTTTGGGGTGCAGAGCTCCAGTTCCTTATTCAAAACCTCTTTGCAATACAGGTTTCTGGGGGGGGGACCCAAAAAGAAGCCAATGGCACCAGAACCAGTGTTTGGACCGGGCACCGCTGTATGTCTTCTTGGAGGGGACAGTCTCTGGAGTGTGGAGATGTGTCATTTGGGGTGGTCCAAAGATTATTTTGGGGTGCAGGGTCTGCATGTGCCTTGGTCCTGGGGGCACCCCACGTGGAAGCCGCTGGCACAAGAACCGAACTTTGGACCAGGACCCAGCATGCGCCATCGCGAAGAGCACGGTCCCCTGAATGTGGGGGTGTATGATATGTGGTGGTCCAATCCATATTCTGGGGCGCAGAGCTCCAGTTCCTTATTCAAAACCTCTTTGCAATACAGGTTTCTGGGGGGGGGACCCAAAAAGAAGCCAATGGCACCAGAACCAGTGTTTGGACCGGGCACTGCTGTATATCTTCTTGGAGGGGACAGTCTCTGGAGTGTGGGGATGTGTCATTTGGGGTGGTCCAAAGATTATTTTGGGGTGCAGGGTCTGCATGTTCCTTGGTCCTGGGGGCACCTCACTTGGGAGCCGCTGGCACAAGAACCGGACTTTGGACCAGGACCCAGCATATGTCATCTCGAAGGGCACAGTCCCCTGAATTTGGGGGTGTATGATATGTGGTGGTCCAATCCATATCTTGGGGTGTAGAGCTTTTGTAATGTCCTCAAAATCATTCAGGAACTAGGAAATGTGAATAAGGAACTGGGAATAGGGAACGAACTGGGAATAAGGAACCAACTTCAGCCTCCTGCCATTGAGTCCAATTGCCAAAGCGACCATTTTCTCCAGGTGAACTGATCTCTATCGGCTGGAGATCAGTTGTAATAGCAGGAGATCTCCAGCTACTACCTGGAGGTTGGCAACCCTATGAAGAACACTGATGAGGCAGTAATTACATGGCCTACAGGAAATCCAGAACTCCTTAACATATGGAAATAACATGGGAATAGAAGTGCAATACAGTTAGGGCAGGGGTTCCCAAACTCTGCTCCACAGAGCACTCAGTGCTCCACAAAACATCTCCTAGTGCTCCGTGAAGAGTTTGGAAAGAAAAATACTATTGTAATTTGGTTTAGTATATAGGTGCTAGGTGAAAATTAGTGCTCCATGATGAATTTCTCTTCTGAAAAGTGCTCCATGACGCAAAAAGTTTGGGAACTGCTGAGTTAGGGTTGCCAGGTCCCTCTTCGCCACCTCTGGTCCCTCAGGTCCCTCTTGCCAGGTCCCTCAGGCCACCTCTGGCATGGTGGGAGGTTTTTGGGTGGAGCCTGAGGAGGGCAGGGTTTGGAGAGGGGAGGGACTTCAATGCCTTAGAGTCCAGTTGCCAAAGCGGCCATTTTCTCCAGGTGAACTGCTCTATTGGCTGCAGATCAGTTGTAATAGCAATCTCCAGACAGTACCTAGAGGTTGGCAACCCTAAATACAGTTAATGCATTCTGGACTTTTTGTAGCACATGCAATTGCTGCCTATGCATCAGTGTTCACCATAGCAATGTGAGAATGGCATGTCTTGCGACACGCAAAGTTGTATGCGTGAGAACTCTTGACTGGATTGAACTGGGGCTCTCTGAAGCGGATACACGTATAGGCCTTTATCACTTTACACAGATGTAGCACTGGCATACATGCAGTTGGCTTTGTTATGTTTATTGGAAAGGTACCCTGAGAAATGTAACTCTTGTAGTTGTAATAAAAGTGAACAATCCTTTGGCAAACATGTGTGAGCTCCCAGCTTCTCTTCACCTGGCAGGTGATGAGGCATACTGAGAGGTGTGTCGCTGAATGCTGCAGAAACATCAAGACAGCAGTTGAGTTTCCAGAGCCCTGACTGAGGCCCATCAATATATATTCCCCATTCCATAATGGAGGGCAGAAAAGCAGAGCTACCTGCTGACAAGTTCACAGCATTCAGGGAAAGGACTTGTTTTCAATCTCAGCCAAACCTTGCTGAAATAATTAAAATTGTACTCTTTGAGTGATCACTTTTGTAAGGCAACGTTTTCTTTCTTTTCTTCTCTCTCTTTCTCAAAACCCCTGTCCCCTGGGTGCTTTCAATGCAGTTCCAATCCACAAACTGTCATAATGAAAAAGATGCTCCCTCCAAGAGCAATAATATACCTCTCTTCAGCCTAATTTTGGAAAAATAAACCAAGTTGAAAATGAATTGTGTTAGTATTGTTCCTTAGACCGTTGGCATTGCTGACAAGAGATTTTTTTTATTCCTTTAACAGAAGAATGAGCCAGGTATGCTCATTTCACAGTTACTAGGGTTGCCAGCTCAGGGTCAATCATAGGGTTGCCAAGTTCCTCTTGGGAAGTTTTTGGGGTGGAGCCTGAGGAGGGTGGGGTTTGGGGAGGGACTTCAATGCCATAGAGTCCAATTGCCAAAGCAGCCATTTTCTCCAGGTGAACTGATCTCTGTCGACTGGCGATCAGTTGTAATAGCAGGAGATCTCCAGCTAGTACCTGGAGGCTGGCAATCCTAACTGAGAAATACCTGGAGATTATGCAAATAGAGCCTGAGGAGGGTGGGGTTTGGGGAGGGGAGGGACCTTTATGGAGTACAATGCCATAGGATCCACCTTCTAAAGCAGCCATTTTCTCCAGGTGAAGTGATCTCTGTCATCTGGAGATCAGTTGTAATCCCAGGACACCTACAGCCACCACCTGGAGGTTGGCAATCCTAAGTAACACCCTGATAAACCCATTGATTCATGGTCAAACTAGACGTTGTGGTGTCCACAGTTCCAACCATGTGCCTTTTCAAGAACTGAAACAGCACCCCCACAGCTGTTTTGGCACTTGAAAAAGCACATGCTGGGGGACGGGACGGGACAAGATTGCTTGGTCCCACTACAACTGGGGTCCAACCAGGATTGAGCCCTCACAGCATTTTTAAATGGCATCATCCTCAGGTCCACCCAGTGGACACCATAATGTCTACTCTGGCCCTTAAAAGGGCATAACTCTGCTCAGGATTGCACTGTCAGGCACCCAGTTGCAAGAAGAAGAGTGTTTGCTTTTCCTTAACCCTGTTTTCTATATGCTGTTTAATTTCATATACGCCTATCTGGAGCAGAAATGCTACCTGGCTTTGAATTTTACAGTATCTATATAGGACAGATCACTTGACTTTCTTAAGAAAAACTAGAAATTGGATTTAAATTATTTACAGAATATATATGCCACCCTCAGCCATTAACTCCAGGGACAGGAAACAAAATGATAAATTGTCACAAATACAAAACGTCATAAAACAGCAACTTCTCAATACAAAACCACATAACAGCAAGTAAGAAAACCCACTTCCTATCACATATAGCTAATAAACCAGAGTAAAATTCTACTACCAATAGGAAAGATGGTGTGTGGGGGTGTGGGGGAACCACAGACAAATAAGGGCATTTAACCTAAAGCTGAGGATACCATATGGCCATGGATATCCAGGTTCTCAGGCAGAGGTCTTTCACGCTTCCTGTCGTCTGACTGTCCTTGATAGGGTTGCCAGGCTCCTCTTTGCCACCGGCGGGAGGTGTTTGGAGTGGAGCCTGAGGAGGGTGGGGTTTGGGGAGGGGAGAAACTTCAGTGCCATAGACTCTTAATTGCCAAAGAGGCCTTTTTCTCCAGATAAATTGATCTCTATTGGCTGGAGATCAGTTGTAATAGCAGGAGATCTCCAGCTACTACCTGGAGGTTGGCAACCCTATCACTAGATGCTCTGTGGATTGAACCAGAGTGGGATCTTCTGCATGCCAACCAAATGCTCTACCACTGACTTGATGCCATCAGATCTTAAAGAGGCCTGGCAACAGATGGTCCAAGTCAATTCCTGCTGTTACTATTTTGCCTGTTCAAGTGGTATAAAAATGCATCCAACACAGAAGAGTGGCCTGAGCAGATGACACAAATTCCCTGGCAAGGGTGCTACCCTTGTTCCAAAGCATTTAGGGCTTCGAGGAAATAAACAGTGCTTTGAATTATATCTTGAAACAGCCTTTCTTTTTTAATACTGAAAAGAGATGGCCTTGGTCATTTATATCTGCCAGCATCTAGAGGTTGCATTCAGAAGCCGCTTTAATCTACTGAATAGTCTTCAAAGATAGCCCACACTGCAATAGTCTAATCTAGATGCAATCAGAGCATGGATAACAGTGGCCAAGCCCTGTGTCAACTGTGCAACAGCCTGCAGACAGTTCAAGAGCAATCCTCACTAAGGTTAGCAACTAGAGGAAGAAAGTGAATGCTTACAAACCGGGTCCCCTGAGCTTTGATATGGTAAACAACTTAACTCCTTGAATGATTCGACCCAAGCATTTTTCCTTTGACATATCCACTTTTCAAAAACAATTATTTTATCTTTTTGCCACTCTTTTATTCTATTTTAATTTCAAAAGTCTGTTTTCTTTTTGCAATTCCTTTTTTTGGGGGAAGAAGAAAGTCACTCTAAAAATAAAATTTACCATGCAGCCTCTGTTACAGCATCCATTGACATGGGAAGGCTTCATTGAAATATCCCCACAAAAGCAGAAGAGATAAAGCTGTTCACTCTTTAAAGCTGTGCTTTGATTTTTAATATATATATAAACCTATTCAATACTTCAAAAAGCCCAGTATACCATGCCGTGTATTGCTTGAGAGCCAGTGTGGTGTAGTGGTTAAGAGCGGCAGACTCTAATTTGGAGAACCGGGTTTGATTCCCCACTCCTCCACATTCAACCTGCTGGGCGACCTTCGGCTAGTCCCTTAGAACTCTCTTAGCCCCACCTACCTCACAAGGTGTCTGTTGTGGGGAGGAGAAGGCAAAGCAATTGCAAGCTGCTTTGAGACTCCTTAAAGGTAGAGAAAAGAGAGAGATAAAAACCAACTCTTCTACTACTTGGAGCAGGAAGTGCTTCAGAAAAGCCCAGGAAGCAATGTCTTTGGATTTGCAGAAGTACCTATATAAAAACCAACTCTTCTTCTTCTTCTTCACTCTGGAACCCTTTTAACATCAGCCCAGCTTTGTGGAAGCCATTACCCCATGTGATGTTTTAGCCTAGCTGGGGAGACATTTAAACAACCTAATGAACAGGTGGTACTTATTGCACAGGTCCTGACCATTAAATTGATACCTCACTGGATGACAAGGTACTAGTTCTGTAAGAAAGACCATTATGATTAGTCCAGCCTACATATTTTTGAATCAGAGAAGCTTCTTATGGGAAAAGAAGACTTAGATGAAGCTAAGAAAAACATCTTCAGAGTTTACGGAAAGATTACACATCTGTAACCAATAAACATGGGTCAGCCCACCATTCTCCAGTCTAACAACTGAAGCACTATACAGTGTGGAATATGTAGTCATACTATGGATAGATAAAGGGGGTGGGGAAATGGTTGTTTTTTTCCAATTCCTTGGCCTGCCACAGTAGGTTACCAGTGTCCTCATTCCAAGCCTTCAATCTTCTCCCTCTACTGGTTCAGATGTAATTTTTTTCTCCCTATTCAAATAAAGTAAAATAAAGCTATTCTGGCTTTCAATTCTTGTCTGTTTGCCAGAATCAGAATAGGGCAACCCAATTACTTTGTCCTTTTTATCTGCAGCCTCGGTGCAGATAATGGTGGAATTAGGAAAAAGTTGCCAGGGATTTTGCATGACTCCAGTTTGTGACAAATCTGTCAAGAATCTCAAGTTCATACATATTTGGAATATTATTTTTGTTCAGAGTCTCGGTTGACAAAATAGATTAATGAATTCAGTTTCTATCTTGATATGAGTTGATATTTCCTTTCTTTCTCTCGTATGTAGTGATAAAAAAACCAAGGAAATTATTTAGCTGAGATGTGTGTGTGAAGTGCCGTCAAGTCGCAGCCGACTTATGGCGACCCCTTTTGAGGTTTTCATGGCAAGAGACTAACAGAGGTGGTTTGCCAGTGCCTTCCTCTGCATAGCAACCCTGGTATTCCTTGGTGGTAGCTGAGATAGTGGTTGAATTAATATTAAGCAGAGTTACACCCTTCTAAAATCATTGACTTAGGGCCAAACTACACATTTTAAGTTGCACAAGTGCACCATGGGGACTAGCAGCCATATTGCATCTGTGAGTTCCCATTGGCAACCCCGTTTAGAGGTGCCTGAGGGGGAACGGTTCTGACTGGGACTCTGGTATGGAGTGCACTTGGGCAAATAGTGCCCCCATAAATGTTTTGGCTCAGGAAAATGGCACAGTGTGGGGAGGCCAGAGCCCCTCCTCCCCCATGCTGTGGTCCCAATCTGAATTGGGGCCCGGTGGCACTTCTAAATGGAGCTGATGCAAGGAACTTGCATCTCCACTATGGCTGCTAGTCCCCATGGTGAACCGCTTAATGTGAAATGTGTAGTTTGGCTGCAGAAGTGTATAACGGAATTACTTTTGTTTTAGTGGGGAAAGAAAAGGGGAAAACTGATTAATTGATCAGGATGTGGTGATTATTATAAAAGCCAATCGATATCTCATCCCCGGTACCCTGCAGAATAAAGATCCTTGCAAGCAAGAATAAAGAACTCTGAAATAAATTGGCATTCAAGTCTGATGCCAAAATGTAGCTATTGTTTTCCTTTTAATATGTCACAGGCTGTATACCATGATTTGTTGGGCTCAATTGGCAGGCAGTTACTTGCAGGGCTGAAACAATCCCCCCATGCCACAGTGAGCATTTCATCACACTATACCTTTTGATTGGCAACACTCGGTATCCCACTTGTGAGCAATCAAGAGGACTGTGAAGTTTTGCTGTAATTCTGCTGCTCATCTATATCCCTGGTGGCTTTGTTCTGTCACTAAAAATAGACTATACTCTACTGACATTACAATGGACTTTGCACACTTCTAAGAAGGGATCAGGAAATAACACAGAAAAGCCTATTACAAATGTATGGTTATCTTAGACATATCTTTTATATCTGCCTTCAGGCTACACACACACAACCCCAAACAAACATGACTATGGTCACATAGACATGACATAAGAGTATTGAGGCAAATACTTCATGGAGCTTCTCTTTGGAATTACCATGATATCTTGATAACTAGGGTTACCAGGTCCCTTTTTGCCATTGGTGAGAAGGTTTTGGGGTGGAGCCTGAGAAGGGTGGGGTTTGGGGAGGAGAAGGACTTCAATGCATAGAGTCCAATGGCCAAAATGGCCATTTTCTCCAGGTGAACTGATCTCTATTGGCTGGAGATCAGTTGTAATAGAAGGAGATATCCTGCTAGTACCTGGAGATTGGCAACTCTAAGATCCAAAAACTTTGCTTCCTGGGCTTTTCTGAAGCACTCCCTGCTCCAATTAGGCAGAGGAAAGCCAAGATCAGATCTTTGGTTTTGGTTTCAGTTTCCAAAGAAAGATGTGCTGATTATGTGAGATTGCCAAGCCCACAAACATAGGAAATCCTGGGCCTATGATGCTGCATGGCTGTGACACATCTGCTCAGCATATGCTCAGTGCTTTGTTTGTAAATCAGCTCACAGGAAGTAAGCTGAATGTCCCTTTCTTCCTTGTTCTACTCAAGATATTATCCTCAAGATGGAAGCAGAAAATGGGTGCCAAAAAAGGAAAACACCTATGCTGTAAATCGGATATGATTGGTAAAGAAGAAAAACAGCACGAAGGCTCACAGCGAATAAATGCTAATACACTGTAATATGATACAATTCAAATATACAAATTAATGGTAGTACAATTTAAATATACAAATCTTGAAAATGAAACTTAGAATGTATAATCTAAAGTCCATAACAAATGGTCAGTCAGATCTACGTTGCAAGAGATGGTTGTTTGGCGCTGCCTGCCTCTACACAGCAACCCTGGACTTCTAAGGTGGTCTCCCATCCAAGTACTAAGCAGGGCTGACCCTGCTTAGCTTTCAAGATCTAATGAGATCAGGCTAGCCTGAGCCATCCAAATCAAGGCACCATGTAAGGTAAGCTAGAATTATTACTACCTATTGGTAGGCAAAGGTAAAAAGGTAAAAGTCCCCTGTGCAAGCACCGGGTCATTCCTGACCCATGGGGTGACGTCACATCCCGACGTTTCCAAGGCAGACTTTGTTTGCGGGGTGGTTTGCCAGTGCCTTCCCCAGTCATCTTCCCTTTACCCCCAGCAAGTTGGGTACTCATTTGACCGACCTCGGAAGGATGGAAGGCTGAGTCAACCTAGAGCAGGCTACCTGAAACTGACTTCCGTCGGGATCGAACTCAGGTCGTGAGCAGAGCTTTTGACTGCAGTACTGCAGCTTAACACTCTGCTCCACAGGGCCCCCTAGGTAGGCAAAGGTACTGGCTGGATATCAGGAAAAATTTTTACCGTTAAGAGTAGTTCAGCTGCCTAGGGAGGTGGTGAGCTCTCCCCAACTGGCAGTCTTCAAGCAGTGGTTGGACAAAAACTTGTCATGCTTTAGGCTGATCCTTCATTGAGTAAGGGGTTGGACTAGATGGCCTGTATGCCCCGTCCAGCTCTATGATTCTGTGATTCATGGGCAACTGAAGCTGGCAGAAGGTGCTTGCCACTTAGAGAGTTCGTGGCAGATGTTAGGCTGGAACCAGGGACTTCCCTAATCACAGCTCACACCTTGCTACTGTGCTACTTTGGCTGTGTCATGGGTGTTTATTGCACATTTTAGTTTTTCAATACACGTGGAAGTAATGGAATGAAATAATTGGGCATGATTGCACAGCATGGGTGAATGTCCCTCTGTATGAATTTCACAGGAAACACCATACCCTTGAATTGCACATTATTCCTTACAGGAGAATAACTGACATGTAGACATTTTGCAACATGGGATGTGACCCTTATAAGAAATGATCAGATGGCTCTGCTAAAAAAAAAAAAAAAAGGCATAACACAAATATTTACAAATGAGTCATATTTATAAGTATGAATGTAACAAGCATGAAATATTCCTGACACCAAGCTTATCAGTAATAATATATTCAACCTCTTGACCTTCCTTAGTATAGCTTAGTCGTATGAGGTAAGTAAACCTCCCACCTACTATTTTACATGCTTGGTTTTAATTTATTTAAGGAAGCAGGATCAGAGCCCCTGGTTTAAAGTGCATTCTCATTAAGAAACCCAAGTTACAGTTTTGTTGATCATTGTCATGACATGGTATGCCTTTGCAACTGAAACAGTCAGAATAACATAAGAATTAATTTTTATTCAATAGATTTTTGATTAACTGGAATTAATTATGGACCGAATATGGATTAGTAATTTCCAAAATTGTGCCCAGGGAGCCTATCTAATAGGATATTTCACCCCCCAAGAGCTTCAAACTCATCAAGTTAATGAATGTTACTTACAAGGCCTAGTTCAACAACAAAGTATACTCTTTCATGAATAATTCTGAACACTGGCGCAAGGTGATTGATTACAGGGGTTATGAATTGAAGAGATAAATGACTTCTTCAGTATGCAAATACAATACAAGGCAATAAACACATACTGGTGCATATCAGTGAAAAACAATAATTGCAATTAACTTCAGTGTCACAAACAATCTTCCTGATATATGTTTCAGCTGAAATGCAACATTGTGCTGTCAATTATGTTGTGGAATTTAACACTATGATCTTTCTCCAAAGAAATATCTGCAGAATAAAAACACAGGCCCTGATACAGCTGTGGGTCAGCACACTAATGTTGTTATGTATGGTTAATGGGCTAAGTAGGGCGCTTATGGCAATGCACATTTCCATCCTCATTGCAAGATGTGGATCCCTACCCACAACATGAAATATGTATGAGGATATCATCAGATGCCTCATGCCTAGGGTCTGATTTGCAGCAAGGAAATTGTGTGCATAAACCTGCTCGATCACAGACCAATTTCTGTTTGTTAGTAGAGCCTTGCTCAGGCAAAAAAGTCTGATAGGGTCTAGGAGTTCATGGTCTGGATCCAGCTGAGAAGTTTCCACAGGAGCAAGGATTCCTTCCCAGATAACTTGTTTTTTGTACCTTCTGCTTAATGGCAGTATAAAATGTCTTCTAAAACCTGTTCTTTGGGGAGAGGGCACCCCCTAGGAACACTGGGAGGCATATTAGGCTGTTGCATGAGGGGATAAGAGATAATTATGCTCTGTGTACAGAAATCCTTGCCCCCATGAACCATTAGTCTGAATCCAATGCCATATGTACAAGAAGGACATGAGTATTCATTGATGGTGGATAGGGTTGCCAGGTCCAGGTTGGGAAATACCTGGAGATGTTAGGGGTGGATCCTGAGGAGGGCGGGGTTTGAGGAGGGGAGGGACCTCAATGGGGTATAATGCCACAGAGTCCAATTGCCAAAGCAACCATTTTCTCCAGGTGAACTGATCTCTGTTGACTAGAGATCAGTTGTCATAGCAGGAGATCTCCAGTCACCACCTGGAGGTTGGCAACTCCAATGGTGGAGCTAGACAGGCAAGCTTGTGTGTGTGTGTGTGTGGGGGGGGAATTCCACTGCTCCTGAAAATTAGCAAGTCCCAGTAACACAGCTGGTGGCTTCAAGGATGCTGGCTCTAAGAATCCACAGAACTTGAATGCGTACCATGCCTGCTCTTGTAAAGTACACCAAAACCAAACCACAGCAACCCAAGCTTACAAATATATGTCTTACTCTTATATTTGCACTATACACATACAAGCAATACTCATAAATATGAAACAACTGCTATGCAAAGCAGAAAGAGCTCATAAACACTATATAATACAATTCAAGGGTAATCCAGTGCAATAAGTAGTCATACAAATCCGAATGCAGTATAGCTAAACATTCAAGTACCAAGGTATATAACCACAGGAAAAAGGTACGTCCATGAAATATTTCTTCTTAATATTCTTTTCCTTTTCTTCTTTACAGGAATCCGATATTAAAGTGTCCTGTTTCGAAATTCATCTTCCTCAGAAGATCATGGACATACATTGTCAACACATATATCAGAGTTCTATTCCTTCATGGTGTTACCATGGGTTCCAGTTCCTTACAGATGGGATAAGCGTACATGCCTTGCTCTTGTAAAGTGACATTTAAAATTTCAAAGCAATACAATAAACCTGAGGAAACAATGGATTAGATCAAAACTAAACTAGCAAGTCCCACCAATATGCCCTTCCCATTACAGACCCACCCTCTCCATGTCATCCTTTAGGGTCCTCTGTCCTACAGAAGAAGCATTTATGGAGAGCAGTGGTTTGCACTGGAAGGGGGGGAGGCAGAAAAGATATGTTCCAATGTTGGAAAATTTAGTCTGTATCTAAACCTAATTAACCACATCCAGATAGGAATGCAGATAATGGGAACCTACTACATTCCATATTACTTTTTCAGTGTTGCAATAGGGCACTCTTGATCTGGAATCTTCGACAGAATTGAATAATTCAGGGATCCGAAAGCCTGTTGATGTTATCCTAAGGAACATGGATGGCAAAACAGAAGCACTCGTCTAGCCAGCTGCGCTGCTCTGTCAAAGTGTAAATTCCAGTATTGTAATGCTCTGATCTTGTTGCCACTTGATGATACTCGCAAAGTGCATTTAATTTTTGCCAGTTTCCACTCCCATAGCAGCTCCCCCAAGTGGCTGTTAGGGGCCTATTATTGTCCTACTTATTCTCTTACACATGCATGTGTTCGCTATTAGGAAATATTAGAAAATATAGGGATGGGCTGTTTCATGCATTTTACCAGTACCTGGGTTAGAAAAGGACATTTTACCACAGTAGTTACCTTTGTGAAGAGAGAACTAAAGTAAATGCTGTCTATACTGCTTTGTGTTGTAAAGGTTACAATGCTGAGCTAGGCCAAGAGAGATTTGGGATAAAACCAGTAACTCTCAGCCCACCTTACAGGGTGAGGACCAAATGGAGGAGGACAGAACTATGTGTGCCACCCTGAGCAGCTTAGAGGAAGGGCAGGACTTTTTAAAAACCTGTGAAAAGTTAACTGTTGTTTAAAAAGTCTTCTTAGATATGGTGAAGAATCTGCTTATTTCATTTTCATTTAATTGATCCTTGGCTCAATTAAAGCCTGTGGTGACCCATGGAGTTTAGACTGGGATAGACTAGAAGGTCCTTGTCCTCTAGAACCCAGGGCTGGCTCTTGGCTTCCAAAAGATAGTAGAAATTGTTAGTCTGATCTTTGCAGCTAAAATTCCACCCAAGTTAACAGATTTGGCGCTGCTGGTTTGAACAGTGTAAATTTATACTTGAGAACATTTCATGTATTTTAAGGGGTATTTTGTCACAAATAATAAAACAATTACTATAATAAAATGAGTACATCTTCAGTTTTTCTAAAGTTAGCAGGAGAAAAAAAATAATGAAGGGAAAAATATGGAGGCTGAATGTCATCTGCAGACAAGCTACAGAGATGCCAAAAAAATACAGCTTAAGTGTCGGAGGATGCCTGCAGGAATCTGATAAACTACTATTCATTCTTTGACCCCTCCACTGTTTATTATCACAGGAATAGAGCAGGGCCTCCATGTTTGGGAATATTTGAAATTCATGAGGAAAAACCCTCTTCCACAAATAGTTCTCCAGTATGGAGCTAATGATATCTAAAAAGGAAGAATGTTAATAGTGAAGATAGTTGTTGCCAGAGTGATTCCAGGAAATGTTTTAAAATTCATAAACTAGATAGGTAGTACCTCAGCAATATGAACCCCTTCAAGTCATCATCAGTCCAAAAAGAAATTAGAAGGGGTAGAGCAGGATGATGATGTCATCAGGGGAGACAGTTTTGTGAGAGAGCTAGGGTGGATCCAAATGCCACTGAATACTATCATTCAACTCCTAGAACTTCTTATGTGAACAAGAAAATCCTGGAAGTGAACAATTGGGTGTGTTAAGTGCCGTCAAGTCAATTCTGACTCATGGCAACCCTATGAATCAGTGTCCTCCAAAACATCCTATCTTTAACAGCCTTGCTCAGGTCTTGCAAACTGAGGGCCATGGCTTCCTTTATAGAGTCAATCCATCTCTTGTTGGGTCTTCCTCTTTTCCTGCTGCCTGCAACTTTTCCTAGCATTATTGTCTTTTCCAGTGACTCTTGTCTTCTCATAATGTGACCAAAGAACGATAGCCTCAGTTTAGTCAATTTAGGTTCTAGGGTCAGTTCAGGCTTGATTTGATCTATAACCCACTGATTGGTTGTTTTTTTTTTTGCAATCCATGGTATCCGTAACATTCTCCTCCAACACCACATTTAAAAGGAATCTACTTTCTTCCTGTCAGCTTTCTTCATTGTCCAGCTTTCACATCCATACATAGTAATAGGGAATATGATGACATGAATTAACTTGACCTTGGTTGCAAGTGACACATCTTTTCTAGCTCCTTCATGACTGCCCTTCCCAGTCTCAATCTCCTTCTGATTTCTTGGCTGCAGTCTCCCTTTTGGTTGATGATGGAGCCAAGGAATAGAAAATCTTGAACAATTTCAATTTCCTCATTGTCAACCTTAAAGTTGAGTAATTCTCCTGTAGTCATTACTTTTGTCTTCTTGATGTTCAGCGGCAGTCCTGCTTTGGCACTTTCTCTTTTAACTTTCAGCAGTAGTCGTTTCAAGTCTTTGCTCTTTTCTGCCAGTAATGTAGTATCATCGGCAAAACAATCAAAATAGCACAATTGCCCTTTTCAGATGGCACAGCCACACATACTGGGAGCTTGGCAATCACAGAAGTGCATTCGACCTGTCATGGTCCTGATATGCATTGTCACCATATTCTCTGAAAAGGAGCAACCCGTGTATTTTGTATGTGGGTACATGTGAACCAGAACTCTGGAAAACGTAGGAGTTGGTTTGCATGTACCAAAGCTGAACACACATGCATAATACATGCTTTGATCGCATAGCAACCACACATATTGGGAGGATCTCTACGTGGTTGTTCATCAGACAGATCATCTGAAAAGGGCTAATATCCAATGAAGTGTGGCTCCATTCCTAGTTTTAGCAAAGGCATGTGGAACAGCCAGACATGTTACTAACATAAAGAAACAGAACTGGGCAAATCCTGCCATGTACACAACAGAACCAGAGACTGTAAATTAAAATAACTCCCAATACTTTACAAAAGCACAAGCATACGGGTTCAGAAAAATTACTTGTTAAATGCCTTAGCTGCAGTGAATACTTTTTTTGTACACAAAAGGTTTTTTTTTACTGTTAATTTGCAAACTCCTGGAAAATCAGGATTACAGGATGTTCTGATTACTACTAGTCTTTTATGTACTCATCTTGTGGTAGCCTTAATAGTATTAGCGTGATGTAAGGTCATAAAATTATTCTAACCATGGGTCTGTTGCTTAATAACCGTTGCCTTCAGGCCATGTAAGCATGTGAGTAGCAAAACTCAAGTCAATCTTTCATATTTCTCTTTACACTTTAATCAAATTAACCGTCCTCAGACACTAATAAAAGAGAGTGGATCATAAAAGGGCTTCTGACATTTTTAGAGTTCAGCACAGAAGGGTGAGTATTAGCAGAACCAATCAGCCATTTGTAAGCCTGTCTCTAGCTCTTGTGTTCTAACAAGCAGGAGGCATTCACTATAAAATTAATTTCTATTTTGTACAGCTTTAACAAGTTTCCTTTTTTCCAAACACTAATGAGAAATATAATTTCTTGAGGCTAAACATTTGGTGTGATTAAAAGTTTCTCTTGATAAAATATTAAATCTTCTGTAGGCAACGTGGATGGTGTTGATAATACTGTGATCTCAATATCTGTGCAGGGTTTCGCCCCCATCAGTGTCAGAAATATTTATGATTCTAACAGCCTGATGCCCAGGCCTGGCCTCTGCCAACAAAGAAGTGCTTACAATGGGGACATATATATCATGCCACCAATGCATCATTTACTAACCCTGACATTACATCAGCGCTGCAAGGACATTATAGAAGAATTTCTGACTCCCGCACTGCAGCAAATACACAGGATGGGGGTATCCACGCACGAATGAAATTCAAAAATATACAGGGACCGGCTCCAGCCTTATCAGTTGCTAAACGTTATTAAAACTCAGCTCTCTAGAGAGAGGTAATAAATGCATCGTTCAATTATGCATGCTAATTTTAGCGTGCAGCCAATTTTAAAAACCGGGCAGACCAAAACAAAACACACAAGCATCATGAGAGGACTGAGAAATTACTATTGTTAGAACAGTGTGAAAGGCAGTGTGGTGTGGCAGCTAGAAGGCATGTTGTGTGGGGAACCTGGGTTCAAGCCCCTTTCAAGGCTCAGTGGGTCAGCACACACAAAGCCCTCATGTCTGTTGCTGGATGACAGGAGGACTGTGCCTTAGAAATTCAATGGGACTTCCGGTTGGGCAAGATGGCGGAGTGACCGCACCTTCTCGGAGCGGGAGTGAAATTACCTGTATTGTGGCTAAAAACTCTATACTTTAGCCCTGGGTCAGAAGAATTTCTTCAAGAAGCCCAACTCTCAACAGAGAGGAGGAACGTCGCAACCCAACAAGGGTTTTTTGGACGTACCAGCAGGCAACTTTAGGCAAGTCCTGTATAACTCTGACCTCCCAACCGACCCCCCCATCTCCCCTTTCCTCTTCCCTTTCCTTCCCTTCAACAATAATACCCCCTTGGCATACAGAGAGTAAAGATAGATAAGATATTAAATTGATAAGAATGCCACTAACCTTGTACTTTTCTGGTTTTCCGAGGAACCGCCCAAACGAGAACGGTGGTCAGCGAGAAGCAAGGGCCGTGGTGTGAATTCCCGAGGCTGCTGCGTTCAGCGACGGTGAGGACAAAGGCTCCGGAGGTCGGTGGGAAGCAAGGGCGGCGGCACGGACTCCAGAGGCAGCGGCATTCAACGACGGTGACAAAGGCTCCGGAGGTCGGCGGGAAGCAAGGGCAGTGGCGTGGACTAAGGTGGCAGTGTTCAGCAACGACAAGGACGGGCGAGATCGGCCGCGGGGAAGCAAGGGCGGCAGCAACGGCGACGGCGGCAACTTCGGAGGTGCCTTTGATCGCCACTTGAGCAGGGAGGTGGCAGCATCCAGCTCAGAGGAGAGACGCTTGGGGAGACGGGGGGCCGAGAGGGCCCCGGTCAGAAGAAGACGAAGTGGTTGATTGAATGGGCAAGTCAACCCCTCCCCAAAACTGAAACCCCTGGAAACGTGCAACTTTAAACCCGAAAGAAAAACTACAACTTCCAGAAGGCTTTGCAGGCAAATCAGGTTCAGATTAAAAGAGCACAAATTGGAAAACTTTGTTCAGTTTACCTGGACCTTACGGTTTTTTGGGGATAAAAGAGTGGGATAACTAAATAATATAGATAACTTTCATAGATGAGCTAATGTAATCATTGGAGTGTACTAAGGTCTAACAGAAATAGGGGGAAAGAACATTAAAAAAATTTTTTGGTAAGCATTACAAATGTATGCTTAAATAATATATTAGTAAGAAAATCAAAGTAACCCTATTGATTGGTTCTTGTAGGTTATCCGGGCTGTGTAACCGTGGTCTTGGAATTTTCTTTCCTGACGTTTCGCCAGCAACTGTGGCAGGCATCTTCAGAGTAGTAACACTGAAGGACAGTTACTACTCTGAAGATGTCTGCCACAGTTGCTGGCGAAACGTCAGGAAAGAAAATTCCAAGACCACGGTTACACAGCCCGGATAACCTACAAGAACCAATGAACTCTGACCGTGAAAGCCTTCGACAATATTTTTAACCCTATTGAATTAATTGGTATAAATTACATAATTTCTATAACTTATCTGTTGCGGATAATATATAGGTATTTAAATAAGGCCAAATAACTGCTGAATTTAAAGATATCTGCTACTACATATATCAACTGTTTATGTCAGGTACTTATACAGAGTTGCAAACTAGAAGAAAAACATATAGATACAAGCTAATGAAGAAAAATAGAAAAATGGAAGAAAAAAAACAGCAATTCAAATCTTAGGAAAAATATAGAAGATGAGGAGAAGGAAGAAGAAATACAAAACCTATAAGAAATTGTAAGCCCTCAACCACAACAAAAAAGACCTAATCAAACACAAACTAACATGGAGAAGGCATTGGAAAAATTAGCCAATCAACTTACGGCCTTAACAACTCAGCTAACAGGAACAGAAGAAAGACTACAGGCGAAAGTAGATCAAATAAATACCAAGATGGACAAAGTAAACAATGAATTAGAAAGGCTAACAAAAGAGTGTAACTCTGTCAGAAGAGATGTGTTAAATGTCCAGACAGAAATGAAAACAGTTAAACAGGAACTGGTTATAGGATTCCAGGACATAAAACAGAAAATAGAGGAGAACACTAAGGATATTCTGGATAACAGAGAAAATATAAAGAAAATCAAAGAGAGACAAACCAGAACAGAGAGATTACAAGTAGAGCATAATACATGGGAAAATGACACAGAAAACAGATTAGCTACAACAGAAATGCAAGCAAGAGAGAATAATCTCCATTTTCAAAAAGTCCCAGAAGAAAAATTAGAAGAAGATATGACTCAGCTGCTTGCCACATACCTTGAAATCGAAGAAGAAGCCAATGATATTAGAGAAATATACTGGGTCAACTCTAAATATGCCACAACAAGAAAACTCCCTAGAGAAATTCTAATAAAGTTCGCTGACAAAAGAATAAAAGAGGACATTCTAAACAAGCAAAGAGAAGAACCACTATTCTGCAAGGGAAAAGAAGTACAGATTTTCCCACACCTGCCGTTCTCAGTTAGGAAAAAAAGGCATGACTTTGACTCTCTACGTAAGATATAACGTGATTTGGAGATAAGGTACAGATGGGTTGGACCATACTTTTTAAGTGTTCTACTCCCAACAGGTAGAACATTAATACGAAACATAGAAGAAGCAGAAGAACTAGAAGAAGAACTTAAAATGAGGAAAAAGAAAAGAGACAATAGATCTGATAGGTCAAGATCACCTCGAAATGAAGACAAAAACGCTTCAGCAAGCCAAGAAGGCTTACTAGATGAGGCTGCGGCCTACAAATAAAAAACAACATAATGGAAGGCCTAGAAATATTATCTATTAATATAAACGGCCTGAACACGGCACAAAAGAGAAAGAAGACCTTTCATGCGCTTTCCAAATATAAAGTCAATATAATTTGTCTTCAAGAAACGCATATAAAAAGAAAATACAACTACTTATTAACTGACAAACGTCTTGGTACAGTATATGCATCCTCAGCACCGGAAAAAAAGGGGGCATAGCAATATATATCAGAGATCCTACTATCAAAGTGCTGGAAGTAATGAAAGATTCAAAAGTTAGACAGTTAATATTCAAGTTACAACTCCCAACTGGAGAAATAAAAATATTAACTTCTATATATGCGCCCTTGACTGCAAAAGAAGAATTCTTTACAGACCTTTTTACAACTTTAGAAGAGCAACTAGAATATGAGATCATTGTTACTGGGGACATGAATGGAGTTTTGGACGGTAAATTGGATAGATCCAAAAATCAAAAAAGTGGCAAACTACCAAAAAATGTTAAATTAAGTATGCAGCGTCTTAATTTGCAAGATATTTGGAGAATAAAGAATCCAAACGCCAAAGACTATACATTTTATTCGGATAGACACAGGTCCTACTCGAGGATTGATATGTGCTGGATCTCAACCACCTTAATGAAAAACTTAGAACATGTCAAAATACTACCTCGGACCTTGTCAGATCATAACCCAATTTTAATAAAATGGCAAAAAAGATGAAAACAACATTTAGATGGAGATTAGGTGACTCGTTCTTCAATAAGAAGATAGATCTTAACGTATGCCGTACAGAACTTAAGGAATTTCTACAGAGGAATAGAACTCCAAACATGAGTCAAGCAATGATATGCGACTGCTCGAAAGCTTATATGAGAGGTATCTTTATCTCCACAAATGCAAAAAAACAAGAAAGAGAGGGATAAATACCTGACAGATTTACAGACTAAACTCGCACATTTAGAAAAAACTCATCAACAAACATATAGCAAGAAAAGCTTGAAAGAGATTAAAAGGACAAGACACGAAATTGATCTACTTTATACAGACGAAATGGCAAAAAACCTAAAATTTATAAAACAAAAGCATTTTGCATACGCAAATAAACCGGGTAAATATCTGGCGTCTATGATTAAAACAGAAAACCAGAAAAGAGCGATAATTTCAGCAAAAACAAACGGGCGGATAACATATAAAGAAGATGAGATAGCACAATGCTTCTTAGATTATTTTAAAGGTCTCTATAAGAAACAATCACAGAACGAACAAACTGAAGATATAAAAAAAAATATTCAACAGAACCATTTAAACCAACTCTCTGAAGAGGATATAACTTTCTTAAATCAAGATATCACAATAGAAGAAGTTCAACAGGCAATTAGGAAATTAAAGAGTGGGAAGACACCTGGACCAGACGGGCTTACAGCTATGTATTACAAATCGTTCGTAGAAGAAGTAACACCAATATTAGTAGACGTGATGAACGAAATATACAAAAAAGTAAAGTCCCGGACACTTGGAAAGAAGCTTATATAACACTAATTCCCAAAGAAGGAACAGACTCAATGTTACCTTCTTCATACAGACCAATATCACTGCTCAACATAGATTATAAAATATTTACCACAATAATCGCGCAAAGATTGCTAGCCAATACTGACACGCTGATCCACTCAGATCAGACAGGATTTATACCCAAATGGCATATGTCAGAGAATATCAGATTTCTGATTAACACAAGAGAATTGGTGAAACGTAGAAAAGAAAAATTGGCAGTTATTTGTTGATTTTTGTTGATGCAGAGAAAGCCTTTGACAATATCTCGTGGAAATTTATAAATCAAGTAATTTATAGCATAAGTAAAGAAGGCAATCTCTCCCACTGGATCTCCAGCATATATACAGATCAACACACTAAGCTACTAATAAATGGAACATTAACAAAAGATATAAAAATAGAGAAAGGGACTAGACAAGGATGTCCTCTATCTCCACTGCTATTTAATTTAACGCTGGAAATATTAGCAAATAAAATTAGAATGAATCAGAAAATAGTCGGCTTACAAACGCAAGGAGAGGAATTTAAAATAAGAGCATATGCAGATGACGTTCTGATAACAATCGCACACCCAGAAACCGGTATTAAAGAACGATATCCAAGTATACGGAGAATTGGCGGGTTATAAACTTAATAAAACCAAAACAAAAATATTTCTGGAACATACTACTAAAGTAGAAGAATCAAATATAACTGCTCTTTCAGGATGCACAATATCAACTAAACCAATAAAATATCTAGGAATATTCTTCCCAAAAGAGAATCAAGAGTTGTTTGCGTCTAATTATCAAACGGTGTGGAATAAGATTGAACGTGACTTACAAATTTGGACTAAATTAAAAGTTTCTTGGCTGGGTAAAATAGCTATAGTTAAAATGAATGTTCTCCCAAGATTAAACTTTCTGTTCCAAATGATTCCTATAAAAATTTTGGATAAGATATTAACGTCCTGGCAACGAAAAATCAATCAATTTGTATGGGACAAAAAACGTCCATGAATAAAATTTAAAATAATGGCGGTTGAAAAGAAAAGAGGGGGAATGTCGCTTCCAAACTTAACAATATACCACCGAGCGGCAACCTTGGTATGGCTTAAAGATTGGATCATGCAGACCAATGAAAGAAGTGTTAAATTGGAACTGGCAAGCCTACAATGTGGAGCTCACTATCTGCTATGGGGGAAGAACTGGAAGAAAAGCCTAGAAGAAATTGTGGGTCACCCAATTATAGAAAACATGGTGACAGTGTGGCAAAAACTTAAACCAAGACTAAGTTCCAATGGATCTTTATTGATGGCACCCTTTAATGTCTTCAGCTCGGTAATGGACAGGAAAAACTATGGAACAATACAATATCAGGACTTGGTGAAAATAGACGGTACACTGAAAACACTAGCTGAGATACAAGACAGTCATCCGCAGATGCCATGGCTAACTTATTATCAGTTAGTTTCAAGATTCAAGGAAGACTGTTTAATTCGGGGAGTACTGAAAATGAAAACAGAATTTGAGCAGATGATATGCAAACCAACTCAACATCTACTAGGTAAAATTTATAAATTACTGGTGACATATGATACAGAAGACGAACAAGTGATGTCGTGCCAAATTAAATGGATGGAGAATCTGAATGAGACCATAACGATTGATGAATGGGAACAACTATTTTGTAAGAATCTCAAATTTACGCTATGTCAAGGGATCCAGGAAAACTGGTTGAAATTGCTACATAGGTGGTACCTAACGCCAATTGATATTCAAAATATGAATAACCTGACATCTGGCCTATGTTGGAAATGTCGTAAAACTAGGGGCACTTTCTATCACTGCTGGTGGACATGCGATTTAGTTCAGAAATTTTGGAAGGAAATACATAAGAACTTAGAAGGCATTATTGGTCAAAGTAAAGCATATGACCCCAAATTATTTCTATTAAGTAAAACTCCGGATAATATCAACAAAGACCAACAGAATATGCTGAAATATTTAATCACAGCGGCAAGAGTAGTATTAGCATCTCTATGGAAAACAAACAGAATCCCTACCATAGAGACCTGGATGGATAAATCCTATGAATATATAACAATGGCACAACTGACTGAAACTTTACAAATGAATAATCAAAAACAAAATAGAGACAAATGGACACCTTTCTATGATTACATTACAACTAAAAAATAACAATGAGACTCCAAGAGTCACTGTAGATTCAAGGGGGAGCTTAAATCCACCTTACTAGAAAATAACGGTACTAATAAAAGATGCAAGGGGGTAGTACAAGGCGCTACACCACTAAATATTATTTTAATAATTTAATGCTGTTATTTTTTTCCTTTTTCCTCCCCATCCCTTTTTCCCTTTTGTATCCCTATTTATCGTTGAAAATCAATAAAAATATTTTTTTAAAAAAAGAAATTCAATGGAGTTTTGTGTCTCCCGGACTCATGCACACCCTTTTCTTCTTGGGACCATGATTAGCGTTGCCAGGTGGCTCTTCGCCACCAGCGGGAGATTTTTGGGGCAGAGCCTGAGGAGGGTGGGGTTTGGGGAGGGGAGGGAATTCAATGCCATAGAGTCCAATGGCCAAAGCGGCCATTTTCTCCAGGTGAACTGATCTCTATCGGCTGGAGATAAGTTGTAATAGCAGGAGATCTCCAGCTAGTACCTGGCAGTTGGCAACCCTAGACCATGACACATGAGTGGAAGCAGCTTCAGCCTCCCTCCTCCCAGCCATTTTCGCATCCTCAGACAATCCCATGAACCTTGTGGCTCCATTAGTAAATTTACAAGCAGTCAAATAAGTAATGAGAATGTACAAACAGAGCAAAATGAGTAGGGGTGTGCATTAGGCTAAAGCTGAATGAAATAAAGCCCCTCCCACCCCCAAATACCTTTTCAGTATTTTTCGGGGAGTTTTTTAACCAGAAAAAAATGGCAGCGAAAAAAGTGAGCGGAAAAAGCGGATCCCTAATAACACAATTTTTTCTGCATTATTTGGGGCCGCTTTGGCCTCGCTGCCATTTCCCCCTCCCCTTTACTTACCTGCTGGAGCCCACTGCCACCCCTGTAACCTCCCATCACAGACTCTGCTGGAGGCAGGGATCGAAACACTGAGCTGCAGCATAGCCTTCGGACTCCTGCCCCCCCCCCCCAGCAGTTTTCAGGAGCCAGGAGCTGGCAAGCAGTGCTCATCTTTACCCTGGGGAGTCTGGATCAGCGCTGCTTGCCAGCTCCTGCCTCCTCCAGGAGGCGGCAGCCAGCAAGCAACAATCATATTCTAAACCCCCCAGTGGCACATTAAGCTCTAAGCCCATATTTTTTGGGTTCAGGTTTTATGAACCCGAAAATTCTCGATTTTCTGGAAAAGCTGAAACCACTGTATTCAGTTTTTTTGGGAGGTTTCAAAAATTTCTGGGTTTATTAAACCTGAACCCAAAAAATACTAGAAAAAAGCTACACACCCCTAAAAATGAGGCTCCATGGAGCTGTTTGAGGAAGCAAAAATGGCACAGGACAGGAAGAGTGACACTGCTTCTACCCATACAGATGAGACTGGGAGGCACAAAACTTCCATTGGACACGTGCTGCTAATTTCCTTTCCTTTCCTTTCCTTTCCTTTTATCCCTTAGAAGCTCCTTGATCAATTGATCTTGAGCAGCATATATCTAGTGTTGGAGGGATATAAGGACTGAAACAAATCTTGCCACTGACAATGTAGCCTTGGGGTCCCTGTCGCTTAGTAAAAAAGGCATTATGTCAGTCACAGAGGCATTGGATTTGTATATTAAAAGGGGGGAAATATAGTGCGATCGAAGTTCCTCGTAAAAGCGGCATTCCAAAAGGGCATGGGCTAATGTGTCAATAGAGCCAGAAGAGCAAGGGCAGATCCTGTCTGAGTATGGTATATTCAGAATTCTGCTCTGCATTACCATAGAAGGATTAGCATTCAATCTAGCCAAACAAAAAGCTCTACAGAGACGAGGAGTTGTCAGATAATATGTATAGGCAGGCAGACCACGTGGAGGGGGTATTCCGAAGAACTGGGATGAACAGACGCGATGAGCACGAAAAGTAGTGCTGTTATAATCGAGCTCTTTAATGCACTTTTTAATTTTGGCAAAAGCTTCAGTTTTTCAGTTTCTGTGTGGTTCACCAATAAACACGAGGGACTTTGAAACCTTTGAAGTGGCAATCCATATAACGTATCTTACAATAGGATAAATGTGGATAAAATGAGGATAAAATGTTAGGATAAAATGTGAGCTAAAATTGGAGGGAGGAACATTAATAATTTGAGATATGCTGATGACACTACATTACTGGCAGAAAATAGTGAAGATTTGAAACGACTACTGCTGAAAGTTAAAAGAGAAAGTGCCAAAGCAGGACTACAGCTGAACATCAAGAAAACAAAAGTAATGACTACAGGAGAATTACACAACTTTAAGGTTGACAATGAGGAAATTGAAATTGTTCAAGACTTTCTATTCCTTGGCTCCACCATCAACCAAAAGGGAGACTGCAGCCAAGAAATCAGAAGGAGATTGAGACTGGGAAGGGCCGCCATGAAGGAGCTAGAAAAGATTTTGAAGTGTAAGGA
The DNA here is from genome assembly GCF_029931775.1 of Euleptes europaea. Classification (NCBI taxonomy): domain Eukaryota; kingdom Metazoa; phylum Chordata; class Lepidosauria; order Squamata; family Sphaerodactylidae; genus Euleptes; species Euleptes europaea. The sequence goes on along the minus strand of NC_079314.1, from coordinate 66,594,554 downwards.
TGTGTCACTGGCCACCAAGACTAGATTAATTCATGCCATCGTATTCCCTATTACTATGTATGGGTGTGAAAGCTGGACAGTGAAGAAAGCAGATAGGAAGAAAATAGATTCCTTTGAAATGTGGTGTTGGAGGAGAGTGTTACAGATTCCGTGGACTGCCAAAAAAACAAATCAGTGGGTTATAGATCAAATCAAGCCTGAATTGACCCTAGAAGCTAAAATGACTAAACTGAGGCTATCGTATTTTGGTCACGTCATGAGATGACAAGAGTCACTGGAAAAGACAGTCATGCTGGGAAAAGTTGAGGGCAGCAGGAAAAGAGGAAGACCCAACAAGAGATGGATTGACTCAATAAAGGAAGCCACAGCCTTCAATTTGCAGGATCTGAGCAAGGCTGTCAAAGATAGGACATTTTGGAAGACTTTCGTTCATAGAGTCACCATGAGTCAGAATCGACTTGACGGCACTTAACACACACACACAAAATGTGGGAACTCTGTATACATAAGCTTCTTGGAGCAAGACTGGGTTAAAAATGTGTGGAATGTATGAATGGGTCTATATCTGAAGCAGGTTAAGACTGAGGGAGGTGAGGACAATGCATTCGAACGATACAGCTGACCAACTAAAAAGGTAGTGCCAAAAATAAATACAATTGGTTTTTTTATTTTTGAATTTTTCTTTTATTATTGGACAGTGTTCAATTCTTCAAAGTAACAAAACAACACAGAACTCGTTAGTACAGCTCATGCATTCACTTTCACCCGAGAACCTGTTACCAGAGTCTATTTCCTCAGTGGTGTTGCATATGTCTCTGTTTGGATGTACCTTTATCCATATTTACACAAAAAAAGTTCACAAACTCTGCAGATGATGGACTCTATTATCCTCAAGTGCATTCCCAATATTGTTCTTTGGCATTGCATAGATTTGAGTTGATAGTCCAGCTCTTCCTTCAAATTCTACATTTTAACCTTTTGATCCTAAGAAGGTGAAGGGTGAGATTTTTTAATTAAGTAGCAATTTATCTTTAATTATGAAAAAACATAATTAGGCATTATCACCTAATTGCAATTATCTGGTGGAGAAAGTCCTATGTTGCTAAGTAGTGAACCGTGCCACATTATCATTCTCAGCTTACGGTGTTGTGAATCTGTGGTGCGTGTGTCTGGCAGATAGCCAGCAAAATTAAAAAGGTAATCATCATGCTTCTTTGAAGTCCAGCCATCAAAGTCACATACTACAGGTCAGTATATCAAAGTCAGACTTTCACTGCTGGTCCTTATCAGAAACTTTCCCACACAAGCACACTCACACACACACAAAATTGACATCACTCTTCTGTCGATGAAATCCATCCAGGAAGATCCTAACAGTACCAACCTAAATAGAGTTATACCCTTCTAAGCCTTCAATGGGTTTAAAAAAGGGTAACTCTGCTTAGGATGCTACTGTAAATCTAAGGTTGGCAGGCCTCTGCGCATCTTCCAAGGTTTTCTGCAAGTGAGGGTCAACCAGGATGCCAAAGATTTGTCTGCATCTCAGGCCCTAGGATGGGTGCAGGAAGAGCATCTTCAGTGAGTCTAACAGTAACCTGATGCAGCCTGTAGGCCATACTTTAACTCTCACAATTTCAAAATCACCCTATTTCAAAGAATATCGCTCTTGCAAAATAGTTGAAAAGGACAACTTCACCATTTCTCTAAGGCTTGGATCTAATCTCCTTGCCAGGAGGCAGAAGGCACTTCTGCCCAAGGAAGAGCAGAGGGCAGATTTCAATCATTCCTCCCTCCTGCTTTGCCCCCACATTGATCTTGAAGTCCACTGAACCTGGGGGGGGGGAGCTATGGGAAAGAACACAGCAGGGAAGGGGAGACAGGAAAGTTCCCCTTTATCTAGCACACTGTGCTCGCACTAGATAAGACCCACACCATTATGTTAGAAAGACAGTTTAATATTTCAAGGCACCACCAAAGTAGAATTTTGTACCTGCAAGTAGTCATGTAGCACACTCTTGCAATTTTTTTGTCAGAAGCAATCTATAAAGTAATGTTTGATATAATACAGTAGGCACAAGTTATTATAATACAAATAGAAAACAATGTTGGGGAAAAACACATGTTGAGCACCTTTGTGGTATAGGTTATCTTTCTCTCTTGTTCTAAAGACTATGTAAACAGTCACTTACAAATCAAGTAACAAAGAAATCACACAATAATTGCTCATTGTTTCAATTTTTCAGGAGAGCCATATTAGGTTAAAGGATGATCCTTAGCTACAGTGGGCTCTCTTATTGGTTGCAGTGGACTTGGTTGCTCACTTAAGTGCAAATTCAGATTTTCAGATGTCAGCAGGGAAGATTTAAAGACAATCTCACTCAAGTCTGACTTGATGGATATCAAATGTGGATCATCAAAACTTAACGGCTCCTCTGCTAAGACCTGCGTGTTCTCGCGGGTCATTCCCACACCAGATGGCGATTTCCTTTTCATGCGCGTGTATGATTTGTCAAGGTTCTCCATGCCTTGATCGGTTTTCTGAAATCGTCCAAAGAACCAAATAAAGAAACCAAACAATGCAAAAGCCAGTAAACTTGGAACGAAGGCCAGGCATTTGACATCTAGGCTTGCCCCAACGTATCGGCTATGCAGAAACATGTCTCCTTCAGCATAAGTTCTGTTGGTCAATGGATTAGTGTTGTTTGACCGCCATTCCCAAGACAGTTTGGTTCTGTTGAGGTCCTTTAAGCTTTCTGGGTCTTCCACTGTGTAGATCTTTTCCCCAGGACCAATATACTGACCATATTCATGAGGTTTATAAAATATTTGATTCTTCCACATGTTAAGATCCAGGATTAAAACTAGAAAGATGATTCCATAGTTGAACCATTTACCTGTTGCAAAATTTAAAAAGAAACAGCAAGATTTTACTATTTCTGTTTGCAGTACAGCAACATACAGCAATATAAATTGTAGAGGAAAACCCATTTTAAAAAATTAAAAGAAAATATACTTTTCACTACAGTGGCACAATAAAGTCAGAATTAAAATTCTCAGTAGGATCATATTATGACTGAATTAAGTTTTGCAAGAATGTTAACCATGTACTAAATCATTTGCTAATGCAATACTAGTAGTACAAGAAATAAAACCCATACTGCTAAGAGTGGCCGGTGGATTAAATCATTAGGAGTTGCAGTATGGATCAATAAGCCTAAAGAGCAGCCCCTTTGGGACTTAGAAAATAGCTGCACACACACACAAACACATACACAATCCTTCATGGAGAGTAAAAGCCATATTTGACAGAACATCTGACAAGATCATAGTGACTGATTGCTCATTTACTGATGATTGCCACTGGTCTCAATACATTTTTAAAAGGTTGGACAGATTCATAGAATAAAAAACCAAGAGACCTGTGAAGAAATGCCCTCCACCCAAGAATTCAGCCCAGTATTTCAGTTGCTGACTAGCGCTGTGCACCATTTTTTTCTGGTATTTTTCGGGTTCAGGTTTAACAAACCTGAAAATTTTCAAAAAAATCCAAAAAATTCTGAGTACTTATTTTGGCTTTTCCTGGAAAATTAATTTTTTTGGGGTTTATTAAACCCAAACTGGAAAAATATGCACGCAGAGCTGAAGGGTGGGCTCCTCCGAGCACGCCCAGCCTTCAGGTGTGCCTGCGCTGCCACTGTCTCCAAACTCCATGTGGACTTTGGAGCTGGCAGTGGACCCAGCCAGCAGGTAAGGGAGGGAGGGAGGGGGCGGGGAGGAGGAGGGAGGCAGGGGGGTTAAAAATAGCAGCGGCACCCAAGTGCTTGAATAATGCTGAATTCAGCATTATTCGGGATCCACTTTTCAGCTCCCTTTTATTGCCGCATTTTTTTTGGTATAACCGGGGTGTGTGTGTGTGCCTTGAATAAAGCTGAAACGAAAAAAAATACAAAAAAACCTTTTTTTGGTCTTGCCCCCCCCCCAAGACCAAAAAATGGTTTTTTTGTGTGTGTTTTTCGGTTCAGCTTTATTCAATGCACACCCCTAGTTGTGACTGCTCTCTGTCCATGTACAGCAGACACAGCTGAAGACTAGTAACTGGCAAAGTGGTGGTGGTTGAAGGAAGGTTCCATCAAGTTCTAACCATTCAAGCTCTTGGTTTTGCTAATGAGTGTGGCCCAAACAGGACAACAGCTTACTGCCTTACACCCAAAAGGGACAGAGACTGCTATGAGCCAAATGGCTAGAAAGGAAACTCTTCTTTCTGGGGCAGGAGGATCCAAATGACCCCCAGGTGGGATGGATTCCCCAAGGTAGATTATTAACTCTCCAGATGTGAGGAAGAAGCTCTCTTGTATCCTGTGCTTCGGAGCACATGCCATGATGGACTAGGCTTTTACCTAGGGTCCATCTTGTCCATGTGGCAAGAATGATAAAGAGAAAACCCAACCATGGGAACTAAGGTAATGATGAACTTTAAACTTCTGCAACTTCAAGTAAAGCTAGCTCGTCCTAAATCAAATATCATATAGGAAAGAGGACTGTGTGTTTTCACCTTTCCTTTATTTGCTTTATCATCCTGAAAGCTTGAAAAGAACATATGTATTTTTTTACTCCTTTACTAAACTTTCTTCTATTTTGAATGCTGAATGGAAACACACCACACTTATTTGGTCTTGCTATCTGAAGTGTGGTAATGGGCATGGGCAGTGGGTCAACCCACCATCTCTGGAGCATGATAGCATGAATGAGCAGAGGTTCAGTAAATTTCCTGGTTTGGACAGGAAAGTGTGGACTAAAAATCAAATAAATCAAATCAAGTAAATTAAATCAGATAAAAATTGCTTCTCTGTAAGCTTGTGGAGTGAAGCAGGCAGATGAAGCAGGCAGCAACCAGGTGGAGCCTTCAAATGACAATGCAGGTACAGAGCATTAGGTGTACAACTCCGTTTAGCAGGAGATACTCTTACGGTCATTAGTGTTAGCAGGCACCCAGTTTGTTTTTGGCACCCCAGTAGAGTAGGAGAAGGTGTGGCATAACCAAGAAGACACATGGGATGGTTGTGTGGGTTTTCTGACCTCCCAAGGCTAACCAGAAGGAACAGGGAAGGGCTTACAAGTCAGTTCCTTCACATGACCTATTAGCTATCACAGCTGAATGCGTCTTCTGAGTTCAGAGGCAGAATCTGATTGCTAGATGCTGGGGAGCAGTCAGCAGGGAAGGGCCCTGCCAGTGGACTTCTCTGGGGAATCTTACTGGGCACTGTTGGAAATAAGATGCTGGAACAGATGGACCATTGGTATGATCCAGCATGGCTTCTCTTATGCTCATTACTAAATTAGAATTGTTGCTATTGCGGCAATGGCAGAATTTTATAGAAATCAGATTAAAATCTTCCACATTCAAGAGGCAGACTAGAGGTTTGTGATAATAATTGTTGGCGGCTTGAATATTACAGAGATATGTTACAGTTCTCATGCTTGATACTTCCAGAGCACATTTTAGACATTTAAGCTTCCTCATCAAATACTCATCTTTCCTTTTCATTCTCACCCATCCACATAGTAATATCTGCTTCACCTTCCCATGTCTCTTTGTCTACTTTCATTGTTTTAAATGTGGTTTCGTGAACTTTCTCTGATGACTGCTAATCTGAGGTTATTCCACTATTTACTTGGTCCAAAGGGATACGCACAGCTTGACTGCTACCTCTGGGCATTCCGAAATGCTTGGAAGATCCTATTATTATTCAGTTTCTATGTATATAATTTTTTTTAAATGGGGTATTTTAATACCATTTTGTGTGGTTCTTACGCTATGGGTCAGTTGTGTGTGTGGTTTGCATTTATTGTTATTTTAAACTGTAGTATCTTTGTTGATATTTTGTTGTTGGTTTGCTTTTGTAAGCCACTTTAGGGATACTGGTACTGAAAAGTGGCATGTAAATAGTTTAATAAATTAATCAAATAAATAATGAATCCTCTCTCCAGTCCAAATTCTCTTCTGTACCAAGACATTCTAAATCACCATAGCCTCATCTCTTTTGCTCCCCAGATGTATCATGGGATAGGGAGAATTATAGAGTTGGAAGGGGTCATAAAGGCCATCTAGTCTAACCCCCTGCTCTATGAAGGTCAAAACATCCCTGGCAAGAGTTTGTCCAGCCACTGCTCGAAGACTGTCAAGGGGGAGCTCACCACCTCCCTAAGCAGCCAATTCCACTGCTGAACTACTGTTAATGTAAAAAAAAAAAAAAATCCCTGATACCCAGCTGATACCTTTCCACCCATAATTCTATCCTCTGAGTCCTATCCTCTGCTGCCAACAGGCACAGCTCCCTGTCCTCCTTTAAGTGACAGCTTTCAAATACTTAAAGAGAACAATCATGTTCCCTCTCAACCTCCTCTTTTCCAGACTGAACATCCCCAAATCCCTCAGCCTTATAGGATATGCTTCTCTAGCTCATTGCTGGCATTATACAGATGTTGAACAGTCATCTAAAAAGTTAAGACTTCTCAAAGTAAAAAGGAAGTTTCAGATAGAGAATTTTAATGGCATTGTATTTGCATTCTCTGAATTAATAAATGATTATACTCTGTGGCTTATGCTGTATCTGAGCCATCTGGTCAAATCCAGCATCTGTCGGTCATCTATGAAATGGTATTCTTCACTAGGGCAACCTTAAGTTTTTGTATGGAAAGCTGAGTGGGCTTTCCTTCTCAATTTTTATGGCATCATAGGAGACTTGTTCAAAAATAAATTGATCCCCCAATGTGCTAATGGACGTGTCGACTAGTTATCCTTAGACACCCTCAAAGAGTAACTCTCACATGCTATAGCTTTCTTTTCTTATGAACACCAGTCTAGAGGCAAATGGAATTACCATAAAATATAGATAACCATCTGCCTTTCCTTCTCTTTCTTTCTGTTTGAGGACTAGATGAACGCTAATATATTCTACACTAGAAAACATCCACAAAACAAGGAACATTCTACACCCAACTAGGTTTTCCTCTCAATTAATACATACCATAGTCTTCTTCACATGTCCTCTGGAGCAATGCACATTGGCGTGAACCAGGATTGTACTGGCAAGCTCTGCTCCTGGCATATACAGTATATACCTTCACTGGGATTCATGTCTAGAGCCTAAATGTGTACAGAGGTACCTGCATACAACACTCTATGCATGAGCGAGAGCCCTGCTTTTTCAGAGTTCCTGATTGTGTAATGAGAACCCTAGTGTCGTATGCACACAGGCTGAATACATCTGCTCCATGCATGAATGTGTGTAGGTGGCCATGATCTTGGCCCCTCAGTATTTCCCCATAGAAGGGCTCTCCTGTGCTGGGCATCATTGGAAAAAGGAGAAAATGTGTCAGGTAGGAAAGCTTTTGAGGATGAGATGCAGAAGCCTTCCATTTCCTATCCTTGGAACAAAGCAAAAGGCAAAAATTAAAGATTCAGTTGCAAGTCTCTCTCTATTTCTGGAAGCTCAGCTCTTTCATCTCAGTTACCCCAATTACAAAGGGCATACAATGCTTCTGTATTTCCAGAAAGCACTTTGCAGCAGCTGACTGTTTTTCTAGCATGTTTTCAGACACACATACAGTACACAGGTGAACCAAAACAAGACGCCCTCTGAGACTTCTCTAACAAGCGCTCTGCTTGGATTGCTTTGTTTTTACCTCTGACCTTTCTATTTTTGCCTGCAGGGTCCCAAAGGCACCTCTGTGTCTGGAACGCTTGCATTGGCTCCACACACGCATCCTCTGCCTTAGCTGTAGCCATCAACTTCCCTAGTCCGATGATAACCACCAGTGAGTATTATCAGCATCTGGCACGAAACACTGGCTTGGTTACATCCTTTTTTTCTTTTTTGCTAACTTTATTTCTAATTCTGTGAACATGCTGTGTGAGGAGCATATTGATCTCTACCACAGCTATTATAATTTGGATGACCGTGGCTAACCCGCCAACATTTGCACGACTTTCTCCAACCAACCGCATTGCAAAGAACTGTATTTTACTGTTATATGCAACACTTCTAATTTTGGATATGGAAGGAGATCTGCAAGAAGGGGAATAAACGTACACAAATACCAATGATTTCTGTAGTAGACCTCACCCCTTCTTTATCTTTACCCTGTGCTTGATGTTTGAAGTTCCCGAGATTCCCTGCTGCCTCCTGTGTCTTCTCCCAGGTGTGAGTCACTGGTCTGCCTACAGCACTGCTGTTGCCTGGCAGTGCTAGGGTATAACATGGCTACAACTCAAGAGGCCAACAGAGGCCGAACTCCTCTTCAGCAACCACAGAACAGAGGAGACATGGTCTTGCAAGTGTGCTTCGTAGCCCTAAGGGTCAGAACTTTTGCTTTGAGGAAAAAAGAAGCCTGCAACCAAATTCAGCACCAGACATCAAGCAAGTCTTTAGAGAAGCAGAATGACAGAAAATCAACAACCCTGGCCATGAAGGCTAACCTGTTGACAATAATTACTAAAGATGGTGCGGTCTGCTCAAAGACTGAGTAAAAATAGGTCCTCAGACTATGCACTCCTGGGTCAAGGACTATGAAAAGGGACACTGTCCTCTGGGTGACATTTCAGGGGGACCCAGAAATAGGAATCAAGTATTCGCTTGGTTCATAATACTGGTACTGGCAGTTACACACCCCTCCCTGACAGCCATTCAAAGGGCTCTCCCATTGAATTGGCTCCATGCGTTATTAAGCAGCCCAATTTGTTTGCTCTGTGGTGCCATCATGAAGGAAATTCAGAGCGAGAGTTAAAAACCTTCCTCTGACTTTGGATGAATGGGAGTAGTGGTGCCATATGATCCCTGATTGGCGGGCAACATAATCCCAAACAATCAGAGAAGAAGAGACAATTATTCCAGCTAACAAAAGAACTTTACTTTCAGGGAACATTTCGGACTCTCCAATGTCCCCTTTTCATGGTGAAACGATTAAGAACATCTGACACAGACTTAACTGCAAATAGGAATTCACATGTGTCTTGGAGTAAGTTTATTAGACTCAGCGAGGCTTAATTCTGAGTAAACATGCACAGGACCAGCCTCAACATGACTGATATTTCACATGATAGTATGACAGATGAATTGCAATCAAGCAGTGACCTGCTAACAGGCTTGAAAGAATTTCCCAGTGAGTAACTTCGCACTTATATTTTTGAATCCAAGCCTGTAGGTCTAGGCTGTTATCTCTGGTGTGCTAGATAATAGATAGATATGAAAAGGCTCCAGAATAGCTCCTAAATGTATTTTAACAAGGAAACAGTTTGAAGAGTAGATACCGAACTTACTTTTGAGCCCTACAAATCTCCCTGGGTACCATAGAAACTAGGCTACGCTGTATATTTACATAAAACTGCTGCCTAGAGTATCCTCTGCAGTAAGCCATCTGTCACAGAAAACCAGACAAGTTAAGCAGATGCAAAAATTCACCCTGGCTCTATGTACATAGATAAAAGAGAATGGAAACTAGAAAGAAAAATAATGTGGAATAAAATACATATTAGGAACTCCAACTTACAAAGGAATCTGAATAAAAGTTAACGTTGTGATTCACACATGAGAGACGTTGCTGAAGCATAAAATAATCATGTCCATTAGGGCAACATAAAAAACACCAACATTGATAGTGCTGTTTTTTCTGCCATTCTCCTCTTGAAGGAGACCTGCCAGACAATGAATCAGGCACATTTCCACAGGCCTTCTCCAGTCATGTGGCTCCAGGTATGAATTTTAGGATGCAGGAGACAACAGGACTGAAGACTGAGTTAAAATGGGCATCGTTATCATTCTCATGTGAGGCACTCAGTGTTATCCAGAGATTAATTCTTGTTTATAGTCCACACGGTTGAGATGATAGATTTCTTTCTAAATGCATAGATTTGATGTGCATTAGTGGAGTGGATTTAATAAGGACTACAATTTGAATCAGATAAAATGAGCTTTAGGGGTTTGTCTTCCCCAAGCACATTACAGGCAGTACTATCTCCTCACACATTCAATCAGGTTTTTTTCATGATGAGTGGCAGCTGAAAATGCCTTCCTTTCTCAAAGTGATCATCCTGCATTGCACTCTGAGGTCCAAAAGTTCATACTCATCTGAGAAGAAATTGTGGATCCTTGTGATCTAGAGAAAATGAATGAATGAAAAACCGTTTTCTGAGATTCTGAAGCATTACAAGAAATGTATCTAAAAGTAAGAATTCATCTAGGGATAAGGCAGTCTACAGTGATGCTTCTTAAAAAGATCTAGAGTTAATAGATAGATTTCTAGGGTCACCAGCTCCAGGTTGATAAATCTTCCTTGATGTCAGAGACAAACAAAGAAAATTGGTGACATTTGAAATTTTAATGAAGAGAAAACATTTGTTTTTCCTTGCTCACAGATACCAGGGTGCCACCTGATACCAACAACACCAGTTTTTATTTTCTCAATTGCCAGCACTAAGCACAGGGGTCCTGGCAAGAACTGGCCTTAGAAGCATGGCTTGAAACATCTCTCCCCCCCACCTTTTTATTTTACAATATGCAGCCTGATGCAGAGTTCTGGTGAACTCAAAAGCTTACATGCTGTTTTGTGTCATTTTGTTTGGATGTTAGGGAAAGGATAGGAATGCCCTTATGAAATGGATTTTCTCTCGGCAACAATGAGAAGGGGGAAGAGATAGAGGATTTGCCCCTTACATGTCTGTCACACTCGAACAATTAAATGTTCTAGAGAGTACATGATACACAAAGTTTATAGGCGCGTGGTCCATTGTATTCCATGAGCAGAAAATCAATACAACTTTGGGCAAATGCACTGGGGGAGGGGGGGAGAGCAGCTTTGTAGGGACCACTAGCGATAAGAGGGTTGCTTTGCATGGCTGCCTAGTATCTAGTCTCATGACCCTGCTGTTAGACTTTTGTCTGCTCAGCTCTGCCCATTTCTCCTTGCCAGATTTTGTGATCTGTTAATGATCTAAACCAGGGGTGTCAAACATAAGGCCCGAGGGCCAGATCCATCCCCTTGAGAGTTCTTATCTGGCCCACGAGCCAGCCGAGGCAGCCCCCCCACACACACACACTCTCTCAATCTGGGCTGTGAGGCATGGCCTGGCCCAACCAAGAGACATTTATGTCACATCCGGCCCTCATAACAATTGAGTCTGACCCCCCCCCCAGCCTAAACACTACTCAAAGCTATAAAATTAATGTTGCATCAATAGCAAAAACACACAGACTCTCTCTCACTCATCATATATAGAAAACATCATTTTCTGCCTGAATCAGAAACTCAGTACATCATCTTAAATATTTTTTCCATTTTCCTCTCCCACTAGCTTCCTAAATTGAGACAATCACAGAGTGGCTTCAACTATGTAGAAAGCTGGGAAAGCTCCAAAGTTTATCAATGGAGCTTTAAATGTAGCCACAATTCCAGAACAGATGGGACAGGCAAAGCCCCTGTCCAAAAGGAGTCTCTCATACTGAGTTGCTGCTCTTTATGAGTCTCCTAGAGAATGGCACAGAGCTGAGATAAAGCAGGCTCTCGTCACTCCTATGGTGTGACATGCATTCAAATAGACTGATTTGTCTAGCTCACCTAATAAATAGATCTTATTAATACTGTGCTGGAAGGGGGGAAATTATTCCACAAACTCTATTTATAAGCCCATTCTCCAATTAAAGTATGCCCTTCACAACAATCACCATCAGTTTATATAAGCTGGGCGCCAAAGGAAGCAGCAGAAGAGTCACTGGTCAACCACACTCCATCTGCTTTTAAAGTACATTAAAATGAAATGAGGAACAGCGAGCTGTTATGGCCATTTGTCTGACTGCCAATGGCATTTCCTTAATGCCCCAATCATCAGCATTCTCCCAGCTCCTCCTATTTCCTCTTAATGATTACTTCTGCCAGGAAACATTTAATCATCCTTGCTCTTTTGCTCAACGATAAATCTTTAAACTCCAGAGCTTGCACTATCAACCTTCACCCATGGTTCACAGGCTCATCTACCACTTCAGCCCTGCGACACCGAGTGTGGCCAAAAGGGCATTTAAACATCTCTTGAAAGCTTTGTACTGCTGCCAGTTTCTTCACCAGCAACAATTTGGCTGCTTAAGTGTTGCCTGCCTGATCATCTACCGTAAGTAAGAACCGCAGCAATTTTTAGCAGTTATTCAAAGCGATTTCACAAACATTATCTGGTCCACAATTCTTACAACAATCCAGTATATTAGGTTTGCTATTATTAACCTCATATTGCAGACATTGGGGAGGGGGGAGGGTTTGCCTAAGGTCACTGCAAAAGTGAGATCCAGCGACTTCTCGATTTGTAACTCAGCCTCTTAGCCATTAGCACTGTATCAGCTCATCTCCAGGCACGAAAGCAAGCAGGAACAAAACTGGTTTTTATTATTTCAGGCTATTAATATGACTATTGTAAAATGCGTGAGGACAGGCAAGCTACTAAAGATTATGATCCTGCCTTATATTGTATTGTACCATTGGTCCAAGGTCAGAATTGTCTTCTATGACTGGCTGTAGTTCTCCAGGTTCTCAGCTAGAAGTCTTTCATATCATCAACTATCTGATCCTTTTCACTTTAGATGCAGGGGGTTGAACCTGGGACATTTTGCATGCCAAGAGGATGAAGAAGAGTTGGTTTTTATATGCTGACCTTCTCTACCAATAAGGAAGAATCAAACCGGCTTACAATCACTTTCCCTCCCCCTCCCCACAACAGACACCCTGTGAGGTAGGTGGGGCTGAGATAGCCGTGACTAGCTCAAGGTCACCCAGCTAGCTTCATGTGTAGGAGTGGGGAAACAAATCCAGTTCTCCAGATTAGCATTTGCCGCCCATGTGGAGGAATGGGGAATCAAACCTGGTTGTCCAGATTAGAGTCCAGCGTTCCAAACCACTGTCTCTTAACCACTACACCACACAGGATGCTCTATCACTGAGCCATGGCCCCATACCTAAAGTCCCATAAGTATAATCCTTCTTGGATATCTGCTATGTATCCCAAGATTCTTGAATTCCTACCTGTTGTGTCAAACATATGCTTTCAGAAGGATCCCCTCTATTGCTAATGTTTTCATAGGTGAGCAAGGCATTTCTTTTTCAGAGAAGATTTGTTTTTCCTCTCTAAGTAACAATTTTCGGAAGGCCATTTTTCAGAACCTTTTCAAAATTCAGCTCACCTCTAACATTCAGGACTGCTTTTTATAAATCCTGTTGTGAACAGAATTAACAGGAAATCCCATTCCACTTCCTTTTGTGTGCAAAGATCACCTACATCTTTCATTCAGCTTCTGGTAGCTAAACATCTGCTCTAAATTTCAAGCAGTCTTTCCTACATGAGAACAAATGACAGGAGGTGAAAGGAATCCTAGGAAAGCTCAACACATCTGCAATTGATGTAATGTCTAAGTCCTAAAGAATAAAATGTTAGAAATGTTATGCAAGTCCTCTGCAAGGACATGAATGGGGTTGCGGTGGTAGAACAATTCCTGGGCTGTACCATTCTAGTTCATTCCTTTACGGAACCATTTTAACCATAAAAATAAAAATTTCAAGAGAAAGATTCCTGCCTATCCTTCTATCTAGCATAGTAATTTTATGAATGTACTGATTTTCCGGCATGTATGGGAGATGTTCAGACCTGCATTCTCAACATTATTCCCTCCAGTTTGAAACGATTCAACCCAGGAAGTTTTACCATCTCATCTGCACTTTGTGGAAAGATTGTGGACTGTAGCTCACTGGAATGAAAGCGGAAGTTTTCATTTTGAATGTCTTCCAATTTCATGAAGGAATTTCATAGAGGAAGAAGATTCACAGTGGGTAGCCGTGTTAGTCTGTTTGCAGTAGTCAAAAAGGGCAAGAGTCCAGTAGCACCTTAAAGACTAACAAAAATATTTTCTGGTAGGGTATGAGCTTTCGTGAGCCACAGCTCACTTCTTCAGATACAGCTAGAATGTGAATCCATCGGTCTTTAAGTAGAGGAACAGTATGTAAATGTCAATAGCAGGCTTGATTGGATTAGGTGTGATATGCAGAAGAGTCTGTGATGTCCAGGGGAGAGATGGGTGTGGAGAAATCAGCATTGGTAATGGGCCATGAATGCAAAGTCTTTATTCAGCCCAGGTAAATGCATTGACTTTAGTTTGAATATCAACTGTAATTCAGCAGTTTCTCTTTCCAATCTCCCTTTAAAATTCCTTTGTAAGAGAACTGCTACTCTTAAATCTGCAACAGAATGTCCTGGAAGATTGAAATGTTCACCCACTGGTTTTTGAATACTGTGGTTTCTGATGTCAGACTTATGTCCATTTAATCTTTGTCTAAGAGACTGACCTGTTTGTCCAATGTAGATTGTGGAAGGGCCATCAACCTTGTGAAGAAACTTGCACAGATACAGACAGACATCATTTTTCTCACCAAATGCAGAAGACTCAACATCATACCTAAGGGACTAAGAATAAAGAATCCACTGCAGTCTACTTACCCCACTAACCAAGGTGAAAGATTGTGTCATGCTTTCTCCAAGAAACTACTAAAACATTTGATCAGCATCCTATACTGGAAACAAAAACAGATCAAGGAAAAGCTTGCTGAATTTGACTCTTCCCTATATAATCAACCTGTTTCAGAATCCTTTCATAACAGAAGAAGGGACACCTACAAATTGCAACTGACTTCTCTACAAAAACAGAAATATAAGAAACTCTCCAACCTTTTACAAGACACTTCTGGACACAACAACTCCACCAACAATATTGTCAACCTTTCCCAACATACCCTCAGCTTGGCAGAGGAATCTGTCCTTTCAAGAGGGCTATTCTTCTGCCCCACCAAGTCCACAGAGACAGTACAACTCTGTGGAGACCTGGAAGCATTTTTTCGCCGTTTACGTTTGAAGGAATATTTCTACCACAATACAGAACAGAATACACAGGAACAGACCTCACAGCTTCAACAATCTACTCCTGAACAACCTCCTCACATTCCCACCATTGAACCTTATAAGGATGATCAATTGGCTCCCACCCAACACCATAAAAAGAAGAACTCCATGTGGACTCCACCTGAAGGCCGCAACACTACACTGGACATGTATATTGAATGTTTTCGCCGCCGAGCCCAAACTGAAATAATCAACAGAAAACACCACTCAAGATCCAATCTCAGCTGTACAGAGAAGAATGCCATAAGCAGCCTGAGAAACAATCCAACTATTATAATAAAACAAGCTGACAAGGGAGGAGCCATTGTCATAATGGACAAAACTAAATATATACAAGAAGCTGAACAACAGCTCTCAAACACCAGTTTCTACAGGCTGCTATCCACAGACCCCACTCAGGAATACCAGCGAGAACTCAACAAAATCATGAAGAAATTACCAAAACATATACAGGAACGAATTGATATGGATTCACCTCAGGAACCTCGAGCAGGCACTTTCTACCTCCTGCCTAAGATACATAAACCTGGCAACCCTGGACGCCCCATTGTTTCGAGCATTGGAACCATCACCGTAGGAGTATCAGGATATATGGACTCCCTTCTGAGACCATATGTCATTAATACCCCCAGCTATGTCCGAGACACCACAGACTTCCTAAGGAAACTGCAGTCCATCAACTGTCTCCCAGAAAACAGCATTCAAGTCACCATGGATGTGGAGTCTCTATACACCAACATCCCCCATGACGACGGGCTACAAGCCATTAGAAATACCATCCCTGACAACAACACTGCAGATCTGGCTACACAACTCTGCAGATTTGTTCTCACTCACAACTACTTCCGGTTTGGTAAGGACTTATACCTTCAAATCAATGGCACTGCCATGGGCACTCGCATGGCTCCACAATATGCCAACATTTTCATGGCAGATCTAGAACAACGTTTTCTGAACTCATACCCACTGGCACCTCTCCTTTACTTGAGGTTCATTGATGACATTTTCTTTGTCTGGACTCACGGCAAAGAAGCCCTTGAAAGATTTCACCAGGCTTTCAACGACTTCCACCCCACCATCAATCTAACTATGAATTATTCCGAACAAGAAATCAACTTCCTAGACACCACAGTACGGATCCATGGGGGACACACAAGCACCACATTGTACCGGAAACCGACAGATCGGCAAACGTATCTACATGCGTCCAGCCACCACCCCAACCATATCAGATAATCCATTGTCTATAGCCAAGCCCTACGCTATAGTCGCATCTGCTCCAATCCTTCAGACAGAGATACACACTTGAGAGACCTACAGCAAACATTTTTGCAACTACAATATCCTGCAGATATGGTGCGAAAGATGATTGAGAAGGCCAGAATGATACCCAGGCACAACTTACTACAAGATAAGCCCAGAGAGAATGACAACAGAACACCTCTGGTTGTCACTTATAGCTCCCAACTAAAACCAGTCCAACGTATTATTAAGGACCTACAACCAATGCTGGATTGTGACACTTCCCTCGCTGAAGAACTGGGGGGATGCCCCTTTCTTGCTTACAGACAGCCGGCTAACCTAAAACAACGTCTCACCCATGATGATAAACTACTTAACAAGAACATGGACTCTGGTACCAAGGCCTGCAACAAACCAAGGTGCCAACTTTGCCCTCATATAGATTCTAGGAACACCATCTCTGGACCCACCAATGTCAGCCATACTATCTCAGGTTCATATTCCTGCTCATCTTCTAATGTGATTTATGCCATCACATGCCAGCAATGCCCTTCCACAATCTACATTGGACAAACAGGTCAGTCTCTTAGACAAAGATTAAATGGACATAAGTCTGACATCAGAAACCACAGTATTCAAAAACCAGTGGGTGAACATTTCAACCTTCCAGGACATTCTGTTGCAGATTTAAGAGTAGCAGTTCTCTTACAAAGGAATTTTAAAGGGAGATTGGAAAGAGAAACTGCTGAATTACAGTTGATATTCAAACTAAAGTCAATGCATTTACCTGGGCTGAATAAAGACCTTGCATTCATGGCCCATTACCAATGCTGATTTCTCCACACCCATCTCTCCCCTGGACATCACAGACTCTTCTGCATATCACACCTAATCCAATCAAGCCTGCTATTGACATTTACATACTGTTCCTCTACTTAAAGACCGATGGATTCACATTCTAGCTGTATCTGAAGAAGTGAGCTGTGGCTCACGAAAGCTCATACCCTACCAGAAAATATTTTTGTTAGTCTTTAAGGTGCTACTGGACTCTTGCCCTTTTTGAATAGAGGAAGAAGGTTTAACACAGTTCTTTCCTTGATGTTATGAATTTCATTTTTGTTGCTGGTTGTAATCATATTTTTGTAAGCTGCTTTGAGTCCCAGGAGAGGGAGAAAAATGGGATATGAAAGCCAAATAAATAAATAATACAATGAAAGACATGCATGTGCTTGATTACTACATACAGGAAGATTTTTATGGGGAGAGAATATCCCAAAAATACAACTCCCAAACTGCATCTGGTTGGTGTACATTCAGAATTCAGCCATCTCGTTCTGTATAACTCACAGAATGCTGTTAAGTAAAAATTAAAGCAGGCATCATTCCATTTAATTACCCAAGAACTCTGCAAATTTGTTTTCCTGCTTAGCTCACAAGTGACTGATCTAATAATCAAAAGTCAGTTTGGGAAAATGAAAGTATGAGAAAACTATACCTCCACACTAAAAATGTCAGGTTTAACATAAGGAGTTAACATACATAACTTACCTGTTATATGTATGTGATACTCTTCCTTAAAGATCTTTTTGAAATAAGGCAATCTAAATTGAAAATGTGCAGCTGGCAAGCCAGGAAGATTTACATCAACATCACCCATAAAATGTGGAAACTCCCAATCCTGGAAAAAAACATAAAAGAAAACCTTACAAAGATGTCTATCCTCAAAACATATGTATTTAAAATATGTAGATCGTACTTCTTCTTCATTGGATGCCACTGAAAAATATCCAAGAATGTCTATTCACACTTTGCCATTACCAGCTAAGGGGCAATGTTCTGAAAGTGGCTATGAGGAAGCTCCTGTGAAGAACCTCCGTGAGGACATGACAGCAGCTTTATAGTCTTTGCGACAGGAAGGGAAAGCACCAGAAATGAAACCAGGAAACCTGCCGCTTTATCTCGGCACTCTAAAAGTCCTTGGCAACCATCAAGAAGAGGGCAGCGAGGGAGAGGGAAATGTAAGGCATGACACTAGGGTTGGCAGCTCCAGGTTGGGAAATACCTGGAGATTTTGGGGGGGGTGGAGCCTGAGGAAGGCGGGGTTTGGAGAGGGGAGGGACTTCAATGCCATAGAGTCCAATTTCCAAAGTGGTCATTTTCTCCAGGGGGAACTGATCTCTGTTGCCTGGAGATCACTTGTAATAGGGGGAGATCTCCAGGCACCACCAGGAGGTTGGCAATCCTACATGACATCCAACTGGAGCCAGACAAAGCTCCTAACCTCCCTCCCTCGCTTCCCCAGAGCTCTCAGAGCTTTCAGTAACAGCATGGAAAAGGCTCCCTAAGATTCCTCAGACTGTTGACTAGTAGAGGTAGAAGGCAAAGCTCCCCACACAATTCTGTCTCCTCACTGTTTTTTAAGCAACTTAGACTCAAGAGCAGGTCTTCCTGCTACACCTTTTCCATTGAATGGCCAATGATGAAGTAAGGTACAAGCCATGACAGAAATCCCGACAATTTGTGAACCACTTAGTGGCTGCTTAGGCTACAGTCTCTGAAACTACTATAAACATTGCTGAAGTGTTCAATCTGTTGATGTTACCAAAGAAATGTGCTACATAATTAGACTAGACACTGGTGCCGTTGCACTGTTTCTGCAGCTGTTCCATGCTGGTCACAGTATGCCTAAAGATTTATGCCTCCAAACTGCATCCTCTCTGTGACTGAAACCACAAGGGCTGTAGTTGTTAGATGGTCTCTAGCAGGAATGGAATCAAGTATCAGACCTGTACAACTGACCGGCAAGGAAGCTGCATGGATCAGAAGCCAATACCAAACTATGGCTTTGCATTATGTGCACAAGTTAAGCACTTGTTAACTTTCTCACTCCTCCCCTTTCACACTTGGAGACATTTAACAGCTTCCACTTGAGTGCAAAGTACTATTGGCCATTGTATCAGACGTGTATCATTGCACCAGTCTGCACTTCCCTTCCAGGAGCAAACCGTACTTTGCAATTCTAATTTGTGGGGTGAGCTCAAACCATACTTTGCTGTGTCAGATGTAATGGCAAGTTATGGTTTGCACAAAAGAGTTTGCGTTGAAGTCAACAGGCTTAGAAGGGTGTTAAGTCTGCTTAGGATGGCACTGAAATAGACTCTCAGCATTCTGAGCAGCCACTACAACACTTACTTCACTCAACCACGGCTTGGTGTTCTATGCCTGAACCACAACACTGTCTAAATTGGGCCTGAGATTTCTTTAGCCTTTCTTCCAACTTGTCAACTCTATAATCTAGTTTGCAACGCTGACCAGAGATTGGTAGAGAAGCACAGACACACAATGTATATTTACTGGGAATGATCTTGGGGTGCAATATTCTGGTAGGATATATGCTTTTAAAAAATTTTCTCAGCACATGCTATTAAAACAACTAGCCCAAACAGGAGAAAATCACCTTTTTAGCCATTGATCCAACAACACCTCTGAGTACATCTTAGATTACTAATATACCGACCTTTAGCAGCAGTTGATGGTGTAAAATTAACACTGGCACATTTCCTTAACCAAGGGAGAGGAAGAGAGAGAGAGAGAAATTGGGCCCCTGCTGAGCTTCATTACAAAGTATAATCAGAAATTGATTGTTTTCATTTCCGGTAATCGCCTTTGCTGCCCTAATTAAACTGTCAGATCATGGACAGATAATTTAGTAAGTAAGCACCTGACCTGATGCACAGGCAGAGATGCGGCTGAAAGTAACAGTGGTTCATTGTGTTTGTATATACCTACCTACCTATCTACAGACATACAGAGAGAAGTGGCGCTTATAGTTTTTCCATGTTCATCTATACAAAGATGTATTTGGAGCCTCTGGTGAAAAGCAACAGATTTGCAACAGAGAAGCAAAGGATGGGAAATGGTTAATAGTTAATATTCAGTGCCACGCTTGTTACTTCTCTATTTCATATTGTCTTCCCCATATCTGAAACTTGGTTTTTCTAGTGGGCAAAGGCACATGTGGGTGGTGAGTTACAATTACATATACTGCATGAGGATAAATTCAGGTGGGTAGTCCAGTGGAAGAGTAAGATTCCAGTACAGTAGCATCCTTAAAGACCAACAATATTTCTAGGGTATAAGCTTTTGAGAGCCAAAGTCTCCTTCATGTGGTGTCAACTTAGTGTGTACTGATGGATCTTAAGGAAATCCAGATGATTTTCAGAGTCTCCTCTCCAGGACTGTTCATTTAACTTTAAAATTGTGATAAAAAGAGGGAAAGAAGCCCAAGTCAGCCACGGCCAACATTCAAATGTCAGAATATGAACCAAAAATATGCAGAATATTCCAAGTATATCAGATATCTATTCATCTAAAATTAATCCTCATCCATGCAGCAACACATCATACAGATACAAGACTTTGCATTCATAGTTACAGAATTCAGCTCACTCAATATTTGTATTACCAAGATTACAATATTCTCTACCAAAGCACCAGTATCAGAAATGTTCTCTATTATTACTGTAAAATATACTAACATATTAAAATGATAAACCTCATCTTAAAGTCAAATGAAGCACAAGTTTTAGGTCTGATAAGCATTGCTTTACAGTTGACATATCACTCCTTACACCTTTCATATTTCACTCTACAAGTGGGAGCCCACAAGGACTTGCAGGAGGCATCTCATTTTCCCCTCCCCCACTATTTCCTTTTTTCCTTTCCCAAAACCCCCTATAGCCTTTCCCCTTTTTCTTGCTTCCTTCTTTCCTTCTAGGGTTGCCAACTTACTGGTGGGCCCTGGAGATCTCCTGGAATCACAACATATATCCCAATTACAGAGATCAGTTCCCCCTTAGGGCTGCCAGCTCCAGGTTGGGAAATTCCTGGAAAGGTGGGGATAGAGCCTTGGAGTGGCAAGGTTTGTGGAGGTACACAACCTCAACAGTACATAATGCCATACAGTCCACCCTCCAGAGCAACCAGTTTCTCCAGCGGAATTGTTCTGGAGATCGATTGTAATTCTGGGTAATCTCCAGCCCCCACCTGAAGACTGGCAACCTTAGTTGAAATGGCTGCTTTGGAGGGTGGTATGGCATTATACCCTTCTGAGGTCCCTCCCCTCCTCAAACCCCATCCTCCCCAGGCTCTACCCCCAAAATCCAGATTTCCTAACCTGGAGTTGGTAACTATCTCCCCACCCAACATCTGACCTACATTTATCTGCCCCTCTGTCTTAAGCTATCCCCCTCCCCGAAGCCTCTACCTAGGTCCACTTGCATCCCTGGGAACCCTCAAGGACTTGTGGGGTGTCACCTCACTTTCCTCTGTATCTCCCTCCCCACATTATTTCTTCTTTCCTTCATTCTGGCAACCCCCATATCCTCTCACCTTTCCCTGCCTCTTTCTCAGCAATCATCAACCTACCTTTTATCTGTGTCCCATCTTCAGATGTAGTTATTATTTATTTACTTCATTTAAATCCCACCTTTCTCCATAATGGGGACCAAAGCAACTTACATTATTTTCCTCTCCTCCTTTTTATCTGGACAACAACTCTGTGAGGTAGGTTTGGCTGAAAGTATGTGACTGGGCCATAGTCACACAGTGAGCTTTCACAACAAAATGGGAATTTGAACCTTCCCAGACCCTGCTGTGAAGCTCTAACCACTATACCACACTGGCTTCCATAGGGTGGCTGCTGTTGATCAGTAGCAAACAGCCAGGCCTAGTTGAGTCATGCAAGTCAGGTGCTATCAAGTCTTCCCCTTCTCCTCCCTTGTACTTCCAGAAACTGAAGGTTGGAATGCTGTGGTTGCAAAGAACAGCCACTGAGGGAATCCCTTGCTTTAAGCTACAGGTGCTCCTTTTATCATTTTTGGGTTTTTAACCCCCCCCCCCAATGTATTATTACATTTATTATTATTACGGTCCTTAGACCAAGCATTAAATGTTTGCAGTTACATGGCGTACCCAAGCCGGCAGAATAAAACAATACATTTGATTAACCCCCCAATGTGTTTTTTTTTTAAGATTTCAAAATTTTCTGCAAACTTGGGGCCCTTTTCAAGTCTTGCCCATTCACAGCTTCAGTCACTGGATGTAAGTATTGAAAGATTTGGCCGATTTCGCTGTTAGGATATAAGATGATACCTATCCAAATGGCATGACTGTCATGTTTCCCTGCATATTTCAGCAAGTAATCATGTAGATTTTTATGGAACTGTATGACCATTTTCCTTATCAGAGACTGTGCTGTGCAATGCCTGGTTAGTAACTGGACACCGGACACACACACTCAATTGCATATAAGCTACAATGAGGGCAAAATTAAATGCACACAACTGCACTACCAGCTCACATTTGTATCTTTTGAAAAAAGCATAGGCAGTGCTTGTTGGAATTTACCCACAATAAAAGCCACCTGTCAATTCATTCTGATTCCACTTGGTGGATAAAAGACATTATGGAAGGCAAAAGATATCCTTTAAGACTTAAAAGTCTTAGATGGATTTATGAGTTCCATGCAAATATTAAGTCCCCATGTAGACACGGAGGAAATTTTCACAAATATCACTAAAATGACTTTACAACCTTAAGTAAAGTCTGTGATTACACCAATTTAATAAGGCATTGAAACTCATCTACCAATTCACCCTGTAGATACCTACCTAGATGGGTTTTTAATTAGTTTTTCCAGCAATTGGGCTCTTAAACCACTAATATGCCCAGCTGCATTAGTAGGGAAGACTTAGCAAGGGTTAATCACATACGTCTATTCAAAACTGAGATTCTGTCACCTGGTGGTGATCCAACAAGTCATTATCGGATGAAAAAACCTGGGCATTTGAAAAAACCTGGGTATCCCAAAAAATTTTAAATGAAAGGTAGCATCAAGAGACTTCATCTTAAGTAGTGGAATGGCAGAGGGAAGGAGTGCTTACATCTGCCTACCAGCTGTTTTTCTATTTAATAATCATCCTACCTTTCCCTTAGTGGGGGTTCCAGATGCTTAAATTCAAAAGTAAAAAATGCACCCAGAACCTTGATGGGGGGGGGGGGGAATTGGAGAGCAGATTCAGCAGAAAAAATGCCTGTTAGGGAAAGGGTTAGCAATATACATGCATCCATTTAATACTACAGCCTCCGAGGCTGTTTTTCATTAAAAAGGGAAATAAAGGCTTCATTATGTTTATTTGATTGCAACAAGGAGGTAGCCCTTTGGGTAGCTGTGAAGAAGAATCCTTCAAACGAGTTAAAATAAAATTCGACTCGCCTTCAATAAGGTTATCTTGCCAATACTAATAGGAATGATTTCTGTTAAGGGGGAGACATTAAGAGACGATAGACTTAAGGAGCAACCCTAAACAGGTCTACTCAGAAGAACTGCCTATTCTATCCAGTGGGGCTCACTCCCCAGGCCAGGGTGTTTAGGACTGCAGCCTTAAAATTGCCAGCACACATTTCTGCATTGGGCATTTGTGGATTTTCCTGTTGCATGCTTAACCCTTCTGTAGGGTGTGGTACAGGATTCCATGCTTCCAAGTAACTTCAGAATTTGCTTGGCTATTCAAAACACCTCAAGGAAATAGCGTTGCAGATTATTGCTTGTGTGTATTTCTATTCTGGTCTTTGAAATTCACTATGCAAAACTCAATGGAAAAGAATTTGTTCCCAAAGACTCATTTTGGCTTTTCTGCTTTCATCTTCTTAACCCAACTCAGCTGAGCGCTTGCCAGGTAATACTTTCAGCTTACAGGCAGAATAGTTGCCGTTAATTCTGGAATCAGATCAACCCATGAGATGTATTGCTGTATTACTGCACACCTGGGAAATAACTCTGCCTTGTCATGTCCATTAGGCTTTCCCATAAGTCACCAGAAACTGCAATGTACATTTTGGGTTGCTTTGGTATTTTTGTAGGGGGGATCTTTTTAAGCAGGTCTGGAATGTGGGAAGTCTTCATGAGTACTATGATGTGCAGTTGCCAATTCTCTTAAAAGGAAACGAGGAAAATCAATTCATGAAAGTCTTTTAGGTATAACTGTACATTCCGTGTATTCTATCATGAAGTAAAATGAAAACAACGAACTCTATTGCCCCAACTCTAAGGGCCAACAGAAAACAGCTTGAGCATTTAGAAAGTTTGTGTATATGCAGACCTCTGTATATGCAGGTCTGTATCTCACACTCTGGTCCGGCACTCTGTTCCTGCTGCCATATATTGAACAGCCAGCATTAAAGTTCTACTCTGTTCCATCAGATGGACCACAGCGCAAGAGCATAACATTCTGATGTACATTCAGGGTACGTACAAAGCGTCTCACTTTATTTTAGAATTAAAACCGTCCCAGAAAAAAAAAATGAAACCTAAGATTAAAATGTGGCAATCACAAAACCATTCTCCATTAGTCCAGGTTAAATTGTCAAGAGTAACTATCACCCTTTAGTTTTCTAGAGCTGAGGCCCATCCATGGTGGTGGCAGACCCTGAGAACCACTAGCAGGCTCATCCAAGGCGGCACCAGTGCCCAAGAGGTGCTCCAGGCCCATCTGCGGCAGAGCCCTGCTACAGCTGGGCTGGAAGATAAGAGGGGAGGGGGGATATCGGATTTCCCTCCATGAATTTTGTGGTCCCCCACTTGTAACTCTAAATTCGCTGCCTCCATCCTGCAGTAGCCTTCCGTAGACAAGCCCGTATGGGGATAGCAGGAGAGATTGCCACTCCCCTTGCCTCTGCACAATTGCCTGGCTGTCTTCAGGGAGCACTGCATGGATAAAGTGCCCCCACAAACGCTACCCGTGATTAGCAATGATCCAAAACCAGCATCATTGATCTTGGGCAGAAGGCACACATTTGGTTGCTTCTCCTGCATAGCCGCCCTGCAGACAACCAGGCAATGGTGCGCTTGCTCCCATTCTCCCTCCCCACATGTTCTGTGTACCAGGCTACTGTCATGTCTGTCCATTTGTATATGCCAATCAGAACCTTTAGTTAAGTGTGAAGCCTAGTCAATAAACTAATTGCAGATCAATGACTGAAGACTGTTCATCAGTAAAAACAGGATTGACAGACCATCAATTCATTAAGCCTAGTAGGAGAAATAAATACTTGGCTGCTGAGATACTATCGGAAAGAGCATTTTTATTGTCATTTTAGTGTATCTCAAAGACAGACCCTTTAACAAATTCAGTTACAGAAGCATTCTACACAGACTAAGAGATACTGTAATACGCTTGCTAGGGAACTAACTTTAATAAAAGGTTTCCAAGTGGTCTCCAGCATATATCTTAAAAACAGTGACTACAGTTAAACAGTCAACTTTCACAGAACAATAACTAAAAAAGATACGGAACCAACCCAAACATTCGGATATGTAACAGCCCCGCCCTCTGGTAGGGATGGTTACATAACCATTACAATACTTCAGAAGATTGTGCCAACTAGTAAGGATTGTAGTGCAGAGGTCTCCAACATGTTTCCCTGGCACTTGCCAAGTGTTTTAAGAAAGTGGGTAGGGCCAGATGGTGCTTGTGCCCAGCAGGGCTTCTGATTGCCTATAAAGAATAAAAGGCATCCTGTTAAACAGAGCTTCTGCCTTAAATGTTTAAGAGTTACTATGAAAGTTGTCATAACCTTGCTCCCCGACATTTTGTGGTTGGCTTCACCTCCTGAAGCAGCCATTTTGTGGTTGCCCCCACTAACCTGTCTCAGAATTTCAAAGGTGCCGGCAGGCTCAGAAAGGTTGGGGACTCCCCATGTAGTGCTATTTAAACAGCAATGTTCTATTTATTGATTGGTAAACCATAATGAGCATAGCCAGCAAACATCATTATTATGATAGAAAAATGACTATACTGCTCTTAGACCAGTGACAATGTAGAGCGTTTAGGTCTGTAGGGCCGGGTCCGTAGCTACAGGGTGCATTTGAAGGCAGCAAACCCCAGAAATATGTCATGCCACACATCAGGGGGGGACATCAGGGGAAATGGTGGCTGATGGAGGGAACTGTGCATAAAACCTTGTGTAGACATGCCATAGCCTCTGCAAATGACTCTTCAAAATTGTGACAGTGATCATTGGGTAGCAGAGAAGCCTTGCTCTGTTGCTTCAGTCTTGTTTTTCTTTTTAGTGTCCCAGTTAACCACTGCTGACACAAGAAGGATGTAAAAAATCAGATTTGGTACATCTATGCACTCCTGGAAATAATGCATAGCTTTCCTACTGGGTGTAACCATGAACATTCATAGACTAGCAGCTTAGGGCTGTTGAAAAAAAATTCAGTAAAATTCGGATTCGGCAAAATTCAGCCTGTTTTGATTCGGGAAATGCCAAAGTCCGAACTCCCCCGATTCGGATCTGTGCAATTTGGCGCAAGATTCAGAGTTCAGGGGAAAATTCAGCCGTTTAAAGCCATCAAAAACACATTTGCGCTTTTCCGTGGCTCCAGGGGGGGCATGTTTGGAGGTAGAGGTCCCAAACTTTCAGTGTAGCTTGAGGGGACCATTCTTGCAAGAACCCCCAGGTTTGGTGACGATTGGGGCAAGGGGTCCCGAGTTATGGGGCCCGGAAGGGGTCCCCCAATCTGCCCATTGCAATAAAGCCATTACAAACACATTAGCAGCTTTCTGCGGCTCCGGGGGGGGGCTTTTTGGAGGTAGAGGCCCCAAACTTTCAGCATAGCTTGAGAGGACCCTTCTTGGAAGAACCCCCAAGTTTGGTGATGATGGGGCAGGGGGTCCCGAGTTATGGGGCCCGGAAGGGGTCTCCCCCTCCGCCCATTGGAATGAATAGAAATAAATAGACAGTTTGGACTCGGAGTTGGCAAAACCATGCAAAGCAACATGTGACGCGACCTTGGGAGTTTGCAAACCATGAAAAGGGACAGAGACGCGCTAGCTATGCATAAGGAGCAGGTGGGGGTGGAATTTCCCCTTTTGCATCAGACTCGGGAGTCGGGAGTCTCGGGACCGGGCAAATGCATCGTTTAAGTCACAATTCGAAAACCAGTTTTGAGCGAGCATTAAAACCAAGGAGGAGGAGGCACGGGTGACGAGCGGCGCTGGGGAGAGGCTCACACAAGCCGCACCGTCGCACTCAACCCCAGGCTAGGGGCAAAAAACAAAAGCAGAGCACAGCATACACTCCTGCAGAGGCAACACACACCCTCTGCAGAACGGGTGAAGCCCCCCTCAAACCAGTACGGCTCGGCTCAACCCCAAACGGGAAAAAAACCAAGGAGGAGAGGCGCGGCCCGGGTGCCAAGCGGAGAGAGACTCGTTAGCCGCCGCACAGACTCAACTTTGAACTTTAAAACTTTAAAAGCAGAACACACACTCCCACAGAGGCGAACGGGCACACATCCCTCGGCAGAACTGGCGAAAGCCCCCTTTGGCTTCCCCCCCACCCACAGAAACTGCTCCCCCACACACACACACAGACTCTGCTTCTCCCCCCCCACACACACACACAAAGGAGAAAAGGTATAGAGAAAAACCCCCAAAATAAAACTGTGTGGATGTCTTCCAGCAGGAGCACAGAGGAGAAGTAAATCCAGTCCTATTCCGGTAAGCACCAGCAGCTCAGCCCAGTCAGGAATCGGATCTCTCAGCAGCACTGCCACCAAATTGGAAGGCAATGAATACAGTCGGGATGGGAGGGGAGGGACGGGAGTTTTTAGCCTCTTCTCCTGGCCATTTCAAAAGTAAGAGTCCCTGCTCTGATTGGCCAGGAGAAGACCCAGCTTGGCCACCATTGGCCACGGGAGAATGCTGCTTACTAACTGACGGTTATGCTGCTGATTCTGAGCCCCCAAATTTGCCGAATTTGCTGAATTCGGCTCGTCGTTTTCCCACCTTTTTTTTAATTCGGTTCCATCCGAAATGAAAACCGCCGAAGTGGGGGAAATTCAGCTGTTTTTTGGTTCGGGACGAACCGAATCAACAGCCCTATAGCAGCTTATATCCCATAATGTTATAACCAAGGGTAACCTGAACAAGCAGTATGGAAACTAAGAGTGTTTCCTCTAAGGAAGGGTTATGTCAGTGTTTGGCTCTTGAGGTGCTCTCTTACATGCCAAGGGAAATGCCGATCACCACTTCAGGGTCAGGAAGCAATTTTCCTCCAAGCCAGATTGGTCAGGGATCCTGGAGGATTTTTTTTTTTTTTTGCCATCTTCTAGGCATGGAGGGTTGCTGAGGGTTTTGGGGGATGTAGTTAAGAATTGCCTGTATTGTGCATGGGGTTGGACTAGATGACCCTGGAGATCCCTTCCAACTCTATGATTCTATGAGCCAAGATAGCTTCAGTTTGACCAATGCAATATAAATTTAAAAAATCTTTCAACATGCAGTATAAGAATACTTCTACATCTCCATCACAGAAGCTGTCTCAAGTTACAGCCATAAAGAACACTTTTCAATTTATTGTTCATCATTTAGTCAAAGTTTTGTCATGAGAGCAATAAGGACTCAGCCATCTCCCACCATTAATGTAGGGTCTGCCAGTTTTATTGTTTTTAGCACTAACATGAAGCTTTATAAAACTAGCATGTTGCCTGGATTATTATACTGTACCTTCCACATAGGTATTACATTGCTCATTTGTAGCAATTCAAGGAAATGAAATGGGCTCCTATTACTGAAAGTGTAGGAATTGGATTTTCCAAATAAAAACAAACCGATCACTCTCTTCCCTCTTTTATTTCCAAGGGAAATTTACAGGCATAGCCAGTATGTACTCTGCACACATAAATCTTCCCCCTTAACCAATGAATAGAATCATAAAAAGCAAATACAGAGCTTCAAATGGGAGTTTAAAACCAAAAGGAAGGGAAGAATAAATCTGTTCTACATTATTTCTTCTGACCCTGATGCAGAAGCTTCCATAGTGAGTGCAAGAGCAAAGAAAATGCAATTTCAGCCTTTTTATACCTGACCAATGTATCTGCCTCTGCCAAGTCCATGCTGAAAATATGAATTTCATCCTAAAAGGCTTACACTGTTTAAAATCACTTGGGAAAGCTTGTCAAAAACACAGTCAAACCAAAACTAATTGCACTAACGCAACCTAGTTTTGACAAACAAAACTATTAGGTTTGAATATCAAAAGGCTCTCATCAAAATCCTCCTGTCAAAGAGGGGGGAAAACCACCAGGAATTAACAGTTTCTTTCGGAGATCTGAAAGACAGAACTGAAGTTGGGTTTGGGAGCCTTGAATGAATCAGGGCTCCACCAGTCAGATGAAAACATATTTATAGCACCCCTGGTTCTCAAAAGCAACGGCTGCGGTATAATTTTAGAAAATGACGTGAGATTAATGATGGGCAAACCTTCAAAGGGTTCAGTAATTTGCTTTAGATAAGGATCCAGAGTGAAAAAGCCTTCCTTAACCATATCCAAATGTCTGAAGGATGCCCTAGTGTGACCCTTCCCTTCTCATCTGATAGCTCATATTTGGGATACATATCCTTACTTGTCTACTGCTGCAGTCCCTCATTAAGAGGATTCTTACAGAACTCTCATTGACAGGCTCACATTTTAATAGATCATACTCTCTTTCTCTCTGAGGTTGGCTTCCTCTAAGAAAAGGATGACTATTTCTACTTAAGAAAAATCAACTCTACCTTTCCCCACTAGGAAATAGGTTCCAGGATCAAGAGTCTCTGGCAAAGTCAGCAGAATAATGTTGTCCATAGAAGTAATAAAGAGCATTGTCGTAGGGTATCATCACTGTTGTTTTCACTGTAACAGCTTGAATTGTGGTGTTGGATCTGAAACTTTGGGAAAGTTGCCCTTAGCATCACTGATGCTGTGGAACCAGTCATTATAAAATATGGCCCATCTGAACCAACAACACCAAATGGCTAAAGCTGCTGATTGGATAGCAAAGCCCAAAGCTTTCTGATGTCTCAAATCACCAGCTCCTTGAAGGGAGATGGACATCTCTTAAGATCCCAGGTTCTTTTGCGACCCCATGCCCTTTCTGCAACATGGTTATGCCATTGTGTGACTGCTGCACAGCAGAAGCCTAGGATGTCAGTCTCATTTCATAGCTGTGAAAACAGTGCAACGTGCGTGGAGAAGATATTTCCTATTCCCCACCCAAGCAACCCAAGTTTAAGAGTTATATGTATGAGATGGAGTTGGGGAACAAGGGAGAAGCTTGATGGGCTGAAGTCCCATAAGACCTAAGATTAAGCCTGTGAAGAGAGTTCAGAAAGAGGCAAGATCCATGTTTATACATGCCTTCTTCCTACCTAGAGCAATTATCAGTCAACACAAGCAGGTAATACAAAGGGAAGTATGTTGAAGGAGCAGAAAAAATGGCAATTGTAACAATCTGTGTTTCTAGACAGACATTTTAAGTCTTTCATGGGGCCCTTTCTACTAGTGTAGCACCTTATTGGCCCAGGCTAGCCTGATCTTGTCAGATCTCAGAAGCTAAGCAGGGTCAGCCCTGGTTAGTATTTGGATGGGAGACCACCAAGGAAGTGCAGGGTTGCTGTGCAGAGGAAGGCACTGGCAAACCACCTCTGTTAGTCTCTTGCCATGAAAACCCCAAAAGGGGTCGCTATAGGTCGACTGCGACTTGACAGCACTTCACACACACACACAGCACCTTATTCCAACACTGGTGGGGCAGCAATACCTTCTAATTAGCAGTACATTAGCCCCACACAATAGCTTAGGTCTTACAGTTGCTATTCATTTCAGTATGTTTTTATTCTGTTATTTCCCAAGGAACTCAAAGCATCAGACATGGTTATCTTCCCTCCTCCATTTTACCCTCTAAACAACACCATGAGCTAGGTTAGGCTGAAAGAAAGTGACTAGCCAAAGTCATTTAGTGAATTTTATGGCAGAGTGGGAATTTGAACCTGGGTTTCTGAGGGCCTAGCCCAGTGCTATTATTGCTACCCCACACTGGCCATTAATAGATTTGTGGGTCCAGTTTGATAGGACTGCAATTTGGGGAATAGATTATTTTAATCCAATTTAGAGAGAGAAAGAAAGTTGGTTAGGGGATTCAGCTGTGAAACTGTCTCCCACTTTGACAGTTTGAGAGCTACAACTAATAGCAGGCTTTACAAGTGAATGAGGAAGGTACTCAGCCAACCCGAGTCTCCTGCCTCGAGACTCCCAACAAGGGAGACTCCTCTTTCTCCACTGCCCATCTCTTACTCAGGGTAGCTCTACCACAAGCTAACCAAGAGGTTTTGGCTCAGTCGGTGAGTTTGCACTCAGGCTTTGCTCTCGCGTGGCCTCTTAGCATGGCTTTTGGGTCTTTCTCTCTCCTTTTACTTTCCTAGTAATTGTGGGTCAAATGGGGCTTAACGTGGTTTACAGAGATCAGACTGGCAGCAATTAAAATGAAAAGAGGTTAATAAGAACATTAAAAACACATACTGCATAGGCAAACATTGGTCTATAACATGTGAATGCAGTTATTTCACTCTTTGGAATCTCCATTTGAAGGGTAGGTTTTATTTTGACAAGGCATTCCCAGTGGTATATTCCGTTCCATTTTTAGCTTTCAAAAGGTTGAGCTCAACACCATGGCAGAGATTTCATAATTATCAGGAGGGAAGCTAGGTATGTTGGGAAGGAAGACTGGGGTGGAAAAGGGTAACCATTAAGAGGTGTGTCCCCCCCCCCCGCTTGGCCTCTCCACGCTTTGGAAAGGCAGGGTGGTATGGACGTGAGTCAGGGCTGTGTGTATCTGCCTGCACGATGGCTCAAAAGATCTGGTTTTGGGGTCAATCTGGATAAGGGATGTCCCGATAAGGGATACTCAACCTGTATTGCTTCAATTTTCTAGGAATGGTTTGGGACCAGACACTTCCACTGTTCTTTCAAAAGGCTAGTTAGATGTAAGGAGACCCCAGAAGAAGAGCAGGGTTATATCATTGGGTATCCACAAGACCCATGAATAGGCCTACCTATGGTAATGAAGAGCAAGAATCAAGACCAGTAGCATCTTAGAGACCAACACGATTTTTGGTGTATAAGCTTTCAAGGGTCAAAGCTTCCTTTGTCAGCTCTCAAAGGTTTATACCCCAAAAATCTTGTTGGTTTCTAGCTCTTCTACTGTAGACCAACAGAGCTACCCTCCTGAATCTATATTTACAGTAATTAAGGCATTGTCAGTTAAGAGCCTACCTCATCATGGAAAATGCAGGGGAGGGGATAATTTATCAGAAGCAGTTTCAAGATGAGTTTGATTGTATTACACAGACATCTTGGCAGACTGTTCATGACAAACTTACTGTGCACTTTAATAGGATGCTCAAAAGCAACTCTTAATAGCTAGTGTGGTCCTTTCATACTGGTTACAATTCCAGTAAGTTGGGTCTGGTTTAACACACATTATTAGCATCTGACTATTTCATTCCCCCTGCAAATATGTTTGTGTGTAGGCATCTGTACGTGCAGCAACCTAAGTCTCCCTGACTAGCCTGATACCAGAGCTTGGAAGCTAAGCAGGGGCAGCCTTAGTTAGTACTTGGATGGAAGACCAACAAGGAAACCTGGGATTGCTATGCAGAGGAAGGCAATGGCAAACCACCTCTGCTCAGCTCTTGCCTTGAAAACTCCATGGTCCTGGGGTTGCCAGGAGTTAATTGTACTCAATTATAATTTTTCGTGTGTGCAGGCTGGAACTCACTGCACCAAAACCAAGTCATCTAAAACGGGTGCTCGTTACAGAAACATTTAATTTCTGGGCAGGGGTGGATAATCCTCATCAATTGTCTGAATGAATAATAAATCAATTGTCTCATCAAAGGAGCAATTCACCAAGTCAGAATAATGAATGAACCGTTGCATCGTTGTGTTCCTAGTGGAGATGCTGTGCCAAATGACACGATTACTCAGTATGAAGAATTTGATCACTGTGTGATTTTACACATTTTACACAATTTATTTTGACATACGTTTATTTTTTCATTCATTGATAGAAAGGTAGGATGTGTAACCTTTCTCTCTGAGGATCAAATATGGATACTGTAGCTGCTGTGTTTACTCCATTTAAATCATCAAAAGATCTATGAGCAAAGATCAGACATGTGAATCTAAGGCTGCTTTTATAAAGACTAATACACATGACTTGTTTATAAAGATGAGTACGCTCCCTCCCAGTTCACCCTGAAACTGAATTTATATAAATCAAGCTATTGTTCAACAATCTGGACAAAAAGCTGGGAAACTAATATTCAGATTTTCTCAATGTTCTTTAGAAAAGAACAACAGTTGTGCAAGATCCCAGTTTGGATTAAAGGAACATAGGGGGTAAGGAGAAGAGAGTTGGTTCTTGTAGGTTATCCGGGCTGTGTAACCGTGGTCTTGGAATTTTCTTTCCTGACGTTTCGCCAGCAACTGTGGCAGGCATCTTCAGAGTAGTAACACTGAAGGACAGTGTCTCTCAGTGTCAAGGGTGTAGGAAGAGTAATATATAGTCAGAAAGGGGTTGGGTTTGAGCTGAGTATTGTCCTGCAAAAGTATTGTCCTGTAAGTATCAAGATAATGTGCTAATGAGGGTATGGTATGTTAATATGGAACCATTGTATCCTGAAGTGATCTGTTAATGTGTGTAATCCAAAACTAATCTGTATGGCTATTGTTGAATGTTGTCTTTGTCTGGAGGTTTTTCAGGGCAGGAAGCCAAGCCTTATTCATTCTTAAACTCTCCTCTTTTCTGTTAAAGTTGTGCTGATGTTTATGAATTTCAATGGCTTCTCTGTGCAATCTGACAAAATAGTTGGTAGAATTGTCCAGTCTTTCAGTGTCTTGGAATAAGACCCTGTGTCCTGTTTGTGTCAGTCCATGTTCAGCCACTGCTGATTTCTCAGGTTGACCAAGTCTGCAGTATCTTTCATGTTCTTTTATCCTTGTTTGTATGCTGCGTTTTGTGGTCCCGATGTAAACTTCTCCACAGCTGCAAGGTATACGATATACTCCTGCAGAGGTGAGGGGGTCTCTTTTGTCTTTTGCTGATCGTAGCATTTGTTGTATTTTCTTGGTGGGTTTAAACACTGTTTGTAGGTTATGTTTTTTCAAAAGTTTCTCCATCCTATCAGTGACTCCTTTAATAACCTTGCCTCAGGATTGGGCTTGCTTAGTGTGAAAGGATTTAATTATGTCAGAGCCCAAACAACAGAACATCTCATTGACCAGGGGCATTCTGCTGAAAAGAAGCCGTCATGCTGACTGGTGGCTTTGCTAAGATGAGGCTGCTCTTGTTGCTCCCTTTGTTGCATTTGACAACCTTCTTATTCTGTCCTAAGATTTGTTGCTGGTTGGAAAATACAACTATGCTCTAGTTGCAGAGAAAGACAAGGCAGAGCAGAAGCACAAGGCTCAGCTTCCTGAACAGGAAAAGTAGGAAGCCACAATTAAAGCAATATTATTTTAAAGTAAAGCAGTCAGTATGTCTTTTTAAAAAAAATGCAACAAGGATGCAGTGCTACTCCCACCAAGGAGACTGTCAAAACTCCTCCAGCTTATAGCTACCTTAACCAATAATCAGAATTAAGCCTATTTTTTGTGGAATTGATAGATTAGCTAGTCTTTGCACGTCCCCTTTTACCTAATTAGTCTTCAGTAGAGGAGAACAGAATAATGTTCATTCTCTAACTGTAATTATATATAGTTTGCAAGGAACATTTCCTGATATGTTATTACTTTAATTTTTTATACAATTCATTACTTATTTTTCTGTTTGATATCTGGTAAGGCCAAAGAGTTCAAATAAGAAATCTGCTCTGACATACTGGATTTCACTCACATAATGAGAAAAGTATTTTTACTATTGCTTGCACAGCCAACAATAGCACTAACAAAGAACAAGTTGAGAATTCAGTAGTGATTTGCTGCAATACTTTGATATATAATGTTGGGAATGTCTCTCCACCCCACCAATTGTTATTATAGATCATACCATTTTGATTTGGCACAGCACAAACCTAAGATCAAATCAGAGCCCAGGAGATTGGTACAATTAGTTGTAAGTATAAGGATTTAGAAAGTGAAGTGAAAGCTGCATTGAGAGCAATCGGGAGAAACAAATCACCAGGAGCAGATGGGATATCAATAGAGCTATTCCAAGCCACATAAACGGAGTCCATCAAAATCTTGACAAGAATATGCCAACAGATATGGAAAACAAAACAATGGCCCACAGACTGGAAACAATTCATTTACATTCCAATTCCCAAGAAAGGAGACATCAAAGATTGCAACAACTATCGGACCATTGCATTAATTTCTCATGCAAGTAAAGTGATGCTCAAAATCTTACAGCAAAGGCTGCTACCATATATGGAACGAGAAATGCCTGATGTTCAAGCTGGTTTCAGAAAAGGAAGAGGCACTAGAGATCATATTGCAAATATACGCTGGTTACTGGAGCGTACGAGAGAATTTCAGAAGAAAATCAGCTTGTGTTTCATAGATTACAGCAAAGCTTTTGACTGTGTGGATCATGAAAAGCTATGGCTGGTTTTAAAGGAAATGGGTGTGCCACAACATCTTTTTTTTTATTTTATTTTTTTTATATAAATTTTTATTGGTTTTTTTTAAACTATAAATTCTTCATAATTTTGACAACGGTGTAAGAATAATATCATAATCACAATTATATTGATTGTTGTCTTAATTACCATTAAACATAAAAAATATACCGACTTCCCCATCACCTCCATCTACCTCTTAATAAAGTGTTATTATCCTTCGTTAACATATACTGATCCTAGGATTAATTTCATTCTAGAATATCATGTGCCACAACATCTGATCGTTTTGATGCGCAACCTGTACTCTGGACAAGAGGCCTCAGTTAGAACAGAATATGGAGAAACGGAATGGTTTCCAATTGGCAAAGGTGTCAGACAAGGATGTATTTTATCTCCCTATCTCTTCAATCTATATGCAGAACATATAATTAGGAAAGCTGGATTAGATTTAGATGAAGGTGGAGTGAAAATTGGAGGGAGGAACATTAATAATTTGAGATATGCTGATGACACTACATTATTGGCAGAAAATAGTGAAGATTTGAAACAACTATTGCTGAAAGTTAAAAGAGAAAGTGCCAAAGCAGGACTGCAGCTGAACATAAAGAAAACAAAAGTAATGACTACAGGAGAATTACACAACTTTAAGGTTGACAATGAGGAAATTGAAATTGTTCAAGACTTTCTATTCCTTGGCTCCACCATCAACCAAAAGGGAGACTGCAGCCAAGAAATTAGAAGGAGATTGAGACTGGGAAGGTCAGCCATGAAGGAGCTAGAAAATATTTTGAAGTGTAAGGATGTGACTCTGGCCACCAAGACTAGATTAATTCATGCCATCATATTCCCTATTACTATGTATGGGTGTGAAAGCTGGACAGTGAAGAAAGCTGATAGGAAGAAAATAGATTCCTTTGAAATGTGGTGTTGGAGGAGAGTGTTACGGATTCCGTGGACTGCCAAAAAAACAAATCAGTGGGTTATAGATCAAATCAAGCCTGAACTGACCCTAGAAGCTAAAATGACTAAACTGAGGCTGTCGTATTTTGGTCACGTCATGAGACGACAAGAGTCACTGGAAAAGACCGTCATGTTAGGAAAAGTAGAGGGCAGCAGGAAAAGAGGAAGACTCAACAAGAGATGGATTGACTCAATAAAGGAAGCCACAGCCTTCAATTTGTAAGATCTGAGCAAGGCTGTCAAAGATAGGACATTTTGGAGGACTTTCATTCATAGGGTCGCCATGAGTCGGAAGCGACTTGACGGCACTTAACACACACAACACATAAGGATTAGGGTGGGGGTAGGGTTGTCAATCTCCAGGTACTAGCTGAAGATCTCTTGCTATTACAACTGATCTCCAGCTGATAGAAATCACTTCACCTGGAGAAAATGGCTGCTTTCGCAATTGGACTCTATGGCATTGAAGTCCCTCCTCTTCCCAAACCCCGCCCTCCTCAGGCTCCGCTCCAAAACCTCCCACCAATGGCGAAGAGGGACCTGGCAACCCTAGGTGTGTGTGTGTGTGTGTGTTTGGGGGAACACTACCCTGACAGACATACAGCCTGTCAGGCTTAGAAAGTTATACAAGGTCTGATCTGCACTTGCAGCAGGAAGGCACAGAATCTTAATGTGTGGACCACTGCAGACTGGAGATGAATCAGACTATTTAAAAAAAAAAAAGGCTTGGTGCCTGAAAAAAAAATTACATGTAGCCAGTATGGTCTGGTGGTTTGACTGTTGGATTGGGATCTGGGAAACCCAGCTTCGAATTCCCACTCTAGCATGGAAGCTTGGTGTGTGACCTTGGGCCAGTCGCACACACTCAGCCTGACCTACCCCACAGGATTGTTGTGAGGATACAATGGAAGAGAGAAGAACAATGCAAGCTGCTTTGGGTCCCTGTTCGGGAGGAGGAGGAGGAGGAGGAAGAAGAAGAAGAAGAGTTGGTCGACTTTCTCTACCACTTAAGGAAGAATCAAACCAGCTTACAATCACCTTCCCCTCCCCACAACAGACACCTGTGAGGTAGGTGGGGCTGAGAGAGCTCTAAGAGTACTGTGACTAGCCCAAAGGTGGGGTATAAAAGAAGTTTTGAAAAGGTCTGAGCCTTGCCTTGGCCGGTGAAATTGAAATAATAAATAAATAAATGAGGGTTACTAACTTACAAATTCAAATCCACGGAGCTGGTGCACACCTATAGAGCCTTGCATGGCTTGAAATCCATGCAGCTGAAGAACTGCTTCTGTCTATATCAACTCCAGCACCAAATCAGGTCTAGCAAACAGGACTTGCTGTGGGTTCTCATTTTGTTCAGTCTGAGGGGGCTCATGAGAAGGCTTTTCTAGGGATGGTTGCCTTCCTTTCAAATGCTTCACCAGAGGAGGAAGGTTGCTAACTGCCCATAGAAAAATGCCCCGTCACCTGATAAGAGGCTTAATGGGATGCTGCTTACCTCCATGGCAAGAAAGGTTTCAACTGCATATTTCCACACATTAAGCCTCTATTCGAAGGACAGGACATTTCCCCCCAGGTCTGTTGGCTACTCTGCACAGGAGGCGAGCTAGGCCCTGCCGCATTTAGGAAAATCAACAAGACGCTTCTGTTTAGAGACTTCTTCTGGTAAATTTCCATCGATGTGGAGGTGAAGACTCTAGGTTTTGTCTGGCCCTTTACACTCTAGTCATGTATAAAAATAGTAGATATTAGTTTGGGGGGCTGTATGATTGTTGATTGTGTCAGTCTGGATGCTTGATGGTAATTTTACGTGATGGTTCTTACGTAGACTGCCTTGAAAGATCAGAAAAGGTGTTACATAAATTATTCTCATAAACAATACTCTACCTGTTATGTTCCTATACCCGTGGAGTACTTTTAGAGCCCTTAACAAAATGTGATCATCCATTGCTGTCTGAAGCAATCTGATTTGTTCTAGCACCCTCAGGATTTTCCCACCTCACTCAGCTGAATGTGTAGTGTGGCCCTTTGTACCTTTGTACCTTTGTCCATAAGACAGACCATTAAGCATGCATACTTAGGTAAGATTCATCCAGAGCTGCACTAACCGCATTCTGCATTGTAATTATAATCCAAGCCAGTGAGCACATTTCTGTAATAATAAATGGGAAAACATTAAAACATGTTTTCACTTGTGACCTGTGCCAGAAACCTTGCAGCATGATGGCTTTATTGTTATTTAACTTTTGTAGTTTTTTAATGTTAAATGTATTTTTAAAAATTAAAGGTGCTTTTTTAAAAAAAAGCTCAATTCTAGCACCTCTAGGGCATAACCCCAATGGAACAGTGGGAGGAATTAAGCACTCCTGTGAAGGAAGGCAATGATAATATTCAACTCCTATGTAAATAAAGTGAAAGAAAAACATTCTCACCCCATATATGGAACAGAGGAACAAAATTACCCATTAACGGCCACAATAAAGTATCATTATAACAGATGCTAATATACCTAATGTACTCATTATCCCAAGAAACCTAGTGATTAAATAAGGAGATCCCTTTAGTTATGCAAAAACGGCAGCAGCTTTACGGCAGGTTGCAGGAGCTCAAAGGCAATAAAAATAAAGATGCCTTTCAACTCACAGTCCCCTCCAGTAGCCATCAAACTTTCCAGAGAAGCACAAATAACTGCCGTTTAATCAGCAATGCAGAAAGAAAGCAATTAGACTCACAACCTTACTAATATTTTATCCTGCTGTTTCTGTATACAATAAAGCTAACAGCAAACCATTTCTTTACTGTAACCTGTTGAGACGGCTAATATGTACCTGCATGCCCAAAGAGAGGACTCTTGTCAGCAGTGTCTGAAGAATCCCTATGATCTTATGTGGAAACCTTATAGGTATGTTTTATTTTAAACATGCCTATTTTTATTTATTTATTTTAAACATACCTATAAGGTTTTCACATAGAATATATTTGGATGTAATTATTTTATTTTATTATTTTATTTTTATTTTTAATTTATTATATTATTTTATTGTTTAATGTATTACTTCATTTTATTATTTTAAGACAATTTTAGTTTGTTTATTTATTTATTTTATACCCGTCCTTTCTCCCTAATGGGGACCCAGATCAGTTTACATTGTTCTTTTCTCCTGCATTTTATCATCGCAACAACCCTGTGAAGTAGGTTAGGCTGAGAGTGTATGACTGGCTCCAGGTCACCCAGCAAGCTTCCATGGCAGAGTGGGGATTTGAAGCTGGGTCTGACACTC
The DNA here is from genome assembly GCF_029931775.1 of Euleptes europaea. NCBI lineage: Eukaryota > Metazoa > Chordata > Lepidosauria > Squamata > Sphaerodactylidae > Euleptes > Euleptes europaea. The sequence goes on along the minus strand of NC_079314.1, from coordinate 66,554,577 downwards.
TAACCACTACACTATACTGGCTCTCAGAAAAGGAGAATAAATAGAAAGTGCCTGATGAAGCCGTTATGAAGATGAATGCAACTGTGTTATCTACCCTGACAAAAAGGGAAGCTAAGGTTTACATTTAACGTTTGAGTGACATGCTGACATTCTATGTACCTTCAAGCCAATTTACACATCTTAGAAAAGCATGTCCAGAGGCTGTACTATTTTGAACTGTGAATGGAAGGAACATGTATATGAATGCACGCCTAGATAAACAAATCCCTGCATGCAAAAAACTAACACATCAGGGCAACTGGTAGTTTACTCTCTCCCTAAGATTATAGTTATCTATACATATATATATATATAAGATTATATCTATAGTTATCTAGAGGCATAGTTTTTGAATGGGAGGAATATCATTCAGTCAGTCCGACCAACATTCCAAAAGTTCAGTTTGATCTAAGTTCCAAAGTCATGCATCTAGACCAGTCCTTGTCTACCAATGTGATCTTAAAGAGCTTCCATGTGTAGGGTTTGAATACTGTGTGTGGCATCATAAACCTGCTACACAATTCACTGGATTACATTGCTAGGATGGCCAACCACCCTGAAGTAGAATTTCCTGTCTTGCTCTGAAAATAACAGTGCATTCCTGAGATCTAAGGGCGAAAGCCCTTAGGACGCCAGGAAAGCGCCATGCCGGCATCCGGGGGCCCAGTGCTGGCAGGAAGGCCCGGACATAGGTCATGGCAGCGCCACCCCATGGCACTGGTTGGGCCTTCTGGTGGCATCTAAATGCCATCAAAGGCCGTGCCGGCATCCCGGGAGGCGTTCCCAGGGCGTCCCGGGAGGTGTTCCCGGGGCGTTCTGGCGCCGGACTGGGGGAGAAGCCGCCTTTAGGTGGCCTCCAAAGCCCTTTCGGGCTGGGAATGCCCTTTTTTTATTTTTGCATGGATTTTTATGAGGATGGCACAGACTTTTAACACCGGAAGGAGGTTTTGGTGGGGCCGAAACCTCCTTTGGAGGCAGCGCAGCCGTGTTGCCTCCAAAGACCGGTGCAGACATTCCTCTCAGGAATGCACTGTAAATGTAAAGCACAGCAATGGCAATTACAACAACAACAACAAGCCAACTTTGTGGGTCAAATACTTGCATTAATTTCAATGCAAAACGAAAAAGTTAAAAAAAAATCTATTGCAATGAATTCAGAGGTGTACATTGATCTAAACATTCATTTGCTCTTGCTGTTAAATCCTTCACTTGTAGTTGCAATGTTTTGATTTTAGTATCTCAGCTCTTGCAAAGCCTCTTACTTCCCTTTAGATGAAATACACTCATAGCAGCATTTCTGGGGAACTAGATAGAAGGAACAAAAAGTGTCAAGGGGCACATAAAATCAGAATATGATAAAGAGGAAATGAGCCTTAAAGGCAGTAATCTGCCTCCTAAAAGGTAAAATTAATAAGAGTACAGAGACCTAGGTGTAGTAAATTTCAGTATGCTCCTGGGTAAATTAAGATGTTTCTGAGCATTGGTGCTGAGAATGAAAATTCTGACAGCCAATCAGCTGCTGTCATTGTAACACATGCAACAATAGGAAAACATGAAACAAAAAAAAAATCATTTGCCACATGTACATCTTAGAACAATGAAGTCAATCAGAGAAAGATTGCAGCAGATGGATATTCTCTGCTGAGACTATTCATTGTACCAGAATAGCCCTTAACTGCTGTGAGAAAGAGGATGAAAGCAAGCAATTTTTGCCTTTTCAAGTTCTGCACATTTAGCTTTTTATTACTCTGACAATAGTACTTTAAACTGGAGAATTTAGTCATGTCTCTCTCTCTCTCTCTCTCTGTGTGTGTGTGTGTACAAAGTACCATCAAGTCACAGCTGACTTATGGTGAGCCCAGGAAGGGGCTTTCAAGGCAAGTGAGAAGTAGCGGTGGTTTGTCATTGCCTTCCTCTGTAGACTCTTCCTTGAAGGTCTTCCTTCCAAGGAGCAACCCCCACTTAGCTTCCAAGATCTGAAGAAATAATGCTGCCTTCCCTCCCAAACTTGATCACACCAATCCATAAATAATATGGGATGGGAAAACCATAAGTAGCCAAGAACACAGGCCAGCAACTCTATACCATTAATGGCAGAAATATGTTGGAAGGAGCAAGGCAGGGGCCAGCTCGTATAGCTCCACACAAGCTAGCCAGTACCTCCTGGTATGGACTAATAACATCATGGACCTTTGTTATGTTTTAGTAAACTATTTATCCCGGCCTTCTACTCCAAAAGGAGTATCCAGAGTGGTTTACAGTAAAACAACAAAAATAAATTTCCATACAAACCACCATATGAGATATATGTTAATCCATAACCTATACCCACATGGAGCATAGCTAGCTGTTCACCAATCTCTCAATCAGCAAATGATGCCTGTTTATGATTTCCAACCATCTGTTCTACTTTTCAGTGTTGAAAACATTTCATGTTTAATCTCTTTAACAAAGCAGATCAAGGCAAAAAAAAATTTTTTTAAAGCAGATTTGGTTGATAGATTATTTAATAACCAGACAGGAGTAGTGTCTGGGGGTTTCAGTTAACATGTCATGACTGTGATAGACATTAAACACCGTAAGGTTCCAATCTACAAACCACTGAGCTCCACTAAATAGGCCAAAATGTCTCTGTGTATATGTGTGTAAAGTGCCGTCAAGTCGCAGACGACTTATGGCGACCCCTTTTGGGGTTTTCATGGCAAGAGACTAACAGAGGTGGTTTGCTAGTGCCTTCCTCTGCCCAGCAACCCTGGTATTCCTTGGTGGTCTCCCATCCAAATACTAACCAGGGCTGACTTAGCTTCTGAGATCTGACGAGATCAGGCTAGCCTGGGCCATCCAGGTAAGGGCTCCAAAATGTCTCTAGTAATTTGCAAATTTCAGGACGTGTGGCCAAAACCTGTAAAGATACATACACTTCAGAATGTATATTTGGGCCCTCTATGTGATAAGATCAGACAACAAATTTATAATCAATTTACACCACTAACAAACTATGGGGGAAATAGTCAAATTAGCTTTTCCAAAAAGGTAATAAAAGATTATTATTAGCACACAGTGCTTTCAAGCGCTTCACCCATACCATCTTGTTGTAGTTCTTACAGCAACTCATAAGGAAGATTATCATCATGAGGGGGTGAATCAGGGGTTGAGACGGAGAGAGTGTTGTTGGTTGAAGGCTGCCTAGCAACTGAATGATAAAAGTGAGAGTTCTTTTTCTGATTCATCCAATCCTACATAGAGATTCTAGTCCATTCATTTAACTGGACTAAGACAGAAGTGACTCTGCATAGGATTGCTTTGTCAGTCTATTTAGCAAGGATGCCACGGCAACTGTTAGTTCAGAATCAATTAAATTTTCAAAGATTTCCTATCAAGGTTCTTGGAGTGGACACAGATTACCACATCACCTTGCAATAGTTTGTATGGCATACAGATCTAACCGCATGGGAGATAGCTGTCTGTGATGTACAATGAACGTTTAGCTATGAATGTGCTTAGAAGCTCCATATTGGATTTCTACAATTTGGATCTTATGCCTTGATTCTGCTTGTGCAGCTCTGTGTCCATTTTGGATGTGATCCTCTGCTATGGAGCATGTGTCCTCTGGTGCTAGGTGCCTTCTGTAAACTGAAAGGCACTGGTCTTGCTCTAGCAGAAGCGTGCATGCTGCAACAGGGAACAGGGCTACACAAGCGGAGGCAAAGCATAAGATCCCCACCTAAGGGGCTACCACAAAGTCATTTGCATTTTTGCCTTCTTAAAAGGCACTTTTGCCTTTTGACTTCCATAATCCTTCAGAGATCCTTTTGCAGCCCAAGAATCAGGAACTGGGCATCTCAGGACCAAAACCAGCACTTGTCAAGTACCAGCTGGTTTCTCGGTTGACAACCTATGGTGGGAGAGGTATGCCGAGAAGTGATGGCTATGACAACAGGATGTTCTTGCAGTTCACTTCAGAATATGGGGCAGTGGTGTGTGTGTGTGTGTGTGTGTGTCTATCCTCTCATCCTGTTCTCAAAACGGCTCTCCCATAAAACCTGCTGCTGACTAGAATTACAGAGGAATAAAATTGTCCTTTACTGTATCTAAGTATAGGAAAAGCTAGAGCTACATGGCTACATTATGAAGCTTTCCCCAAAGCTTTCTTGCTGAATCTATTTAATGACAGGTATTATACTCCTGACATATACTGAATGCCCCATTTAACTATTGATAACAACCGAAGGACAGTTCATGTGACCTTGGGGTGCTTGGCTGGATGCTTATCGTCTTACTTTTCAAGGCTGTTTAGTCAATATCCACTGCCTTTTTAGAGTGCCTAAGGCTCATCAAGCAGAAGCTTATTTGTGTATCTACTGGAGATTTGCTAGACTAATTTATATCATAGGCAAGGTAACTGCAGATGCAATGCTTTGAAGCTGTCTGGTTGTGCACTTTTTCTGGCAGGTGGGTTAACCAGGGGGTCAGCAATATTCTGACCACATGATGACAATTATCGTTTATTGTAATGATGGTGGACTACACCCACACTATAGGGGGTCCCTAGAAAGAGAAGTAGATGCTACTTTGATGAAACGTTTTATTGGCCAAATGTGATTCCCTTTCTACAGAAAGACAAAACTCCCCTAGACTTTGCCAGTCTGCTAAGCAACATAATAGAACCATCAACAATATAAACAGTCATGGAGAAACCGAGCAGCCCTTTCAGATATATTTCAGAAGATAAGAGTCTAATTCCTCACAGTTTTTGGTGACACAGACTGACTTGCAGGAAGACGCTTGAGCCTAGAGCAGGTTTAAACCTGCCAACAAAACTCATTCAGATACAAAGATACTTTTGGGAGCAAATTCAAGAGGGCACACTGGTTTTCCTTCCACTAATACAACTTTTTAAAAATAGCCCTAGTCCAGAAAGGAAGGGAATCATTTTTTGTTTCAGGACCAAGGGCAGAAACAGAGATGATGAGGGAGATCAGATCTCCCTCGCTCTGAACTGGATCAAGGCTGTGCAGTAAGGAGAGTGAAGGTTTAGCCTCTCAAACCATCTCTATTTTTGCTAATCAAAACTGGGATACCTGCAGAGTTATTAGTGTTTTAAAGGTAGGAGATAGATTTTAAATTAAAGGTGGGAAATAGTTTTTCTCCTTTAAAATGCTAAAAACTATGCAGGGAGCCTAGTTTCCAGTGAAACCATTTAGGGGTTGAAAGATTAACCCTCCTCTCTCTTTCCCCATGTAACCTGTATTTGAATTTACTTTTTACAGAATGGAGAACTGTAATCTTTTTTTTTTTTTTTTTAGGCAAGCTGGTGCCATTTTCTTTTCTCAGTCTTCCTTGTTCTTTTTCTCCCTCTTCTTCACTTCTCTCTATAGTTCTGAAAGCGTACCAGAGTTCCTATATCTGGTTTGGTTTTCAGGGTCTTTGAGAAGAGGTTTTGGCCAGCTTGTAAATTGATACGTTTTACATGAAAAAAGCTTCTTGTGGCTTTTAATCAAATCTATTTAGCTGTATGTCATAAGCACAAAATGGAATTACAGTTCATTTCATCCAAAAAATCATTCATTTGCACTTGTGAGGTTAATGGAAGGCCTTCGCCAGTGAATAGCCCCCTGTCAAGAAGAGAGCCAGTGGTGGATATTCATGAGATGTTTCCTCATTTGTGCACTGCTACAAAATTCATTATACATTTTTGAGACAACATCAAACCATCTCATCTGATTTCATGTATTTTCCTTTTCCTGTAATGCATGATGCAAAGTTACAGTTTCCTAGTTATAGGCCATTCTCCATTTCACATCAATGAACACACTTCAGTCTACCTGTAATATTACCCTTTTTATTTTGATTCCTCTTGGTGAATAGATGTTGTTATGTTGTTATAAAATAAATACCAGAGGCGTTCGAAGGTGGTTTGCAGCTGCCTGCCTCCATGACAACCTTGGTATTTCTTGCAGATCTTTCATCCAAATACTAGCCAGGCCAAGTTTCTATGATAGAGTGGGGCTTTGAACCTGGTTTTCCTAGGCCCTAGGTACACCTTAACTGCTATACCACGCTGGCTCTCACCAATATCTAGAGTTTACTAAAGAAAGCGGAATACCATAGGACGTACAAAATGCAGATGTTTAATGTTTAAACATTCTGAAAAAAATCTTTAGGCTGCCTTTGGGAACATGGAGCTGTTGAGAAAGTTCTCTACACAATTTTAAAACAAGCCTGCTCAATTATGACAGAAGTTAATAAGTTAAATATGGCAGAGTTAAAAAGACTGGTATGGTCAAATGCTTTGTACAAATGCTGGGAGCTGGATTCCTCTGCAGGGAGGAGGGTGTCGGGATGCACATTTGTGCCACAGATATCCAGGCGGGGATGTCAGAGGTAACTGTTCTGTATTGTTAAGTTTAGCTTAGTACTGTTTTCTGTTCTTTTCATTAGATCTGTACCAGTAAGCATAATAGCTATTTTTCCTGTACTCTAGCTTAATCTGTAGTAATAAATCTTTTCCCGTTTAAGAAAGCAGACTGTGTCACATGACTTTAGATCACTCACACATGCTCTCACAGGAGAGGGGCTGAAGTAATTTGGAAACTCTGAACTTTGTACTAGCTCACAGGCAGCCTTTACCAGTTTTCCTCAAGTCACTGGAAGCTGGGTTGGTGGCACAATGAAGAGGAACCCTTTACATGCACAGAAACATGCAACATGCATGTAAGCACACACCGACCCAGGGCAGGTTTATGACAGTTATTACCTGAAGCAGACCCATAGAGGCCATAAAATCCTTAGCTGCTTCTGACAAGACAGCCTCGGCATGAATGTTGAAGTCCCCCAGGACAACCAGCCTATGGGTACTCAATGCCACCCCCAAGATCTCCTAAGGCAGGGAGACTGTTAGGCAGCAGGGTGACAGATACATCGACAGAATTCCAATCTCTCAATCCCAACATTAGATACACAGCTTCTAAACCAGAAGTGTCCTGCATGGGACACTGTGCTAGGAAGATAGAGTCCTTATAGACTACAGTGACCACCTCCCTACCCGCCAAACCAATGCTGATATATCACCGAGTACCCTGGGGAAGCTGCCTTAAATTTACACAGCCCAAATGCTCCATGCACTTGGGTGAAAGTGTTCTAAGGACTTAAGCATTAATGAATGATTCCCCCAGAACATAACTTTAGTTATACCTCCTGATCTACTAATATGGTAAGGTCAGACATGTCACCATGCCTGATTAATGGAAATGACTCATAGAAACTGTACAGAGTTAAGATTCAGTTACAAAATAGGTCATAAATCCCTGAATTCCTCTGTGTAGAAACAAACACAGTATTAATTTGTGTTCAGAACGATCTATTTATCATCCATTCCTTCACCAAAATGTTCTTCCAGTATGTGAAGACACACTTGTTCCATGGAATACAACCACAGTTACTTTCAGAGTCAGTGATAAATCTCCCAATAAGCTACCATTACAAAATTTGGTGGAGGGGTATTTTCTTAAGTATGGTGGTTGCTTACAGAATCACAGGACATAGATTTCAGACTATTTTTATATCTGTTTTAGTGTACTTAAGTATGTATACAACCCAGCACTAACAGAAATTGGACAAAATTTTGTTGTGCTCTCAGCACGATGAATTAGGAAAGGGTGAGGTGCACATAGACAAATGCCACTAATCATATGAAGCATGGACAGGAAGGTCAGAGTGCATATGAAATTTGATGGATAAACTAAAAACACAAATTTGATTGATAGGAGGTCAACAATTAACCTTGATTCCCTGTCCCCAATTAATTCAATCCAGACAGGGAAAGTCAGATACGTTTGATGAGGTGGGTCAGATAATGTGTTAGGAGAGATCAAAGCAGTAAAAACATATATTGAAGGAAGTCAAAAGGGTAGGTGTTGAAGCAATGGATGGGGAGGGAAGGCATGATAGTCCACAAAGAAGCACATGCAGAAGAACCCATGGGGCAACTTCACTCAGAGAAGCAGCACTTATCAGTTTTCCCAATCCCTACAGCAGGGGTGGGGAACCTTTTTTCTGTCAAGGGGCCATTTGCATATTTATAACATTGTTCGGGGGCCATACCGGGCGTAGATCTCCTGGTGTGTGTGTGTGCAGGGGAAGCTAGGGTTGCCAGGTCCTCTTCACCACTGGCGGGAGGTTTTGGGGGTGAAGCCTGAGGAGGGCGGGGTTTGGGGAGGAAGACTGCATAGCCATAGAGTCCAATGGCCGAAGTGGCCATTTTCTCCAGGGGAACTGATCTCTGTTGGCTGGAGATCAGTTGTAATAGCAGGAGATCTCCAGCCACACCTGGAGGTTGGCAACCCTAAGGGAAGCTATGCAGAGAAGGCTTGCAGGGTGCATCTGCTCCCCCAGGTCTTCCTCCTCCTCCCACGTGGGAGGGCAGCCAGCGGTGGGCCCAGGAAACCGAGGTGCCAGGGGGGCGCAGCTTGCAGCCTGCGGTCGATCTGCAAGGAAGGAAAGAAGGAAAGAAAGGAAAGAAGGAAGGAAGGGAAGAAAGAAGGAAGGAAGCAAGGAAAGAAGGAAGGAAAGAAAGAAGGAAGGAAGGAAAGACGGAAGGAAGGAAAGAAGGAAGGAAGGAAGGAAGGAAGGAAGGAAGGAAGGAAGGAAGGAAGGAAGGAAGGAAGGAAGGAAAGAAAGAAGGAAGCAAGGAAGGAAGGAAGGAAGGAAGGAAGGAAAGAAGGAAGGAAGGAAGGAAAGACGGAAGGAAGGGAGGAAAGAAGGAAGGAAGCAGGGAAAGAAGGAAGGAAGGAAGGAAAGAAGGAAGGAAGAAAGCAAGCAGGGAAAGAAGGAAAGAAAGAAGGAAGGAAAGAAAGAAGGAAGGAAGGAAGGAAAGACGGAAGGAAGGAAGGAAAGAAAGAAGGAAGGAAGGAAGCAAGCAGGGAAAGAAGGAAAGAAAGAAGGAAGGAAGGAAAGACGGAAGGAAGGAAAGAAAGAAGGAAGGAAGGAAGCAGGGAAAGAAGGAAAGAAAGAAGGAAGGAAGGAAAGACGGAAGGAAGGAAAGAAAGAAGGAAGGAAGGAAGCAGGGAAAGAAGGAAAGAAAGAAGGAAGGAAGGAAAGACGGAAGGAAGGAAAGAAGGAAGGAAGGAAGGAAAGACGGAAGGAAGGAAGGAAAGAAGGAAGGAAAGAAGGAAGGAAGGAAGGAACGAAAGAAGCAGGGAAAGAAGGAAAGAAGGAAGGAAAGAAAAAGAAAGAAAGAAAGAAAGAGAAAGAAAGGAAGGAAGGAAGGAAGGAAGGAAGGAGAGAAAAAATAAAGACAGGGGAGAAAGAAAGAGACAGAAAAAGAGGAGAGAAAGAATAGGAGAGTGACAGAAAAAGGAAGAAAAGAGAGAAAAGCCTACACACACACAGCCGGCTCCGTGCACCTCCCCGCCCCCGTCCACAAAAGTCCTCCACCTGATAGGCTCCCACGCGCATGCTCCGCCGCCGTGAGCGGCTGGCTTTTCCCTCTTCTTCCCCCCTCCCTCAGCGGCAAGAGAGGTTTAAACTGTTACGCCGTGGCGTGCAGGGATGCTTCGCCTTCCCTTGGAGGAAGCGTCTTTCTCCCTTGCCCTCCTTCGCTGATTGACAGCTGCCAGTCGGCGAGAGGGGGTTTAAAGGGGCCACAGCATTCCTGCACGCTGCGGCTTCCGGGAGGGCTGTGCTGCGCTGTGTTTCTCTGGCAGGGCCCTGGAGCTCCCGGGGGCCACCGAAAATGGCCTCCGGGGCCGTAAACGGCCCGGGGGCCGGACGTTCCCCATCCCTGCCCTACAGTATCCATTCCTTTGCTTCATGCTTACAGGCCGGCTCTGTAGCCATCCCAGTCTTGCAGAATACTCTTCCAGAAGAAAAGCCCCAGTTAGGAAGACCCCATCTCTTCTGAAATTTCATTAGGGCCATTACACAGAACCTTAAAAGACAACGTTTGGAATGGCTCCGAGGTTCTTAGGAGCTGAGGTCTCTTAGGGATGCTATTTATAAAGTTTCTGCTGGCTGGTTTAATACTTTGATGCTTTCAACTTTTTTATTCATGATTTATATGTTTTTTTGTTATTTTAGCCTGGGAGAAAGGTGAGCTTATAAATGTTTTAAACAAACAAATACAAATTTGAAAAACATGATAGTTTAAGAAGGGACTGAACTCTGCATTTTCTGATTTGTGAGGGGGTCTGTATTGTTAATGTATACTTAAGAGGCAATAAGGTTATTGGTGATCTGCCATGCTAAGTTATCTAGAGCTAGTCAACAAACAGCTGGACTTGCAAAAGCCTCAAGACTCACATTTGTGTTGTTACCCTGAGTACACGGAGGTCTCATGAAGGCTGTTTGAAATTGTTCTGCACGGTAGAGCTTCCTTAAAACAAGCTGTTTAAACTCCTTTGTACAAGTTTTCTTAGGTGTCCTTGCCAAGGTGAATTTGAGCAAATTAATTAATCCTTTACAAATTTCAGCAACTGTTTTTTGGTCTAATCTGCACTTCCTCTTGCTGATTGTTCTTTAGTTAGGGTTGCCAACCTCCAGGTACTAGCTGGAGATCTCCTGCTATTACAACTGATCTCCAGCTGATAGAGATAAGTTCACCTGGAGAAAATGGCCGCTTTGGCAATTGGACTCTATGGCATTGAAATCCCTCCCCTCTCCAAACCCCACCCTCCTCAGGCCCTGCCCCAAAAACTCCGGCCTTTGGCGAAGAGGGACCTGGCAAATCTATCTTTAGTTATGTTGATGATTCAAAATGAATGCCCCAAACTTTATTCAATGATTGTAAATTAGGCTCCAGGAAGAGAAGGGATTAATTGAACATGTTGGGTTTAAACAAAAGCACTTTGCAGTCAGTAAGAGTTTCACCTGAATCCCCTCCCAAGGGATTAATCATTAATTATGAATCAATTGATACAGTTTATTTTTTTCAGTAATTACAATCAACTAAAAAAAACCACTGAACACTAAAAAGGCAAAAAACAGTTGAGTAAAATGTGACAGAATTTTGGTAAAAGAAAGAAAGAAAGAAAGAAAGAAAGAAAGAAAGAAAGAAAGAAAGAAAGAAAGAAACCAACCAACCAACCAACCAACCAACCAACCAACCAACCAACCAACCAACCAACCAACCCTGGGCCCCTCAAACATTAAAGAACCTAAGAAAATCCAAAACTGACTAATTTGAGCAGCCCTAATTTGTAATTATATTGCTGAAATTACTCGGTCAGAAGACAGACTTACTCAAACTAAGTCTCATTGATGCTGGAATTTCTTCTACAGCTTGAGCACATTTCTGCCTTCTTACCATAAACTAAAAAGATTGAAAATGTAAGGCTAGAATGAAAACACAATATGTAATATAACATCTTTGCAAATCTGCAGGAGATCTTGGTTACAAAGGTGAAAAATAATCCAGGGATTATATAGCTTCATTTCTTCAAGGCTCTGGAGTTTCTTTGATATGTTCACAGTTTCCTGGAGCTTTTTTTAAAAAACAACAACAACAACAACAACAAATTCAGGGGCGTTTGCTTAGCTCTGTCAGAATTGTCATTAGGGTCTAGGGCTTAGGCAAAAGGCAGACTTAAATGAAAAGCACTTAAGTCAATCCAAAAATTAAATTAAATTAGATGGTTATAATTGCTGATCCAGTTCTCAGTTGAGCTGAGGGGCATTTGCCCATCACTATTCATCTGGATTGGACAATTATCTTACTACTAGGCAGGGTCATTTTCCACACCCACACCATTTTTTTTTTAAAACAAAAGAAAAACGACCAATGTATAATGATTGTCCTAAAGGTGTGACCCAGAACTTGCTGGAAATAACTTCGTCAAAATAATTGGAATTTCCTTCTATGAAAATAGGATCAGGGTGTAAAAAGAACCACAAAATTCTCTTGTTGGTTTTTATTTTCAAATTTGGCACACATAAAAACAAAGTCATATTAGACAAGTATTGAACACCTTGCTTCTTTTCCTGGATTTCCCCTAAATGGGAGACAGCCCAATACTGATCAGGCTCAAATTCCACCCAGGTTTGTATTATTTCCCATGATCTGTAATTAACTCATTTCTGGACCCACTATTTGGAGAGACATGGTATCCAAATATTTTAATTAATTAAAAGTTTGAAGGGGATTTTCACAAGTAAAGTGCTTTAAAGTAAGGGCAGTGACTTCTGAACTTAGGGAAACCACTGTTCCTCTCAGTTTCAGCCCCCATTTGCAATATGCACATGGTACTGATCTACTTTATAAGGCTCTTATAAAGATTACTGAGGATGTGGCTGCATTTAGATGTCACAAATTGTGGCTTGTCAACAGAGGCTTGATCAAATTGGTTGTGAGACCGACATCTGAATACATACAATCCAGTGACCTGTGGGAGCCAAACAGGGATTTCAAACTAGAGGTTACACCTGGTCTATTAACCACTGTTTGTCTAGATCCATGGTTTATTGCATAATAGCTGAATTCACAAGCCACGGTTGAGTAGCAGCACACTTTCCAGCTGCCTGGCCACATAGTTGGTAGCACAGGGAAGATGTCCTCTCTGTTAGGAGGCAAGAGAGAGGCAAGAAACAAACACACTGGGGTTTATACATAGGGTTGCCAAATGGTGGGCAATTGCCTGCCAATTAACGGGGCTGCCTGTCGCCCCTCTGCTGGCTGGCAGATAGGGCTGTGCAAAAAAAAAAAAATTAAGTAAATTTCAGGTTCAAGTTTATTGGGGCTAATTTTTTTGGTAAACCCAAAATAAGCTGAATTCCCATACTGGTAAATATGGGAATTCGGCTTATTTTCAGGTTTCCTTTAAAAATTCAGCCATTAGAGTCCATAGGGACATTCACGGCTCCTGGGGGGGCATTTTTGCATATAGAGCCCCCAAATTTGCAGTGTAGCTACAAGGGACTCTCCTTGCCTGAACCCCCCAAGTTTGGTGAAGATTGGGTCCAATGGTCCGGAGTTATGGGGTCTGGAAGGGGTCGTCCCCATCCTCCTCCATAGAGAATAAATAGTGAAGTAAAGTGGTCAGAATCTCTATAGTGAATTTCACTATTTATCTCTATGGAGGAGCCCGGCAAATATTCCTACCATTGAAAGCAATGGTGGGAAAGTTTGTCTGTTTTGGGAAGAGAAAGTGAAGGTAATTGTAAGTTGCTTTGAGACTCCTTAAAGATAGAGAAAAGTGGGGTATATAAACCAACTCTCCTCCTCCTCCTTGTGTGTAGTTGTATGTATAAAATTGTGTACATAAGTTTGTGCGCATGTATAAAGGGACTTACATTTATGGGGACACCTGCAAGAACTGCAGATTAATTAATAATATTAGGCTATTCTGCAGGTTGCTGTCTGTTTGGGGGGGAAATTGTCAGGGAGGGGTTAACAAAGAAAAAAACATACAATGAACAATATTATTTAGTTACAATGCAGGATGTTTTCAGGTTGAATGCTAGCATGCTGAAACATTAGCCCTAATAATTTTGAGAAGGGCAAACGTGATTCATACAACTAGTCCCCCGCCCCCCATATTGAGAATTACTTTGCAGACTAGGTCTGTACTTTTCTGTGCTAAAATTAGTTTGCAATGTAAGAAATGTAGAAGCTGAATTCAGCTTCTATACTCCAACAAAATGAGAATTCTTTTGGGCATGTGGAAATGTGGAATTAATTAACATGTGAAAATGACCATTTAAAATGCCAATGTCACACTTTACATGGACATTTAGAGCATGAATCTGTCTGATGCTTCTAGTTTAGTTAGAAGACTCTCATTGCAAGAATTTTTAGGCGCAATTTACTACCCACCTGAGTCAAGCTGACTTTATTGCAATGGCAATTCACTGATGCCACAGCCACCTTGTAAATAAGATGAGTCATCTTAGTTGTGCATCTTGGATAAATATCTTTAAATAAATAACAAGTCTGCTGTGCAAACATCATTCAAAAATGCAATTAAACTTAAGACTTACTCTGTGCAGTAAAAATATGAAAGAGCACCGAAGCCAGGAATTTTCAAATGAAGTTTCTCTTCCAAGCTTGATAGCCTCAAGGTCATACCATGGAGACTTCATTTTTCACAGTCAAAAGAATGATTTAGTAATAATGGTGGTAGCGGACAGTACCATCTCTGTGCCTTTGGTATAATGATATTCAGTGTTGTGTAGGATAATATATGGCCTATTCTTATTCATGTTTTTCATTGCAGCCACATAAAGCAGATTCATTTGTTAGAAGCTCTCTTGCATTGTATTAAGCACAATGCAAAAAAAGGCAAAAGCTACATAATATTTTTATTGTGAAGTTTGTATTAATTGTTATATTCAAAACCTAGGGGCTGGACTAGGGTTGCCAACCTTCAGGTGGTGAACGAACAAGCAAAAACTCTCATGCTGCGAGTCAACTTAGGCAACAGAAATCAACAGCAACAATGGCCAAATGAACAACGACCAAATGAAGACTAGTAAAGACTAAATTGGTGTGTGCATTATATAATTGTATCAAGACTCAAAAACATAGTACCAAACAGTAAGAAATTCTAAACAAGCCTATAGGAAAATAGTGATACAACTGGTTATGTACTACAACATTGTAGCTGAATCAGTCCATGGTACACGTAAAGCAACTAAGTCCATGTGCTGAGTTGGAAACCAAACATGAAGGTAATGAAGTGAAAGCTGAGCGTTGTTTTTGAGTCTTGATACAGTTATATAATGCACACACCAATTTAGTCTTTACTAGTCTTCATTTGATCATTGTTCATTTGGTCATTGTTGCTGTTGATTTCTGTAACCTCCAGGTGGTGGCTAGACATCTTCTGGGACTACAACTGAGCTCCAGGCAACAGAGAGCAGTTCACCTGGAGAAAATGGCCTCTTTGGAAGCTGGACTCTACGGCATTATACCCCATTGAAGTCCCTCCCCTCCCCAAAACCCATCCTCCTCAAGCTCCACCCCCAAAATCTCCAGGCATTTCCCAAACCCTGAGCTGGCAATCTTAGGCTGGACTCTATGAAGTTAGCTATGTCTGTGCAACAGGTGTAGGCACAGTGACCATTTATGGTTCTGCAAGCACAGAGTAACACCCATGTTTGCAACAAAAAAAAGTAGTTAAAGCAATTGCGGATAACCCCACTTCAGTTTACCATCAGCACATGCACAGATATTGCAAAAACTAAAATTTGTTGTAGCAAAATAGTGCATGAAAATTGGTGGTGGTAGCCAAGAGAGAAAGAATAGTAGGCAACAGTGGCCAGTGGGGGGGGGGTCAATGGGGAATGGTAACCACCAGTGAGCCAGAGAGATCTGAAGGTGAATGGGAAAGGGAGAAAAATGAGGTCTTTCTTTCCAAAATGTTTACCTCACCTTTCTGCCCTCATCAGGGCCACCAAGGTGCTGCAAGACCTCATGAATTCCCCTCAATTTTCCTTACTATTTTTGTTTCATATCTAGGTTTGCCAACCTCCAGGTAGTAGCTGGAGATCTCCTGCTATTACAACTGATCTCCAGCCAATAGAGATCCGTTCACCTGGAGAAAATGGCCGCTTTGGCAACTGGACTCTATGACATTGAAGTCCCTCCCCATATCCTGCCCTCCTCAGGCTCTGCCCCAAAAATCTCCCGCCGGTGGCGAAGAGGGACCTGGCAACCCTATTCATATCTTCCCATCTGTAAGTTTGGGAAATTCCAGAATATTAAATGAGAAACTGAAATGATCATACAGGGTGAAAATAACAAAACTATGATTTCTTTGTTTTTCCCCCCTCTTTTGCTGTGCTTTAATCCTATACTGTTGAATGTACTGTAATTTATTTTTTTCTTTGCAGCATACTTAAAGCAACCCATGGGGTTTTATGTCTGAATCATTGGGCGAAAACGCATGGTCGTTTTATCCTCCTTTAATCCCTGTTTCAGCCAGGATTCAGCCAGGATCGAACACATGCGTTTCACCTAATGTGCATTCGATCCTGGCTAAAACAGGGATTAAAGGAGGATAAAGCGACCGTGCGTTTTCGCTCTCTGTCTCCCAGACCTTGCCCAACACTTTAAGCTCTACATGGCACTGGCTCTTGTTAGTATAATCCTGAACTAAAAAATTGTTTTACATAAGAACATAAGAAACATAAGAAAGGCCCTGCTGGATCAGACCAAGGCCCATCAAGTCCAGGAGTCTGTTCACACAGTGGCCAACCAGGTGCCTCTAGGAAACCACAAACAAGACGAGTGCAGCAGCACCATCCTGCCTGTGTTCCACCGCACCCAAAATAATAGGCATGCTCCTCTGATACTAGAGAGAATAGGTATGCAGCATGACTAGTATCCATTCTAACTAATAGCCATGAATACCCCTCTCCTCCATGAATATGTCCACTCCCCTCTTAAAGCCCTCCAAGCTGGCAGCTATCACCACATCCTGGGGCAGGGAGTTCCACAATTTAATTATGCGTTGTGTGGAAAAATATTTCCTTTTATCTGTTTTGAATCTCTCGCCCTCCAGCTTTAGCAGATGACCCCGTGTTCTAGTATTATGGGAGAGGGAGAAAAACCTCTCCCTGTCCACTCTCTCCAAACCATGCATAATTTTATAGACCTCTATCATGTCTCCCCTTAGCCACCTTCTTTCCTAGCTAAACGGCCCTAAGTGTCCTAACCGCTCCCCATAGGACAGTTGCGCTAGTCCCCTAATCATTTTGGTTGCTCTTTTCTGCACCTTCTCAAGCTCTATAATATCCTTTTTTAGGTGTGGTGACCAGAACTGTACACAGTATTCCAAGTGTGGTCTCACCACAGATTTTTACAAGGGCAGTATGATATCAGCAGTTTTATTTTCTATTCCTCATCTAATTATGGCCAGCATAGAATTTGCCTTTTTTACAGCAGCCGCACACTGGGTTGACATCTTCATTGAGCTATCCACTACCACCCCAAGATCCCTTTCTTGGTCTGTCACTGCCAGCACAGATCCCATCAGTGTATATGTGAAGTCGGGATTTTTTGCCCCAATATTCATCACTTTACACTTACTCACATTGAATCTCATTTGCCATTTTAATGCCCATTCTTCCAGTATGCAGAGATCCTTCTGGAGCTTTTCACAGTCCGATTTTGTTTTAACCACCCTAAATAATTTGGTGTCATCTGCAAACTTGGCTATTTCACTGTTTAACCCCAACTCCAGGTCATCGATGAACAGGCTGAAAAGCACTGGTTCCAACACAGATCCCTGAGGCACCCCACTGCTCACATCTCGCCATTGTGAGAACTGACCATTGATTCCTACTCTCTGCTTCCTATTTTTCAGCCAGCTCTCAATCCATAAGAGGACTTGCCCTCTGTCCCATGACTATGAAGTTTGCTTAGCAGTCTTTGGTGGGGGACTTTGTCAAAAGCTTTTTGGAATCCAAATACACAATATCCACAGGCTCATTCCTGTCCACATGCTTATTGACGCTTTCAAAAAACTCTAATAGGTTAGTGAGACAGGACCTACCCTTACAGAAGCCATGTTGGGTTTTGCCCAGCAGATCTTGCCCTTCTTATTAAGAGGTTTTGCTTGTTAATAATTAATTAAGGGGGGAGATATTCATATTGCAGACAAATGCAGTGTCACGTGGCCTTGTCTTGATCGTAGACTGGAGTCCCATTTTAGCAGCACAATTTAAAAGAGCACAGATTGCATGGGCAACAAGACACCATTTCCTTAGAAACTTTGGCTAGTGGAAAGAAACCCACCACAAGCTGCTAGTAGACCTGGTGAGAAGGTATGTGCATAAAGGAATGAGATTGACTCATGAGAATTATTATTAATAGCTTTCATTGTATGATGTAACCATATATTATACATTTTAAAGGCCTGTAACTCATGTCCCATTATGTTATTTCATCCTCATAATGGAGGCTTTTCATTTCAAAATGACTACCTTCACTTTTCTTTCTTTCTTGTGTGTCATTTTGGCAGACAATATCCTATTTGGAAAGTCACCAAACTCTTACCTTGCAAAATAAAACTGAGGAAGTCAGCAGTGCTTTTGCCATTGTTATCTTCCTCTTAAAAGCCATTTGGCTGTTTTAAACAGTTTTCTCAGAACACTGATGTCATCTAAGCCTAATAATAGCAATGGCAAACATTTATTTGATTTTAGGATGTCTTGGCTGAACAGCACATGCAAAAGGGTGATCTACGGAGAAGGCAGCTTCAGCACTTGGAATGAAATATCAGGAAAAGGGTACCTGCATGATAATAAGAAGGTCAAAGACTAAGATGAAGGAAGCCAAAAAGGCCCTGGAAACTTCATCGCTTGGCAGGAATCCACGATTGAGCTTGTCCCAGCTGATCCAGTCAGTTGTGATGATAAGCACAACCACCGAGGTCAAAGTAAACAGAACAGTCCTGAAAGTAACAGAAAGCAAGAAGAGTTCACCAAAATATGTAGTAAGAGGAGAGGATAAATAAATTACAAGGTCATTGTGGTTTATCTTGTAAATAGTTTTAAAATGGCAAATTTTGAGGTGCTTCTAAACAATGGGTTGGATCCAGTCATTTTTTTATTCAGTTAATTCTCTTCCCTACTTCAGCCCCCATTCCACATGGTTTTTGTTCATGCAGGTCCCAAAATTCTCAGTGTTGCTTTTGTGGTGGGCAAAAGAGACCCCTCCTCCCTTTTTCAAAAGAGGAACAGTTGGTTGTATCCAACCTTATAGTCCTTTAAAATATTTCGCATTTGGAATAGGGTTTTCTTTTGTAGGAAATTAAATATTGGGCAAGATTTCATGAATGCAATACAGTCAATCAATCAAAAATCAAAAGTTAGAGTGCAAGTAAATGGATTTGATTCTGGAAGTTTCCCCTGGCTAGAGGAACTAAGCAGGGATGTCCTTTATCACTCCTGCTCTTTGTCCACTCATTAGAACATTTGGCAATTGCCATAAAGACTAACAACTATATTAGAGGTCTATAAATAAACAGTCAAGTACACAAGATCAAAATGTTTGCTGATGACGTAGCAATATTAACTGTAAACCCTAAAGAAGCTTTATCAGAACTAATGAGAGCGATCCATGAATATGGAACAGTAGCAGGGTTAAGTATTAACGGTTAACAATATGGATTGCTATATATAAACATTAAACCCAAAATACAACATGAAATCCAAAATGGCATAGATATCCCAATATTTCATAAATCATTTAAATACCTGAGAGTAACTATTCCAAAGAATTTAAATAAACTTTAGCAGTTAAATTTTACCCAGTAATTCAACAAGTAAGAAAATATGTTAAAAGATGGTCCCAGATATATTTGACAATTATGGGCAGAGCTAGAGCTATAAAAATGGTAGCATTCCCAAAATAAAACTATTTCTTTCAAACCTCCCCATAGCAATTGAAACAAAATACTTGGCAAAGAGGCAAAAAATATCACTAGTTTTATTTATCAAGGTAAAATACTACAACTTATAAACACTTTGAGACCAAAGAGATTGGATCAAGAGAAATGGGGAGAACCTAGCATAAGTAAATATTATGAGGCAAACCAGTTGAGAACTTTGGTATCATGTCTGGAGGAAACCTCTGATAAGCCAGGGGTAGGTATGGAAGCAACTGGGAAACATCTAGAATTAATTGAAAAAAATGACTTTGGAGGGGGAAAAGTAAGAGATATAAAATGGGCTGAGAATCCTTTTCTTACTACATTAAAATTTGGAATAAATG
Source organism: Euleptes europaea (assembly GCF_029931775.1). NCBI lineage: Eukaryota > Metazoa > Chordata > Lepidosauria > Squamata > Sphaerodactylidae > Euleptes > Euleptes europaea. Next base: position 66,534,827 of record NC_079314.1, on the reverse strand, counting down.
GAAAAATAAATTAATTCCTGAAATATCCCTGCTGCTTCCATATATGCTACATCCCAATTTTTCTTATGTAGACAAGCCAGAGAAATATGTTAAATGGAAAGAAAAGGGGATTTATAGAATGAGAGGCTTTTATAAAAATGGAACTCCCCTTACTGTAATATAATTAAAAGAAAAGCTGCAAAAAGTGTCAATGAATTAAGATTCTTTTTCATCAATTATACTACCTAATCATGACTCCTACAGTAAGGCAAAGTATGACCAGAAAGATTATGAAATTTTAACAGATCCTGATGCATCATATGAATGGTGCAAAAAGGGTTAATTTCCAAAATATATTCTCATTCAATCGAAATGGATAAAAGTGTGTCAAACGGATTGAAAACAAAAAGGGCACACAGACCAAAGTCTTCACTTAATGCTGCCTTGGTATTCATATGTTGTGTGTGTGTGTGTGTGTGTGTGTGTGTGTGTGTGTGTGTGTGTGTGTGTAAAGTGCCGTCAAGTCGCAGCCGACTTATGGTGACCCCTTTTTGGGGTTTTCATGGCAAGAGACTAACAGGGGTGGTTTGCCAGTGCCTTCCTCTGCACAGCAACCCTGGTATTCCCTGGGGGTCTCCCATCCAAATGCTAACCAGGGCTGACCCTGCTTGGCTTCTGAGATCTGACAAGATCGGGCTAGCCTGGGCCATCCAGGGCAGGGCATTCATATGTTACCTACCTCTAAATATGGGGGTTCCCTTTAGTCCCCGTGTCTAATAACCATTGATGGATGGCAGTTAATTCCACAAATCAAATACTTGTTGAGTGAAGAACTATTTCCTCTGATCTGTCCTAAATCTATTGTCTATAAACATCACTGGGTACCGTTGAGTTCTCATGTTATGAGAGGGCTGCAACTGGCAACAAGAAAAAACTGTCTCAAATGATGAGATATCTTCAAATGATACCAACTGACAAGCAGCCTCCTTAGTTTTTACTTAAAAATCACTCTTATTAGGTAAAATGTATTTTGGAACATTCTAATTGCTAGGGGTAGGGAAGAATGATGTCTTCTTTTCTGATTTCTGGGCTGTGCGGAAATACCATTAAAATGATTGTCACTGCATAAAACTGAGCCTTGTGGAAGGAGCTTGCTCCAACTTTCCCTTCTGAAATCCTTGAGGATATTTTATGACCTTCTTGATCCTTGTCTCAAGAGCAATGTACTTAGGAAGCCTAAACAAATATGACTATAATGCAGGGGTGGGGACTGTCCGGCCCGTGGGCCGTACAAGGCCCGCAAAATCATTTGGTCTGGCCCTTCGTAGGTCCTGGCAGATCTCTACCTCAGAAGGATCTAAGACTGGTGATCCGCCCCCTCCCGCAGACAGGAATAGCCTCTATTCAAGGTGGATGTTTTGCCGAGAAAAGAAACCTTCCCCCCCCCCCTTGCAGAAGACTTGTTAGCTATGGAACTGCTAGGACTGCCCAAGAAACTGTGTTAACCCTTTCCCACCCGGGCCATGGAGAAACGTATTCCCTCTGTACTACAAGAGGGCTGGGGGCGGGGCGGGGCATTACTGGACCGGGCTCCTTCGCCTACAAGCCCTGAGCGGCTTGTCACTCACTCTGTCTTGTGTTTGCTGCCCTGCCTGAATTTCTCGGGCCTAGCTGGGGACGGCAGAGCTCAAAAGCAAGTCGCTCTATGTGGCAGATACTCAGAGCCATCTCCGGTCATGCCTCTTGGCTAAATGTTTGACCAAATATAGCAGGCTAATTTTTAAGTTGATAATTTTGTATGGCCCATGAATGCTGTTATAAATATCCAAATGGCCCTTGGCAGAAAAAAGGTTCCCCTCCCCTGCTATAATGGCTAGAGTCGTTCTAATAAGACTTTTCTCTCAAGTGCTAATGAACTAAGCATATTAATTTAAAAAGCGTCTACTTGAGTAAACCACATTTTAACAAATGAAACCCATGATTTTTTGAGAAACATAATTTAGCCGATTCATAACATTTTGTCACACAACTATTAAATTGCTTGCTCTGGGCTGTCTCTCCTTATTAGCTGGAAATCTCTCTTCCAAGTGTTCTTTGAAAATGTTCAGACAGTGGAAGAGAAAACAATCATTTTGGATGTCAGTGCACATGTGTTATTATTAAAAGAGTGGGTGTATGCACAAACAGCAAGTAAGCAAGTCAATATTTGCTTTGGTTGCCAATTGCCATTCTCACATTTCTCTGAAGGCACCCCTCCCTTCATTTAATACTTCCAATGAAGGGGAAAGGGAGAAGATCTCCAGAATGCTTTATTTGGCATTCAAAATGATGACCAGTTCATAGTATGACTAAAAGTTAATGTCCCCCAAAAGCTACAGACAACTGCAGATATTGCAAAGTCTAATTAAAGTAAACAGAATTAGACTTACACACATCTAAAGAATACTTTTTACAGTACTTAAGAATCAGATAGAAGATAAGCCATGACTTGTTGCCATCTTATTCATCAGACACCTACTTGGTATGCATATTTTCTGGTCACATATGGATGGTCTAGTCACCTCGGATCACAACTTCTCAAGACAACATTGCCATCAGGGGCAAGAATATCACAGTGATAAGTGATGCACTCACGCTAACCTATGAAATATGTTACTAAGGCAATATGAAGCAGGAACACAAGGGAATTTTTTTTATGACTACCATTTTATGTCAGTAACATGGAGCTAATATAGGGACAGCTGAGTGGATTATGGCATATTTGGCATAAGGTGAAGGGAAACCATCTGTGCAAACCCTTTACTCATTTCTGTGCAGCTTACTTAAACGTTTGGAAAGTTCTCAAGTTTGTCTACATCCCCTGACATGTAAATGGTCAAATAGCAGAAATGAAATACAAATAGCAGAGATGAAAATGCACACTCCAGCTTACATACTATATTCAAACGTCTTTGAAAATCAGCTTTCTAAACGTTATTGTTAAACAAATGGTTGTTCCATGTGGTGTATCAAGAGTAAAATAACATTAGAAAAGCAAATAAATCACACAAAAATTACTAAGTCAAATAGTACCTAATAAGGATTTATTCTCTTCCAACCTTTGAAAGGAAGCCAAGCAAATCTGGCACTGTTAAGTGTTTCAGAATCGCTTCCAAAACTAAGAACAGCTTCCAGCTTTTTGAACTATGAAGCCATAAACCACTTGCAGACTATATGGGCTTAAATTCATCTTGTTGAGAAGGGGCAAAACAAAATGGCAGAACTCCCTGAAACTAGACAAAAATATAGGAACTAGAAAACAGCACAGACATTATGGAAGATGCACCCAGGCTTTTGTAGGAGGCAAATATCAGTATCTCCAGCGAACAGCATTTTTTTTAGCCAGCATTAGTCATGGAATTTAGACAACTCTCCATTGTCTGCCAAATCTCAGTGCTGTAGCTTTGATGATCCATTCAAATCAAGTGACAAGATGAAATCTACAGTTTGATGAAGTTCTCCTCCTAGTATGACGCCTTAATTTTGTTTTTAGCAATAGGAATCAAATGTATACTGTACTCTCTTTTTCATACTCTAAAGGGGGGGGGGAGAGATTGAAAATGAAAATTTCCCTTGTTAGTATGATGGGTGAATTTTATCTTTGGAAATCAAGGAAACAGAATTGCCATTAAACCAATAAGAGATCTGTTGAGAGAATCAGGATTTTTTGCATTACAGTTGATTAAAGACTGCTTATGTACATTTGTGTTTTTTGATTGTGTTTATCTGTATTTGTATGGAGAATTAGGGTAACTGCATGGTAATTCACACGTTTATTACATTCTTTAATAGAGAAACATATTTCTAGTCTGTTGGAAGGTGTAGTTCTGTATGTACTCCAATGATTTTAAAGTAAAAACATTAGTAATAAAACAAATGCTAATAGTTTGCAATACAATTGGGGGGGAATTGTGAATTAATTAAGACTCAACAACAATTTCGTTTCAGCTGATTTTCTGGCTCCTCATCCAACATGTTTTTTCCCCACACACACATCTTCATGTTGAATTAGAACTTTACATATGTTGTTCCAGGCATGGGATTTCTTCTTACAGCACTTAGAACAGCCCATCTAGTGCACAGAAAAATACAGGATCTGTTAACTTTGGTGACATCAGTTACTTGGTTGAAGCTGACATCCAGCCACTTTCCTTCCCTGTGGGGACAGGAAGGGGGATGAAGAGCTACCAGGGGTAGGCAGTCCCCGGAAGCACACCAGACTATGTCACTAGGCACTCAGGGTCAGATTTCTGCCCAAGCAACTGACGCAATACTGTGGGGGCCAGCAATGTAGGAGAAGGCAACTGGTATGGCATAAGCCTGTAATTACCGTCCAGACTTGCACAGTCGCCAGCTGACTCCTGAGATGCCAACAAAGCTACTGGGGCTTGGCTTGCTCCTTGTCTGTTGGCCAAGTACAACCATTGTCTGCCCCCCTTGTCTGCACACCAACTTGTCTGCCCCCCTCACCTGCACGCCAACATCTTATTTGTTTTATTTATTTAAAATATTTTATGCCACCTTTCCACCTGATCAGGGTCCCCAAGGCAGCAAACACAAAAAACATTAAAACAACCTTTAAAATTACAAAATAATTCCTCAGAAACTAGGGTTGTCAGGTTCCTCTTTGCCACCAGCGGGAAATTTTGGGGGCAGAGTCGGAGGAGGGCGGGATTTGGGGAGGGACTTCAATGCCATAGAGTCCAATGGCCAAAGCAGTCATTTTCTCCAGGGGAACTGATCTCTATCAGCTGAAGATCAGTTGTAATAGCAGGAGATCTCCAGCTAGTACCTGGAGGTTGGCAACCCTAATAGAAACACATAACCACACCACATCAGAACCAGGGAGGAATGCCAATAACTATTACTGGGGGTGTGCTAAACAAAACAAAAAGGTCTGTCTACTCCTGCAAAAAACTGGTTGAGGGCCATAAGCACACGCAGCTGCCTGTGGTTAACTGCCATAGAAACCTTAGGCCCCTGGCTTTTTAAAATCAAATAATTACCCTAGTTAGATTAAATAAATTTGCATGTTAGTAAAATTACATATTGGAAAACATGAAAGATGTTTTAATTTCATTTAATAAGAAAAACATACCACATATTCTCACAAATAGGAAATATACCGAAGCACAAGGCTTTAAAAATAAACACATGTTCCCTACAAGCTCATCCCCACTAATCAAAGTTGCTCAACCAACCAATTAAAGTGATTAAAGTTCACAACCTTTTAAAATTAAAAAAGTAATAGATCATATGTTTTTGTTTCCTTGTTTTGTTTCCCCAGCCTCACACCCCCTTCAGCCATCTCTGCCCTTGCTGCCTCCTCTGAGTGGGGTTGGGAGCCTTGAGCCCCTTCCAATTCTCCTTCCTGCTGCAGTCTCTAAGTCCCCTGAAAAACCAAGCAAATCTCATGCAAGGAATGGAAAAGGTTTCCTTCTGTTCTGGCTTCCCATTGAATGCCGTGCTATTCCCAAGGGACCCCCAATAAACCGGAGTGGCTGGGGCATGCAGGGATTACAGCAGTAAAAGGAATGGGCAAAACATTAGCGTTATATGCTGTGTTCCATTCATAGTTCTTTGGCTAGAATTCCTCATGCCAACACTGACCACTCTGGATTGGACCCAAAGGTTTGCTTTTGCTAAGTAAAAGCTTTTCTCCCCTTGATGGATTGTCACTTGATGGAAGGGAGTGGTTGGATCCATCCCAATAGCTGTATAGTATATAGCTATGATGTATAATACTATTTTGGGAAGCAAGGCAAGCGCCTCCAAAAGGCCTGTGAAAATCAAGACAAGTAAGATCAAGTTACTATTCTTTATATTTAGAAAATGCTTTGCAAATGCTGAAAAAGAGATGCCATCCTTCACGTTAAAGACCTTCCACTTGTTTTCATTCCATGGAGTTGCCAGGGGCTGCTATTATTCATGTACAAATGGCAACGTATTTTATTTTGCCAGTTCTATTCCTCAGGCTTTTCACCCTCTTCTGGTGAACTCTTTTATGCATGAAGAATACCAACTACAGACGACAATTGTTTTCCTATTTCAGCAGCCAATGTGCCCATACTCACTGTCATGCATGGGTTGGGTCCTTCCAGTGAAACCAGAGAGGTTCCTCAGCCACCCTGAGCACACATTGATCTCTGGATTACACTGTTTGATAGCAGTACACACTCTTTTGAATTAAAATAATTTTCACATAATTTCATTTATTTATATATTTATATTCCTCTTCCCAATGAGGACCAAAAGTGGGTTACATCATTCTCATCTATGGTTGCCAGGAAAAGATTAGGGGAGAGGGGACATGGGGGACATGGTTGTGTCCATGGCACGATACCATTTCTGGGCCAAACGGGGAAGTAATATCATGCTGCTCCAGGATTCAGCGGAAACTCTATAGTTTTATCATAGAGTTCCACTGAACCCCAGAGCAGTGTGACATCACTTCCACATTAGGCCCAGAAATGACATTACACCATTGATGTGACACTGCATCCCCCTTCATTTCTTCCCCTGCAGGCCTACCAAGTAGTGGTGTGGGTCAGCAGAAAGTCTCTTGCTATAGCAGAGTCTTGGCAACCCTATCACCTCTTCCATTTTATTTTCACAACAATCACCTTAGGTTGAGAGAGAGTAATTTGCCCAAGGTCTGCCACAGCAAACTTTTGTGGCAGAGTGGGATTAGAATCTTGGTCTCCCAGATCCTAGCCAGGCATTCTAACTAACTACTATGCCACATAGGAGTATTTAGTACAGAAGTTAAATGTAGTTCCACTGACAGCAATTAGGCTTATTACCAAATAAGTGTTTTAAAACACGTTTGGCATGAGGTGCAAGTTAACAGGTTTCCCAGTTTTAAAGAGCACACAGAGACATCTTAACAAAAGCCACAAGCCTCTCAGCACCTTACTCATTCTTGTCTTATCTTTTCTTTGTTCTGAATAAACTTAATTCCTTTTAAGCTGAAAAATCTGGAGAGATACTGTCCTTCGGTGTTACTCTTCTGAAGATGCCTGCCACAGCTGCGGCCAAACATCAGGAAAGAAAATACCAAGACTACGGTCACACAGTCCGGATAACCTACAAGAACCAATGAACTCTGACCGTGAAAGCCTTCGACAATAATCTGGCTACTGTTTTCATTTTCTGAACACTGCATGCACTCAGAACTGGATCCACCACCACAGAGCATGATTTTTCCCCTCCCTCCCTTCTATTGCGACTCAAAGTGAACCATTCAAAAGATGCTCCTGGATAGGATTGCCAACCTCCAGGTACTAGCTGGAGATCTCCTGCTGTTACAACTGATCTCCAGCCGATAGAGATCAGTTCACCAGGAGAAAATGCCTGCTTTGGCAATTGGACTCTATGGTATTGAAGTCCCTCCCCTCCCCAAACCCCACCCTCCTCAGGCTCCACCCCAAAAAACTCCTGCCAGTGGTGAAGAGGGACCTGGCAACCCTACTCCTGGAGGGCAGGTAACCCCACTCCCTGGAACAGCATGAGAGAAGTGTTGAAAGTCTGCAGCTGGAGGGGAAATTGGCAAAAATTACAACCCCATTCTGCCCTGGGAAATTTGTTGGATCCAAGCCTTTTAAAACTGTTTAGCAAAGCTAACCTCCAGGCAAAGCAAGGGTTAATCATTGCCCATAGTTTCCCCTATTGCTAACCAAGGCATATTGCAAGCACAGTCCAGCCTGAGGCCTACATGAAACTCAGCATCCATTCCTTTGGTTTTCTGGGTTTGTTGGCAGCTGACCAGTATCCTCAATTCTCCTGGTTTTAGAGGCTTCCACCATTACTTTATTCCAATTTGCTCTTGACTAGGGGGGGAGAGAGTCCCCACAAAACATCAGATCAATTAAACTGGGAGCTCTGACCCCTAATCCGATATAGTTAACAAATACATCTATTCTAATCCCCTTGAATGATTTACAACAGGACTCTGTGTTTCCAATACCCCCTCTTCCCTCCCACTGTGTCAGTTACTTTGCTTATGAAGGTGTCTGCTTAATTATGTACTTCATGCATAGACTTGCCAGCTTAGAGTTGAGAAATTCCTAGAGATTTTGGAGGTGGATCCTGGGGAGGGGCCTCAGTGGGGTATGATGTCATCATTTTGAATGTGCATCCATCTGGAAATATTCATCATAGGAGAATGCTTGGCTCGGAACCTTCTAACAATCTGTGGAACGTCCCAATATTTTGCGAATGAACCCAACCACCCTGGTAGTCATTTTATTGTAGTGCCCACCACCTGCTCTCAAAATTCCACAAATGTCCACAGGGGCCCTGGGCTTAAAAGATGAGGACAATTAGTTTATGCACTCCACAGTGTGGAGGCATAAAACAACAAAATTTCCATCATCAGGTGTTATTAAATTTTGAGTTCCATGTCATTTAAGATTAAAATTATAAACAGTCAAATTGAACAGAGTTTTTTGGTGTTGCTGGTCATTACTCAAGATGCCAAATGTGACTTGGTTTTATTTTCATTAATATTCATATAAAACTAAAATTATATTTATGTTAATTCAATGGGGAAACACTTTGACTGCATATAAAACATAGGTTTAGCAGAAAAAATAAATCAGATTAGGTTAAAAAAAGATTATGCAATGAAATATTAGATTCGAGAACTGTGTTTTCTAAAGGTATGGACATCCTTGAATTTCCTTTTGCCACACCATTAATTTACCAAAATGAAAGTGTTATCTGTTTCAAACACCACCCCATTTAAATTAAACCCATCAGCCTTAAGCTTTAAATTGTAAATACTGCAATTCCCTATCTGTGACACAGAAAAACAACCTACAAAAGTCCATGGTCTTGCTTGTGAAAAACATTTTCAATCATTACCTATCATGAGCTGTATGATAGCAGGCGCTTCACATGAGTAATGGCCATTTTAGAAATCTCTCCCCCACTCAGCTGCTAAGGTGAAAAAAATAACTTAATTACCAAACTCCAGCAGGAAACAAACTTGAAAAATGACTGACACAGAAAGAAATGAAAATATTCAGATTTTAATGTAATAGCCAAGATGAAACAGATCACCCTAGGAAGGGGTGGACATTGCCTTAAAGAAGTGCAGGAGTCTCTTTCACCCATCCCGTGGAAGGGGATAGCAGAAGACAGGATCTGCTTGGCATGCAGTACAATAGAAGAAGTGCTATGCCCTATTAATTTTGTTGAGCATCAGTTAATGGAGTCAAATCCAATGGAGCTGACCTTTCTTTTAAATGGAGTTGGATCCACCCATTTCTTTTTATGGTGAAAAGGAGGGAGGTGTCTCTTTTGATCAAAAAAGCCTATGTTGGGGATCACGGGAATGGAATGTGGCACAGGGACTATAGTGAAGAGGGGAACTTGGTCAAGTGAAGAAGTTGGCCAGATCCAATCCACAACTTTTGACTTCCATACAGTGGCCTTCTTTATTTGTTTAAAATCAAACTGGGTGTCCACATGACCCTACTTCCACTTTTTCTCTTTAGATTCAAAAGAATACCGCTACACACATTTCCCATCGTTATTTTATTAGGTATACATGGAGTGCTTCCACATCGCGATGATTCTCTGCATGTCTTCCATTGCTGTTGTGTATGCAAAGGCATTCTCAGTGGCGCTGCTACTGGAAGGCTTTTTAAAAAAAATCTGAAGTGGGCATATCGCTACAGCATTATAGCACTGTAGTAATAAGTCAATTACTGTTTTTTTTAAAGCCCAAGAGAGCCCTCTGGTGGTACAAGGTAGGAGGAGAATGACACCTGTGGGGGGCTGGGCACAGAAAATAGTGCCAGGACCTGAAAACTGTAGCAAAGTGGAAGAGAAGCCAGAAGGTGCATAAATGCATGATGATGCTATGTGGACACTGGGGGGAAATATTCATGTTTGGGAACCATGTCAGAGCAAAACAGCCATGTGGAAACAGCCATAGAGAGGCTGGTACAGTTGATCGCTTGACCCAGATAGGTTGTCTGTGATAAACTGTGATATCTTTTGGCTAACATTCTAGGTTCTCGGGAGAAACTCTTTGAATGGCAAACAGCAGTTGCAAAACTGAAAATAAGAAGCCTTGGGAACCATTTCTTATATTGTATCAGACAGGGCATGAATTGATCACACGTATATACAAGGCTGTGTGAAGCAACTGATCTCTGGGGGTAGGTTCAGAATATTTTTGAGAGAGTTAGAGTGCTTCTAACCTAATTCCTCTCATATTATCCAGCCTGCCATTTAAGAGATGCTTCTCAATCTCTGCTCTCAGTGCCCCCACTGTTGTAACAGGGCATTTTCTGTGGTAGCACCTCACCTATGGAAAGCCCTCCCCCTTGAGGCTCGCTTGGTGCCTACTTTGCCTATTTTAAACACCAGGCTTCTGTTTTGTGGATAGTTTTTATGCTGTTTATGTCTAATATCTTGATTTTTAAACATCTTTTTTAATGTCTTGGTTTGTATTATACTGTGGTTTTTAATTGTTAGATACCTTGAGCAGGAAGCAGCACAGAAATATTCTAAAATAAATAAATTAAATTAAATAGAAAAGAGCCTCTCCTCTCAGTAGGCCATGCAATGCAAAACACAAGAGACCTGCTGTGCCAGCACCTGAACCTCATCAATCATCATGGGAACCAAGATATGAAGGTACGTGAGACCTTTCAAAATTGGGAGTCACAAGTCCATCGGTGCAATCCTAGAGTTGTTCCTTTCTTAGCATATGCATTGTAGCCATGCTGACATAATTTCTCTCACCATTTTCCCCAAGAAACAGATCTTTCAGAGTTTGCAGTTGAACCTTTTACCATTATGTAAATAATACTGCGAGTAAGGAACCTTTTTTTATTTTTTGCAAATGTAGCATCTTTAGGATATCAAAGCTAAACTGCATAAATACCATTTCCCAATGTGGAAGAGTGGTTATGATTTGACACTATTTACAATGAATAAAATGAGTCTTGTTGGCAATAACAGAACTAGCTGGCATGCAGGGTCCCCCCCCCCCCAATAACAGTCTGAAGTTTTAAACCATGCTTGACTTTGCTTTCCTGTTTATTTTAGATAAATTGCCTTTGCTTCACCGTGCCACTATCAGTCAGTGGTGCATGTCATTACTGGAACGCAAACTGTCATTCTGCTAATGGTATCACTAAAATTACACATTAGGATGATATTGTTTTCATATGGGGGATATTCATACATCTCCCACCAGTAATTGCATTACCGGCAATCCTCTTAATCTATTGGTTTTGCTTAGATGCCTCGCCAGTGGTACTAAGTCTAATTATTAGAAAATCCCATTACTTGAGGTGAATGAATCAACAACAAATGAACCAACTGAACTCACAGGGCTGCCTGAATCAGTGCTTTCTAAATGGATGGTCAAGACTGCGTACCAACTGGACCTTGTGCAGGCCGTGAAGACAGTATGAGTGCCAAGGTAAGAAAAGCAATCAGTCACTTCTAATAAAGGTAAAAAAAAATTGTGGGTGGATTCCCTGTAGTCTGGTATCAATGATGTGATAGAACTGTACTGTTCTAACCCAAAGTCTATTTAAAGTATCTGTAACATCTGAAATGAAAGACATAAAAAAGAACTGCTGACCTTCAGAACAACAGCTGCCCCCAGTATGTGCTCTGCAAAGAAGGCAATTATCTGGATATATTATCATTCATGTTCTGAAGATCTTGTTTCTCATCTGAAACTTTCAACTGGAGCCTTTGGATACAGCTTTCCTTTGTGAATCACAAAAGCAGTGTTCTACGGACGCAAAATTCTAGCTGCTGCACGGCTTACCAACATTGGCGTAAGTGGCCTTGCACTGGCATAAATGCCCATTTAGCCGGTGTAAGTGGCACTTACACTGGGGCAGGGGTCACACTGCATCTAAACCCCGTTCAGCCCCCCCTTCAGGACTGCACTGTTAGTCTGGCTCAATAGGGCAGTTAGACCCATACAGTCTTCTGCTTGAACAGAATTATTACATTTTCAACTTTTATATACCTGCACCCTAAGCTGTTTTATATACCAGCATCCTAAACTGCACAATTAAAAAGGTAAAGGTCCCCTGTGCAAGCACTGGGTCATTCCTGACCCATGGGGTGATGTCACATCCCGACGTTTTCTAGGCAGACTTTGTTTACGGGGTGGTTTGCCAGGGCCTTCCCCAGTCATCTTCCCTTTACCCCCAGCAAGCTGGGGACTCATTTGACTGACTTCGGAAGGATGGAAGGCTGAGTCAATCTTGAGCTGGCTACCTGAAACCAACTTCCATCGGGATCGAACTCAGGCCGTGAGCAGAGCTTGGACTGCAGTACTGCAGCTTACCACTCTGCGCCACGGGGCTCCCACATAAAAGCAAAAAGCAAACCCTAATAATCTGTGTTTGTAAAGTGCAGTCAAGTCACAGCCAATTTATGGCCACCCCTTGGGGTTTCCAAGGCAAGTGATGTTCAGAGGTGGTTTGCCATTGCCTGCCTCTGCATGGGCTGAGAGAGTTCTGAGAGGACTGTGACTGGCTCAAGGTCACCCAGCAGGCTTCATCTGGAGGAGTGGGGAATCGAACTCAGTTCTCCAGATCAGAGTCCCACCGCTCTTAACCTTTAGACCATGCTGACTCTCACCTAATAATCTAAGGGCTCTTTTTTGCTCTTTGAATTTACAACACAAGCAAACTAAAGGTACCGTATATACTCGCGTATAAGCCGAGTTTTTCAGCCCCAAAAATGGGCTGAAAAAGCCAGCCTCGGCTTATACGCGGGTCAATACGGGGGGAGGGAGAGAGGAGGGAGGGGGAAACTTACCGCCGCCGCCGCCGGGCCCGTGCCGCTTCCTGCCACCGGGAGCGGCCTGGGGCAGCCTCCTGCAGCCGCAGGAAGGCTGCCCCGGCCCCCCCGGCCCCCGCCGCCATTTTTCCCGGGCGGGAGGGGCCTTGGGCAGCCTCCTGCAGCTGCAGGATGGCTGCCCCGGCCTTCCCGCCCCCCCCCCCGCCATTTTTTCCGGGCGGGAGGGGCCTTGGGCAGCCTCCTGCAGCCGCAGGATAGCTGCCCCGGCCCTTCCCGCCCCCCGCCGCCATTTTTCCCGGGCGGGAGGGGCCTTGGGCAGCCTCCTGCAGCCGCAGGATGGCTGCCCCGGCCCATCCCGCCCCCCCGCCATTTTTCCCGGGCGGGAGGGGCCTTGGGCAGCCTCCTGCAGCCGCAGGATGGCTGCCCCGGCCCATCCCGCCCCCCCGCCATTTTTCCCGGGCGGGAGGGGCCTTGGGCAGCCTCCTGCAGCCGCAGGAAGGCTGCTCCGGGTCCCCCTGGGCCTCGCCGCCGCTTCCTCCCACCGGGAGCGGCCTGGGGCAGCCTCCTGCAGCCGCAGGATAGCTGCCCCGGCCCTTCCCGCCCCCCGCCGCCATTTTTCCCGGGCGGGAGGGGCCTTGGGCAGCCTCCTGCAGCCGCAGGATGGCTGCCCCGGCCCATCCCGCCCCCCCGCCATTTTTCCCGGGCGGGAGGGGCCTTGGGCAGCCTCCTGCAGCCGCAGGATGGCTGCCCCGGCCCATCCCGCCCCCCCGCCATTTTTCCCGGGCGGGAGGGGCCTTGGGCAGCCTCCTGCAGCCGCAGGAAGGCTGCTCCGGGTCCCCCTGGGCCTCGCCGCCGCTTCCTCCCACCGGGAGCGGCCTGGGGCAGCCTCCTGCAGCCGCAGGAAGGCTGCCCAGGCCCCCCCGGGCCACGCCGCCGCCGGACCCTCGCCGCTGGAGAGCCCTGTCAGGTAAGCCTGCGGGGGGGGGAGGGGTTATAAGCCGACCCTCGGCTTATACGTGGGTGCCTAATTTTTCCCCATTTTTGGGGAGAAATTAGGCACCTCGGCTTATACGCGGGTCGGCTTATACATGGGTATATACGGTATTCATTTAGCTAACACTAGCTGTAGCATCTGCAAATACCAAGATATCTTTGACTATGATAATTCATTTTTTCAGAAAAAAGTACTGCTAGCCTGCAATATATCCTTTCTACTAGCTGAATATTCTACACTGTTATCACTGAACACAAGTAACTTCAGTTATTCAAGATCCTTTGTGAGCACATTAAAAAAACCGTAAGGTTTGACAATCTAATCTAACCAATTAATGTGGGTTTTATTATATTGGAATTTGAACGTTTCAAATTTACTACCCACACTTAAGGAACCGAAGTTCTGGGCATGATTCAGTCCATCCTAAACACATGGCAGTGCCCATGCACAACACTTGTACATGTGAAAGGCGGGTGGGATAACAGGGGAGGGTAATCTGCTCCATGCAGGGGAATATGATCCCTAGCATTTGAACAACACTAACTGGATGTTTCCAACTTTTTAACTCTTCCTGCCCCAACTAACTGGAAGTCTCTTACACAATCCAGAATTAGGGAGGTCGTTTCCACATGGGTGGTGAACCCTCATCTCCCAACCATTCATGGCCACACGTCCCACACATCTCAATACCCAGATCATGTTTTACAACAGATATTCATCTTGCCCTTCCTGGCAGGTACAGGTGCATTTTATGTCCTTCTTTCCAGGGAAAGCAAGCACCTGTCAGGGTCCCAGGAAACTCCTGGTAAGCCTCAAAGTGCCTTACATCTCTGGGTTCCTGACAGTGATGTCTCTACCATAGAGAGAAATTTCTAGAGCATCAACGTTTGAAGGCCATTCTTTCTCCTGCCCCACAATTCCTCAAGGGTGGGATACTGGGGCTCAGGGTGGGCAATTCCCTGCCCTTGGCGGATAAGTGGGAGGCTGAGGGGCATCCCATGCTGCATATGTGTGTTTTCGTATGCTGAATAACACTGAATAAACTAATGGATAAAGGCTCTCTCTACCAGAATTCTAAACTGTGAATTCCCATCAAGATCTGTTTCAGCTTCCTGAAACAGTAATTATAAATAATAACTGTTGCTGTATGTGCCAGTCAGAATCTACATGTACGATGCTGCAGACAGTTTTGTGTAGTGTTTTGGGACCATCCCACAGTTGCACAAAGAAAAAAAACTTGTGAATATATTAAAACCTAAAAATATACGCCTCAGGATGATGTGTTTGAACTTCACTACAAACATTATTCATACATATTTAATTGTTCCATTGAGACTTTGACTGTTCTGGAGCGGTTCCAAGCATTATTTCCATTCCATTAGTAAGCCTGTAGTCTACATACTCCTTAACCCAAAATGATTGATGCCATAAAAGTCTTCCACTTACTGACCTGAACACTAATTGAAGTTGTGTATAGATTAAAGCAAAATGGATGTTTCCAGAAGCTGCCCAAAACACATTGTAATCTCTGGAATGTTTCACAGCGGATGACGAATATAGCATTTCTAAAGTGCATACACATGTATTATCCCCCCTTCCTGGTTGTAAAAAACAAAACAAAACAAAAAAACCTTGCTGTAAGAAAAGCTAAAAGGCAAAGTCATTTTGAAATTTCTTGAACTCTTCCTGTGGTTCATTACTGTGGCTGTACTCTTGTAAATATAGAAGAGTTAGTTTTTATATGCTGACTTTCTCTACCACTTAAGGAAGAATCAAACTGACAATCATTTTCCCTTCCCCTCCCCACAACAGATACCCTGTGAGGCAGGTGGGGCTGAGTGTGACAAGCACAAGGTCACCCAGTTGGCTCCATGTGTAGGAGTGGGGAAACAAATCCAGCTCACCAGATTACCCTCCGCTGCTCATGTGGAGGAGTGGGGAATCAAACCAGGTTCTCCAGATCAGAGTCCACCACTCCAAATCACCACTCTTAACCATTACATAACGCTGGCAATTGGTGGGAGGGTTGAGGGTTGGGACATGGTGGGGGTGCTGTGTCACAAGCATAATGACAGCATCACACAACACTGGTGAGGTTTTTAAATGTTTCCAACTGGGGGCTTGGCGGTCCTATATCCGGTTCCGGTGACTATGTGTACAACCCTGAATCTATGGGCTTTTCAGATGATCACTGGGCACACAGTAATCACCTGAAATTTGAGAAATGCTTGGCTCCCAGATTGTAACTATCTTGTGTGCATCTGACACCATGCTCTAGAATTCAACTTGCACTCTGCATTGCCAAATATTTATAATGATGACTACAAAATCCTGTACATGGTGGTTATGCACACATCTAGTTTACCCTGGCTGCAAAACAATGACAACAAGTGCTATCCACAGCTATCACTAGGGTTGCTAGGTTCCTTTTTGCCACCAGTAGGAGGTTTTTGGGGTGGAGCCTGAGGAGGGCGGGGTTTGGGGAGGGACTTCAATGCCATAGAGTCCAATGGCCAAAGCGGCCATTTTCTCCAGGTGAACTGATCTCTATCGGCTGCAGATCAGTTGTAATAGCAGGAGATCTCCAGCTAGTACCTGGAGGTTGGCAACCCTACCTATCACAGGCCCAGAAAGTTGTGCAAATTGGTCTTATAATGTATCTGTGTCAAATTTCTTAGTAAGGAAGGCTACATATCTTTAAAAACATGAAGGCTAAAAATGTGTTTACATGCAGACTAAAGAAGGTGGTAATTTTAGTCACTAGAACATTTAACACCTTTCATTTAAAGACTGGATAACCTTTAAAAAGAAAATGCTTACAGAATGATGACTACAAGTTTTCCCAACAGTATCGTACAGGTAATATGGTTGTGGTGGAAAGTGCCATCAAGTCGCAGCTGAGTTACGGTGACTCCATAGGGTTTTCAAGGCAAGAGACTATCATAGAAAGTTCTCTCAGAACTTTCTCAGCCCAAGCAGAGGCAGGCAATGGCAAACCACCTCCAAACGTCTCTTGCCTTGAAAACCCTACGGTGTCACTATAAGCCAGCTGTGACTTGATGGCACTTTCCACCACCACTAATAATTTCTAGTTGTGGGGTTGCTTTTTCACTGCAGGTTGAGCTTGATGTCTTCAGTGTATTGTTAAATATGAAACCAAGGTCTCTTTCCTATATAGTTGTTGCTGATTCTGACCCCATCAGTCTTGATGTGGTTAAGATTTTTTTTGTCCATCACTGTCTACATGAACAAATCCAAGAGATTTTTTTTTATCCAAGAGAGTCTTGAATCATTTTGTTCATCCAGTAGGGAGAGAACTTTTGGGAGTTCTTCACAGTCTGCTTTTGGTTTTACCATCCTGAATAATTCTGTGCCATTGGCCAACCGGATACCTCACAGATTCCTTTTGATTTATTAATATATAAAATAGCATCAATCACAAAATAGATTTGTGAGAGACTCCTCTGCGTGGTTTCATCTATTGAGAAAGCTCCCATTTATACGAGCCTCTCCCTTAATTTTGACCTCGGTCAAAAGCTTCTTGAATGGCTGAATATATAAAATCTGTTAGAGCTTTGCCACCATTATTTCTTAATAAATAAATAGATTTTTATCTGAAAGACGGAGCATTAAAAATCAAAGCAGACTACAACAAACAATTTTAAAAGCAGCAATACAACCATAAAATATCATAACTTAATAAAACGTAGTACAACCACAGATAATTCAATGATCATTAAAACGCCCAGGCTAGCCTGATCTTGTCAGATCTCAGAAGCTAAGCAGTGTCAGCCCTGGTTAGTATTTGGATGGGAGACCACCAAGTACATCCATGGTTGCTATACAGAGGCAGACAATGGTAAACTACCTCTGAATGTCTCTTGCCTTGAAAAACCTACAGGGTTGGCATAAGTAGGCTATGAATTGATGACAAAAAAAGTTTGTAACAATAATTAAAAGTCAGCATATTCAAACCAAGGGTTAGAGCTGGGCTAATTTTCCAGTGGCAGAATAGAGCCTTCCTGACTCCCATTTCAGCCCACTGATCTCCACAAAGCTTTTGTGCCTCTTGTGACACTATTTAACGATGGCTGCTTCTCTGGGATTTGTTCATGTTCTTTCTAATCTGTGGTGCACATTTTAGCTGACCTTCTGAAATAGTGGTTTTAAATACCTTTCAAGCCTCCTGAAGGGATCTGACCTTCCTAATTGTCCTCTAACTTCCTTTTAAGTAATCCTTTTATTGTTGAGAAATTCTTCTGAACTTAAATGTGAATCTGTTGAACTTCCTAGGCAGTCTGCACTCACATATATTTTGAATTTTACAGTGTTGTGCATAGATTACATCACGAACTAGGTCCTAGGCAACACTCAGAATTTCAAAGGGTGACTTCCTTCATTGTTGGTTCTATGAATAAATGTTTGCATCACAAGGATTTTATTTTTATTGTGACCATAATTTATATTTACCCCACAAATGTGAAGATAATTGAAATCACCCATTATCAGAACATTTCCCATCTCAAGAACACCATCTTTGGTGAGAGGGACAGATAGTGAGTTAGATACAGCAATCCATGGGCAGAAGAATCACAGATCTTATTTTTCTCCATAGCAGCCATTTCTGACCCTGGGAATGTTTATCACTGGGGTTGTGGATTAATGGCGACATGGGTCAGGAGGCTAATGTGGGAAAGGGGAAGAGGAAAAAACCACCCTCTCTTCCCCACTCTCTTATTAGCTGAGTTGCACTGCAGCCCTCTGGTCCAATGTAGCTAAAAGTCCATGCAGTCCCACAGCTCAGAGAATAACCCTCCCTAGGACAGAAAGAACTGTTGAGAGAAGGGGAGTGAGGGAAAGATCTGCAACTATCAATGTAGGGTTTCCAGGTCTGTCCTGGCACCTGGCGGGAGCTTTTGGGAGGCAGTACAGGGGGCGGAGATCAATGTCCTTGCACAATGATGTCACTTCTGGTGTGATACAGAAGCACCCACATCTCATGGTGGGGGGAGCTCTATCACTTGCCAAAAAACCTCTATTTTGTCTATCTTTGTCTCTCTTTTTTTATGCGATTTCCACTAAGGTCTCCTTGGTTATTTGATCAGCTCTCCATTGCGTCTGCATGCAGCTGCTTCCCACCTTGCATGCATAAAGTAGCTTCCCACCACTTCATACACACAAAGGAATGATGGCTGTAGCAACATCATCTGTCTTCGTGTAGGAGAACCATCATCTGGAGCAAAGGGATTAGACTGGTGAAGAAATTTTTTAAAAATGCCTGCCAGTAGTCAGATGGCATGCCTGGAACAGAAGTCCCTAGACCAGAAGAGCCTTGCCCTTTCGCAGCTATGAAAAATAAATCTCCAAAAACCCACATGAGATACTGTTAGAATTTTAAAAGCCAGAGATAAGGCCATAAAGTCAAAATTCTCTCTTGCAAAATGGGAGCGTGCTCTATCGTAACAAAAGATCTTCCAGTTAAATTAGTGATTAACAGCGATTTCATGTAATCTTCATGAACAAAGAACACATGCTCTCAGTTCTTGTGCAGTGTGCTGCAAGTCTTTGTTTCATTACAAGGATGTAAATCAAAGACATAAGAGCAGCTATCAAATCAATGGTCCATCTAGGTACATCATCACTGTGTGAAACAAGATGCTATAAACAGGTCTGGAGGCCAAAGCCTTACCCTATTGCTGTCCTTCAGCACTGGTATTCAGAGACTTACTGCTGCTGAACAAGGAAACCCTATTTAGTCATTGTGGCTAAGAGTCACTAATGAACTTGTTTTCCACAAGTTTGTTTAATTGTTTTTTTAAAGCCAAGTAAACTAGTGGCCATTACTACATTCTACGAAAACACTCAAGTTTTACTGGGTGAACTCATACCAGCAACTTAATTTTATTTTTTTGCATTGAACAACTATGTCTGAAGTGTTCCAAACAGTATAAAAGATTGTTGTCAGAATTCCATACATTAATTGACCCAATAAAATTATTGCTTTTCTTCCACTGGAGGAATAGGGTTTCCAATAGGCTTGGGAAACATGTCCTGTCTTTTCAATAGAGGATTAATGCATGGAACTGGGCAGCTGAAGATTTTCCTGGCTTGGAAGCAAAGAACATCACCTGGTAAATGACATCCAATTAAACCTCTATCAAAGGGACAGGACTTTTTTTTCTCCAGGCACTTGTCAACCCTGTGGAAGACCAAAATGGAAAGAGTCAGAGGTGTGATATTTATTTATTAGTGATCACCTTTGGCCTCAAAACCAATTTTTTGTAGTACATTAGGGATCCAGGGCTGCTTCCACGTGGTGATTTTTCCCTGGGTGGAACACAGAATTCCTCCCCTTGTAAGAACCTCCACATGCCATTGGGCTTATTCTGAGCATGATTCGTGGGGCTCCCAGGTCTTTCCCCTTTAAGTCAGAGGGAAGAAAAACTTCTGCTCCAGCTTAAAAGGGAAATGGCACAACAGCTGTAGGCAGAATCCCCACCTGGAGGTTGTGTCTGCAGCCAATTCGGGAAGAGGGTGGAGCTTAGCCTACTAACAGGGCTTTTTCATGCAGTGAGCAGCATGGGGATGGAGTGTGTGGAGGCTGTCACCATGCGCCTCCATCTCATTCACTGCTGCTTCCACTACAGGGGCACTGTTTTAGGCCCCATGAAGAACCAGCCCAGAAGGCCTTGAAATTTTGCCAGTGGATAATTTACAGTGTACACTCTGGAGCCAAACGAAGCATCCTGACTGATAACCACAGTGCGCATACTTTTTCCGTACCCTCCTTGTACCCAGGATACTGCGCTGACTCAGCACTTTAGGAACAGCCACCATTAACACAGGAACCATTGCCATAAGCTGTCAAATAGCACAAACAGATGGGATAATATGAAAAAACACCTGGGCAGCATCTTAAAGGCATTCTGGCTCCTATATAAACTATCTGTGCTAGAACAACAGCAACAACAACAACTAGACTTCTTTTGATTTATTTATGTTATTGTCTTGGGTTGCTTTATTGATATTGGTATGATTTGTTTATACTGCTTTTACTGTTGTGAGTCACTTCAAGCAGATATGGAAACAAGAGTTGGTTTTTATACCCTGCTTTTCTCTACCTTTAAGGAGTCTCAAAGCAGTTTACAATCACCTTCCTTTCCCCTCCCCACAACAGACACCTTGTGAGATAGGTGGGGCTGAGAGAGTTCAGAGAGAACTGTGAATAGCTCAAGGTCACCCAGCAGGCTTCATGTGGAGGAGTGGGGAATCAAACCTGGTTCTCCCAATTAGAGGCCGCTGCTCTTAACCATTACACCACGCTGGTGTTGTACAAATTTTCTAAATAAATAAATTCTAAATAAATTTTCTAAATAAATTCTAAACAAAATATTAGTTAAAAATTTCTATAATGCCTTTCTCTCAAGATGAGATTTATATATATATGTAATAGATACTGTCACAGAGTACCCGGCTGACCTGCCAGTGCTCTATGGCTTTGGGTCCTCCAAGGGGTCAGGACACTCAATGGTCATCCTGGATCTCTGCCAGTGAAGCACCACTCTCCAGAGCTTACCTGACTCCTGGAGGGATTCCTGCTTCTCTCTGGATATCTACGCTGCCACCAGCTTGTTGACTACAGTATTTCCTGCTAATAGGGCCAGCGCTCCTAGTACACCATCTGTGATGCTGTTTGTTTACAGGCTCCACCTACGGGCCTGTGTCTCCTGGTTTTGCTCCAACTAGCCTTCAAAGAGATGGCTAACTGCATTTGCACATTTCCGGGGATCTAGTGTCCAACTGCCTCTCTTCCCCTGGCACTCTTTTAGTAATGTGTTCAAGTGGGGCTTATAATGGTTACAGAGAACAAACTTCCAACATTTAAAGTAAAAAGAAATTTGTTAAAAAGGAAATGTCCACAAACACACTCTGTACAGCAACAGATCAAGCAAGGTTACAAAGTAAAGGCACATACACACACTCCTCTGCTAAACATATCTTGGCTGTTGTTATTTTAGGGTAGGCTCCTTATTCTTAAAATTACAGCCCTTTGTTAACTCCATGTGGTAATTGCTCCTAGCAAGATGGAGCCCAGATGTGAGAGCTCCTTCCTCCAAATTATTCCCAGAATTGGCCTTCCAAAATGGACCTCCATCTCAACTTCTGTTTGCCCGTCCCCTTAAGAGTCAGCACTTCCTATCTTTCTCAGCATTTGGCATCCCCATGTCTCCATTACCTCCTAGGTGTCACATTCCTTGCATGGGAAGAGATGCCCTCCTTTGCTGTTCTTTGCTGGCTACAAGCATTTGCATAACTAAAGCAAGTACTGGGCAAGTCCCAGTTTCATTTTCAGACCACAGCTCCTTAAACCAGTACTGAGATTTTAGGAGTAGTGGCTTGCTGGGAAGCCCTTTCTGTTGCAGTGAGAAGGAAGATCTCCAAAGCCATTCTATGTCCCACAACTCCCTATGTGCTCTTTGTGCTCTGTGCTCTGTGCCCTATGATTTAAAAAAAGTCTGAACAAAAAACGGCCGCCCAAGGCATCTCACATTCTATTTATGTCAGGTGAATTCAGAATTCAAGTTAGTAGCTCAATTCAATCCACCCAAGGAGGAGGACTCTGGCTAAATAATGGATAAAAAAGCATACAGCAAACAAAGAATATTGTTTTGTAAATGCTGCGGAGGCAAAAATCCAGATCTGCTCTAGAGGTCAACCAATTAGAACTGTTTCAAGGAGAAAGTTTAATTAACAGTGGCAGCGGGGGTGGGGGGAGGTTTTGTAATATCCTCGGCCTTAGCCAACATGTTTCGGAGTAAGCTTATGCTGCTGAAGCAACTAACACATTATAAATGTATGCTAGCTCCATTTGAATGCAATCTATGGACCTGGGCCTCTTTCTTTCCCTGATGACATTTATACTCAATGCAATTGAATTTATGCTACAATGCAGCCAAATCAATTAATGATGATACAACAAAAGTCAGAATGCTCAAAAATATTTGCTAGGCTTGGATGTAATAGTTTTGCTTCAGAGTGAGAAAAATGACAGAGTCCCCCAATATTCTTTTGCAGCTGAAGTTCCAGGTGTCACTCCACTGAAGTTTATGGGGATGCGGGGGGGGGGGGGGGGTACCCATTCACTAGAACACCAAAATGGCTTCCATTTGCTCTGTAAGACCCACTCCATATAAAGCAAGCTCCAAATTAGAGTCAAGGTCCTTTGCAAAAGAAATGCTAACCAGCTCCGTAAGAAAAAGGATATGAATTGTACAATAAGATGGGAAACACTTAACAGGCAACTGTCAACATTATTCCGAAGTCTCTTTAAGCCATACCTTCAAGTGCATTAGTTGGTACAATAAATAGATTGTATAATCTTCAACATAAAGCCATGGAAAGAATGCAGTATCTGGAATCTATACATCTGAAAGGTTTACATCATATATGTTGTTCTAATAACCCCAGGCTATTCATTCCCTGACTTCTTCATTGTGTTATGGATTTTTAAAGCAAAGTGAATAAACCCTGGGATGAAGGACAAAGGGAAGAAAAAGAATTTGTGTTAGATGATGAAGAAACCTTCATGGTGGCTTTTGTTAACACCGTGTGATTTACCGACATTTTAATCTATCTTGGGTTCTATCTATTGCTTTTCCTATTTTCACAACGGTGGGCAGACAACATATAATTACCTTCAGCAAAATATAAGCACATTGTTTTCATTATTTCATTTCTGTTACAAAGGAAGATTGGAGACCTCGACATAGCTGGCTACCAGCAGATTCTTTTGGAGCAAAAAGCTATATTGATTTTTAAAATAAAGTATTTTTTAAAAGGAAATACCAAACAAGAACATTAAAAGCCCTCTTTTGTGACTTGCTACAAGTAAACTGAAAGCAAATGAATGTGATAAAGGAGACATTGACCGCAAAGGGTCTATCTTTTCTGTTCTAATTTTCCAAAGGTATTACATGCATATTACATAAGTGTGTGAACAAAGTGGCTTTGCCGAACAGGCACTATGAGAAAGAATATATTTCTCTCTCTCAGTGACAACTGCTTTCAAAACCGTAGCTCTGTGGACTTGGAGAACTCTGAGCACTGGTTAGGAAGTGGAGAGGAGGCCAAAAGTTCAGCTCCATTTCCCTCCAGTTCTATTACTTCAGATTGCAAACAAACAGTCACATGGAACCATTCCTTCTTGCCTTTGCCCTTTATCAAGACCAAGAAGTCCAATTTAAGACTTCAGTTGTAAAGTCACTGCTCTTGGATAGTCATGTCAGCCAAAAACTAGAATGTTTTAACTATCAAAATAAATGATTGGCACTAACGGTTGTACAATCTGGACTGCTATTCAGAGATTTTACACTTTGTGGAGTTCTATCAGGGTCACTTCAGGGGATTCTAAACAAACCTGTATGACGTCCAACTCGTTACAGTTTGAAAGAGCATGACACATATGGACCTATTCATTTATTAAAACATTTCTATCCTGCCTTTCCAGGTGTGGCTCAAGGTGGCTTATAATCCCCCTCCCCCATTAAACCATGAATATTAAACAAGCCATTCATAAAACACCCCACAGAATACCCCATGCCTGCAGCTCAGGTGCCACTAACTGCCCTGGCAAATAGTAAAGCCTTGTAGCACCTTCTGTAAACCTCCGAAGAGGTGTGCGTCTTCCATAAACTGTGGGCTAGTGCTGAAAATGAAAGGGTTCTGCTGAATGCTACTCAAGAAACCTGGTGTGGGTGGGGAAGCCCAGAAGGTGCAGTGACCAACAAACAGGAGGGGTAATTCAGACAGGTGGGTCCAAGGCCCCGGAGAACTTTAAGGTTACCAGTAGCATCTTGAACTGGATTTGGAAACAAGGTTGGAGGAGTTTAACATTACTCAGGTGCTGTGATACCAATTTTTAATGTTTTATCTAATATACAGAGTGAACTGACAATGTAAAAAATAATATAGACAAATGGGAAAGAAACAGGGCTATCCATTTAAAAATGCTCCCACCCCTTGCACTGAACGAAGTAAAATGGATGAATTTTTGCAGAGGGAGTCGCATACCCTTATAAGCAGAGGTAACAAGGTGGTAGGCAATGTACTTGCTTTAAAACCAGTGAGACACGTCCCCATATCTTGGCCCCTGATAATAACCAAGCGTCTGCATTTTGAACCGGTTGTAGTTTCTACATCACCTTCAGGGAGAGCCCCACACAGAGCACATTACAATATTCCAGCTGTTACAAAAGCCTGGATCAGTGTGGCCAGGTTGGATGAGTCTGAAAAAAGGACAAAGTTGGAGAACCAAATGCAGCTGCTAGAAAGTACTCTTCTAAGTTGCTAGCATGCTGTGCAAATACTATCTCCTCTCCAACCAGAAGTAATATGCACATCCCCTGTAAAACATTAGCCTTGCTTGCCACTGTCACCTCTATCATGTCTGTCTTAAGCTTCAGTTTGTTCTGCCTTAGTCACCTGACCATAGCCTTAAAGAACTGGTCAAGAGCCCTAACAGCTACATCTAATGACATTGTCCAGAGCTTTGGACCAACATGCAACTAATTCTACCTTTAGTGATGTAAGTCATTTTGCAGTGTTACATAACTATAAAACCAGCATGGGTGATAAAAAATCAACCCTTGAGGTATTCCACAACAAAGATCCCAATTGTTGAGAATGTCCTCCTGAGATGCAGAAATGTATCCAATTATACAAAAAAAATAGCACGTAGTATTTGGATGTTACAGAAAATTCTTGTGAGTAAAACAATCAATAAGAGAAATGGATGGTTGGAAATAACTTGCCATTCAAAAGGTACAACTAGAGTCTTACAAGAGGATTTTTAAAAGTACAATAATAAAATGCTCCTGTGCCACAAATACTGACCTGGTTAGGAGACTTAGTGTTAAATATCATTCTGATGGATAAATATTCTGATAGATAAATATTGTTAAAAATTAGGGTGATAGCAAGCAATTGATATCTCTGCACCAGGGCCATATAGGATCAGTTTTAAGTGGTTTCATTTGTTCTTATGAAGAAAGTCTCAGGAGAGCTTATGATAAATAACTGTCCATAGTTTCCCTGGGACTCTCTCTGCAGGGGATCCTGCATAGTTTCATTTGATCTCTCTTCCCATTCAAAATGTATATGAAATTGCTCAATTAGGCATATCACATAAAACGGCTTTACATTCCAAAGTTTAATTTCTATTTTGGAGAGACATGGCTATCTGTTTCAGGAGAAATCTTCCCTGTTCTACTGTGTACAAAATGATAACAAAAGCTGTATAAATATGAAATATGTAAATTAAAGAGGCTCCCATAGCGACCTTGATCAATGGTGATGAATAAGCCATATCAATTTTTCCTTCTTTTAGCAATGTTCAGCACTAGCTGAAGCAAATTAAAATTGTGAAAATGTAGGTTTAGAAACACGTTACTGTTAAAAGCACATCAGTGGAAAGCTATCTATAGAGAAACACATGTTGCTGGGGAAACTGTAAAGAATGGATTTAAGGTATTTGCGCCTTAAACAAATGCTCCTAACTGCTTCTCCACAACTACCTTGTTCAAATTAACAGCCTGGACAAGTGGCTCACCATTATGAAAAGAGATTTTATGGCTTCAGGAACTACTAATTTAGGGAAGGTATAGCTGTCTACCTACTCTTCTTCATCATGGACTATGCTTTTTACATGCATTCATACTCCAGGTGTGCAAGTTACCGGTATGTGGATCTAGTCAGTGGAACAAAGACTTTCACTCCACTGAGCAAACTATGAAGCCTGCCTCCAGCCTAAGGAGACTCCTCCTCCAACGGAGGAGCCATTAAAATTGGAGTAAGGCTCTTTGGAAGAAGGTTGGCTCCATGCCAGTACTACCAAAGGGGGAAAGTATCTGCTTAAAGTGTCTGCTTAATTCTCCTGTTAGGAATGAATGAAGGGACTTCATTACCCTAAACATCTTCTATAAAAGCTGCCTGATTCCCATAGTACCGAAGGCAAGGTGAAGCGGCCGCTGCAGCATTTTACTGTCCACTGCTATTGTGCTAGACTTACTAGTGTAACCTTCTCCCTGACTGAAGCAGTAAGCAGCCTCTAACGTCTTTAAATCTCCCACCCTGCAATGACTCTTCCCCACCACTGGGGTTGCTGTGGGACAGCACTGGCTGCCTCAAAGAGCAGAGGAGGGGCTGATTTAGACAGCTCCTGGCTACACAGGAACACAACATAAGTACCACATAATTTGTTTCCACTTCTGCCAATTTTCTATTTTTTTCTGTTTTATAGTAGGTGTGTTGAAATAAAGCATTTATGTTTATTTTTATAAATGTAGCCCTAACCTGTACAGCCCAGGCTAGCCCAATCTCGGAAGCTAAGCAGGGTTGGCCTTGGCCAGTATTCAGATGAGAGACCACCAAGGAATATCAGGGTTGCGACGACGTGGAGGCAGACAATGGCAAACCACATCTGAATGCCTCTTGCATTGAAAACCCCATAAGTCAGAAGTGACTTACCTACAGCTATCCCATTACCCCCCACTTTTTGTATTGTCCCCTCTCCCCCTACTCCTCTCGGTCTCTCACTCTTTCTCCTGCTGCCCTCTTTCTTACTCTCTCTCCTCCATGCCTGTCACTTTCTTTCTCTTTTGCCCCCACTCCATTGCTCTCTCTTTCTGCCCCCCGCCCTCCCAGCTGCCCACCTACTCCCCCCCCCCCAGCAACAGTGGTGGCAGCAGCTCTCCTGGAATCACAACGGATC
Organism: Euleptes europaea; assembly: GCF_029931775.1. NCBI lineage: Eukaryota > Metazoa > Chordata > Lepidosauria > Squamata > Sphaerodactylidae > Euleptes > Euleptes europaea. The sequence goes on along the minus strand of NC_079314.1, from coordinate 66,507,258 downwards.
TCCCAACTCCCCCTAGGGTTGCCAGCTCCAGGTTGGGAAACTCCTGGAGATTTAGGGGCAGAGCCTTTGGATGGTGAGGTATGAGGAGGGAAGAGATCTCAGGAGGGTATAATGCCACAGACTCCACCCTCCAAAGCAACCATTTTCTCCAGGGGAACTGATCTCTGTCATCAGGAAATCAGTTGTAATTCCAAGTGATCTCCAGCCCTTACCTGGAGGTTGCCAAGCCTAGTCACCCTGGAAGAAATGGCTGCTGAGGTCCCTGACCTCCCCAGGCTCCATTCCCAAATCACCAGGAGTTTCTCAACCTGGACTTGGCAATCCTAAGAATTACAACTCAACTCCAGATGACAGAGATCTGTCCCCATGGAGAAAAGACTAATTTGGAGGATTGTCTATGGCATTGTACTCTGAGGCCTCTTCCCTACCCAAACTCTGCCCTCAGTCTTCACCACAAAATCCCCAAGAATTCCCCATCCTGTAGATGGCAACTGTAGCCAGGCTGGCCCCAGTGAGTCCTCCCTCAAAGGCAAAAATAGGCCTGGAAAGGACCCTGTCCCCTTCCCCTGCCTTTTACTCACAAAAATGAAGCCTTGAAATGCTGTGGTTGCCTAGCAATAGCCACTGAGGGAATCAGTTGCTTCAAGCTACAGGCACGCCTGTGATCATTTCTGGATATTTTAAACTCATCAATGTTTTTCTTAGTTAGTTTGTTTTTTAGATTTCACACTTTTCTGCAAACCTGGGGCCCTTTTCAGGTTTGTAGAAAGATTTGTCCTTTTATCATTTTTGGATTTTTTAAACTACCCAATCTTTTTTTTTTTTTTTTAAGATTTCAGTTTTTTTCTGCAAATCTGGGGTACTTTTCAGGTTTGTAGAAAGATTAGTCTTGCCCATTCACAGCTCCAGTCACTGGATTGAAGTATCCAAAGGTCTGGATGACTGCTATTAGAATATAATATATTCCATTGGATGCCCTGTTATTCTTCTCCCGGAGGGTTTTTTTTTTTTGCACCGAAGCTACAGGCATTCCATTTATCATTTTTGGATATTTAAACCCCCCAATATATTTTTTATTTAGATTTCAGTTTTCTGCAAACCTGGAGCCCTCTTCAGGTTTGTAGAAAGATCTGTCTTGCCTATTCACAACTTAAGGTTGCCAATCTCCAAGTACTAGCTGGAGATCTCCTCCTGTTACAACTGATCTCCAGCCAAGAGAGATCAGTTCACCTGGAGAAAATGGCTTCTTTGGCAATTGGACTCTATGGCATTGAAGTCCCTCCCCTCCCCAAACCCTGCCCCCCTCAGGCTCCACCCCAAAAACCTCCTGCTGGTGGCAAAGAGGGACCTGGCAACCCTATCACAACTCCAATCACTGGATTTAAGTATCCAAGTATATATAAAACAAAAATGCAATTTAGAACAGAAACGCAATTTAGAAATATGCTTAAGCATATTTGATATCTTCATACCAATGGTGTTTTCCATGGTACATGCTCTATTTGGCAAAGTGTATAAGCAAAGCTGCTTACATCACAGATTATTCAAATAAGTAATTCAATAAAGTACAGAATACTGATGCCATTCATTACCATACAATTTTTTAAAATGTTATTGAGTTTTTTATTTCTTTCACTGCTTATTAGAATAACCCAGTTCACCATTAACTGAATGTTTGACACTTAGACCATAAATGTCTTTATTTAATGAAGTGTTGCCTAGGGCAATTTTATTTCATCATCTGCAGGTAAAAATAAAGGAACTTATATTGTCCTTCATATTTTAAAATTTCCAATTAGTCTAATTTTGATGTTGAAAAGAAGTGTTTCTTGAACTTAACCTAACAATATTCAAAATTTTATGGCAAGGTACTGGAAACGAAATTATTTCCCAATTCTTTTTAATTGTTTGCAAGGAGTTTAACCCTGATTCAATAATATCCTATATATTTTAGTGATTAATTTCCCTTCTTCCTTGTCTATACTCCAAATAAAATCTTCGAATTCAGTTCTATTTAATTGACCTTTAATTTTCTTCTTTTGTAGAAAACTTAAAAGTTGATGTTTCAACAACCACTTAGTCCCTTCAAGAATCCTCCCTTTAGTCCAAAGTTGACTACTATTATTTAAAAACATAGAATTTGCAACCATTAATGTTATTTGGAATCTCTACACCTAAAACCATAATTTTCTGCAGCAGCAAATTTTGGATGATACCCAGTGGGAGTCAATGGAGAGATCCCTGTATAATCCCTTGTTCATTTCCTCCATACCAATATAGGGTCATAAAGGGTTGTAAGCTAATTCAACTTCATCTTTTTACCCAAGATATTATCATACAATAACTAGAATCCCCCCTCTCTTTGAAATTATATTTTTCTATCTCTGGCCAACCTATTTCCTTGGAAAAGGATAAACAAGGGATTAGCTGTCTCCATTTATATGTATCATAATAGAGAGAGAGATTTGGAATACCCCATCCTCCTTCTCAAAGATAGTGATATCTTAGTTTAGCTGTTCTTGGCTTTTTAGAATTAAAAATAAATAAAAATAATTTTAACTGCCAATCATTCAGAATTTTTTCTGAACTATGAAGAGATAACATATAAAACAGAAAGGATAATTTAGGAAGGACAGACTTTTCATCATAGCAACTCGAGTGCATAGAAAACGGCTATTTTCTGCTTTGCCCATCTGACTCCACTTTTTTTATAATTTTATTGATACATTCTATTCAAGTTTTTAGTGATGGATATGCCAAGGTATTTAAAACTCTTATGGACTAATGGTATATTTAAAGTGGGAGAAGATTTCAATCTTCAATTAGGGGAGGGGCTGTGGCTCAGTGGTAAAGCATCTGCTTAGCATGCAGAAGATCCCAGGTTCAATCCTGGGCATCTCCAGTTAAAGGGACTAGGCAGGTAGATGATGTGAATAGACCTCTGCCTGAGACCCTGGAGAGCCACTGCCGGTCTGAGTAGACAATATTGACTTTGATGGACCAAGGGGGGTCTGATTCAGTATGAGGCAGCTTCATGTGTATTCATGTGAATTATAAGGGGGATATTACAGCAAAGCATATTAGATTTTGTTAAATTTACCCTAAGGCCAGAAATTTGATAAAATTTTAAAAGTACTTCCTTTAAAGTTTTCCATAGTACTACTACTCTGTTTTGTTATTTGTGTGCTAGGACCATTTATTACTACTAGCTGATTCCAGTACCCAAATCCAGCAAGAGAAATACCACTGGACTGAGATCTGTGTGCATAAAAAGGTAAGGACATAAGAAAAGCCCTCCCAAATCATCCCAATTCTCTTTCTGATCCAGCACCCCACTTCCAGCAATAGCCAACCAGATGCATCGAAAAAGCCTATAAACAAGGCATGAGGGAAACAACCTCATCCACTGGTTGTGCATTAGCAAAAGCAGAGGAATGCGGCCTTTGAACATAGAGATTCCATCAGCTAATGGATAACAGTCATTGACTGACCTCAGGGTCAGCTCAAGTTTGCGACACCCTAGGTCAGTGATGGCGAACCTTTTAAAGACTGAGTGCCCAAACTGCAACCCAAAACCCACTTATTTATCGCAAAGTGCCAATACGGCAATTTAACCTGAATATTGAGGTTTCCTCCCAGCTCGGCAAGGGGGGGCCCCGTGGGGAGTCCAGGGAAGGGGGGCGGCTTTGAAGGGCTCCGCGCTCCCTTCAAAGCCCCTGCCGCCCCTGCGCGTGCCCACAGAGAGGGCTCGACGTGCCAGACTTGGCACGCGTGCCATAGGTTCGCCAACACGGCCCTAGGTGCATTATGACTTTAGTGCCTCCTCATTCAACAGAGAGAAAGGTGAGAAATCTAGGGTGAATGCTTTACTTACTAGGCATTCCAAATGAACAACTTAAAAACAAAAATAGACAAGCTCTTCAAATGCCTTCCATGTTCCATCATGGCAACTACGGAAGACCAGAGTCAACAGATATGGAAATTCTAGAAGCCACTTGCCAAGCTTCCATTCAAGCCAGTGGAGGAGGACCATCTTGCCTTTTAGGCACCCCTCAAAATCTGGCATCAAAGGAAATTGCCTAGGTTTGCCTAATGGCTAGCCCAGCTCTGTTTGACCATCATATATTTAACAACACTTTTTAAGCCACCTAAGCGAATACATCCCATGGCAGTATATTCCATACCTTATTATATTGTCTGAAGAAGCCTTTTCTCCTGCCTGTCCTGAATATACTGCCAATCCTAAGGGCACTTTGCTGGGAAGAAGACCCATTGAATAAAATGGGAAATACTTCTGAGTTTAGACTTGCTCCCTGTTGTAACCTAGTCTTATGAAAGAAGTTATTTCTATATATATTCTCTAAACAATTCATTATTTTATAAACCTCTATCATTAAGGCCTCCAATCCGTGGGTTGTTGTGACCCTACAGTGAATTGCAGAGCACTAACTGGTAAATCATCACATTTTTTGTGTGCTGCTCACTACTGTAACGATCCTATGGCAAAAGTGGCATTGGCTGTAGGTGACCATTTGTAAAGGGCGCTGCTGTACCGACTGTCTCCTGCTTTCCCACAGCTCCAGCTCCTGTACAGTTGGGACAGAGGAAGGTCAGAGGCTGAGCCCCTGTGGTGCCATAAAGTCACCACGGAATCTCTGTGAGGAGCATCCAGCAGAAAATGTGCCTATTGCCTCAGGCTCCTGCCTGCACCTCTTGTGCAGGATGCATGGCTCCAAGTGAGCCAATGGCAAGTCCCAGCAGTACTGTGCAGTCACGGCAGTAGTTGCTTCTGAGGAGCACCCAGTCTGCTTCTGCTTGTTCCTTCACACCCTGCTATTAGAAACTATCGTCATAGGGAAAGTAGAAACTGATGCTCTGGCTAACTAGGACTCCTCTATGGTCTTGTCTACTAGAATGTTTGTATCCAAGTTTTTACAATACATAAGCTCACCTATAGCCTTGTTTTGTGATCTTTCAGATTCTTTGGGTGTGGAGTGCTGTATGGGATGGTATAGAGAAGTTATGAGAATCATAGAATTAGCCATACTTTCAGTTCCTGATTCTGTATGTCTTGGGTAAACCTACCATATTTTAAACAAGTATACAGACATTTTCATTAACCCAGTCATATTGTTTCCTACCAGAATAAAATGATCCTGGTATTCCCCCTTTTCCAGAAAGCTCTGGCCGACTTTCCCCAATCAGGATAAGGCTTGTCTTGAAGCATCATATCTGTAACCTGGAGAGGAACAGAGGTCAATACTGGCTGAAGATGACGTAGTTTGCTCTAAATAAAACATTTTGATTGTAGAGTTGCTAGAATTTCATATTATGTTTTATTTTATTTATTTGTTTTTTAAAAAAACTTCTAACCTGCCCTCCCCAGCCAAGGCCAGGCTCAGAGCAGGTAACAACAATAAAATCCTAGTCATACATATATATGTATCACATTAAAACATTTAAAACAATAAAATATAGTGAAATTCCAAACATTAAAACCAAAGATGGCGCACAGTACTTATAGCACCTGCTCTGTCAAACAGGCAGACATGCGACCCCCTCCAGCATAATTGTATGCTACCAGAAAAAAGGGGGGGAGGTAGGGAGGCCAGGATTGATGACATCTGTTATGTCACCCAAATCAGTCCTTGTACCAAGCCTGTCACATCAGAGCATCCCCCTACATGTGTACAGTCAGAGCATAAAACACTAAAATTGGAATAGTTCTGTCTATTGTCTACACAACTCCCATACTCATTGAAGTAAATTTTTAGAAATGAAAAAATGCAAGGGAAACAAAGCACTCAACCAGCAATTAACTTTATTAACTTAACAGGATACAGATTAGAATCTAAGAGATCCTAAGGAAACTCAAGGCAATAAGCAATAATAAAAATCAAGACAAATAAAGCACACAAATCCAACCAATTCTAGTGTGAAGATGTGTTAGCCAAGGATAAAATTACCTAGTCATACTCTGCCTGTCTTGAACATATGAGGATCCAAGATTGCAGTGTTGTGGTAGTGGAAGATGACTGAGACCATCTACAAAGTTTGAGGGGCATGGTGTGCCCTTCTTATGGACCTAAGTTTACCTGGGCTTCATTGGTGAAGCCTAGTCATTGGTCAAATAGGTGCAAAACTAGCTGTCATGGTCCCAAGGGTGTAAAATTGGAGTGCCCACTGGTGGGATTCAGGACTGCACTCTGATTGGTGCAGGAGTTTGAGACCCTATTGATGCAGGGGTCAGGATCCAGACAGTGAGTGGCTAAGGGGCTGACCTATGAGGGAGATGGTACCTGAATTAAATGACTACCTAGGACAGGTGTTAAGTTTTAGCTTAACGGCTTGATGTTACCCAAAATTATCTTCTTCACTAATAATTGATCTATCCAGAACTGCATTTGCAGCTGAGATACCAAACGACTTTTGATTATTTTATCTTGCAAACCTTGTTCATTGTATATGAGCTCATAGGGCTATTAAAAGAACCTTTGCAGATGTCTTCTTGCTACACGCCTTTCCTGTCAAGGATCCTGTTTTCCACTTGGTACTTGTGATGTTTGTGTTGTAAAACAAAAGTATGTCTTTCTCTTCACTTCTGGTATCCATCAACCAGAAGTTTTTGGAGCCTGCATCCTGCCTTTCTGCCATCTGTTCAGGTCAAAAGTTCCTGAGTTGAGATGCTGCCAGAGTCTCTGAAAGAAAGATATTTTCTGGGGTGCTTTCCCCTATTGTAGCATCCCTAATAGCCCAGACTAGCTCCATCTCATCAGAGCTCAGAAGCTAAGCAGGGTTGGTACTTGGATGGAACACCATCAAGGAAGGCTGGGGCTGCTGTGCAGAGGCAGGCAATGGCAAATCACCTCTGCTCACTCGTGACTTGAAAACCCCATGATGTGGACCTTCATGGGGTCACCATGAGTCAGTTGAAAGGTGACGACACACTTACCCATTGCCAACTTTCATACAGAGGTGCCGGCTATAGTGACAAGGATTATCTTGACTTATTTTCTCTCTGTTTGTTATTACACCACCATGTATTCAGGTGAATTTGCACAAAAAAAAGGGGGGGGACTACTACATTCATTTTTATTGTACTTGCCTTACCCACAAAACAAGGCTCAATAGCTTTTTGCTGGCTGTAAATTAAGCAGTTTCTAGAAGTAAATATAGTTGGAATAGACCTTTCTGGAATAGTTTGTAAAAACATGAGAAACCACTCTCACCAAAAACAGACTTTAGAATGACGGTAGATAGGCATGAATGTACTTGATTGGCACCCTATGTCTGGAGCTGTCTGGAGCTGGATTATCTTTAGAAAAAAATTATTACTGTGCACACGGCCCAGTGATTGGCACTCTATGTTTGGTCTGGAGATGGGTTGTCTCTAGAAAACATTATTCCTGTGTACACAGTCCATTGATTGGCAGAGTAATAGGGCTGGATTACCATTTAGCTAAGTATGTCACAGAACACAGGAACACAGAAAAAGAGTAGTCCCAATCCACAGAGATAAAAAAAGAACAGAATCTATGGCTGCAAAACTGAATTTATTTTAAAAAGTACTTCCTTTCCATTTTGCGCCTATTGATTCTATTCTCTTTTATCTCCATAGAGATCAAAAGGGGGTCACTGCTATAATTTTCTGAAAGCATCTTGGTGTTGAGAGAGCACCCTTTCAATCCCCTATGCTGGCATCCTTTGAAATTTGCTATAACTAATAACGTAATTGCTGAGCCTTTTTCACATTATAGGAATGCTTTGACCATGCTCACTTTTGTCAGGAAACTGAAAATCCTACTATGCCTGCTTAAGAAAGAACTAGTGTTCCTGTCTCTATACTCCTGAGCAATCACCTCTAGATACTGTCCAATTTGATCTTTCTGGAAGCATTTGGAGAACATATGAGCCAGCTATCTGTCTTCAAGGACATTTAAAAAATCATAATTGTAGAGCTTGGTGGTTCACCAGGATGGTTTCTGTATACACCTATTAAGGTTGCTACTGCATTTACCACAACAGCTGCCAAGTTACAGTAGAAATTTCTAGAAGCTTGTGTGATTGATCGTCATGACAACTTCTGTTAATATAGCTGCTCTGCTTTGTATTGAGATGGTAATCATCTCTGGTTTCCAAACATAAAAGCTGACTGACAAAGTAGTTTTCATTCTACATTTCCCCAATATTATCTCACCTATTACAGCAAAACTAATGTAGATTTCCTCTCATTCTTAATATATGGATCATCAATAATGGACTGGTAATCCCTTTCACCAATATAATAGCAAGAAAAGGGGTGCAGTGGGATAAATTATTTTAATTTTAATTCAGAGTTGTATTAAAATTAATTTTCCCACTGCACCAATTGTCTCTCTCTCTCTCTGTCCATTTCATCAGCCACTTCTGCTGTCCTTTTGTCCACAAAACCAATGTTCCTCCCCCATTCTTTCTGGCTCATACCAATTTCACTATTGGCTCAGTGCTTTTGCTCAAAAGGGGAAGCAACACAGAGGAGGGACCTCAATGTAAGAACTCTTTTCCCATAAGTTTAAAGCATAGCTCATGTGATGCAAATTGTGTTGTTCAGGCTGGTTTACCATTCACCTTTCCCTGTTGAGTAGACTGTCAAAGCATTAGTATGAGATAAAGTCCAGTTACATTTTCTTGACCTTACTCACCTCATAGGGTTGATGTGAAGATAAAATGGGCATGGAGCAATATTTACACCATTCTCTGCTTCAAACCTGCTCTGCAGATGCAGCCTTAAAATACGGAATAATGATTCTAATCACTTAGGATGGCAAGGATGCTCTAGGTTAGTCAGTTCACAGAATAAACTGGTATGCAAATAGAAGCTTTAAATATAGCTGCATGGAGACAGTTGAGGTGTCTGGATGCTTCACTAAGTATGAAATTTTCACATCACCACAAAACAGTAGCACTACAGTGCTGAAAACTGGAAACCCTGGATGGTGAGAAACCAGCAACATGGGAATGGGTTTGGAGCTGCCACGGCCAAATAAACAGACCCTTAGGATGTTATTAATTAAAGTGTTGTAAGAATGCTGTCATAAAAATGGCTTAGCGAAGTCTTTTTCATTTCACTGCCTTACTTATCTTGATGGTATGAAAAACAAAAAAGGGAGAAGGATGTTACAACTTAACACATCCATAGGAAGCCATGTAAAAATGTCTCGATATACAGAAAGACAATTATAGTCAGTGACTGTGTAAGGAGGCAGTATATTTACTGCAGATCCATCATTTTTGGGTGGGGGAGGACAAAGACTGACAGCAGAGAACAAGCTCCCTAGAATGAATCTGCCAGTATGCCATATTAGCTGGGTAAGTGAAAACAGGCTTTGATTCCCAGCCACAGACAGTAACAGAATATAGCACAATTTTAGCTTGTTTTACCTCAGACCTTTGGAAGGCCATCTAAATTCAACATGTCTGACATGCTACATATAGCTATGAAGGCTTACATGATGCTGTTTCAGTCTAACTGTGAAGATAGCTGCATATGTAGGCAGCACAACATCAGGAGAAATCCTGGCTCTGCACTCAGCGCTGCAGTCCAAGGAAGTAAAGCTTGTGAGAAGACCATATGCCACCCGTGATCTGTTCCCACCCTCAATGCCAGTGAGAATTAAGCAGGCAGAGCAAAGATAAAACCCACACACTGTTCTCTTATGAGATATTCTTTGGGGGGGAATGCTTATTCTAATTTTAATACTCATATTTAAATAGACCATCTGTTAATCTGTACCAAAGTCCTAGTTATACATAAATTATGGGTATTTTTTTTTAAAGAATTAGGAATTGGCACCAGTATTAGGCAAACTTATTTGATTACCCTCATCTTTGGGATATTCAAAAGCCATATGTTAAGGGAGAACTTTTCCTTAAATTGTAATGAACGTTATTTAGCCCTTTCATCTGGATTGTAAACAAAAGAGTAAAATAATAAACTTTCAGCAATGAAAGAGAACTCAAAACTGCTGACGGTTATGATAATTTTTCAGTTTAGACATTTGAGCTGCCCGAAAATCATATGCACTCATGTGATTAGCTGGACTGAAAAAAACCCTCTAAATATCTACTGTATTGACTGTATTTAGTACAAATTAATTTAATGGTCAAGTAGCTGTAGCTCATAAATTGCTTTGTGCAGTCTGTCACAGTATGCTCTGACCTGGATGTCAGTTGTAGCATAGGCATACCAGAAGACAGGACCAATACACCACCTGGTGTATTCATGGATCATTTTGTCCCAGTTTCTATGCTGGATGTCGACAAAATCCTGGGATTGGTGAAGGCTACTACTTGTACTCTGGATCATTGCCCATCCTGGTTGCTAAAATCATATAAGAACCACATCAACAAACCCTTAGTATCTACTATAACTCAGGGCACCTTCCACTGGCCACTCAAAGAGGTTGCTGTCCACCCACTACTTCAAAAACCATCCCTACAAAAAAAATATGTGGCCAATTATCGCCCAATCTCTAACCTGCCCTTTCTTGGCAAGGTGATGAGAGAGCAGTAGCAGATCAACTCCAGGCCTTCTTGGATAACTCATCTGCTCTAGACCCATTTCAGTCTGGCTTCAGGTTGGGCTATGGGACAGAGACAGTTCTGCTAGCTTTAGTTGACGACCTTCATCTGAGTGTAGACAAAGGCCATGTCTCCTGGTTGCTCTTGTTAGACCTATCTGCAGTCTTTGATACAGTAGATCACACCATCTTGTTGAGGCACTTGGAGGCAGATGTAGGTATCAGGGGATGCATGCTGAACTGGTTGAAAGCATTCCTCACAGATCAGACTCTTAAGGGTTGCTGTGGGAGACCAGTTGTCATCAGTGTGGGACCTATCTTGTGGAGTTCCACAGGGTGCAGTTCTATCCCACATGCTTTTCCATCTCTATGTAAACCCCTTAGGACAAATCATTCATAGCTTTGTTGTTGGATGTCATCAATATGCAGAAGATAGATAGATAGATAGATAGATAGATAGATAGATAGATAGATAGATAGATAGATAGATAGATAGATAGATAGATAGATAGATAGATGTCAAGGCACAGCTGACCTATGGTGACCCTGTAGGGTTTTCAAGTAGGTGGAGGTGGTTTGCCATTGGCTGCCTCCACGTTGGTAGTAGGGCTGTTGCAATTTTTTTGGGGTAAAATTCAGATTCGGCAAAATTCGGCCCGTTTTTATTCGGGAAATGCTGAAGTCTGAACTTTAGGTCCATGCAATTTGGCATGAGATCCGGAGTTTGGGGAAAAATCCGGCCAAATAAAGCCATTAAAAACACAATCGCGCCTTTCCGTGGCTCCAGGGGGGCATTTTTGGGGGTAGAGGTCCGAAACTTTCAGCGTTGCTTCAGAAGACCCTTCTTGCAAGAACCCGCAAGTTTTGTAAAGATTGGGTCAGGGGGGGCTGAGATATGGGCCCTGAAAGGGGTCCCCCCTCCTTAATGTGCATCTCTGACAATGGGGGTTTGCAATTAGCAGAGCTTGCTGCCCACGCCCAAAGCTCCCAGCCCCGACAAACAGCTGAGCTGCGGGGAGCAAGGGTGGGGCAGGTGCAAAGAAGTTTGCAAACCATACAAAGCAACACATTTGCAGCCATCCAAACCATGCAAAGCAACACATTTGCAACCATGCAAACCATCCAAACCGTGCAAAGCAACATGTTTGCAACCATGCAAACCATGCAAAGCAACACGTTTGCAACCATGCAAAGCAACACCTGACACCTGGGAGTTTGCAAACCATGGAAAGGGACAGAGGCAGCTAGCTATGCATAAGGAGCAGGAGGGGGTGGAATTTCCCCTTTTGCATCGGACTCAAGACCAGGCAAATGCTTTCTTTAAGTCACAATTTGAAAACCAGTTTTGAGCAAGCATCAAAATAGACCTAACCGATCTTATGAATGAGGGAAAACCTGAGGACACACAACTGAAGCCCCCCCCCCTCAAACCAGGGAGAGAGAGAGAGTCAGGGGGCACCCCCCCCCCGCAGAACAGGCGAAAGCCCCCTTTGGCTTCCCCCCCACCAACAGAAACTGCTCCCCCCACACACACACACACAGGAGAAAAATTATAGAGAAAAGCCCTAAAATGGGTCTTGGATGTCTTCTGTTCCATCAGGGGACACCCCCCCCCCGAGCAGAACAGGTGAAATCTCCCTTTGGCTTCCCTCCCACCCACAGAAACGTCTCCCTCCCCACACACACACAGACTCTGCTTTCCCCCCCCACACACACACAGGAGAAAAATTATAGAGAAAAGCCCCAAAATAGGTCTTACTGTGGATGTCTTCTGTTCCATCTTCTTTGCACCTGCCCCGCCCTTGCTCCCCGCAGCTCAGCTGTTTGTCAGGGCTGGGAGCTTTGGGCGTGGGCGGCAAGCTCTGCTAATTGCAAACCCCTATTGTCAGAGATGCACGTTAAGGGTGGGGAAGAAGACCCAGCTTGGCCACCGATTGGCCGCAGGAGAATGCTGCTTACTAACTGACGGTTATGCTGCTGCGCCGAACCCCGAATTGCCAAATTTATTTGCCGAACACCCCGAACTCGCTGAATTCGGCTCCCCGTTTTCCCGCCTTTTTTGAGTTCGGTTCCATCCAAACTAAAAACCACCGAATCAGGGGAAATTCGGCTGTTTTTCGGTTCAGAGTCCTGCTGTAGGCTGCTTACAATTAAAAACCACAGCATAAAAACTCAGGCCATTACAACACAAGCCAGTGGACAAAAGCAGCATAAAATCTACCCATAAACAGAAGTCAACCCTTTAAAAGCCAATAAAATAAAACCCCTAATCAAAAGCCTGGGAAGAAAACCAGGGAGATGCACCTATCCCCCTCACTTTCAATCTTTAGGTGGCAGCCGAAGATGGTTTTATTTAGGACTACATTTGACTAATTGGAAGCCCTAATTGAGATTTTAAAATGTGGTCTTTTATGATCATTTTTTAAATTTACATTGTAAGCAACTTCAAGTTTTGCAAGGTACGAAGGCGGCTAATGTTTTAAATAAATGTTATAAAGAAATGTTATAAAGGAAGAGAGAAAGAGTGAAAGAGAGATGTTCTTTAGCCTGGCACCTAAAAAAGGCACCTGATGAGCCTCAAAGGCGAGGGCATTCCAAAGGCGAAGTGCCCTTAGAAAAAATGCCCTGCCTCTAGTTACTACCCACCTCACCTTTGAAGTTGAGCCATGGAGAGCAGAGTTTGAGAAGCAGATCTTAACTGGTGGGCTGGGTAGTATGAAAGGAGATGGTCCTTCAGGTACTCTGGCCCCAGGCTATGGACAGAGCAATCCAAAGGGGCCCCTGAAATGACTCTGGAGGTAGTGTGATGCCTGAGCTGGCGTAGATGCCACTTACGCTGTCTAAAGTGGCACCTACGCTGCAGCAGGGCACTTGCGATGGTGGCAGGGAGCCGTGTGGCAGCGCCTTGCCTGGGTGCTGGTGCAGCCATGGCAGGAGCATGGTTCCAGCTCAGGGGGTCTTGCCAGTGCCAAAGGGGGCGTTCCCAGGGGCGTTCCCTAAGCCCTCTCACCTTAGGAACTCCCTCTTTTGTAGGCACCAACTTGCATCTGCAAAACTGGTGGCACAGCCCTGTGAAACCCTATGGAGCAGTTTCATGGGATTTTTTTAAATTACTTTTTTGCCAGTACTTAGGGCACTTCTGTTTAAGGTTGTTCAAAGTAATTTTGCTCACAGTGGCAACAATTCCATCATTCACAAATGTACAGTAAAAACACTTAACAATGAAGCTATTACCTTTAAAACTGTAACTTGCTCCATTTAATATTACTAACTCTATGCAAGCCCTACTGGTTTTAGTATAGGCTGCAAAGCAGTAGAGGTGGTAGATTGTCCTCTATTCCTGGAATACACTAAGTGGTAGTAACAATGGCAAGAAGCAAGTTTATTGCTAGGTGGGTCTGTAGGACATATTCTGACACTTAACTTATTTTACATGCTAGAAGGATGCAGCCAGTTACTGAATGATCCGTTATTTCAACTATGCAGTATATAAGAATGATATTCAGGCAGGTGATAACACTGGAGGGGAGAAACAAGCAGGAAATATCTTCCCCCACAAGAAAAAGTTGATCTTTCTCATCTCATAGCTCAGGCATTTATTTTAAGTCCCATCATCAGATCAATATCAGGTCACTTGCAGCTAAATTGGCCTAAGTAGAGGTAGTCATTAAAGGGATGCATTCAATAAAGAAAAAAATCCAATTACCTTTTGCATTAGAGGAATCAAATTCATTTTCTGTTGCTGGTCAAGGACAGTCACTGTGGATGCTGGTACGCCAAAGGAAGCACTTGACATTGTCATGATACACAAAGCATGGTCATGTTTGGGCAGAAATTATGTCATGCCAGTATTTTTATGGCTTCTACCAATGTTGGCAAAAAACAACAACACCTCCTTCGTAAAACAAGGGGACTGGCCCATTTAGCTAAAAGAGTTGAGTTTTTTGCGTGCCTTCATAACTTACAACTGATATTTGCATGAGAAGTATCAGTGAACAGTGTGATTTTTCATTGTTAAAGCTAGGAATACTTAAACACCTGCCCATTCAGCTCCCTGTTTGCCATTTATGAACTGAGAGCCATTTTTTTTTTGATGGACTGCTTGTATGCTTATTAAATTTTGTGCAGCTGTTCTGCAGGCAGCTTTGTCATATTTCTTCCTAACAGCGCAGTAGAGCACAATTGGCCAGAGCGGTGTAACGGTTACCATGTTGGACTAGGATCTGGGAGACCCAGGTTCAAATACCTACTCTATTGAAGCTTGATGAATGGCCTTGGGCCAGTCACACACTCTTAGCCTAACCGACTGAACAGAGTTGTTGTGAGGATAAAAATGGAGGAGAGTAGAATGATGTTGGGTCCCCATTGGGGAGAAAGATGGGGTATAAATGAAGTACATATATAAAAATTGTGTACATGTGTTCTCACACAGCCCAAGTGCGTTCTGCTTTCTCCTGCATGGTGGGCAATTGTTTAAAAAGAAAGTCTCAAATTATATAAATCTGTAATAAGTGATTTTAAATGCTACATTTTGATGCTGTCTAAGTATTCTTTAGTGTGGTTAACAGCTGCCCGTCTGCTTTTATCAGCAACATTTTCACACAGGCTCAGTTCTGAAAAAAACCTGGTACAAATCTCATTGGCACTGTTTTTGCACATGTGCAGGTTTGCTTGAAATGTGCAGGTAAGCTTGAAATTGTTAAACAAGAAA
This sequence comes from Euleptes europaea, assembly GCF_029931775.1. NCBI lineage: Eukaryota > Metazoa > Chordata > Lepidosauria > Squamata > Sphaerodactylidae > Euleptes > Euleptes europaea. Next base: position 66,491,988 of record NC_079314.1, on the reverse strand, counting down.
TGGAACGTATGGACATTTCAGTCCTGGGAGTAAGTAAATTAAAGTGGACTGTATTAGGACATTTTCAATCAGAAAATTAAAAGAGGAAGACCCAACAAGAGATGGATTGACTCAAAAAAGGAAGCCACAGCCTTCAATTTGCAAGATCTGAGCAAGGCTGTCAAAGATAGGACATTTTGGAGGACTTTCATTCATAGGGTCGCCATGAGTTGGAAGCGACTTGATGACACTTAACACACACACACACACACAGGTTTGAGGGGGGAAACAATGCAAACCTATTTGAGTTGTTTGGTACTGAATCAAACAGACCTGGCAAGGTAAGTTTGACTGTTGAACTCGTTCATTGCAAAACTTCCAGCACCACTAGTGAGAGCTCTACCTGTTTGTGGGGATTGTTTCCCCCAAACAAAAGTTTTATTATATTGTCCTCCTTTTGGGCCACACTCTGTGAATATCAGAGCTTCCCCTCCTACCTTAACTTACCACCTTGCACAAGTTATTTTGTGCAGTTTCACTGTTCATTTTGATATGGTTGGTTTTGTTTGCCAATCTTTTAGCAGAAGCAATGCTACTTCACAAATCCAGAAGTCTGCTACTTCATATCCTCATCTCAAGATCCCTCTCCTCATCCAAGTTGTTACATCATGCACAGGTGAAACAGTGTGAAATCAGCAAAAAAACAAAAAAAACAACCTAATTTTAAAATGAATATATACACAGAGAGAAAAGCAACCTGGAATTAGAACACAATCAGGACTGGACAAAGAAGAAGTTGAATTGAAAGAAATGAATCAAAACAAGAAAAGTAGATTATTATTTTTTTAACTCCAGCTCAAGTTCTCAGATATCCAATGGCTTGGTGATAACACTTTTCTGTCACTGAGAGAGCATGGCTAAGCAGGTATACTCAGAGGTAAGTCCCATTTTATTCAATGGGGAATATTCCCAGGAAAGTGTTCTTAGGATTGCTGTCCCAACTGTGTAAGACTGCAAATTATATAATATTGGACAGATGTTGTTTAATAAACAACCCTCATATTTGTCTGGAACCCGTATCCTAGAGAAAATCTGCATAAAATTGTTTGCATTTCTTCCTTTTACAGCTAGAAAATGTCATTGGACTAATTGGCTTGCTTACAGTGGCACTACAAAACACTGGGTCTCTTTATACATTACTATGAGCGATTAGAGACAAACCAAACTCTAAAGTTACATGGTATGCATTGATTTATTTATTTTTTGCTCTTTGTGGAAGGCACAAAGGTCAAAGTCAAATTTATGTTCAGCGAAAAGATAAAAATTGGCATTTCTTGAGCTTCCTTTAAGCAGCGCAACATCCATTTTTCAGAACACCGATATTAACGTGACTGCACTATGAAAGCAATCTGAAATGCTTTAGCAACGCATTGCTCTTCATCATTAGAGCAGTTAAAAGCGCAATGAATCATCATCAAAACAGGCTTTCTAGAAGCCCCTGTGAAACTCACTTCTAATGCATATTGTGGTATCTCCTCTTTCTCAGCATTCATGCATGCATTATATGACACTCCAGCTTGGTACAAAGTGGGTATGATTATAATATTAAAAAGATATTGTAACTCTTCTCCCTCCACACCAGTACCTGACAGGCTGCTATCAGAAGCCGGGGGGGGGGGGGGAAGAGTTATTTTGTCCAAGGGAAACCCACTCTTCTCAAGAACAATTCCTTGTAGCTCACACCCTCTCCTAAGAGGGTTTTTTTTGGGGGGTGGAGGCTTTCCCTTATTAGCTGCTACCTTCTGGTTACCTCACCCCTGTTCAGTGGCAGGGGGACCATCAAAAAGGGCTCTCTGATAACATTAACCACAGCCAAGGCATGGTAGGAATCCAGCTTAGAAATCTTTCTCTGTTAGATACCGGAACATCTGATCTCCCCTCCCCCATTGGAAGATGAAGAAGAAAAAGATGATGATGAAGAAGAAGAGTTGGTTTTTATATGCTGATTTTCTCTACCTTTTTAAAGGAGAATTATAGTGGCTTACAATCACTTTCCCTTCCTCTCTCCACAACAGACACCTTGTGAGGTAGGTGAGGCTGAGAGAGCTCTAAGAGAACTGTGACTAGCCCAAGGTTACCCAACAGGCTTCCTGTGTAGGAGTGGGGCAACCAACCCGGTTCACCCAGTTCACCAGATTAGAGTCTGCCGCTCATGTGGAGGAGTGGAGAATCAAACCTGGTTCTCCAGTTTAGAGTCCACTGTTCTTAACCACTAATACCATGCTGGCTCTCTTTGCATGGTCACACTCCTACACAGTCTCTCTCTCATTCTCTCTCTCTCTCTCACACATATATACAATTTAATCCCAGATGCCCACTATAAATTCATTGGCTATATTGATAGACAGTTGTTCCTATGTTGCCTGTGTACTCAGGTATTGGCTGCTCATTAAAATGTACTTATGACATGTGCATATGCACCGAATAGCCTCTACTTCAGCAATATTTATTTCTAAATTTAGTTCTAAATTGTTAAAAGAAATTCATTCTCCTGCAAGAACTGCAATTTGGGGACAATTATTACTTTTTCTGTGTTCAGAGATAACATATACAACATATCTCTGCTTTACAGCTGCTCTTGTTTGTCATCTCTGCTTACTTGATTAAGCATTTTAATCAGTGTTTTGCATAGGATTGTGCACCTTCTGTTGTAATTCATGCTTGGCTGGTATTTAGTAAAACCAATTGACTGATATTTTTATCTAGGCATGCCCCTTTCCTGATACTACCCTTTAGAGTCAAAAATCTTTAATACTGACTTGCCTTGTTTACCATACTTTAATGTAGACCTGCCAATCATTTTTAAATCTTTCAGCAATGATTTTGTTAAGCCGCTCCTGATGATGCCATTAAGCTGTTTACATCTAGCATTTAGCTTAATGCCTTGGAGAATAGCAGGATCTGACTGCCTTTCATTGCTCGTCTTTCAGCCTGATCAGAGGAGCTGTTATGATGGCCCAAAAACATTTGGTATGGATACAGTGCTGGCTTCAGTGCAAAGCCATGAACCTGTGGCTTTGCACTGCCCTGGTGCCACATCCTGTCTGAGAAATCACGTGCCTGTAGCACTAGGAAATGCTGGCATTGTTTTCACGATTTGATACCAGGCAATAAGGTTACTTGGCTGAGAAGTGTGGGGTAACAGGGAAGAAACGGCACATCCACCGACACAAAATTAAAGAAGCAAATTTGAAAACTGCACAGCCAGTTGCATAAATGCAGCATCACACACCCAAAATGTACACGATGTTTTAAAGGGTTGGAAGACATCATTCTCTATAAGAGGACATCTTTCAAAGGAAGAGCCAGGGGAAGAAAGTTAGCGGATCCAGAACCCTGTGGTTTTGGTTACCTCTACAGTTGGCTATGATACAATCCAATGGAAAATCATTTTGAGACTGTGGCTGAAAAGGCTGATTCAGGCCCCAAATGACTTTGTGCCAGCCACGGTCTCTCTCGCATTCGTTGGGGGCCAATCCTAAAATATGTACTTGGGACTAAGCCCCACTTATTTCAATGGAGCATACTTCAAAGCAGACATACTGAGGAACAGTATGCAATTTTGATATTTTAAAAGCTGTACAGAGACTTTTAAAGCACCTTATTTGGCTATTACTTGGCAAAAACATGTTGCTATGTTTCATTGTGGTAAAATCATATATTAAGTGCAAAAGTGTTTTCATCCGTTCCTCTTTTTTTTGTTCCAGTAATACCATCAGCAAATTTCATATCACCATCTGTGACTACAAAGTTTCCCCAAAACAGCAGAAAAACTAGCACCTAATTAAAACTTTTTGATAGCACACTGCAGCATAGATTACATGTGAACAAAAAAATCATTTTTGTTTTTTTCTATATCTGATAAAAAAATTAATATGTTCTTTGTGTCACTTTTGTCAAATGGCACAGAAAGTATCAAAACTGTATTTTTAGCCACAAAATCTGCTTAATCCCACAACACTTTATTTTGTCTTTAGGTTGACAAATGAACAAGGCTGGAGAATCAGGGATTGGAGCATCTGTCTCGGTACTTCAAAAGCCCCTTTTCTTACCCAGCTGTCTCCTCTAAGCCTTCTGATTATCAGTGGAACAGTAGTTGTCTGTTACAGACAAGCCACCAAATATTGTGAAAATGCAGGCTCAAAGTGGCTTTCTAGCATTCATTCATAGGTGTCTTTTGTTTACAGTGTAGTTTTACCATATGAAAAGCTGGATTTGACACAGTAGAGTTTTAAAAGTAAAAGGTTTGTAATAATATTATACAAAAGGGAGGGGGAGAAATCAGGGGGAAAGGCAGATTTAACTATGAAAGTTAGCTTACCATTCTCAAAATGTGTGCGTATGTTAGGTGCTGTCAAGTCGCTTCCGATTCTTGACAACTGTATGAATTAATGACCACCAACACATCTGATCATTAACAGCCTTGCTCAGGTCTTGCAAAGTGAGGGCTGTGGCTTCCTTGACTGAAACCTTTTCCACACGCTTGAGTTACTCCTGATTTTCTTGGGAGTCAATCCACAAGCATTGGAGTCGGTTCAGGCAGGGTTTTTCCGCATATCTGCCCCCCCCCCCACCGTGTATTTTTACAGTTGTGAAGCCAGTTTATTTTCCTATGCACATGGCTCAAAAAAATGAGGATTTTTTTGGGGGGGAGCTGTCATCATTGGTGGCATCAGAGCACCCCATCCCCTTATTT